>NC_133620.1:259716232-260378107 GCF_048593235.1 Sminthopsis crassicaudata
CTTTCTTGTTTATATACTATTCAAGCTTCAAGTTCTATGGGTGCCCTTAAAATGTTGGCATCTTGACCAAAGATGCACTTGCCCTACCCTGGATGTAACTCTGATAAATGTTCCTTAAATTTCATTGATAAAGCAACTTCTTCAACCAAGTTCCAAGTTTTTCTGCAGTTCTGCAAAGCTTGTTTCATGTGTAGTTTCTATAAGTGTACCATATTTATAGAAATAATGGTAATCAAAATATATTTTTGGCTATATTGTGCCATGACTTCACTCTAAAAAGACAGCAGAATTCTGTGACTAAGTAGAAATATATCCTTAAATGATTTTATGTCATTGCTTTTCTTGAAAAAAAAATTGAGTCTATAAGTTAAAATGGAGTGAATATTTAAAAGCCATCTCTTAATGAATTCTTCTGTCTGCTCAATAATTATGCGTGAAAAAATGACTGAGTTTTAATTTTGGTAGTTTCAAATAAAATCTTATATTTCTCAAATTGCTCACAATGACATATGTTAAAAATCAGAGAAATCAATTGCCTTGTTAACAATATGGAAATATAATTTACAATTTGTGTTAAAAGTGGAATCATACTTTTTTTCAAAGGAAATATGCTTTCAATTGTTTTTATTTCTCTTTTTATTTTGGGTTATTAACCATTTTTATACAATACTGTGTTGTATGAAAAACTTGTTTTTCATGAAGATACTTTCTTTAAACAAAAGTACGTTGATTTGTTTTCAAGTTTGTAATTTCCACTAAGAAAAAAAGTGAAGACAATCACTTTATACATTTGCCAAGTCAGTTGAGCTGCTAACTTCTATCATATTCATGTTAGGAAAACAGAACACATGAACAGACAGTACAAAAAATTCAATTGTTACCATCTCCCTGAGATTCCAGTTTTGAAAGGGAAATAATTATCAAGTCTAATTCCTGCCCACTGGTTTCTAAGGTGGGGCTGGCTAACTGTGCACATCTCCTCACCCTTTATCAGAATTGTCATCCTCTGTCCACTTGTTCTAGATAATGGAACTAGCCATCTGATTTAGGTAGAGAGAAAAGTTGTCAGTCTAATCAAGTCACAAAGTAAGTTGTTTGACCACAAGTTAGAGGCAGTGAGCACTTAATTCACAGCCACTTTGGTCTAAAGATCAAGAATGATTGTATTTTAACTATTTAGTATTGAAAAAGAGAGCTACATGAAGCAGTAGATACACTATGATAAGCACTAGGGATACAAAAAAGTAAAAGGAAAGACAATTTTTGCTCTCAAAAAGGATTCAATACTGGATGGGGGATAGAGGATATGCTAATTGATGGTAAAACTGAAGTCTAACAAAGCAACTACTAGAAAGTGAAATGATTTTAATGCCTAATCCAGCAGTTTTTGCACTATAATATGCTGTCTCTCCATCTAAATAATTATCTAACAAATTTAAATAGATTGAACCACTGACATAAAAAAAATTCTGATTTAACATTATGAGAAAATTTCTATCCCCCCAAAGTCAAACTACAACTAATATAGAAAATGCAGTCTACTATTCTATCTCACAGACTGTTGTGAAGAAAGTAGTTTAAAGACTTTAAAGTAATATCCAAGCATAATCTTGGGGAACTATTCCGTCTTGATTTAATGTGACATTCTTAAACCAGCTGGTCCAAATTATAGCAGATGGTATGACATGTGTAGTACATTGTCACTTACCAAGATCTATGTTTGAGTATAGACATTCCAAGTCCAAGTTTAACTATAGAGAGTCTTAGTATCACCCAATGGGACTTCCAGAGGGCTGTTTTTTCAACAGGAAAAAAAAAATGGAAAATTCTTTCAGGATTCTTATATCCATGAGATGTGACCAGCCCACGAACACTCCTGTCACACATCAGGATGGAATTGTGTTGCAATTATAGAGTTCTTGGAGAACTGCCATATTGGAATTGCAGTTTGCCCTATTGTATGATAATGAACTGCAGGCAGAAAAGGCAAATTCAGGGGCATCTAGCATCTGCCTTCCCTCTTGGGAGATAGAAACAAAAATGCAATGTTCAAGATCAAAATAGGCATGACTTGGTGGGTTTTTTTGGAAAACATCACATCAAGGCAATTGGAGAAAATGGATAATTCCCTAAAATGACATCCATGACTGAATAAACTATGCCCCATTTGGACCTTCCTTCCTCAGATTTAAGTATACTTCTTCTTAACTTTCCATAATCTCATAGAGCTAGTAACATTATATCATGTCCCTATTTACTTGTTACATTGAAAAGTTTTTTGTGCTAGCTATTGAAAAGTTTTTTGTGCTAGCTATATCACTCTTTGACCCAGTAATGCCACTACTAGATCTGTTTCCAAAGATAATTAGGGGAAAAAAAGAAAAGAATCTATATATTCTAAAATATTTATAGCAGTTCCTTTTGTGATGGCAAAGAAATGGAAATTGAGGGGATGCCTGTCAATTAGGGAATTGTTAAACAAGTTGTTATATATGGTCATTATGGATATCACTGTGCTATATGAAATTATGAGCTCAATGATTTTAGAAAAAAACAGAAAAAACTTGCCCAAAATAATGAAGAATGAAATGAACAGAACTATGTGAATGTTGTATATAGCAACAACAACATTGTTTTAACAGCTGAATCAATTTAATTATGATAAATGATCAAATTAACTACACAGGACCCATGAAGGAAGACACCATCTGCATCTAGAGAAAGAAAAAGTATGTATTGAATGGTTTTTACATGTGTGTGTGTGTGTGTGTGTGTGTGTGTGTGTGTGTGTGTGTTTCTGTATCTGTCTGTATGTGTGATGATAGTCAGTTTTAGGAAGAGAAGAAAAAAGGGAAAAATTAGAATGTTTCCTGGTAACTTTATTATATATTTAAGAGAAATAATAAATTGTACATTATAGATTTATAGTTTCATACACAATCATCTTTTTTGTTCTATTTTACTATGTTATGGAAATGTTTATATTGTTTTGTAAGGTAAGAATAATTTTTAAAGTACAAAAAATAAATTTTTTGTGATAGTTACAATATCACATTATGATGGATCCAATGAGCTTATTCAATTTACAATAAAAATGATTTTTGCTAACCCAACCAACCAATAACCTATTTCATTTATATGTGAATGCATACACAAACACACAAATATATACATACATGCATATATGTGTAGATACACATATTTGTATGTATGTATGTTCATATATATGCAAATATATGTATATTATATATATATATATATATATATATATATATATATATATATATATATATATATATATATATATACTTATGCTAATAGGAGGCAACTCATGGCAAAAAATGATTTTTAATACCATAATTATAGGCATAAGTACAGACAAGCATTGGAAATAGCATGGCTAAGGGAAAGACTTCTAGTCATAGCTTGTAGGCAGTACAAGTGATACTAAGAAACAAATTGTTTATTTGACTTCAGGCAATTATAATTCAGTCTAAGAAGCATTTATTAGGAATATACTCGATGTATAACTGTAGTACATACATATTTTAGTTTAGACATAGCCTTTGCCTTCATAAAATTATTATAGAAAACCCTGTTCCATATAAACAAATGACAAAAGTATGAAATAATCCATCATAACTGCATAAGAAAGGTATAAAATGTTGTATCAGCTCTGAAAGAGAAGAATTCCTTATGGACTATGGGAAAAGGAAAGACATTTTGAAGGAGTTTGCATATGAGTTGAGTTTTAAAGAATAGACAGGGACTGAATAGACATAAGAATGGAATTGCAAACATAAAGAATAATATGAAAAAAGGGATGGTAGCAGAAAATTATGGGGCAAATACAGATCATTTATAATTAATATTGACTACAACATAGAGCATATAGAAGGGAGTAATATAAGAAAAGCCTCTCAACATTGGGTGGCCTCAAATTGTGAAGTTAATACTCTATCAGTGATAAGAATTCATTGTAGACTTGTGCAGAGGGGTAGAGATGACCAATTTTTTTTTTCTATCTAAACTTTATTAGGATTGCCTTAGAGAGATGATAAAATATAAGGAAATTACAACTAGGTATAGTGTAAAGAATTTTTAAAAATACAGAAGAAAGCAGAAAGAAGTTCAAAAGAGGTTACAGACAAATAAAATAATCTTGTTGCTATGATGATGGTGTATAGAGTACTGGGACTGGCATCAAGAAGACGAGTTCCAATACAGCCTCAAATACTTACTACCTGTGTAACGCTGGAAAATTCATTTAACCTTTGCCTTGCTTAGTTTCCTCAGCTTTAAACAACAGTGCTTACCTACTAAGGATCTTATGTAAGATCAAATGAGATATTGTTTATAAAGTGCTTAGCATAGTGTCTAGCACAGAGTAGTCACTATATAAATATTATTTATTATTACTATTATTATTGAATAGAACAAGTTGGCAATTATCCCTGTCCTTCGCTTGGAAAGTGTGTGTGGCAAATGAAATTGGATAAAAAGTACGGAGACCTGTCAGAAAACACTGAGACATTTCCCTAAAAGAATTTAGAGTTTGCTTTGGGCATGATGTTTACTAATGGCTGGAAGCAGACCTTGTTATTTATTGTATTATCTGTGTATCTTTGTGCAAATCATGCAATTACTTTGGTCTTCAGCAGTCTTAAAGAGGCACAGAAGTTTTGAAATTGGAAGAGATCTCAGTGACCATCTAGTCTACCACATTCCTCAAAGGATTCTCTATTATAAGAAATCCCACATTTGATCATCCTGCCTTTGCTTGGAGACCTCCACTCAGGGAACCTACTATGTCCAGGGACATTTTATTTTATTTTTGTTCAGCTTTCATTGTTAAGAAGTATTCTTTTGTTTTCCTGACATCAATCCTGAATGTATACATGTTGCTTTTACTTTTCCTACCTGGGACCAAACCAAATATATCTAATTATTTCTACATGCTAGGCATTCAAATTCTTGAAGACAACAATTATTATTCACCCTCATCACCCCTCTCCACACCTTTTCCCTTTCATTAGCTTCTGACCTAAACATTCACAGTTCCTTCAAATGATTGTCATATGACATAAACAAAGTTCTTCACAATGCTAGTTGCTTTCTTTTGGATGCTTTCCAGCAAAATACTTGAAACTGAACACAATTTATCAGATATGTAATGAGGTAGCTGAATTGGATGCCCTCTGAGGTTCATTCCAGCTCTAAATTCATGATACTTCATTTTTTGGTTTGTTGAGAGGCAGCACACCATCTGTGACTCGTTGAGAATATATGAGAGCAACTTCTGGGTAAAGCACATTTAGGATGGAATGTGGCCAAATGCTGTTAGACAGAAGCACTAGTTTCCAGAGATTTGCAGAGAGAGACTATGTGAGTGGGAGGTGTTTGTTTCTGGTTCTCCCATAAGTTAATAAAGAGACCTTTGATATGTAGTCCTAATGAGAATAACAGCAAATGTCTGGTCTAAGTCTTTCTGAATAGTCCAGACACCTACCTAAGAGTATAGAAGATAAACCACTATATATTTAGAAGTGAGAACACAGTCTATGCAGAGTAAGAAATTGGCCTCCCAAAAAACCCCAGGATAACCTGCTCTTCAAAGAATCAGATAATGTTATAGAAAGAAGACATCATCTAGTCCAAAGATGCAAAATCTTACTGGCATTCTAATAATCTCATCAGTTTCCATATTTTCAATGACCAAATGTTTGTTGATAAGAACCAGATCTCTATATTTCTGCCCTAGCTTCTGACCTAAGCTCCATGCTCACAGAATCAATTGCCTGTTGGGAGGGAGTGTAATACAGTGGAAATAATCTGACTTTTACTATAACAAGGAAGGCAGAGGTGAGGGAGTTTTGGATAAGAGTGACGTTGATTCTGGACATGTTGAGTTTAAATTATCTGTTGCATACCCAATTAGAGATTTCTGACAGGCAATTGAAAATATAAAATTGGAGGTTAGTAGGATAGGTTAGAATAGGTAAATAGGTGATCACCAAATTAAGATGATCTCATCAGGGAAAAGAGTAGAAGATCCAGACCAGAATCCCATGGAACAACTGCAGTTAGAGGATGTGATTTGTAAGATAATCCTGCAAAAGAGAGAGAGGAATGGCCAAGTTGGAGAGACACCAAGGGAGCCCTGAAAACCTAAAGAGAAAACAGTATTAAGGAGGAGATGGTGAATAATAGTGTCAAAGCCTGCAGAGAGATTAAGAAGAAAAAGGATAAAAAAAGAGACAATTGGTCTGTACATGAGATAATTAGGTAACTTTGGTGGAATGCAAGATCACAAAAAATGCAAAGGGTTTAAGAAGAGAGTGAGAGGAGAAAAAGTGGAGACACTTTTCAAGTTTGGGAACAAAAGACAGAAAAGTATTTGGATGATATTTAGTTGGGAATAGAAGAATCAAAAGAAAATTGGTTATTATAATTATTATTATCAGAATTAGTGGAGAAATTGGGCATGGTTATAGACAGGGGTGAAAGAAACAGAACACACGGAAAAACTGAAAATAGGATTACTTCAGCAGGTTGGCCTTATTAAGGCCTTAATAAGGAGTAAGTCCACCTCATCCTATCAGACAGATAATGACAAAGCACCTTAATGTTAAGAGATGAAGGAAGAAGATGGAACTCATGACAAATGAGCTCAATATTTTACTGGAACATCTGAGGCAAGGTTCTCATCTGAGAGATTGAGGAATGAGAAGCCACAAGAGACTCAAGGAGGCATTAAAAAAAAAAGTTTGGAAGAGCTTCTGTGGAGTACAGGATAGTGAGTTGATAAAAAATGTATAACATTGCTTTGCAGCTGTGAGTTGTTCCCTGTCCTCTCAGTTGATGTCACCTCCTCCAGAATTGTCTTCTGCATACTCGGTATGTACCTATTTATAAATTTGATTTCCCCCCCATTAGAAAGTAATTTCTTCAAGGATGGGGGTTTTTAGGCTTTTTTTTTTTTTTTTCCTTGCATCTCTAGTACACAAATGTGTGATTTGGATTAGCTATTGCAAAAACAATGACTACTTCCTATTGTTGGAATTAAGTCCCTTTTCCTCTTTCCTAAAGCATACTATAGATAGCAATTCCTATGAAGTCTTTTCTGTCCTCTCTGAATTGTTAATGTTCTCTCTTTCCTCATGTTATTTTGGATGTACTTATCTGAATAACTGTTAAATATTTCCAGTCAAATGTAAACTTTCTAAGGGAAAAAAATACTTCATTTCCCCCAATTTTTTTTTATTAATTTCATTACATATTCCTGATTGCCAATGAAAAAGTTCACATTCATATTTATTTTCTCACCCTTTCTACATCACTTTTCTTTCCTTGAAATGGCAAACAAGTTGAAATCAAATATACATAACATCACATAAATATTTTCATCTAAGCCATGCTGCAAAAGAAAACAAAGATAAAAAAATAAAACAAGAAAAATGAAGTGAAAAAATCTGCATTCAAAATTCACCAGTTATTTCTTTCAAGAAGTACAGTCTTTTTAATCAAGGGTTCATTGGAATTATCCTGGATCATTATCTTGATCAGAATAGTTAAAATCTATCACTATTCTGTTAAGCCTCTTACTGTTACTATGTACAATCTTCTGGTTCTATTTACTTCACTTTGCATCAGTATATGTCTTCCCAGGTTTTGCTGAAACAATCTTATCATCATTTCTTGAAGTACAATAACATTCTACTACAATCTGTTTAACTATTTACAAATTGATAAGCATCCCATTTATTTCCTATTATTTCTTTAAGCACAATAGCATTCCACTAAAGTATGTTTAACTATTTCCAAATTGATAGCTATCCCCTTGATTCCATATATTTGTATACATACATATATGTATATTATGTATTTGTACATACAATTATCAATCATAGAAATCCTTTTCCCTTTTCTTTGATCTCTTTGGGATATAGATCCAATGGTGTTACTGCTGGGTCAAAGGATATATCCAATTTTATAATCCTTTGAATGTAGGTTTAAATAGTCTCCAGAATTGTTAGACTACTTCACACAATTAGTGTCCCAATTTTTGTACATCCCTTCAGTATTTCTCATTTTCCATTTGTCTTAACCTATACAAAGGGTGTTAGGTGGTACTTCCAGGTTGTTAAAATTTTCAGTTCTCTAATCAGTAGTAAGTAAGAATATTTTAACTTGTGACTATTGATAGCTTTGACTTTTTTCTTCTGCAAAATAGCTGTTCATATCCTTTGATCATTTATCAACTGGATAATACACACATATATACACATATTTGGCTATATTCTCTATACATTTGAGAAATGAGGCCTTTAACAGAGAAACTTGCTGTAAATTTTTACCCTCTCTCCCCTCCCCCTCCAATTTTCTGTTTTTCTTCTAATTTTGACTGTATTAGTCTTGTTTATGCAAAGTCTATAATTTAATTTCATATTTTACTTCCCATGATCCTCTCTATCTCTTATCATAAACTCTTCTCTTACCCCTAGATCTATATATTGAAAGAATAAAAATAGGCAATAAGGAAACAAAACTATTACTCTTTGCAGGTGATATGATGGTATACAAAGAGAACCTACTTAAAATCTAGAGGTTTTGTTTGTTTGTTTGTTTGTTTGTTTTTGGTATGACTTGGAGGTAAAAATCTCAGCTCATAACAAGAAAACCATAAGAGTTTCCAGGTCCCAAATCCCTGTGGACCCAAATAATCTGGAAATCTCATGATGGACCAGGTTTCCCTAGGTTATGAGAAATCTAATTTTGCTTTTTCTTTAACCTGTGCATTGAAAAAAGCCTTAGAACTGGAACTCTGTCTTATAGGAAGGAACCAAATTAAGCTATTGGCATGTTTGTTTTATACCTTATTTTGAACTGTCCGAAACTCATGCCATTTTATATTTCTGAATCCTATGGATTGTTGTTGTCCACTAGTTTGGCAAAGTAGACTTAAGAAACCTATGTGTCTGACTGAACTGTAGCCCAAGGAAGAGTCGTAGACTTAGATGTATGACTGTGTTCTTTAGCAAGAAATTGAGCTAAGCTTTTGTATATTTTATTTCTTATTTTGTAAATTCAAGTTAGTCCCATTGTTATAATTTTTCAAACTTTATTGGTTGATTGCTTAATTACTTAGAATTGCCCATAATTCAGATTTTTGTTGATACATGTGGGATGGCATATTTAAGCATATAAATGCTTGGAGATGTGAATGTATGGGGGGAAAACAAGAAAATGGAAATTGCTCTCTCTTGACCACAAGAGCACTGTTCTGTATAAATATTGTGATAGTAAGAAATGTTTATATTTTTTCAACCATATAGTTGTGTAGCACATATTTAGGAAAATGGAGAAACCATACAATAAAATGTTTTCACTTTTCCTTATTATTGGTTAATTATTTACTATTTGTCTCAAAAGGAATAAAATTTTTATATAGCCTGAAATTTCTTTCTTAAATAGGCTATTTATTCCTAGTCATTACATGTTATCCCACCTAGAAGCCTTTTTTTTTTTTTCAGTCTTGTTCTTTCCCTGGAGAATCAATATCTGGAAAAATCTATACTTGAAATATTCTAAGTTAGAAACTTTCATTTTGCTAGCTGATAGACATCTCCCTGCTGTCACTTCAGAGATTAGAAAACAATTAAATCTTCCTGCTCAGGACCTCTTCTCCCTGTGCAAATTTCAAAACTGATTTTTGAACTAATCATGACATCTAATTTTATCCAGAAGTTAGCCTGTTCCTGGAGCTCTCTAGGCTACTCTAAGTCAGGAAAGTAGGAATTCAAGTTATCAGTTATCATTGACTCCTTCCAACTATAGTATGAAGATCATAATGTTTGAGGGAGCCTAGAGGCTCCTTCTTGAATTCCTTGGTTGCATCTGATAGAATCCTTTTTTGATCTTTTTTCAAAAAGGCTTAGATTTAGCACAAAAATAAGAGACATTGATAGACTTTCATAGTTAAAATTTGTGGTTCCCAGCTAAATGATATGGGCATTGATCTGCTGTCATACTTTGGAGGTGTCAGTCCTGACTGAGTGTGAGCATTCTGATATATCATTGTTATTCCTTCCTTCTACTTCCTTGAATGTCACCAGATAAGGCAAGTGATATTCCCCAACAAATTATCTTAACCTAACAAATACATTTCTTTCAATATTCATTTTTCAAAAAATAATTTCAGCATTGACAGATTTATGTAACTCTTCTTCAGAGAATTTTAGTCTTAAAAATGAAGTCTGATATTAGGCTTTTCTGAGCACAAAATAGAGTGGTTATAAGAGGGATATGACTTATTGTCCTAGTTTTTGTGGAGTTTTGTGATGCAGCAAAGCAGACAATGTATATATGCATGGTAAGTGAAAAGCTGTAGGGAAAAGAGCATAAAAATTAAATGTGTAGGCAACCCCAACCCATATTTTTATCATATTTTTTCTTTTACTTTCAGCAGATAGAACAGTATTTGGGACATGGCAAATATTTAACATTTTTTTTATTGACTGATTCAACTTAGTTCTCTCAACTAAACTTAATATTCAAGCCATAAGCAAATACCTAAAAAGATTGACTTAGATATCTACTTTTCCTATATTGAAGAAAGCCTTAAGAAATGAAATTGTTGAAAGATAAAATAAATCAAAATTGAAGAAGTGAATATAAAGGATAATCACTCTTGATATGTTGTCAACTTCTGCTCTCTTATTCACCCAAAATAGAAAGTTTCAAACTAGAATTCCTATAAGATAGAGGTCTCGTTACTAAAATATAAAAAAAGAACTCTGCAAAATTTATAAGAATACAAGTTCTTCTCTAGCTGACAAATGGTCAAAAGATATGAACAAACAAATTTCAGATATTGAAATTAAAGCCATCTATAGTCATATGAAAAAAATGTTCTAAATCACTATTGATTAGAGAAATGTAAATTAAAACAACTCTTAATTACCATCTCACATCTCCCAGATTGGTTAAGATGAGGGGAAAAGATCATGATAAATGTTGGAGGGGATGTGGGAAAACTAGGACATAAATGCATTGTGGGTGGAGTTGTGAAGTGATATAACCATTCTGAAGAGCAATCTGAAACTATGACCAAAGGGCTATAAAACTGTGCAAACCTTTTTGATCCAGCAGAAGCACTACTGACTCTGTGTTCCAAGGAAATCATAAAAGAGGGAAAAGAACCCACGTATGAAAATTTTTGTAGTGGTTCTTTTTGTGTTAGAAAAAATTGGAAAACGAGTAGATGCACATCACTTGGAGAATGGCTGAATAAATTGTGGTATTTGAAGATAATGGAATATTATTGTTCTATATAAATGATGAACAAGCTGGTTTTAGAAATTCCTGCAAATATTTACATGAACTGATGCTGAAAAAAACAAGCAGAACCAGGAATACATTGCACACAACAGCCAGAATGTGTGAGGAGCAACTATGAAAGACTAGCTTCTTCTCAGTGGTTCAGTGATCCAAAGCAATCCCTATAGACTTTGGACAGAAAATGCCATCTGTATACAGAAAGAGAACTATGGAGATTGGATGTAAAGCAATACATGCTATGTTCACTTCTTTTTTCTGTTTCTTTTTTTTCTCCCCCTTGAGTTTTCCTTTTTATTCTGAATTTTATGTCCCAACATGATTCATAAAGCACTAGGTCTTGAAATAGATAAATTAATTTAAAAATAAAAATAAAGTATGGGCCCCTTTAGCAATCTGGGCCTTAACAATATTTAGCCTATACTTTCTCAGATTTTTTTAATCATTCAAGTTTAAAGAACATGATAAATTCCATTTAGAAGTTGGGGAGGGGAAAATTGTAATTTTTCCCCATTTAAATTTGTAGATTTCCTGGTATCTAGCCATACACATCATAGTTTCCTTTGGGGGAATTCATGTATACCTGTTTAAGAATCCCTTTGTTATTAAGCTTTTGGGAACTAGTTTCAGGAATCATTAGTGAAATGTTTCAGAACTTACTATCATCTTTAACTGTTAAGCAAATCAAATCTGCAATAGATCATATGCAGTTATGATTATATTACATCCCAAAATCCTTTGTTTCCCAAACATGAGTGGTCTTTTATCCCCACTTGCATCAACACTGTCCACTTTTTTCAGACAAGGAACCACATTAGACCTTGGATACATCTGGGATCACTTCTATGGATGGGGTAATTTGAATAATTTATTCAAATTACACATAGTTGCTTTTCTTAATCTCCAGGTTAGGAGGATGGTACTGAATCAGTCCTTACCCTAACACTAGGATAATCAAATTTTGTGTCCTTATTTTACAAATTTGACTATCAAAAAGGAGTCATTGAGTTGACAGTGATACTCATTGTGATGGGGAAACTGGGCAGTAAAATATAATAGAGCAGTAATTCTCATTTTTCCCACTATGAGGACCACTTTATATCTTTTTTTTATTTTTTTATGGATACTCATATGATAATGTATTTTGTACTATTATTACCTATTGATTAAGCAAACATAAAATGATAATGCCATGGATTCAACAATGATTTTAAATACAAAGGCATTTAGATAATAATAATAATATTTTTAAAATATTGATACATATTTGTATAACAATATTTAAACAGTACATTTATTTACCCATTTGCATATAGATTTGCAGACCTCTTGCAATAATTTTATTGTCACATTAAAAGCCTTAACTCAGAGATTGGAACTATGTATAATATTAAGAATAGAGCAGTAGTTTATTATTCATTTCCATTACTATTAGTTACTAAAAACAAAATATAAACCCCAACAAAACAAAAGATCAAACATAGATTTAGAATGAGTCACACAATTATATATAACTTCTATTTTACAAACAAAATAAGATGTGATACTGAAATTCTTCTGGGAAGAAATAAACTCATTCAATTAAGCTAACTTACCTATAGATATTTTTAAGCCGTCAGAAATAAAATTGACTGAAATAATAACCATTAGCACATAAAGCTTTGATTCACAACATACCAGCACTGATCATAATGAATGTATAAATTTTTAATCAAACAATAATTTAACAGGACTTTTCCTTTATTATTTTAAAGATGATGGAGAGAGAGGATAAACTGAAGAGATTTCATGTTTTCTTGCTTTATTTGTCTTTCCACTAAAATGTTTTGTAATTAATTACAATTGAATACTTGTTTTTTTTTTTTTACTTAATAATTTTTATTATATATATATATTTTTTTATAATATTATCACTTGTATTCATTTTTCCAAATTATCTCCCCCTCCCTCTATTCCCTCCCCCCGATGACAGGCAATCCCATACATTTTACATGTGTTACAATATAGTCTAGGTACAATACATGTGTGTGAATATCATTTTCTTGTTGCACAATAAACATTAGATTCCGAAGGTACATGCAACCTGGGCAGACAGATATTAATGCTAACAATTTACATTCACTTCCCAGTGTTTCTTCTCTGGGTGTAGCTACCTCTGTCCATCATTGATCAACTGGAAGTGAGTTGGTTTTTCTTTATGTTGAAGATTTCCACTTCCATCAGAATACATCCTCATACAGTATTGTTGTTGAAGTGTACAGTGATCTTCTGGTTCTGCTCATTTCACTCAGCATCAGTTGATTTAAGTCTCTCCAGGCCTCTCTGTATTCCTCCTGCTGGTCATTTCTTACAGAGCAATAATATTCCATAACCTTCATATACCATAATTTACCCAACCATTCTCCAACTGATGGACATCCATTCATCTTCCATTTTCTAGCTACAACAAAAAGAGCTGCCACAAACATTTTGGCACATATATGTCTCTTTCCGCTCTTTAGTATTTCTTTGGGATGTAATCCCAGTAGTAGCGCTGCTGGGTCAAAGGGTATGCACAGTTTGATAACTTTTTGGGCATAATTCCAGATTGCTCTCCAGAATGGCTGGATTCTTTCACAACTGAATAATTGTTATCAATTATTTGCTTAAGTAGAAGAAAGTTTTCTTTCTATTGTAATGAGTTATAAGTTTCTTGTACATAAGTACCAATTAAAATGGTTTCTTGAATATAAATATTAAGTTTGTGTTTAATTTTTGGAACTTAAGAGTAAAAACTTTAATCTAAAACTCAAACATTATTCCCTTTATTTGGAGACATTAAAACCTCTGCAACAAGTCTTAGTCCTGTAATTAATTATTTCAGGACATAAGACTTTTGACCAGTTCGGGAATTGTCCAAACAGAAAAAAATATGTCAAGCACATCTATGTATATGTGTGTGTGTGTGTGTGTGTGTGTGTGTGTGTGTTTTAATGCATCAGTGACTTTGAAACCAACAAACCTTGAAAGTGGAAGCTTTACATTTGAATAATCATCAAAAGTTCCATTGCTTTTTATCCCCAGTATGCTTTTGTGAGCTTTCCTTTGTATAACTATCATTTTAGTCTTGCCATTAGGCTTTTTAAAGTCTGTCATTAATTGAAATCTCCAGATTCTTAAACACATAATTCTCTGGTAATGATGCATGATGTAAAAATGGAAACATTAATAAATGCAAAAAGTTTAGCCATAAAATAGAAATATAAATTTACCACCAAAGCCTCAAAGGTAGCTGTCTATCTATGCATCAGTTCCCCACAAATAAAAGTGGGTTGTTTTGTTTCAAAATAGTTATGGAAGATAAAGAACATATATGACTTTTCCCCTTAGAACCAACTTCCATGTAATGTTTGTTTTCTGATGCAATGGCTTAGAGATTCTTATTGTAGGGCCTCTTTGCCAGTAGGAGATCTGGCAAAAGCTCTGCAGATAACATATTCTCCAGACTCAGAGGCAGCATGAGCTTTGTAATCTCCTTTACTATTCTTAGTCTATAAGACTATTTAGGACCCTATTCATTTCCCTTAAGTAAGGAGGTAGAAGGGAAGTGAATTAACTCAATTAAAAGAGCTCATGTACAAATCCACCACTCTATAGGGATGGGAAGTTAGCCAAGGTACTTGAATATATGTAAATATAATTTATACTCATTTTATATGAACTGAGTAATCAGTTCATGGACTTCATTATTTTAAAAGTTAGAATGACATAATTGAAAGAGTATTAGACTTGAAATCAGGAGGGTTATGAGTTCAAGATCTAATTTGACACTTAGTAGTTGAGTCTTTATGGTTATAATTAACCTTTTTGAGCTTCAGATTCCTCATCTGTAAATTTGAGACATTTTTGTAGTACCTGCATCACATACTTGTTATGAGGATCAATTATAAGTATATAGAGATCTTTTAGTGAGAAAACTTCTTCTACCAATGTTGACAAAGACCTTTACAATTTATAGTCTTGGAGATTTTCCTAGAGCATTGAGAAGTTATGTGTTTTGCCCATGTTCAGACAAGAAAACTTTTTCCAGATTTCTTTTCACCAGACTATAACAATGTAAAGAAGAGTTTAGGAAGCCACAAAAAAGATAGTGAGGATAATCTAGACTCTCTCCAGGTAAAAATGACTTGTTCTTGACTGGTCTCAATCACAGAAATAGAAAAAATATATTGTTAGCAAAGTCAATACCTCTAACCATTCATCCTGGGCCTGCACTACTGGTTGATCACTTTGAAAGTTCAGCAATAGTAACAGAAAGGCCTTAGTAACATTTTTAAGTTTCCTACATTACCACTTACCTTCTTTGCAAGTCCCACAGAGTTGTGGTAAGAGGAGTTGGTAAAGTATATTCTTCTTCATCTTCATTATTAGTACAGGAAAAAAAAAAAAACATTTATTTACTTTTTTTAATTTTATAATTGTAAAATTTTTTGACAGTATATATGCATGAATAATTTTTATAACATTATCCCTTGTATTCATTTTTCCAAAACTTCCCCCTCCCTCCCTCTACTCCCTCCCCTAGATGACAGGCAATCCCATACATTTTACATGTGTTACAGTATAACCTAGATACAATATATGTATGTAAATCCAATTTTCTTGTTGCACATTAAGTATTAGATTCCGAAGGTATAAGTAACTTGAGTAGATAGACAGTAGTGCTAACAATTTACATTCACTTCCCAGTGTTCCTTCTCTGGGTGTAGTTGTTTCTGTCAATCATTGATCAACTGGCGGTGAGTTGGATCTTCTTTATGTTGAAGATATCCTCTTCCATCAGAATACATCTTCATACATCACTATTGTTGAAGTGTGCAGAGATCTTCTGGTTCTGTTCATTTCACTCAGCATCAGTTCATGTAAATCTCTCCAAACCTCTTTGTATTCGTCCTGCTGGTCATTTCTTATAGAGCAATAATATTCCATAACCTTCATATACCATAATTTACCCAACCATTCTCCAATGGATAGATATCCATTCATCTTCCAGTTTCTAGCCATTATGAAAAGAGCTGCCACAAACATTTTGGGACATACAGGTCCCTTTCCCCTCTTTAGTATTTCTTTGGGATATGAGCCCAATCGCAGCAATGCTGGATCAAAGGGTATGCACAGTTTGATAACTTTGGGCATAGTTCCAAATTGCCCTCCAGAATGGCTGGATTCTTTCACAACTCCACCAACAATGTATTAGTGTCCCAGATTTCCCACATCCCCTCCAACATTCATCATTATTTGTTCCTGTTTTCTTAGCCAATCTGATAGGTATGTAGGGGTATCTCAGAGTTGTCTTAATTTGCATTTCTCTGATCAGTAGTGATTTGGAACACTCTTTCATATGAGTGGATATTATTTCATTTCCTTTTTTTTAATTTTATTTAGAATTTTTTTCACAGTATATATGCATGAGCAATTTTTCTCCACAACATTAACCCTTGTATTCATCCCTCCAACTTATCCCCTCCCTCCCTCAACTCCCTCCCCCCGATGACAGGCAATCCCATACATTCTACCTGTGTTACAATAAAACCTAGATACAATATATGTGTGCAAATACCATTTTCTTGTTGCACATCAAGTACTAGACTCCGAAGGTACAAGTAACCTGGGTAGACAGACAGTAGTGTTAACAATTTACATTCACTTCCCAGTGTTCCCTCTCTGGGCGCAGTTATTTCTGTCCATCATTAATCAACTGGAAGTGAGCTGGATCCTCTCTATGTTGAAGATATGAGTGGATATAATTTCAATTTCATCATCTGAGAATTGTCTGTTCATATCCTTTGACCTTTTATCAATTGGAGAATGGTTTGATTTCTTATAAATTAGGGTCAGTTCTCTATATATTTTGGAAATGAGACCTTTATCAGAACCTTTAACTGTAAAAATATTTTCCCAATTTGTTACTTCCCTTCTAATCTTGTTTGCATTAGTATTGTTTGTACAGAAACTTTTTAGTTTGATGTAATCAAAATCTTCTATTTTGTGATAGATAACAATCTCTAGTTCTGCTTTGGTCATAAATTCCTTCCTCCTCCACAGGTCTGAGAGGTAGACTATTCTCTGTTCCTCTAATCTATTTATGATCTCCTTCTTTATGCCTAAATCATGGACCCATTTTGATCTTATCTTGGTATATGGCGTTAAGTGTGGGTCCATATCTAATTTCTGCCATACTAATTTCCAGTTTTCCCAACAGTTTTTTTCAAATAATGAATTTTTATCCCTAATGTTGGTATCTTTGGGTTTGTCAAAGACTAGATTGCTATAGATGTACCCTTTTTTGTCCTTTGTATCTAATATGTTCCACTGATCTACCGGTCTATTTCTTAGGCAATACCAAACGGTTTTGGTGACTGCTGCTATATAATATAGCTTTAGATCAGGTACACCTAGACCATCTTCATCTGACTTTTTTTTCATTAGTTCCCTTGAAATTCTCGACCTTTTATTCTTCCATATGCATTTTGTTGTTATTTTTTCTAGGTCATTAAAATAGTTTCTTGGGAGTCTGATTGGTATAGCACTAAATAAATAGATTAGTTTGGGGAATATTGTCATATTTATTATATTCACTCTGCCTATCCAAGAGCACTAAATGTCTTTCCAATTATTTAAATCTGACTGTTTTTTTGTGGCAAGTGTTTCGTAATTTTTCTCATATAATTCCTGACTACTCTTTGGTAGATGGATTCCCAAATATTTTATACTCTGAACATTTGTTTGGAATGGAATTTCTCTTTGTATCTCTTGCTGTTGCATTTTGTTGGTGATATATAAAAATGCTGAGGAGTTATGTGGGTTTATTTTGTATCCTGCAACTTTGCTAAAATTCTGAATTACTTCTAATAGCTTTTTAGCAGAATCTTTGGGGTTCTCTAAGAATACCATCATGTCATCTGCAAAGAGTGATAGTTTGATTTACTCATTTCCTACTCTAATTCCTTGAATCTCTTTCTAATTATTTTTTATTAATTTTTATAATTATAACATTTTCTTTGACAGTACATATTCATAGGTAATTTTTTTTTTTTACAACATTATCCATTGTACTCCCTTCTGTTCCAAATTTTTCCCCTCCTTCCCTCCACCCCCTCCCCTAGATGGCAGGCATTCCCATACATATTAAATATCTTATAGTATATCCTAGGTACAATATATATGTGCAGAACCAAATTTTGTTGTTGTTGTTGTTGCAAAGGAAGAATTGTATTCGGAAGCTAAAAATAATCTGGGAAGAAAAACAAAACAAAACAAAACACAACAATGCCCACAGTTTATACTCATTTCCCAGTGTTCCGTTTCTGGATGTAGCTGATTCTGACCATCATTGTTCAATTGGAATTGGATTAGCTCTTCTCTGTGTTGAAGATATCCACTTCCATCAGAATGCATCCTCATACAGTATCATTGTTGAAGTGTATGATCTCCTGGTTCTGCTCATTTCACTTAGCATCAGTTGATATAAGTCTCTCCAAGCCTCTCTGTATTCCTCCTGTAGGTCATTTCTTACAGAACAATAATATTCCATAATATTCATATACCATAATTTACCCAACCATTCTCCAATTGATAGGCATCCGTTCATTTTCCAGTTTCAAGCTACTACAAAAAGGGCTGCCACAAACATTTTGGCACATACAGGTCCTTTTCCCTTCTTTAGTATTTCCTTGGGATATAAGCCCAGGATTAGCACTGTTGGGTCAAAGGGTATGCACATTTTGATAACTTTTTGGGTATAATTCCAGATTGCTCTCCAGAATGGTTGGATTCTTTCACAACTCCACCAACAATGCATCAGTGTGCCAGTTTTCCCACATTCCCCTCCAACATTCATCATTTTTTATTCCTGTCATCTTAGCCAATCTGACAGGTGTGTAATGATATCTCAGAGTTGTCTTGATTTGCATTTTTCTGATCAATAATGATTTGGAACACTCTTTCATATGAGTGGAAATAGTTTTAATTTCATCATCTGAAAATTGTCTGTTCATATCCTTTGCCCATTTATCAGTTGGAGAATGGCTTGATTTCTTATAAATTAAAGTCAATTCTCTGTATATTTTGGAGATGAGGCCTTTATCAGAACCTTTAATTGTAAAAATGTTTTCCCAATTTGTTACTTCCCTTCTAATCTTTTTTGCATAAGTTTTGTTTGTGCAGCAACTTTTTAATTTGGTGTAATCAAAATGTTCTATTTTGTGATCAATAATGGTCTCTACTTCTCCCTTGGACACAAACTCCTTCCTCCTCCACAGAGTAGACTATCCCATGTTTCTCCAATTTATTTATGATTTCGTTCTTTATGCCTAAATCTTGGACCCATTTTGATCTTATCTTAGTATGGGTGTTAAATGTGGGTCCATGCCTAGTTTCTGCCATCCTAATTTCCAGTTTTCCCAGCAGTTTTTGTCAAATAATGAATTCTTATCCCAAAAGTTGGGATGTTTGGGTTTGTCAAACACTAGATTGCTATTTTTATGCACTATCTTGCCCTGTGAACCTAACCTATTCCACTGATCAACTAGTCTATTTCTTAGCCAATACCAAATGGTTTTGGTGACTGTTGCTGTATAATATAGTTCTATATCAGGTACAGCTAGACCACCTTCATTTATTTTTTTTTTCATTATTTCCCTTGAAATTCTCAACCTTTTGTTGTTCTATATGAATTCTGTTGTTATTTTTTCTAGGTCATTAAAATAGTTTCTTGGGAGTCTGATTGGTATAGCACTAAATAAATAGATTAGTTTAGGTAGTATTGTCATCTTAATTATATTTGCTTGGCCTATCCAAGAGCACTTAATGTCTTTCCAATTATTTAAATCTGACTTTATTTTTGTGGTAAGTGTTTTGTAGTTTTGCTCATATAAATCCTGACTTTCCTTTGGTAGATATATTCCCAAATATTTTATACTATCGACCGTTATTTTGAATGGAATTTCTCTTTGTTTCTCTTGCTGTTGGATTGTATTGGTAATGTATAAAAATGCTGAGTAGTTATGTGGGTTTATTTTGTATCCTGAAACTTTGCTAAAATTCTGAATTATTTCTAATAGCTTTTTAGCAGAGTCTTTGGGGTTCTCTAAGTATACCATCATGTCATCTGCAAAGAGTGATAGTTTGATTTCCTCATTTCCTACTCTAATTCCTTGAATCTCTTTCTCTGCTCTTATTGCCGAGGCTAGTGTTTCTAGTACTATATTGAATAGTAATGATGATAGTGGGCAACCTTGTTTCACTCCTGATCTTACAGGCAAAGGTACTAGTTTATCGCCATTACATATGATGTTTACTGACGCTTTTAAATATATGCTCATTATTATTTTAAGGAATAGTCCATTTATTCCTATACTCTCAAGCATTTTTAGTAGGAATGGATATTGGATTTTATCAAATGCTTTTTCTACAAATATTGAGATGATCATATTGTTTTTATTAATTTGATTATTAATATGGTCAATTATACTAATAGTTTTCCTAATATTGAACCAGCCATGCATTCTGGATACAAATCCTACTTTATCATGGTGTATTATCCTGGGGACGATTTTCTGAAGTCTCTTTGCTAATATCTTATTTAAGATTTTAGCATGAATATTCATTAAGGAAATTGGTCTATAGTTTTCTTTCTCAGTTTTCGATCTACTTGGTTTAGGTATCATTACCATGTCTGTGTCATAAAAGGAATTTGGTAGGACTCCTTCATCCCCTATTTTTTCAAATAGTTTATATAACATTGGGGCTAATTGTTCTTTAAATGTTTGGTAGAATTCACATGTAAATCCATCTGGTCCTGAAGATTTTTTCCTGGGGAGTTGATTAATAGCTTGTTCTATTTCTTTTTCTGAAATAGGACTATTTAAGCAATTTATCTCCTCCTCTGTTAATCTAAGAAGCCTATATTTTTGGAGGAAGTCATCCATTTCACTTAAGTTATCAAATTTATTGGCATAAAGTTGGGCAAAATAACTCCTTATTATTTCTCTAATTTCCTTTTCATTGGTGGAAAGATCCCCCTTTTCATTTGTAAGACTAACAATTTGATTTTCCTCTTTCCTTTTTCTGATCAGATTTACCAAAGGTTTATTTATTTTATTGGCTTTTTCATAAAACCAACTCTTGGTTTTATTTATTAATTCAACAATTTTTTTAATTTACTTTCAATATTATTGATTTCTCTTTTTAATTTTAGTATTTCAAGTTTAGTTTTTGGTTGGAGGGTTTTAATTTGGTCTTTTTCTAGCTTTTTAAGTTGTAGGCCCAATTCATTAATCTTTTCTTTCTCTATTTTGTTCAAATAAGCTTCTAAAGATATAAAATTTCCCCTTATTACTGCTTTAGCTGCATCCCACAGATTTTGTTATGATATCTCAACATTGTCAATAACTTGGGTGAAATCATTAATTGTTTCTATAATTTGCTGTTTCACCCAGTCATTCTTTAAGATGGTATTATTCAGTTTCTAATTACTTTTCAGTCTATTTACTCCTAACTTCTTATTGAATGTAGTTTTTATTGCATTGTCATCTGAGAAGAAGGCATTTATTATTTCTGCCTTCCTGCATTTAATTTTGAGATCTTTATGTCCTAATATATGGCCAGTTTTTGTATAGGTTCCATCAAGTGCTGAGAAGAAAGTATATTCCTTCCTATCACCATTCAGTTTTCTCCAAAGGTCTGTCATACCTAGTTTTTCTAATGTTCTATTTACTTTTTAAATTTCTTTCTTATTTGTTTTGTGGTTTGATTTGTCTAAATCTGAGAGTGCAAGGTTGAGATCTCCCACTATTATAGTTTTACTGTCTATTTCTTCTTGCAACTCTCTTAACTTTTCCTTTAGAAAGTTACATGCTATACCACTTGGTGCATATATGTTTAGTATTGATATGGCTTCATTGTTTATGCTACCTTTTAGCAGGATATAGTTTCCTTCCTTATCTCTTTTAATTAGATCAATTTCTGCTTTTGCTTGATCTGAGATAAGGATGGCTACCCCTGCTTTTTTGGCTTTACCTGAAGCATAATAGATTCTGCTCCAACGTTTTACCTTTACTCTGTATGTATCTCCCTGCTTTAAGTGTGTTTCCTGTAAACAACATAATTGTAGGGTTCTGAATTTTGATCCAGTCTGCTCTCTGTTTCCGTTTGATGGGAGAATTCATCCCATTCACATTTACAGTTAAAATTACTAATTCTGTATTTCCTGCCATCATATTATCCCCAGATTATGCTTTTTTCCCTTGACCCCCCAGAACCCCTTCCCCAATATTTAATTTATAGACCCCACTTGTGATGCACCGCCCTCCCTTTTTATTATCCCTCCTCTCTCTTTCCAAATCCCTTCCCTTTTCTTGTACCCTTCCCTTATTCCCCCTTTCCTTTCTCCCCTCTCCCCCCTTTTAATGAGGTGAGAGAGAATTCTCTAAAAAGCAAATATGTCAATTATTTACTCTTTGAGCCTACTCTGATGAGAGTAAGATTCACACAATGTTTCTCCCCCTCTCTAAATTCCCTCAGATGTGGTAGATTTTCTATGCCTCTTCCTGGGATGTAGTTTCACTCCTTTTATCACTCCTTCTCCTTTTTCTGATACTACCCTATTCTCTTTACTATTCCCCCTTTTTTATATCAGTAAAATCAAATTATCTATGTGGACTTTCTATATATCCACAACAGAGATAAAGTTCTCAAGAGTTCTCTTTACCTTTTTCTGTTTCTCTTCAGTCTTGTGGATGTAGATCAAATTTTTTGTAGTCGGGTTTTTTTTTCTTAGAAACAAATGTAATTCCTCTGTTTCATTAAATGACCATCTTATTCCATGGAAGAAAATGCTAAACTTAGCTGGGTAGTTTATTCTTGGTTGCAGTCCTTGATCTTTTGCCTTTTAGAATATCAGGTTCCAGGCCCTTCGATCTTTTAATGTGGAGGCAACAAAATCTTGAGTGACCCTTATTGTGGCACCTTGATATTTGAATTGTTTTTTCCTAGCTCCTTGCAATATTTTTTCCTTTGTTTGGTAGTTCTGCAGCTTAGCCACAATGTTCCATGGAGTTCTTTTTTTAGGGTCTTTTTCAGAAGGTGTTTGATGAATTCTTTCAACACCGATTTTCCCTTCTGTTTCTATTATCTCTAGACAGTTCTCTTTGATGATTTCCTGTAAAATAGAATCTAGACTCTTTTTTTGATCATAGTTTTCAGGAAGTCCAATGATCCTCAGATTTTCTCTCCTAGATCTATTTTCCAGGTCTATAGATTTTCCCAGTAAGTATTTGATGTTATTCTCCAGCTTTTTTTTTTTTTTTTTTTTTTTTTGTTTGTTTTGTTTGACTGTTTCTTGGGTTCTCAATGAATCATTCATTTCTATTTGTTCCATCCTGATTTTTTATGAGTTATTTTCTTCATTCACATTTTTTTAGTTCTTTTTGTATATGCCCAATTGAGTTTTTAAATGAATTATTTTGCTCTATTCATTTTTTCCATTTCCCTAATTTTTTTAGAGAGTTATTTTCTTTTTTCAATTGAGAAATACTACTTTCTTGAGACTTTATCTTTTCCAATTCAGAAATCCTACTTTCCTGTGATGTTTTTTATTTATTATATATTTTTTTATAATATTATCCCTTGTATTCATTTTTCCAAATTATCCCCCCCCTCCCTTTACTCCCTCCCCCCAATGACAGGCAGTCCCATACATTTTACATGTGTTACAATATAACCTAGATACAATACATGTGTGTAAATACCATTTTCTTGTTGCACAATAAGCATTAGATTCCGAAGGTACATGTAACCTGGGCAGACAGATATTAGTGCTAACAATTTACATTCACTTCCCATTGTTTCTTCTCTGGGTGTAGCTACCTCTGTCCATCATTGATCAACTGGAAGTGAGTTGGATCTTCTTTTTTTTTTTTTTTTTTTTTTTTTTTTTTTTTTTTGTTTTGTTTTTTTTTTTGGATCTTCTTTATGTTGAGGATTTCCACTTCCATCAGAATACATCCTCATACAGTATTGTTGTTGAAGTGTACAGTGATCTTCTGGTTCTGCTCATTTCACTCAGCATCAGTTGATGTAAGTCTCTCCAAGCCTCTCTGTATTCCTCCTGCTGGTCATTTCTTACAGAGCAATAATATCCCATAACCTTCATATACCATAATTTACCCAACCATTCTCCAACTGATGGACATCCATTCCTCTTCCAGTTTCTAGCTACAACAAAAAGTGCTGCCACAAACATTTTGGCACATATATGTCTCTTTCCGCTCTTTAGTATTTCTTTGGGATATAAGCCCAGTAGTAGCGCTGCTGGGTCAAAGGGTATGCATAGTTTGATAACTTTTTGGGCATAGTTCCAAATTGCTCTCCAGAATGGCTGGATTCTTTCACAACTCCACCAGCAATGTATTAGTGTCCCAGTTTTCCCACATCCCCTCCAACATTCATCATTATTTGTTCCTGTCATCTTAGCCAATCTGACATTTCCTGTGATTTTTTAACCTTTTCTAATTCACAGATTTTGTGTCCCTGCATCTCCTGTGAATTCTTTATTTTTTCCAACTCAAATTTCAGGACATTGTTATTCTTTATCATAGCTTCTCTTTCCTTTCCCCATTTTTCTTCAAACACTCTTAACTTTTTAATAGTCTCTTCTAGGAGAGAGTAATATTATGGGAGGCAGGTATCGTTCCCCTTTAGGCTGTTATCTGCTGACTCTCTGCTATTAACTTCCTTGGGGTTGGATACCCGCTCTTTCTCTGTGTAGAAAGAATTAATCATTCTCTTCAGCTTTTTACTCATTGTTAAAAATCTGTTGGGGTCTGCCCTTGGGGTAAGAAGTTTATTTATTTCTTTACCAGCTTCCTCCCTGACTGGATGGATGCAGCGACTCCTGTGCCTGAGCTAAGAGAGAGCTCTGGGAGAGAGTTTCCCTCCCCCTCCCTGGATATGCCTCAGAGGTGATTAGTACGGCTTCGCTGTGAGGGTTGCCCAGTGAAGGACTCCGCTGTGTGTCCTAGTGACTGCCCTGAGGTTTAAGACTGAACAGTAAAAGCGACACAAAGCCCAGCCAATGCATCCCGTGGGGCGTGGATATCAGCAGCTGATGTGAAATGCCCCTGCACTCAAACTGGAAGTGTCTGCCCAGAAACCTCGGTCCCTATTTCAAAGGTTCCACTTCTCTGGGAATTCCACAGCTGCTAGAGTTCCCCAGCCTCAGGCCAAGCCTTGCCCTATGTGGATTAGATGTTGCCTCAGGCTGTGTCCCCACTGTTCAGGCTCTTAACTACCCCAAGGTGAAGCCCCAGACAGTAGAAAGCAACTGCACAGCCGTGCTGAGATCTGTTAGGTCACTTCCGGATTGGGGTGGTTCTAGGAGCTGGCTTTATATTTTAAAGTGGCTTGATTTCTCTTCTGAACTGCTGTTTTATAAGCAGAGAAGAGCTAACAGCCTGTGTCAGATTCCTCTATCTCAGTGGCTTCTCTCATCCCAGAGTTATCCCCAGCTCAATCAGCACAGTGTGCTAGCACCTAACTGTCTGTGCTGGCTTTTTTTCTTCCTCTCCTTGGAACTGACCTTTTCTGTTGAAACTCCAGATTCTCTTCAGCTGGTATGTTGTGCTTCTCCTCCTTGTGGTTTCTATCAGTCCAGCGTTATTTTTGAGGCTGATTTAACTAATTGGTAATGTGGGAAGAAGGGAGCTTACAAATTCGAGTGTATCTTCTCCACCATCTTGGTTCCGCCCCCTTGGCTCCACCCCCTCAGTACAGGAAAAAATAATGCCCACCAATCTCCTCATCCCCAACCTAGCTATCCAGAGATCTAATATGTTTTGGTAATTGGGACTTAGTTCAGCAGCTCTGAGAGTTTCCATTTGGCCAAATTCACAACTATTGATATAAGGATGCACAAAGGATATGTACCACAACCAATTACTTTTAAGTTCATTTGATCTCCTTTTCACAATGTATTTGACCTTGTGAATTAACACAAGTTTGAACTAAACAGGAAGTTTTCCATATTCCCAGTTGAACAAGGATGGCCTTCCTCTTCCCCTTGGTAGTCTATCCTCCAAAATCCTTGATGGAAAGTGAATAACTTTATATACTTTTTGGAAATTCTCTGTTAAGATAGTAATCTGCACAGCTCCTTATCTCTCCCTTTTCTCCACTCAGAGGACACCATGACTCAAGCATATAGACTCCAATTCTCTTAAAATCCTATAGTTAAGATGATCCACGTCTCAAGACAACCTTGATATTGCCCTTGAGTATACTTACTCCCAAATTCGTTTAGTTTTAGCTAAAGTTAAGAACTTATAAGGCTGAGAACTACTAAGTAGAATAGAAAGTTTAGCAACCTTAAACTTTGGTAGGATAGAAGAGCCATTACAATTGTAGTCTTAGATGTCATAATGTAGTTCTATTAGCACCCCAGTAGACTGGACTTTGTTGTCTTATGAACTTCTTGTTTTTAGGAGTCCTGCCTAAAACTTCCTCCAGTATACATTATGATTCTCTTCTACACATTTACTGAGAAAACAGACACTGTGACTTTTCTCACTGTCCCATTTCACATCAACAGCTTATTTGTACAGATGGCCACTGTTATCTCTGTTCTTATTGTTATATGATTGTGATGGAATAATACTGTACTATAAGAAATGATCTTAGAAAAACATGAAAATATCTGTACAAAATAATAAATATTGAAAGAAACAGAACATTGTGCATAATTTTAGTAATATTGTTTTAAGAATTATTGAGAAAATAAGTCATTTTGACTATTATAAATACTAAAATTAATTATAGAGGACATAAGTACACAATCTGCATTCAGAGAAAGAACTGATAAATATAATTATGTATAGAATAATTTTACAATCATATATGTATGTATATTTTATGTAAATGTATACATATTCATATACCTATATGAGTCTAATAGTAGCCATCTCTAAGGCCCAGGGATGAACAGGGGAAAAAAAGGAAGGTAAAGAAATTTGTTTGATAATTTATTATATATTTAAAAGAAGCAAATTGTAATACTTCATGTACAACTTTCTCATTATATGCTGTTATGAAAATGCTTGTTTTATTCCATAAATTAAAAAATTCCTTAAAAAAAAATTTAAAAATCTGACCATTTGATATACACACTCCTGCATGGTTGTATGATTAAGTATAACCAGATTTAAATTCTGTCATCATTCAGGTGGGGATACTCCCAGGTTTGAGGGCATGGCAAAAACATCTCTTGTAGGAACCTTATCTTAGAGACCAAAATCAAAGAACTGACTGCAGTGGAAATCCATCTTTGAGGGGCCCGGTATGCTTAACTCCCTATTTCAGACATATGAAAAGATACAAGGGATAGTATCTATCTGAAGTATCCAACTAATTAGCAGAATTTGAAAAATTAAGTTTCATTAGATCTCTTCAAGTTAATGGAATTCTGCTGTAGAGAAGATTTCTACATTGTTTCTATTGGAACCAGTAACTACTTTAGAGTACAGATTCTTAATCTTTGAATTTGTATATCCAAAAGAATTAACTAAAGATAGTTATCTGCCTGTCTACCTGCTTATCTATTTATCTATTTATGTGTATACATACATAGATAGATTTGTTATCTTTCAAGCTTTTTTTTTCTCTAGAGCCTCATCAAATAACTTCAAAATTTTCTAGGAATTTGCTCAATTTCTTGATGGTAAAAAGCCCATCTACTCTGTTTTTCTCTATCACAAGGGGGTAAGAGTGAGGTAGGGAATTAATAGGGAAAGACCAGAATTTTTTTTTCTAACATTTTTCAATTCCATCCTCATGTATGCACTCTATTTCTCTTATATAACCCTGATATCAGTAAGACACAACACATCTTTTGACAGGAACAAATAATGATGAATGTTGGAGGGGATGTGGGGAAACTGGGACACTAATACATTGCTGGTGGAGTTGTGAAAGAATCCAGCCATTCTGGAGAGCAATCTGGAATTATGCCCAAAAAGTTATCAAACTATGCATACCCTTTGACCCAGCAGCGCTACTACTGGGATTATATCCCAAAGAAATACTAAAGAGCGGAAAGAGACATATATGTGCCAAAATGTTTGTGGCAGCTCTTTTTGTTGTAGCTAGAAACTGGAAGATGAATGGATGTCCATCAGTTGGAGAATGGTTGGGTAAATTATGGTATATGAAGGTTATGGAATATTATTGCTCTGTAAGAAATGACCAGCAGGAGGAATACAGAGAGGCCTAGAGAGACTTAAATCAACTGATGCTGAGTGAAATGAGCAGAACCAGAAGATCACTGTACACTTCAACAACAATACTGTATGAGGATGTATTCTGATGGAAGTGGAAATTTTCAACATAAAGAAGAGCCAACTCACTTCCAGTTGATCAATGATGGACAGAGGTAGCTACACCCAGAGAAGAAACACTGGAAAGTGAATGTAAATTGTTAGCACTAATATCTGTCTGCCCAGGTTGCATGTACCTTCGGAATCTAATGTTTATTGTGCAACAAGAAAATGATATTCACACACATGTATTGTACCTAGACTATATTGTAACACATGTAAAATGTATGGGATTGCCTGTCATCGGGGGGAGGGAATAGAGGGAGGGGGGGATAATTTGGAAAAATGAATACAAGGGATAATATTATAAAATATATATATATATATAATAAAAAATAAAAAAAAAAGACACAACACATCTTTTAGTGAAATTTCTAGGTGAAAGACCATAATTCCCACTTTTGGCCTATTTCTATTTTCACCAACATAGTCATTTTAACTTGTACTATGACTAGTTACATCAGTTTATCTTAAGCTTTCATTGAGTAGTCCTTAAAAATGGAACACTCTGTCTTTAGTTGCTCAATTTGCCAGGCTAATTTACTTCCAGTTTTCTTTCTGTGACAATCCTCCTTCTACAAAATGGTCAACACTTAGGAAATGTTTTATAATTAGTACTTACTTTATTTTCCCTGTCAGATTTTTCTATAACCTAACAACTCTGCATAGTAGAGTCGTTTTCTCTGTTCTACTGAGTTTCTACATTACTAGAAAGTATTTTTGTTTGTTTGTTCATTTAACCACATAATGAGTTGATGCCATAGTTAGCCATATAAGGATTCTCTCCTTCATATTTTCATTTCCCTTTCTCCACTTCAAATATGATTTAAGTTATGATGTCATGTCATTCTATCCACTCACTCTGACAAATGTTGTAGGAAAGACTGGCTCAGATCAGTTCTCTAGTAGTTAGATATGATAGAAGAAAGAAATTAAATTTTCAGTACTTAACTAAATTAAATTCTAAATACTTAAATACTTAGATCATTTGATTGCTAATAAATAGAGGTGTACATTGTCATAGTATAAAAAGAAAAGTGAACTAAGGACAAATGCACTTCAATTTGGTTTCCCTCATTTCCAAGTCAATTTGAAAATTTGACTTAAATGAACTTGGGATATCTGCCAAGAATGAAGGGTCCTAATTCCCATGGGAAAGCCTCTTTATGACCTTAGACGACCAAGAAGTTATTTCAATAATAGACCTTTCTTGAGCTTTTAATTTTCTTAAAACATCAAATGTTGTGGACAGTTTCAATACCATTTAAGCAAAAAGAGATATAACCTGGATGGATTGGTGAGCTTGGAAAATCTGATTGATGAGGTTTAGGTTTTAGGGTTCCCTTCTGTCAGGGAACCAAATGATGAGGTCTAGATTTAGGGAACCAAAATGAGATTAGGGTTTCTGGTGGTCAGGGAGTTAGATGATAAGGTGTAGTGGCAGGTTCAGGGTTCAGGGAAGCAAAGGAAGAGGTTAAGCTTCCCTACACCTCCTTGGGATTCAACACAAGGGTAGGGAGTTTTGGGGAACTTCCTTTCTGGCAGTGCAGAGATTCTCTATAAAGGAATTTACAAACCTGAAAACTTAGATTGACAAAAGAGATTTATTTTTGGCATTGGGAAGTTAGCCTTTGCTATACAAGAATAGAAAAGCTGAGTTCCTTAGTGGCAAAGTCTGATAGAGAAGTAAAGTCTAGAGAAATCTTGACAGAGAGGCATAAACTCTCTTTTGGGAAATAGATGAGGACAAAGAGAGGGTAGCGCTGGAAGAGAATATTATCCCAACAGGCAGAGGTTTCCTTGGCATAGCATGGCATAGTTTAGCATGCATAGCATGACATGGCATGTCAGGTCCTCAGCGAAGAGAAGGTTTTAAATTGGCTCTTTTATAAGCCTTGGCTACAGGCTGTTGGGTTGCTTTTTATGGGGCCAATGGGTAGAGTTCCAAGTTGGCTCTTTTTATCTACAAGCTAGATTTCAGCTTGAGCTGGAAAGGAGAAAATCTTAGAATTGAATGGGCATTTCTCCATTTCAATGAAATTGATATCTCCAGCTCCAAACTCAACCAGCTACACCTAGATTATAGAATGAAGCTATTTGTCCTCGGGTGGAATCCCCACAGTGGCAGGATTCAAGGAGAATTTGTCCTTCAAGGAGTTTTAGAGTTTTGGAATCCCTTCAATAACACTATAGATAATATTTTATAAATCATTATAAAGTATAGGCTAGCTCTCAGGGTTAGCCAGAGTCAGAATAAATCAAAATTCATACAGCTTGCCAAAGATGCATCCTGGATTCTGGAATCCAGAGTCTCTAGCCTCTCTCCTCCTTGTCCTGCAGCCAAGTGCCCCTTACTTCTCTCCCTCCACCCTCAATCCTTGCCTATGATTATCTTACTATCAAACATTCAGCTAGTACCAATGGTGAGGAAAGCCATCATCCAAATATATGCTAATAGAGTCATTGTCAATATGAGACAATGGTAGCCTTAGTGCTCTCTTGTCTGATTCAGAGTTTCAGCCCTCTACAGATCATACTCATTCTTACAAGACTTTTAAATAACTCTTAAAAGTTATCTACATGCACATTGAAAGGATTCATAATGAAACTGAGAAGGAAGAAGATAGACATTCACAAATAACTCTGTCCAACCAACATATTTGACTAGAATGTGTAGGGCATAAAGGATATTGCCATATATATTTTTTTTTTAGAGTAAGGCAGGATGTCACTATTTTTCTCTCATCCTGTTGCTTTCATTGATATCATTTCAATTCATTAGTGGAGAATAGCCCAAATACTGTAAGACATCTCTTTTCCAAAAATGTATATTTCTAAAATATTCATGTAATATTGATGATATAAATAGGTATAGCTAGAGATAAGCTATGGATACAGATGGTATTTATATAAGTCCTGTCCCCTTACAGTTGCAAAGAAAAAAAAATTACCCCAAATTTACATGAAATTTATTGTTTTGAAACCAAGTAGAGAATATTTGTATGTATTCCCAGGACTGGTGTCCATACATTAGTTCACACATGCACACACATATAAATATACACATGTGTATATGCTACATGACAATCATGAAAATATTGATTATTCATCTTAGTATAGACAAATATGTCCATATACATATAAACTTCCTAAAATCACATGGTTCCTCTGCATCTTGATTTTGGCAATGTATACTGGAAAGAACATTAGCTTAAGCAACAATATGAATCTTGGTTCTATTACTTGATAACTATGTAACTTTGAGAAAAATCTTCAACTTTTAGAGACTGGGTTTCCTAAGAAGTAAAATGAAAAAGATTGGATTAGATGATTCCTAGAGTCCCTTTTAGCTTTAACTTCTCTGCTCCTGTCAGAATTAACAAAGATCTAATGCTAAAGTTCTATTTTTAATCAACATTTTACAGAGCATGTGCTACACATCCAGTAGACTCTTAGCAACAGTTCAGATTCTGGAAGGCAGGGATGGGAGAGTGTGCAATGTTTTGTTTGTTAAATAACTTAGCTCTAATTCCTACATTAGCACCTGTGTTTTCTAATGGAAGAAGTTCTTAGCAGACCAAAAGAAGGTTTTAGCAAAAAAAAAAAAGCTACAAATCACTTTCTCAATATTATCTTCTATGAAAGCCCAGAGATTTTGTGCTGAAAGGAAATCTCCAAAGAAGTGTAGAACTTCTACATGCAGGAAATAAAAATTTCAATCTTGCTAAGTGGTGGCCCCTATCATCTCCCACTTTGTTGGAATCCTAAGTTTCCAAATCTAAAGTCTATAACCTTTTGCCCTTCCTCATATAGATCATGGAAGACATTCAAAACATTGCCACTTGACTTTGAAAGCACGTCTAAACAAAATGGTAAGAAGCAAATGCTCTCCACATTTATGAGACTGGCAAACTCACGCATCACTTTCTATTAGGAAAAGTATCACATTCTGCTTTTTGTTACAGGAAACAGGCTACTTCATCTATTTAATTTCTTTTGATTGTATTTAATCTAAATGTTTTTGCTATGTTGATAAGTTAACAATAGAGTTTAGTTATGTGTAATGTACATTTGAAATTACTCGTTGTTTTGGCCAGTTCTACATTGCAAAGGGCATAATTTGCAAAAGTTGTTTCAAATACCTAAAGAATAAGTTGGAATAAGAATAAGCAAAATTTAACTTCCAGGGATGTATGGTTCACACTTTAATTGAAGAAAAAAGTTCTGAATGAGAGAAAAAGCTATCTAGGTTATATTCAGAGGCAGAAGAAAAGACATTTGGGAAAACATAGAACAACTATTTTTATATAGATTCATCAACAGTTTTTCACTTTACTTTCATTCATTCCCTTTTTTCCCAAAGACATTCAATTATGTCAGTATTTTCCAACTTACACAATTTTTAATCTAAAGATTATAATAAGTTCTTCAAGGGCTAGTAATATATAATCATACTTAGCTACATATTTTGAAGCCTAGTCTATTTGATGACTTTTCTGTCATCATAAATGGACTTTTACAGTGGTTTTTCCATGTGATCTGAAGATTTAATCTAATAGAATGAAAATAAAGGAGAGCAGAAAAACCAACACATGGGTTTATGGAAAGGGCAGAACAGAGAATGACTTAACTTTCCAAGTGGAAATATTAGGGCATTCCTATCACATAAGACCACTAAGTACATATGAAATGAAACTGAAGGTAACATTACTTAATCATGCTTCTCACTAGCCTTTATTGGTAATTTTTTTTTTCCTTTTAAGAGGACAAAGAACATTTCTCTGTTTCTGACAGTTTAGTCTTTTCCCCATCTGTCCAATAAAAGAGATGACTGATCTGTCATCCTGTGAGATTCCATTTGCTTTAAGCCCTAACAAATTCCCATGAATGTTTGGAAAATTCTTGGTGAAGGGAATTTCCACACCAGACATTTCCCATATTAATGAAATTATATTTCCAGACTGGAGGAAATTTAGAGCAGCAATTCTCAAAGCATGATCCAGGGACATCTGGGCATCCCCAAAGCACTTTCAGGGTATCCATAAGGTCAAAACTATTTTTACAATAATAATAAAACATTTTAATTTTGAATATTATGAATATAGCTAGATATAACTCACATAAAAATACTCTTTAGGGTCCTCAATTTTTAAGAGTGTAAAGGGGTCCTGAGACTAAAAAGACTGAGAGAAAATTGACATAACAAGTAATCATAGACAGATTGCTAGAGATGCTAAGCATCTCCAATCCACTTACTCAGATACACACGTGAAGTATGTTGTAGTGGAGAATGGGGTATATATACACACATATGCATGGATGTATCTGTGTGTGTGTGTATGTATTTTTTTGGGGGGGGACAGAGAGAGAGACAAAGAGACAGAAAAAGAGAGAGAGGAGACAGAGAGAGTTGTAGTAGGTTGGGACAGTATTAGATTAAAAGTAAAAAGACATAGTTTTGAAACAATTAATTTAAGCACCTCTTATGTTCCAGGCACTGGGCTAAGTGCTATGCTGGGGATGGTATAAAAAATGATACAATTCCTGTCCTCAATGAATTTGTATTTGAGGGGGTTGGAAGGTAGAGACAACATGTGCATGTATGTATGTATATGTACACATACACATATATATGTATATATTAATTTGTTTATCTTCTCTTTTATATATATACATATATATAGATAGATACACATATATATATATATATATATAGATAGATAGATAGATAGATACATATATATATATATACACACACACACACATATATATATATATATATATATATATATATATATATATATAAAATGACACATTATATACAAATTAATATATAATATAATATATTATATATATATATATATATATATATATAATATATTATATGTATAATATATTATATATAATATATATATAATATATATAATAATATATATATAATATATATAATTATATATATATATAATATATTATATTAATATATAATATAATATATATATAATGACACATTATATACAAATTAATATAAGGTAGACTTGAGAGCAAATCCATGGATTCAAGAAACTCTTCTTATACAAAGTAATGATTGTGATAAATTCCAAAGAAAACTAGGTACTCTAAGAGTTATAATTAATGAATTACAATATTGCAGATATAAGATACAGTATCTTACTCTATAAAATGAATAAGTTGGAATAGATAACTTTTAAGATTCTTTCCAGTCTTAAATCCATGATCCTGTGATCAATTTAAAACCAAGTAATCTCTTCAGGTTAGTGCTAGAAAGTGATGAAATCAGAACCATGTAATAGGTGTCCTAACTCTTAGTCCAATGATTCTTCAACATGGCTTTTATTAAAAAGGTCTTTAAAATAACCTTTTAAACCCCTTAAAATAACTATGCCCTATTGTTGTTTATTAGGCCATGCTTTCCTAGAATTTTACAGATAGCCTGAAGGTAATTAACACCATTTTCCAAAGTTTAGAGCAGGTGAGAAAACCATATTTCCTGAAATTGTAGACAAAATGCTTTCTTGGGAGACATTTATAGAGTTGGGGAAATAACCCTTAATGAATTATGTTGTGCCATAGTGTCTGATTTCTGTGAAAATTTGATTCAACCATATGGATATTTTCTATAAAGAAAGATAGATGACTGTATATTATGAAAGAAGATTAAACATGCATTGGAGATCTGGGCAGAGTGGGTGGTGGGAAAACCAATAATTTTATTTTTAAATAAATTTTAATAAAGTCTTTGGATCCTGAGGAATGTTTAACAATAAAACAATGACAATATATGTATTTACTATAAATATCTATTCTGACAAATGGCACTTAATAGAGGTAGATTCCTCCTTCTATGTATAAAATGTTCTAAAATATTAATGAGAGCTTAAGAAATCAACAAAACTTGCATTTTCTGTGTGTGGTTTTAGTAAGGTAGTATAGTTTTCTAAGCATCTAGCCTTTTGATCTGAACTCTCAATTCCAGTGATTGGAGATTTTACTAATCATGAAAAAATATAAGTGTGTATATCTAAATCTGTGGACTATGTGAGGTCCTCTTTTAGCAGTTCTTCAAAATTGGTTATAAAAATGTCAGTAAATATGAAGTCACATCTATCTATCTATCTATCTATCTATCTATCTATCTATCTATCTATCTATCTATCTATCTATCTACCTATCTACCTATCTATCTTATCTATCTTATCTATCTATCTTCTATATAGCATACATTTTATCTTCCTGCTTTGAGATCCAGTTTAATCAGTCTCTCTTCAGTCAGTCTAATTCCTATAGAATCAACTTTGAGAAAACCGAATGAATAGCAAAGCATTTTATTGCCTAGGAAACTGATGGTTCATTTAGAAGAGAAGTAGGATATACATACAGGTTATGAATCATTCATCTATTGGGGAAAAATGAAGTTAGAAATACATTCAAAACAAAATATAACTAATTTGATATTGCATGACGTTTTGCATGAATTCTAGTGTGCTCTCCATCCCCATTCCAATTCCACTAAATTAATTTCAAATTGTTGTTAAGCACTCAGTACAGTCAAATTACTTTATTTTGTACTGTGATTAAAAAAAAAGAACTTAGTATGCATACACTTTGATCCAGCTATGTCTCTGCAGACTTTGGGTCTGTATCCCAAAGAGATTATAAAAGAGGGGAAAGGACTCACAAGTGCAAAAATGTTTGTAGCAGCTCTTTTCATAGTGGCAAGGGACTGGAAACTGAGTGGATACCTATCAGTTGGGGAATGGCTAAATAAGTTATGGAATATGACTGTAATGGAATATTATGTAATGGAATGATCAGCAGGATAATTTTAGAAAGGCCTGGAGAGACTTACATGAACTGATGCTAAGTAAAGTAAGAAAACTAGGAGAACATAGTACACATCAACAAGACTATGTGATGATCAACTGTGATGGACTTTGCTCTTTTCAATAAAGACATAATTCAGGCCAATTCCAAGACACTTGGTATGGGGAAAGCCATCTGCTCCAGAAAGAGGACTATGGAGACTGAATGTGGATCACAACACAGTCTTTTCACTTTTGCTATTGTTTGCTTGCTTGTTTTTTTTTTTTTTTTTCTCATTTTTTTTCCTTTTTGATATGGTTTGTCTTGTGCAGCATGATAAATATGGAAATATATTTAGAAGAATTGCACATTTAACTTATATTGAATTACTTGCTGTCTAGGTAGAAGGAGGGAGAAAAAATTGGAACACAAGATTTTGCAAGGATGAAATGTTGAAAATTATCTTTGCATGTATTTTGAAAAATAAAAAGCTATTATATACAAAAAAGAAAAATTAGGAAAAGGAAAAAAAACAGTTCCTTCATTTTGTTACCTTATTTTTAATTTATTGTCTCCATTTTCTAAGTGACCCTTTCCCTTATTTATTTTTCTCATCTGTGAAATGAAGGAGTTAGAATAGATGGCCTCTAAGATCTAAGCTAACTCTAAATATACCATCCTATAGTTCCTCTAAGTTATTAGCACCTGCTCTCTTAAAATTCCTTTGGATTAATATTCACAATTGAATCCTCACACAGAATATAAGTCAGTAGAGGGCAAGATTTTTTGAGGGGATTTTTTTTTTTGCTTTTTTATTACTTAATAGTGTGCTTTGCATGTAGTAAGTGCTTAATAAATCCTTGTTGAATTGATTTGGAGGCACTTATATACACTGATGGAAGGAAGCATGTACATGAAACTTGTAAATATAGTACAACATAATGTCTAGATATAGTGTGCCCTAATAGCTAAAGCAACCAGGAAAGGCCAGGTGTAAAAGAAACTCTTGAGCTGTGTTTTGAAAGAATCTAGAGTTTTTCAGAGGCAAAAAGGAGGAAGCATAGGAAAACAACAAATTAATTTTTATCCAAGCATTGGTAAATAATAAAATTGGTTAACATATTAATTTCCAAGGTGGGAGTTAAGGCATTACTTAGGCACACTCTTAATCTTGAATCTGATTGGTTTAAATTAGGTGACATATTGCATACATAGTGATACTCATCAAATGACTATTTAGTTAAAGAGAATCCTGTTGAAATGAACAGTATTTGGCTGATATTAGATTTAAATTTTTTCTTTAGTGTACTATGATTTAAGACAACCTAGAAGATCAGTTAAAGTAGGTAGTCCTGAAAACACTTTTCCCCAATGCAGAGTTCTACTAATATATTCTATGTAAACTTATTAATGCCATGTATACTCCCTAGTATTATCCTTTATGTCACTGTTCTAAGGTAGTAGTGCTTTCTGCTAAGCAAATCTGAAGTCTTCCCAAAAGCAAAATTCCCATGTAGATCACATGAAAAAGAAAGAGAAAACAGATCAGACAAAGAGATTTGAAAGAAATCAATAACTAAATAAAATATTCTTATGAAAAAATTTAAAGGAATGTTCTTCAATTTCTTTTAGGCCATGGGCATAGTTTTATAATTTCTTGGATAATATCCATGATATTAGACCTTAGGTGAATGAATGGAAAATACTTCAGATATCAAATGTGCGTATCTGAAAGTATGTCAGAAACTCAATGGTGCCTAGAATAATAACTTATTGTCCTGAGAAATAAATATAACTGGATTTGGAATATTTCCTTTGGTGAGTTTAGTAGTACTCTGAGGCCAGCAAAACCCAGAGTTTCAAATAACTGCCAAGGATTAAAGATACTCTTATGAAGTTTTGCAGTCAACTATATTTAAATTTGCCTGAGGTAGATGGTACTTCTAATAATAATGGGATCACCCTATCCAATCAGTTTTTATTAATTCTTTGGAGAATTGTATTTCCAAGAAAATCTGGAAAATTGCTGGCAAGAAAATGACTCTTTGTGTTTAACAAGTATAACAAAGCTCCATTGGTTGAAAAGATCAAAAAGAAAGTCAAACAGCATATGAAAAAAAGGCATAATGAGAATGTTGAGTAAGGGAAAAAAATAATTAAGGAGAAGAGGGAATGTGATAAGGAATTCAATAATCAGATTTTCCTCTGTTATGCTCTTAAATACATGGATATATCACTAAAGTCCTAACTCCATGAGTGCTTTAGTGGTCAATTAAAGAATAGATGGAGGTTTAGCATTCCTGCCATATGGTGCAATAAAAAAGAATATTGGTTCTGAAGTCAGGATCTTGGTTTAAATCCTGGTCTAAGATCTTCCCTCATATGACCTTCAGTGAATACACCTCTCTGATCCTCCATTTTTCTCACCTATGAAATAAAAGGTCTAGACTAGATAGATGATCTAAAAGATGATTCTTGGACTTTCTAGGAGCATAGAAATAGGAGAATACCCCTTTGTAAAGTTTTATTAAGAAGACTGAAAGTTAAATGTGATTAAACAAAACAAAAATAAAATACACTGCCAAATTTTGTTGATTTTTCCTCTGCAAAAATGTTAATATGGATTCCCTTTTCTTCATCCATAAAACAAGAATACAGGTTAGACTCTCTTTAATTCATACCTGAATTATTATACTAACTTCCTGTACTTTCTATTTCTAGTTTCTTTCTTCTACAATTTATCCTCTATAAAACTTCCATGACTATTCTGACCATCCCATTATATAATCAAGACATCGCTATTGCCTATAAGATAAAATAAAAATTCTGAAAGAGCGGCTCACAGAAATGTGGTTCCCTTTTTAGACTTGTTTCATATTTCCCTTCATGTATTGTATTTTCTGCCAAATTCTGACCATCTTCCCATTTCATATATTACATATTGTACGAATGTACTCTTTCTTCATGTTTGTATCACAGCCTTACCTTATTTCCTTCAAAGATTCAACTCTATAACTATTTTTTAAATAAAGCCTTTTCTGATTCCTCCAACTGCTGGAGACTAACTTCTCTAAACTAATCTAAAATAAATAACTGTCTTTATTTTGTATTTATATACACGTTATCACTACAGAATACAGTCCTTATAAAGATAGGGACTACTTAATTTTTGTCTTTTATTTCCAGTACCCAGCACAACAACTGGAATATAATAGGCTTTTAATAAGTGCATCTTGATTGTTTAATACATGATCTCTTCCCTAGTCACCTTTATAAGAAACAATACCTTCCTTCTTTCATCTTTTAAGCAACATGATCCAGTGGAAAAGATGTAGATTTGAAGTCAAAGGCTTTTGTATAAATTATGCACTGGTACTTTTTGAAACAAACTGACAACAAAACAAGGCCGTATGTGATTGAGTTACACAAACAGTATGATCATCCATTGATTTAGTTCTAGAAGTTAATTTAGAAGTCATTTCATCAACCCCCTCATTTGACAGATAATAAAACTGAGATTCAGGGAAGTTATTTTATCAATGTTATATAGCAAGTAAATGATAATTGGAGGACTAATTTGAAACCTGGATCTCTTCACTAGGAAGATAGAACTCTTTCTGCTATAACAGACAACCTTCTGTCTATTCATCCTATATATACTATCCTTAACCATGGTATTGTTATACTACCTATCAAAATGAATAGAAAATTTGAAAGAAATATTTTCCAAATGCAACTAATCCATCTGTCATAGGTATTTAAAATTTAAAGTCTTCTCTTAGAAAAAAAAATAGGCCCATGCTAGTGCAATATGGTGCAATAAAAAAGAATATTGGTTCTGAAGTCAGGATCTTGGTTTAAATCCTGGTCTAACATCTTCCCTCATATGACCTTCAGTGAATACACCTCTCTGATCCTCTATTTTTCTCACCTATGAAGTAAAAGGTCTAGACTAGATAGATGATCTAAAAGTTTATGATCCTTGGATTTTCTAGGAGCATAGAAATAGGAGAATACCCCTTTGTAAAGTTTTATTAAGAGGACTGAAAGTTAAATGTGATTGAACATTGTCCTCTGTCAGACAATACATTAATGAAAATACCATGTCTTCATGCTTTGTTTTATAAGTCTTTGGTAAAAAAAAATGCTTTTGTATCTGACTAAATTAATAAAAAAACAAATACAGTTGTACATTTGGAGAGATGTAGTTTTGGTCTTCATTCTAATCATGGGTATCTAGTTCCAGGTGTCCATAACTTGGGGTGGAGTCCTATTTTTGTAAAGTAGACCTCATTATATAACTTAAAAAGAATGTTTTCTTGTTGAACAATGCTACTTTTAATGGAATCTTGATTTATGGATCAGTTTTAAAATGTTTTTAAACATTGTATTATTCGGTTATAAGTTTAGATCAGCTAAACATAATATATGTGAGAAGTTATTTAAAATTTTAAACTATAAAACTGAGATGATAAAAGCTTTGCTTCCTCCTATGTATCATCAATATGAGTAATTGAATTTTTTCTTTTTTTCCTTTCTCTTTTCTTTTTCTTTTCCTCTGTCCCTCCCTTCTCCCTTCCTTCCTTCCTCCCTTCCTTCCTTTTTTTCTTCCTCCCTTCCTTCCTTATTTTCTTCCTTCCTTCCTTTCTTTCTTTCTTTCTTTCTTTCTTTCTTTCTTTCTTTCTTTCTTTCTTTCTTTCTTTCTTTCTTTCTTTCTTTCTTTCTTTCTTTCTTTCTTTCTTTCTTTTTCTTTCTTTCTTTCTTTCTTTCTTTCTTTCTTTCTTTCTTTCTTTCTTTCTTTCTTTCTTTTCTTTCTTTCCTTTTTCTTTCTTCCTTTCTTCCTTCCTTCCTTCCTTTCTTCCTTCCTTCCTTCCTTTCCTCTCTCCCTCCCTCCCTTCCTCCCTCCCTCCCTCCCTCCCTCCTTCCTTCCTTCCTTCCTTCCTTCCTTCCTTCCTTCCTTCCTTCCTTCCTTCCTTCCTTCCTTCCTTCCTTCCTTCCTTCTTTCCTTCCTTCCTTCCTTCCTGTCCTCAAGATGCTTACATTCTATAGTGAGTCTTACCACCTTAAGTAAAAGTACAGATCTTTATATTACCTCTTCTTGAACTTTTACTTCCTTTCTAATTATTTTTGCAGCTATTTAATGCTACTTGCAATTAGGATCACTTATGTAGTTATTCCATTTTAAACTTTGGAATGTGCCTTCCAGTATCAGCTTGTTGTAGGAGGAACTTCACAGTTCTCTTTTATCATCCTGACTCAGTTTCCCTAATTATCCTGACTCAGTTTTCCTAAATTTTCCTCCCTTGGTTTCCCTGAATTTTTCTGCCTCAATTGTTCTGCTCAACCCTACAAAACCACCTCTCCCTCTTATCATCAGAATATTTGATAAGAATAAAAGATTTTATATTTTAGAATATCAGAATGCCTCTTCTCATCTCAATCTATCTGAATATCAGATACCATCTTATCAAGATGCCTTTCCCCATCTCCAGTGCCTCCCCCCACCCTCTAAGAGTTTCGTTTTGCTCTTAGCACTCTGACTCCACCACTGCCTCAGTCTACTCCCTGTAGCTGAGCTGTATGTATGTTTTTGAGAACTCAGATTGTAGGCTGGATTCTTGGAGACGATAGTCTCCTTTAGCCCTGGGACCAATCCATGGATTCATTTGGTCCCAGTAAATCTCTCCCTTTCAAATAAAATATTATAACTCTCTAATCTCTATCTTGCCTCAGTTTTTCTGGCATTACAAGAAGACCTCTGTTTTAATCGAGAATTCATTATTATTTGACTTAAATAAAATGATTTCTCCTCTTTGTGCCTCAATTTTTCTCATTTGGAAACTATGAGTAGCATTTTCTTTGCCTTTCTTTTTCCATTTTACTGAGCAAATCATGATGCAAACCTTAAAGTGAGGTAGAAATGAATTGTTAAACTCACCTATGTTCTTGAACTTTTCAACTAAATATTCCTTCCAGCATATAATTTTATAGAAAAACCTAAAATTTCCCTAAAGACTTGCCTTGTAACTCTAGATTCCTTCTATCCTATCCTACTCTGGTTTTACACACTTCATACATACAAATGTATGTAAGGGCAGGGGGAAATATATATATATATATGTATATGTATATTTCTTTGTGTGTGCTCCTTATTCTCCAGTTGCATCCAGATTGCTTTCCCATCACTGGTTCACTTATGTTTTCATTTTCGAAAATCCAGTCAATCCATTTATATCTCATCTTCCCATTGCCCATTATTGTCTTATTGCAATCTCTAAGTTATTTTCCCACTTTTTCTTTTACAAATTTAGGACTTGTCTCATGGTCTTCTTCTTGAACACATTCCCTTCCAATTCCCTTGCTTAAATATTTATGTTGATGATAGCAATTCTAGCAACCAAACTCATCTTTCCTAAACCGCATGACCTCTATTTTAGACTTATATTAAATTGGCCACACACATTAAACTTTAACATTTCTGGAAATTATACCACTTACAAGGTCTCAAACTTCTAAATTCTACTTTTTGACCAAAATGTTCTGTCCTTCTACTACTCCCATTTTCTTACACTAAACACTTGTAACCATTATCATGATTTCATTCCTTTATAGGCTAGATAATAGCAAACTTATATGAAATAAGAACTAGATTAAAATTGTCTAAAAGTGGAACACATTATTTTTAAAGCAGTAGGTTTGCTGCTTACTGAAGATCAAGTTAAACACAGATGTTTCAGGATGTTTCTTTTTGGGGTCACATTGGGTTAGGTGGGCATTTAAGTACCTTTCAAATCTGAAATTCTGCGATTTTTTTTACTTAGAAGTACAGATAATAAAGTTTTAGTATGCTTATTACTTGTTAATTATTTTTAAAGCATCTCATCCAGTAGGGAAGTATTCTCTAAAACTTTGAATACAACCCTATCATTTAACAAAATGAGCAAATATCCAACATATTTTACTTATTTATAAAATTTTCACAAATATAGAAATTGAGTGAAATAAAAAAAAGAAATGATATTTGATACTAGAGTCAGTAGATATTCATTGGATTTTACTGAGTTCAGAGGTAATATGGTCAGATCTGTGTTTTAGGAACATTTGTTTGGAAGCATTTTAAATGACAAAGTGAGAAGATACTTGGGGCAAGAAAAACAATACAAAAAACTACTGCAGTATATCAGGGAGATGATGAAAAGGCTAAAGATGGGAGACCAAAATGTTGAAGATGACACCAAGTTGAGAACTCAATTGACTAGAAGAATTGTGGCACAACATTAACAATGCAAAACTCATCCATGACCAGTTATCCTGATCAATCATGCTTTTCAACACAAAAATAAAATTACTCAGGAATCACATATTTGGAGAAATGCATCCTGCAGTATAGAGTTGATTGGTGGGATAAAGGAGTTTTCCTAGAGCACCAAGGTAGATACTATAATGAATGCCAGATTATCATTCAGGCTAAAATTCCCCTAAGACCTTATTTCCTACTCAGAATGGTGGGAGTTTGCTTGGGAAAAGCAGATAAACTGGAGAGTGAGTGATAAAAAGCCCTAACAGTAATCAATTGGCTAATCTATAGCCAATAAAAGAAGTTTAGCTTTCCACATGGGCAATGTATGAAGAATGCATATTGCTTAGAGTATAGCATTTATTTGTATCATCAGCTCATTGAGACAGTGTATCAGTATATGCATTAAGGGCAACCACAGCATAAAGATATTAAGCTGGGTATTGAATTGAATAGAAAGAGGAGAAGGATCTAAATTGCATTTAAGAAATCACATAACATTTTTGATGTTCGGAGTGATTCCCTGTGGCAAATAACTCTCAAGGTTTTTTGGTTTTGTTTTGTTTTGTTTTTTTCTCCTTAACTGTCAGTTTACTTTTTTTTTGCTTTAATTTTTCCTAGCATTCCTTCCATACATTATATGACTGAAAATCATGGAACACCCAGACCTTAGAAGAATAAAAATTGCAGATGACTCAAATGGCACTGGAAATATGCAAGTACACACACGCAGATAGATAGATAGATAGATAGATAGATAGATAGATAGATAGATGTAGCATGCTTTCAATAAGGATTTGTAAGGGGAAAATATCAATTTCACTTAGGACATATGAAAACAGAAAAGGAGATAAGTTGTTTATATTTTAAGAGCATGTTATAACATATATATCCTATGTGTTGCAAAGATTAAGTGACCTAAATCCTAGGCAAAATTAGATAGTTTTTCTACAAAGGATCGGAAATATGGATGGATAGATAGGAAAATCTCACAGAATACAGAAAGCAAATTTTTATCATGACCTCCACCAGTCGAAGGAGAAACTAAACTGATGAGACAGCAGGTCCATTAAATATTGACATTTATAAGAATATTAAAATTACTTCTCCTTTTCCAGCCCTACCTCTAAGACCATCTACTCTCCCTTATAGCCAAGCAAAAAACATCCCTCTCCAGGCCCTGCTTTTTATATTATGTGTTAATTGTTTCAATTGGGATTGACTCAAATTTAAAAATATATTTCCAATCTTACATTCAGCCAGTTTTTCTATTCTGAATAGCTGCCAGTAGTTGAAGTTATGCCAAAGAGTTTGACTTCCTCTTTCTAATGGTGTGCTTTCCAGTAATGTTCAATATGGGTAGCGGGACCTTCAAACTTAACAACTAATTGTGATAGTATGTGAATACACATGTAGGTCAGTTTCAGCCATTCTTCCAGCCAATTTATTTTTCCTTTGCTCTTTTCAAGTAGCTTCTGTTGTAATTTCTCTCTCTATTGTTGCCAAGTTTTTTTTTTTCAGTTCTGCTTCTACATCTCTTCTATCTAACCCTCTGTCTACTCCCATGTGGCAAGGAACATTCAGAAAGCAGTTAATTTTTTGTACATTTGTTCATAGTAGCCAACCTGGCATCCATCCTGTACATTCACTATCACAAGAAATAAAAAGATCATTACTTTTTTCCTGGAAGGAAAGATAGCCAGTACTTGTCCATGCTTGGATCAAAAGATTTTGTTTCATGCTGAAAAATGTGCCTACTGTTTTGTTTCCTTAAGTACAAGAGCTTTAAAATATAATGCTTGTGACCTCACTTATCATTTGATGTATTCTACTTATACACATCATGTATATTTATATTGAATATACATATACCGAATCCTCTCCAATTAATGGTTGCCACTGTGGTAAATATAATCTTCCTGAAGCACAAATTTGTCCCCTGCTATTTTCTGACTAAAGGATATTCAGTGCAATAAAGTTCTAAGGTTGGCATTTAATCTGCTTTGCAGTTTGGTTCTAGCCTATCATTTAAAACTTATTTCCAATTTTCTCCCCTCATGTATTATGCATTCCAAGCAAATAAATATGCTTGTTTCTCCATAAACTAATCATATAATCTATCTCAGACCTTTTGGAATTTATTCCTTCATTCTTACCTTTATCTTAAAATCCTAAACTGCTTGTGATGCTCATTTCAGGTATAATCTCCTACAGGAATCCTTTCCAATATTCCTCAAATCATTTTGTACTCTATATTTATGATCCTATAATTCTGAACACATTGAATCCCCTTAGTAAAATAAATAGTTGGGGTAGCAAGGTGGCACAGTGGATAGAGCATCAGTCCTGAAGTCAGGAGGACTCGAGTTCAAATCTGATCTCAGACACTTAACACTTCCTAGCTACATGATCCTGGGCAGATCACTTAACTCAAATTGCTTCAGCAAAAATAAAAAAAAAAGTAGTCCTTGAAAGGAGGAACTAACTTTATTTTGGTTTGTATTGTATTTATTATTGTAGTTTGGATGAAGTAGGTATTTAAAACTCCTAGTTGAACTGAATTTTGAACTTCATTTTCTTCATCTCTAAAATGAGAATACTAATAATGATTGACCTCCTGGGATCAAGCGTAGTGATATACAAAGATTGTTTCTTAACCTTAAATGGATACTCAGATATTAGAAATCTCCATCATGATCATCTTCAGGAATAAGAACAGTCAATAATACAAAACAATTATTGATACCAAAATGTTCAGTTTTAAAAGTATTTAACCAACATTTTTTCCATAAGGCTGCTCCATTAAGAATTTCATTAAGAATAATGAATAACAGGGCAATTGAAACATTTAAAAATCAGTTGCAGTAATTGAGATTGAAATAATATACACTTGAATTAGAATGGAAACTCTTTCCTTCCATTCCTTTTGCTATATTCCATTTGCTATTGACAGCCTAAAGGATTAAAAGGTTATAACCTAAAAGGTTATAGCAATTTAATCTTCCTCAAAAGTATTAGTCTCATTTAGCTTCAATGTAGCCGGAGAATAAATGTAATTTTCCTAAGTTGTGCCAACACAACAGAATGTGTGCTTTGTCAGAGTCTACCTAATTAGAAAGGTTTCAAATAGAGTCCTGGTGACAGAATTTATTGGCTATTTGAGGAGTAGGAGAGATGGATATAGATATCCTCATTACAAATAGTTTAGATCTTTGGTAATCTTTGGCCATGTTAGCTCATGAAACAAAGAATAACATGAACTGGCTTTTCATCCAGGCAGAGTACTCTAAGAGAGGACAATAGGTGCTAAAAATTGAAGTTTAGTTTGCATATGAACATTTACTAAAGTATTGATACTTTGATGTAAGAAACTTGTCTACTGACTCACTAGTCTATTAATAGACTACTGAAGAAATTCATCAATATTCAGATTCTTACCAAAAACAAAGCCAGAAAATTAAAGAAAATGGATGGTTTCATAGGAAATATTATTTGATTTACCTTGTTGGAGTGGCAAATAGAAATAGATATGGTTTCATTATGCATATATAACAAAAAAAGTCATTGCCTAAAGTAAATAACAGTTTGAAAATCAACAATACAATGTAGTTTTAATTTTTGTGTCAGACACTCTACTAGGCACTAAGAATACAAAGAAAAAAACAAACAAAAAATTTATAGATCCCAATGAGCTTACACTCTAATGATAAGACAACACAAATAAATTTGCATACAAAATAATCTTAAGAAATATCACACTAACAGTTAGGGGGAACTGAGAAAGGCCTTCTTTAGAAGGTGGTATTTAAGTAGAATCTTAAAGGAAGCCAGGGATTCAAAGCTTTGAGAATATTGAGGTGGACCATTTCAAGAATGGGGAATAGCCAGTAAAATTATGGAGACAGGAGATGCAGTTCTTTGTCCAAGAAACAGCAAGTAAGCCACTAAGGCTGGATCATAGAGCAAGTAGATGGAAGCAGAATGTAAGATTGGAAAGGTTGGAAGATGGCCAGGTTGTGAAGAGCTTTAAATGCCAAACAGAAGAGTTTATATTTGATCTTGGAGGTAATCTCCACTCTAGGGAGAAACCAGAATTTATTAAGTGGGGGGTTAAGGGTGGAGCAATTACAGTTAGGAAAAACTTTGGCAGCTGTAGAACGCTTAGTATGAAACTCAATTAAGCTTCATCATCTCAAGGAAGGCATTGCAGGAAAGGCCAACAAAAAAGAGGGGTTAAATGGAAAAAAAAAGTAATATAAATATGTTTCCAATACATTACTTTCTCCATCAATGACAGAGAAGTAACTACATTTAAAGTTCAATTATTAGGTGTACTATATGAGGTAGGGAAAATGGCACAAAATATTTTTAAAAGATGAGAAAAATTTCTGGATTACATAAAATGTTCATAGAGGACAACACTGTTTTGGAAGAATGAAGGATAAAGGCATTAAGATTTGTCCTCAAAGAGTCATCAAGTAGATATTAATAACAGTCAGCTCCTTTCTTCAATATTCAACTGGATCTGTTATCACAATAATGTGAGCATTCTTTCCATTGATGTTTGGAAGTATTAAAATTAAGTCCCATGGACTATATAGATTTTAAAGTCCTCATTGAGACCAAATCAGATTAAAATATAATTGGGAAATTTAAAAATAAATAAAAATGAAATAAAAGATGGTTATTAATATTTTTGTGATTTTTCTAATTCAATATGTGCCCCACAGGGAAACATTTTTTACTTTGATACCAAAGATATAGATCAAAACCCATCCATCCTTGCTTATCTTGTTTGACTCTTCACAATACCCTTTCATATGTTCTTCACTCGGAGTCTACTAATTTGCTGACAGCTTTCTATTGGGTGATTATAAATGCAACAATAAAGGATTTGCTGTTCCTTCATATAAAACTATACTTCTTGCCTCTATATCTTTTCATTAGATGCTCCCCATGCTGGAAAACCTCTACCTCACAAACTTAAATTTTTGGAATCCCTACTTTCCTTTAAGATTGAAATAAAATGCCATCTCCTAAAATAGTACAAGGGCGGTTCACTGGTTATCTCTTACTTATGCCATGTGACCATCTCAACTGATTTTTAAACATAGATTTATTTCATCACAAAGTTTAGATTTTTCATCTTAATTCATTGTCCACAATATGTTACACTCTTCCTATTCACAACATTTACTTCTTCATTGTCCTTTAAGTTACCCTTAACTTCAGTTCTTTGAACTATAATTTTCTATTACTTAAAAGCATATGACATTACTAGAACAATGCATATATTAAAATGATGGTCCTTTGGTTGAAGGGTCATCAGAGAGCATAGGTATCATTAAAAATGACAATTTTCTCAACTCCATAATAATTTTCATAAGAATAATACACACAATTTTCTTTTTTTCTTTCATTTATTTAATAATTACTTTCTGAATCATGTTGGAAGAGAAAAATCAGGATAAAAGGAAAAAATAGAAGAGAAAAAAGCAGAAAAAAGAAGCAAACATAACTTGTTGATTTACATTCATTCTCCATAGTTCTTTTTATAGATGTAAATGACATTTTCTATCCAAAGTCTATTGGGATTGCCGTGGATAAATGAACCACTGAGAACAACCAAGTTTTTCATCGTTGATCATCACACATTCTTGCTGTTATTGTGTACAATGTATTCCTGGTTCTGCTTGTTTTGCTCAACATCAGTTCACTTTCATCTTTCCAGGCCTTTCTAAAGTCAGCTTGTTCATCAATTTCTATATAACAATAATATTCCATTACTTTCGTATATCACAACTTATTTAGCCATTCTTCAATTGAAGGGCATCTACTCCTTTCTCAATTATTTGCTACCACAAAAAGAACTGCTAAAAACATTTTTGTACATGTGGGCCCTTGTCCCTCCTTTAGGAGGGATTTTCTTGGGATACAGACCCTGTTGAGTCAAAGGGTATGCACAGTTTGATAGCCCTTTGGGCATTGTTCCAAATTGTTCTCCAGAATTGTTGGATCATTTCACAACTCCACCAACAACCTATTAGTGTCCCAATTTTTCCACATCCCCTCCAACATTTATCATTATCTTTTCCTGTCATCTTAAAAAAATCTGAGGCATATGAGGTGGTGCCTCATTTGTTTTAATTAGCATTTCTCTAATAATACACACAATTTTCAAAGGAACCCTAGATGAAAATATGAAAAGGAAAGAGGCAGATGCTTATGATAGACAGCATGTTACATATTTACAGCATCATAGTTGACTGAAAGATAAAGAAAATATAATCTCCCATTATGCTTGTCATTTGTTAACTATGGAGAAAAGCATTTGATTGATGGAAGGAAAGGATTCTTTAGTACAATGTTTATATAACCAACAAATTTTTATATATGTAAAATTATATGATTCCTTGAAAGCCATTACAAAGTATAATTATGTTTGACATGTGAACAATGCTGCTCACCAATGGTAGGTAACATTTTCATCGAGATTACATAATTCAGAATTTATTGTAAATAGGCAGATTATTTTTATAGACAATGAGGTACTACATAGGCATCAATTTACATATAATGTGCTATTACCTATTCCAAGAACATTTCAGAATCAATTAAATTAAATTTATAACTATTCAAGCTAATTTGGGCTAATAATGAACAAAAAAACAAGGAATATGTAGTTGAAAGGACAATCAAAAGCATTGGCTCATTTGTATTTATGATATTATCTGAATAGAAGAAAAGAATGAAGAAAGATGAATTATTGAAAGAGGAAATAATTAAGGAGGAGAAGCATGAATTATACAGTAGAACCAGGGTAGTACTTTTAATAGACCCAAACTTCTCTCAAAAACAAAAAATCTCAAAAATAAAAAATAAAATAAACCAAAAAACCTGGCCTGTTGCTATATGGCTATGAAAGGGGATTAGTAAAATATTCCAAAGGGGGAAAAAGTACAAATTAATCAGAGAACAATAGACAAAAAGCACTGTGGTCATAAATAGGTGCTAGTATATAAGTGATACTTTATCACTTGCTTGTGAAGGATTTTTAAAAAGTTTATATTTGATCCTAAAGGTAATAATTTGTGATCACTGGAGTTTATTGCTTGGGGTTAAACCTACATAATACTATCCTGACCAATATACTTTTAAAAATGAAATTATTAACATATTAAATCATATCTCACAATATTATGAATCCTTTCTCTGTTATCAATCACCTATTTATTGGTCCCATGAAAATAATTGGTCCATATAATGGCATTTCGTCTCACCAACTAATGCATATGGCAGGGCATGCCAGTTTAATTTTCTGATGTCCTCTACCAGATTAAAATAAAAGTATAAATTAAAGATTTCATTTCAAGAGGTCTATATTCAATTCTATAAAAAAAACCTGATATCTGAGAGCATATCTTCTGAAAGAGGTTGGGAGATTTAATTTTATTTGATTTCTAGTATTATTTGATGTAATTTCTCAAAATGTATTGCTATACAGTCTATGTGATATTTGACCTCATGGAGTTTACAATCAAGTAAAGTGAATTGAGGACTTATTTGTAAATGGATAAATAAAACAATCTAGATTATGTTACATGAGGCATAACTGATAAAATATAAAATAAGAAAGAAAATATAGGTAATGATTTAGGATACTAAGGTAGTGGTGGTATAGTGGTTGGAGTACTGGCCTTAGAGTCAGGAAGATCTGAGTTTAAATCTGGCCTTATTCACTTCCATCTGGGAGGAAGAAGGAAGGAGTCATTAAGGAAGTTACAGCTGAATTGAATCACAAGAACTAGGTAGAATGTAAAAAGATGAAAATGAGAGGAAGACATTATTAGCACAAGGAAAAGCGTGAAAGATAGTTGGAAGGTTGGGAAGCATGGGACATATCTGGGGAGAATGAACAAATGCTTGATAGATGTTTAGATTTCCTGAGGCAGATCAAAGGAGTTAGGAAAAAACAGGGATAAATTTGGATTTTATGTAGTAGGCAACAGAGAGCCACTGAAGATTTTTTGAGTAATGCAATGACATGATCATCTAATTATATCAGAAATCCAAACATCTATCCATCTGTAGCTAATTTTTTATGGCACAGTAAGGATTCCTTTGTAATAGTGAATTCAGTTCTAAAGACCAAGTTTCCTGGAAGACATTAGCAAGCTAGAAACAATCAATAAGACATTTGAAACCTGGCCCTTTGAAAGAATTTGAGATATTTAGTCTTAAGAAACCTTGGTAGGTACAGTCTGATCTGGGGAGTAGAAGCAAGATGTGATAGTTGTTTTCAAACTTTTGAAGATTTCTCACTTAGAAGAAATATCAGATTTCTTTTGTTTGATCTCAAAAGCAGAATTAGGAGCAAAGGGTGAGAGTTATATAAAGACACATTTTTACTTAATCTAAGTAAAAAGAAATATCTTGTAATTAGAGCTAAATCATAGTGAAATGGGTTATCTTGAATAACAGTTTCCCAATTACTGCAATTTTTCAAGGGGAGACTTGGTTGATCATTTATCAAGGCTATTGCCAAGTAGATTAATATTTTAGGTATGTGGTGCAAGACTAGGTTCCTAAGGTTCCTTTTGTACTGAAGATCTGTGAAATTGCTTATTATATTAGCTGGAATAATGATGGAATGCCTGAGATACTCCTGCTCTGTTGGAAAGTGTCTAATGATTTATTCAGTCAGCCTTGGATATGAGTAATTCAAGGATCCTCAAAGTCAGAACTTTTTAACCTTTTTCCACTTGGGTACCCTTTTTTCCTGAGAATTTTTAAGTGATTTCAGAATATAGATATATAAAATAGAGAAATTAAACATTTATTGATAATAAATCATAAGAAATTAATTTTAATTACTTTTGATTAATTTCTTTGGTATACATATAAATTTTACCATCTATTAATTATAAAAACAAATTAGCATATCAATGAAATGGATGTGCTTGTTTATTTTTATATAGAGAATTAAATCTTGATAATTTTTACTGTTACCAAAGTTTCTTCATTTTCACATTCAGTTACTAGAACACAACTTAAGAAACTTTGCTCTAAATTACACTGAAGATATTTGTATGTTTGCTTGTAGAAAGAAAGAAGGGAAGATGATAGGTGATTTGTTTCTAACAATTAAGAATTCCTAGGTTTCTTAAAGACTCTTATATATGAGTTGGGAGTAGTTGGCATTTTGAAGAAATTTAGGGCCTGGGACAGAATAACATTTTATAGTATAACCTGAGTTGGTGCCAGGTAGAAATTCAATTCAGTTTGAGAGTCAGAAAGACATTGAAGAAAATAAGCTAAAGCTCATTTTTATTGACACAGAGAATGGATGGAAACTTAGGAAAATGCAATTTGAGATTACTTTCAGCACAGTTAAACATCCTGGTAAACATCAAGGCTAAGCTATTTGAGAAATGTATGCAATAGATTCATTAGCTAAGAGGACAGGGGAAGGCCATTCAGAAATAGAAGATATAAGGAACAATTGTTCAGCCTCTAGTTACCTTTTTCTAGATAGGAGGCTAAGTGTATAGTATGTCCTCATGATATTCATCCTACATGCCAAGGAACTGCTTTTCTTAAATACGGGGTTATTATTAAAGCTTGGAGCCTTTGAGAAAGCTATGTAACTGTTAAGTGACAGAAACTTGCTAGCTAATGTGATGCTCTCTTCTGTAAAGTATAATGTTCTTATTTAACATGTATTGGTCAATCTGCCATGGGGGTGGGGGGAGGAAGGGAAAAATTAGAATAAAAGGTTTGGCAATTGTCAATGTTGTAAAATTACCCATGCATATACCTATAAAACTATTAAAAAGTATAATGTTCTATGGTTCTATGCTAAATTAGATAATTATTGTTCTATGCTAAATTAGATAATTATTGTCTCTATCCATTCCAGTAACATAGCACCTTGTAAGAATTCTAATAAGCTAAAAGAAGGACTTCCTTGGTTTAAAAGGTGTATGAATGTACATATATGCATACCATATATGTGTGTATGCACAAATATATTAAGCTTAAATGTCTATTAATTGATTAATTTTAAGTTTGAGGAAAGAATATAAAATGACAATACTCGCTAAAATTAATGAATTTTTAAAAATGGCTAAGAGAAGAGGTCCACATGTTTCACCAGACTGCCAAAAGGGTCCATAACAAAAAAATATTAGGAATCTAGGACTAAAAGATGTGAAATGAATGAGCACACTGAATCTTTCTGCTAGTTAGTGGTGTTATCTCCCTCTAAAACTCCTTCTTTAGGAATTTACCCTACCTTATGGAGTCAAGGGTTCTTTCAGAACTTGTTTTAGAACATGTTCAGAACATGCTTTAACAACATTTTCCCCCTTATTGGTATTACCCACCTTAATGGCATCTTAGATCCCTTGTTAATTGCTAAGACCATTTTTCTTTGCTAAAAATCCTGTATGCTTTCATCCCACTTTTAGCAGCACAATAAAATCTTTGCCTCTTGATTTGGAGATGGTCTAAGCCTACGAATTCTTTTGAGACAACTCATGACACCAGCCCATAACTCCAGTAAACTTTTGGGGTCCAACACTCCTGCATCCCAACATTTGGTGGCCAAACTCCATGAAGAGAATCTTATAATCCCAATAAATTTGGGGGTTCTACACCTCCAAACCTTGTCATACACATATGTGTATGTATGTTTTATATGTATAACATATACACACATACAAATATCTAGTTCTTAACTTTGTGCTGCCATGAGAAAGATATCATTTGCCTGGGCATTATTACACATATGTTAAGTCCATACTAGCTCCCTGGAGTCCTCAGGATCAGCCAGAGTCAGGATAAATTAAAGTTCTTGGGCTTTAGGGGGAGAAGTGAAGGAGACAAACTGTCACAAGGCTCCTGGATTCTTGAGTCCAAAGTCACCAACTTCTCTCCTCTGTTTTATTTTGTGTTATGGACCCTATTGGCAGTCTGGTGAATCATGTGGACCCCTTATCATAGCTATTTTTTAAAATTCATAAATTAAAATAAATAGGATCAAAAATGAGATCACTTGCATTGAAACAGACTTATTAAAGATATACATATATATGTGTATATATAAACATAATCTATTATAAAATAATATAATATATAAATAAGAATTCTTAGACTCCCATATTAAGAATCCTTTTTTCTACTCACCCGTCTTAATTTTAGAGGTTAATATAGCTCCCATTTGTATAATTCTTTTGGTTTGCCAAATGCTTTATATATGTTATCCTACTTGCTTTACTCAACACTAAAAGGTAGGGAGCTATTATTATCCCATTTTGTTGATTACAAAATTGACTTATTTGTGGTCACACAGCTGGTTGGTGATAGAGCTTTATGTAGAACACAAGCACTTTGATATCAGATGCAGAGCTTTTATTACTCCAGAGGTAAGAGTTCCAAGGAGTGTCACCTCCTGCAGGTGATCTCTTATGACCCCCATAGTTATTAGTAATTACTCCTTCCAGACATTATTTTATCTACATTTGGATGAACATATGCCTAAATCAGAGACGTTAGGTGTTTATATTGTATTATAAAATACAATATTATTATTCCGATTACATAATCAGAATACTAGCTACCCTACAGGATTCTGATTGGGACAAATAAAGCGTTTTGAATACAAAATGCTAGTTTGCTGCTGCTTCTGTTGTGTCCCCAAAGGAGAATGTAAGCTTAATGAGGACAGGGACAATTTTTTTTTTTTTTTTTGTCTTTGTATCACTAACCATATAATATCAGTAACGGGATTTATATAGTGGTTTGGGGTTTGCAAAGCACTTTACTTTAAAAAAAAATACATATATATGTATACATGTTCAGCACTCTATCCAGCCATTGACCCCTCTGTTATTTATTTATTTTGGTCAGACATCAGGGCCTGCGATTTCATGTGTGCAAGTAACTCCCCGTTCCAAAGCATTTCCTGGGGTAATTGTCATGCACTTACCTTAGATCAGAAAGCACACTAGAATTTCAGTATCCCTGACTACGAAATGTCTTTTTCTAACGTCACACTTCTCCCGACCCATGCAAGTAGAAAGCACTTAACAAATGTTTGGGTCGCATTAAAATTGAATTACATTGTACTGAATTGCATTTTCCCCGCAGCCTCGCAGGTGCCACGGGGACCTGCGGGGCTCGCACAGATAACTGGGCATGCTCAGTGGCGAGAGCAGGTTGCCTAGAAAGAGGAAGAGGCAGCGCTCGCTGGGCGCTTCCCCTCCCGGTTCGTGCAGACCCGAGCCTCGAGCTGTGGAGGAGGGGTCGCCAACCCCAAGCTGGGCCTTGAGTCCCATTGCAGCTGCGAGCGCAAGCATCCCGCCCCTCGGCCCAACCATGGGGAACATGCCTTCCGCGGTGAAGCACTGCCTCAGTTACCAGCATCTTCTCCGGGAGCATCTCGGAGTCGGAGACACAGTGGCTGGGGCGCTCGAGCCCGCGCAGGTACTAGCGTGCGGCCCCACCCCTATCCCACCCGGAGATGCTCCGCTCGCCCCTCCCCCACCAACTGCCTCCTTCCAGGCACGGCCTCCCCTAGTCCTTCCTCCCGTCTCCTAGCCAAGGTCTCTGTCAGCCTTCACAGTCTGTCCTTCCAGGCCCCACCCTGACTTGTCTCTCCGTGTTTTTCCTGCTTACCACATAACTTCTTCCCATTAGTGGTCACAGGTGAACCTTATTTTACCCCCTCCCCCCACCCCCCAAAAAAAGTTCTCCTGGGCATGATGGTCTACCCAATTTTCCAAGTCCGTGTTCTGTTACGTCACTGCTGGGGCATGTTATGCAATGCCATGCCCTTTGTACAACACAATACAGTGCTCTCATCCCAGTTCCCAAGGCAAGGAATGGAGACTTGAGTCATTTTCTATTAAGGGAGAAAAGGAAGGCAAAATTAAAGGTTATGGAAACAAGCGAAATTCAAATTGTGCCGTGTGATATTATTTCATTCTTGGGTAGAATATTCCTTTGTGTCCATAAGGAATAATATCCATAAAGGATGATAGGAATTTAACTCGGGATTGCGGATTGTAGAATCTTACTTCAAATCTGTCCCGACCATCCATTGAGGTATAAAAGTCAGATGGATACCCATGCTGAATGCTATTTGTAAAAGGCTTACCTGCAGTGTGCATTCACATAGGCCCCCGCTAGGACTAGGGGAATATGTCAAGGAGAGAAACATATGTATGGGAAAGTTTTTTTCTTAAAAAGCAAGCTGAAATGATAGGGGAATGAAAGTACATTATTTAGGTCACTTCATGCAAAATATAAGCAGGTTTCAGATACCAGACTATATGACTATATAAATTTCTAAGGAACTTTTTATTAGCCTTATTAATTATTAACATTGAGTAAATATAGTTTGATTTTGATAATCACACAGATATGTAACTAGATAGGACAGTTAGCCCATTGTATTTTAATTTCATAATCCATTTTAATAAGGATGGTCTTGAAAAAATACTAATTTTGACTGCACTAATTCAGATGATGGGTACAAACTCAGTTTTCTGTTGCCTATGAAGAATGTTTTTTTTTTTGTTGTTTTTTAAAGAAATAGTATAAAGAGAGGCATTTTTAGCTTAACAACTTGTTTGTGTGATGTATTTCTCTGTAAATTTTGTGATATTTATGGGCCCATGTATATTGTTGCTTACTTTTATAATCAAAGGAATGCTAAATTTCAATTTTAGGTGAGTAAATGTATAAAGGTATTTTTTCAGACTCCCTAAAATCTATCCAGTGTCCCTGGTTAAGAACTCCTGCCCTGGAGTTTTCTGGAGTAGCTTTCATTTTTGTTTTATAGATACCTTTTCTTTTTAATACAAAGCTATTTCTTCATATTCCACGAGCTAATAGAATCTTTTTATTATTATTAATATTTAACAAAAGAAGGCATACAATTAACTTCATGTGACAGCATACTTATTTCCAACCCCTTGTCTCCTACCTGTCTACATTCTATTTATAAGTGTATACACCAAAACGATATACATTTCTAGGTTTTAAACAGTTTTAGTTTTAAAAATTTTAGATCACCTGTTAAAGTATCTCTACTATGTAATGCATAGAAGTTTAGTTAGACTCATAACTTAACAATAGCATCTGAAGTTAGGATTTGGGATTAAAAACGAGAGTGATCCATAGGATCAAGGTTTTGGAACTGAATGGTACATTAGAGATCATCTTGTCCATTCTCTTCATTTTATTGGTGTAGAATTGACACCCAGAGAGACAGTAAAAACAAAACTGATTTAGACAAGTTCTTCCTTCCTTCCTTCCTTCCTTCCTTCCTTCCTTCCTTCCTTCCTTCCTTCCTTCCTTCCTTCCTTCCTTCCTTCCTTCCTTCCTTCCTTCCTTCCTTCCTTCCTTCCTTCCTTCCTTCCTCACTCCCTTCCTTCCTTCCTTCCTCACTCCCTTCCTTCCTCACTCCCTTCCTTCCTCACTACCTTCCTTCTTTACCTTCTCTCTCTCTTTTCAGGGAAGTGAAGAATTGCAAAGTTAAATGGCTTGTCCCCAAGGTAAAATGGGGATAATAGTATCTACTCCCTTATGAAGATGAAATGAAATAATAATTATAAAGTGTTTAACACAGTGTCTGGCTAATAGTAGTGCTATATAAATGTTAGTTATTATTATTAACCCAACTCTTCTATTTTAAAATCCATTGATTATTACAATAAGCTCAAGAAAACTTTTTGAGCCTCTTTGGAGAAAAGACAATTGATAAATAATGAGAACAGTGAATATGTTTTTACCTGGAATAATCTATGTTCTTATTTCTGACAATTGGAGATATTCGGTCTTATTTACATTTCCACATCTTTACCTATAAATTGATCTTATCATCATATGTAGAAATGATAAATTCCAAAAGAAAAAAAAAAGAACAAGGAAGGTGGTGGGGAATATTTCAGAATCAGTGGGTTCAGTGGCACTTTCTATCATAATGATCAAATTTTCCATACTCTTATTTTGTGGGTAATTTGAGTAGATTTTTATAATTAATTTGATTTTCCAAATAGATTTGTAAATTTGAAAAAACAAAATCCTGACTCATCATGTGTATTTTAGTCATTTTAGCAGTTATACTATTTTATAATTTCTACTACTAAGACTGGATAGCAACAGCAACAGCAGCTGCTGCTACTATGACTACTACTACTACTACTACTACTACTACTACTACTACTACTACTACTACTACTACTACTGTGACTACTACTACCACTTTACTACTTTGGCTATTGCTGCTGCTGTTGCCACTATTATTATAATTACATTATAAAAGTGCTTTGCACACATTCTTCCATTTTATTCTTATAACAACACAGTGAATTAAGTATGATAGGTCTTCTCTCCTATTTTACAAATGGAGAAACAATATAAAAATATTATTTGCTCATTTCCCCACAGCTAGTAAAATGTAAGAGGCAAAAGATGAATCCAATTTTTTGACTCTGAATTTAATATTTTTTTACAAATAATATTTTGTCTTTCTATAAATAATATTTATAATTAAAATCAAATTTTCATTCTTGTTAGTTTGGTTATGATGAATCCATTTCCAAGCTAGTGAGGGAAATAAGCTAAAAACTATGTACAAACAATTTCTAGATAAATTGGAAATAACCTAGAATAAATTAGAAAAAAACAACAATAATCAACCTAACATTAAGGGAAATGGGGAAAGACTTCTCTAGAAAGTGGGATTTTAGAGAGTACGTGAAGGAAAACAGAGGCAAATATCATTTCACAAAGTACATGGGAAGGGAGAGTACATTAAAAAAAATTGGAAAGGTGGGAATGACAGAAAGACACCATATTGTAGTTAGGGAAATGAAAATATGTACAGTGACTCAGTAGTAAATCAGGATGACTTATGTTACCCAGTGAAGGTGTGTTTCTACACACACATAATCATACATACACACAAAAATTATAAAGCAATTTTAGCACCGACATATATATGTTAAAAAGGTTTCCTTGAACATTTTAGTATCTCTGAAAAATAAAATATAGTAAAGGCAGAGTGAATTCAAATGTGAAGGAATAAATTGCATGTATATGGTAGGTGAGCCAGAATGAAAATTCAGGTTCCTTGATGCCAAATTTAATGCTTTTCCCACAAGCATACTCTTTCTTTCTGTGACAGAGTTGTATCAAACATCATTTCTCTTAGCCTCAGATGGCTTTACAGATTAGTATTTTTAAACTAATTTGAGAGCTAAAGATTCCTAAGCGTCCTTGGTGGTTCATGGAGAGGTCTCTCCAAATATTTACAGGTCAAGAGCTGGTGTATCTATGGAATAATGATGGAGTAGGAATGTTCCAAGGGGAAAGAAATAGAAAACGAGGATTCTTTCCACTGAAAATGAATCTAAAAACTTTAGTCATAGGTCTAAGGGGATAACAAAAATTTAGGAAAGGGAAAAACATAACATTGGGTATTTTGATGGACTTATAAAATAACTATGGTGTTTCAGCATTAAAAAATTCAAGTTTTTCTTATCCTAGACAATATTTTCTTAGACAGCAAGGGTCTCCTTCAAAACACTAGTATCCGACTGTTTGTATAGTATAAACCTTCAGAGTAAAATTATTTCTTCATTAAAATAGTTTCCTACCAGCCTTTTAGATAATGTGGTATTGGAGATGTTAGGTTTAGTCTGAAATGTTAAATATTAGGCTGAACTATTTATGATTATGGAACACTCAGTATTTATTTATTTTTCTATAAATGCGCATGATGGCTATATTTATATATTATGATTCTCAGAGTGAATTCAAGACTATTTCAGTATCTTGATGAAGGATAGAAAGACGCCATGTTGTAGATAAGGGAATGAAAAAATGGATAGTGATTCAGTAGTACATCAGAATGACTTGTGTTACTCAGTGAAGGCATGTCTCTATACACACATATACATATATACACAAACAGATACATAAACATATATGAATAAATTATGAAGATAATTTATTTAGTGCTTACTCTGTGCAAAGCACTGTTCTCAATGCTGGGGATGCAGACAAAAAACCAAAACAGTGTCCTCTTTCAAGTAATTGTCATTCTAACATATATAACAGATAACATATATAGCAGAATTCAGCTATAGAGCAAATGAAATGTCCCTGTAGTCCTGAATGCTCCATAACAAGGAAGATGATAATTCACATATTTTGTCATTTCTAATGATAAAACTATATTTTGATGAGCTATGGATAGTATTAATATTAAAGACCTTAGTGAACATTTTCTCTTCTCATTCTTCTGTAGTTTCAAAAACCAAGACAACTGTAGATCAAGACCTGGGCTGTAAGGCAGGTTAATCCTTGGGAGGAGGAAGAGGTGCTACTTACTTTTCAGGAGTCTTGCCCACCTCTTCACTTTCCAGTTTGGCCTTACAGCAAATAAATTGGAAACTAAAACAGATGTCCACACATTGGAGAATGGCTGAACACAATTATAGCATATGAATGTCATAGAATACTATTATAAGAAATAATGAAAAAGATTGTTTTCAAGGACTATTGAAAGACTTCTGTGAATTAATACAAACTGAAGTAAGAACCAGGATAATTGGTAGCAATATTGTAAGAAAAATAACTTTGATAATAGGTATTCATATGGCACTTTAAGGATATGTCAAAGTGTCATATTGTCACATATGATCTTCAAAACAATCCTATAAGGTGAGTATAAAGGGTCCCAAAAGTCTTTATAGTTCTTAGTAAATCCATTTTGAATTTTCTTGGCAAAGAACTGGACTGCTGAGGTGATATGCCACTTGCTTATCCAGATCTTTCACAGTTGAAGAAATTAAAAGTTATGACTTGCTTAGAGTCACACAGCTAGTAAGTGACTGAAGTCATATTTGAACTCAGATCTTTCTGACTGTACCACCTAGCTGCTCTCCCAAAAGTTTTAGTGCATTTTAAAGTTTCAACAATTTCAGAACATAAAATCTACAAATACATAACAAACAAAAACACTTGAAATGTATGTTATTTAACATCTTAAAATATTTATGTTTCCTTGGGAGGATTATATTTGATCTTTTTTTAAAGTATTTTTACTTTACTTTACTTTACTTTACTTTACATTTATTTAACTACTTATTCATTCATGCAGGCCTGCCTCCCCCCCCCCCTCTCTCTCTCTCTCTTTCTCTCTCTCTCTATCCAAATTCTTTCCCAAATCTTTCTTAACTATTAAGGAGGCAAGAAAGCAAAGCCCACTATATGTAAGTCATGCAAAACAATTAGAATTTGTTCTCCAAAAATGAGATAAAGAAGAAAAAAAGTACTTCTGAGTTCAATACTTTATCTAGAAGTGAATAGCATCTTTTATTACAAGTCTTGAGCTGTGGTGGGTGATTGTGTTGATCAATTATTACTACTATCAAAGTATATTTATTCTATAATATTGCTATTTTTTAAGAAAACTGAAGTTGATAGATTTTATGTGACCTCCATAATCACTTATTTTCTAAATGTCAGAAATAGGATTCAAAATCCTAATTCAATTTATACTTGTCTTTTCCCATTACATTATACTATATACATCTCTTTTGTTTCTCAGAAAGTATGATTATGCTGTCTAGAAAGAAGTAATCCTTGCTTGAAAGTCTGCTGTATCTGCAAAGGAACTCAGAGTATATGTTCCAGCAACATGTATTAATCAATGTCTTATTTTCATATAATATTTTGAGTTTTACAAAATGAATAAAAAAGGGTGGGAGCAAGATATTGGGAAAACAAAACTATATTGTATATACCGGATAAGAGTTGTTTGAGGTGATTATTAAGAAAGTTGAAGAAGTAATTATTTTTGGAGAGAAATAAATATTTCCCACATTTTCTGTTATTCTCATTAGTTTTTTTTTTTCCTGGTTAACTTATTTATATGGTTCCCAGGAAGACTCCTTCCTCTCTTAACACACACATACACATATCCACAAACCCCTTTTCTTGGTTAGTCTTCTCCCTGGATTATAATAGCCTTGAGATATAAAGGTTCAAGAAATTTCCTGTTTGTTCTTCAATACTTGCTACAAGTTGGGTTCCTCTTGGCTCTTGTTTTCTCTTGTTCCATCTGGCTTTCTTATCTTTTTTTTTTTTTTTCATTAACTCTGAGCTTCTCATAGATCCCTGACTTCTTGGATACAGATTCATTTTGTCCTCTAATCATTTTCCCTGTCCTTTTTTTCCCTTTCATTTCTGTGTTTCTTAATTCTTAGTCCTGTTCTGTGTCCCTCAGGGGTCTAGGCTGCACAATTATAGCTTTTGGAATTTTCAGGATGTTCTTAATGGTGAGACACAATCACTGGGAAAATGATTTTATCAGAGATTTAACAAAATCTTATTTTTTTGAGGCATACATTATTAACAGAAATGTTGGTTTAGTGGAGTCAAAATGACTGTGGAAACAAATAGATCTGATTTCTTTTTTCTATGCAGAGATTCTCCAGTCAGAAAACTGTCTTATAAATGCAAATTAACAAAATTCTGGACATTTAGTCTTTGGGAGCATTAAAAATGACTTGCTAAGGTCACATAGCCAGTATATAGGGAGGAGAGGGGCTGAAACCCAAGATAAAGGAAGAAATGTTAGGAGAATAACTAGCATGATTAATCAGTAGACCCATAAAAACCAGATCCCAGGATTTTTTGAAAACAATTTGAAACTTTTGAAAAATTAAACAAATATTGTGGAGATAGAAACAAGATTTTCAACTTATTAGATATATGTAATAAGGGAAAGTAAAAATTCAAAAATGATGCTAGTAGATTATAAACCTGAATGACTGAAAAGATGATTCCTGCAACTGAAATATGGATGTTTGAAGAAAGGAGTGGCTACAGATTCAGTACTATATTTCCAATTTAGGGCATAATAGTGAGATCCAGGCCCAACCCCATTTCATCATTTATTCTGACTCTGAAAAGTCTATTACAGATCCTTTGGTGTCAGGTAATAATTCCTATTTTGAGTACTACTGTAGTAGTAGCCTTTATAGTTATAGTATCAAATTCAAATAAAAATGGTACTCACTAACTGTACATAAAATCCTTGTGGGTCATATATCAACCGGCTTAAATTCTAATTATTTTGTTTTATTTTGTTTTGTAATATAGTTCTATTTTCATTATTTTTCAAATTTATTTTGTTAAATACATGCCAGTTAAATTTTATTCTTATTTTGACCACACTCAGATGTGTTGTGCATCTTTTTAGCTATATGTTTGACACCGCTGCTCTAGTGTATTATACTATTAGATTTTTCAAGAAACAAATATTATTGATTGTCAAATGACTTAGGAGATAGATAAGCTCTAAATAACTATCTAGAAGTAGTGATAAATTAAAGCCAACTGATAGTTTCATCCTCTATGCTCTTTTTGTGATGTTTTCTTCTTTATCATTACAAATAGTAATTATGCTGAAAGGAAACAAACTTGATTTTTGAATAGTGGGACAGATATTTAAGTTATTATAATAAGAATAAATACTGTAGAATGTAAAGGTCAAGAACTATTTGACCTTCTCTTTAGTGAAGAAATGCTGCATTTCATCTTTGTATTTTTATACCTACTGTTGATCCTTATACAGCTGTGTTCCCTGTCAGCTTACTTTAATGCTTCTGTTTAACATCCTTCTGGACCTTTCTGGCTTGCAGATTCTCCATCTGTCCCTGATACATTTTTGGCTCGCCTTATCTTCAATTCCTTTGTCTATCAAAAAATACTTTGAATTACTGAATATTACTTTAATTTTCATTACTCTAGGGAACAGTATTATCACTGTTTGTTTTTCTTCCACTCACATAAGATTACAACTTCCTTATAACATAGTAGACTAACAGTTTTTTTTTTTGTTTTGTTTTTTTTTACATTTTCTGTTTCACAAACTCTTTTGACAGTCTTGTAAAGCCTATGGAATTCTCCTTAGTGCAATGTTTTTTAAAAGCATATGATAAAATAAGTAGAATTACAAAGGAAACCAATAAAATTGAAATAAATATTTAATTTTCTATTCATGTTTACTTCCCTTTTGAAATCATTCATAGACTTGTGAGTATATAGACTCCAGCTTAAAAATTCATGGACTAATCAGTCATTGTATGTGCCTAGTACAGTGCCTTTCATGTAACAGGAGTTATATAAATATTTATTGATTGATTGGTATGACTGAAAATATTATTTCTCTGTGGTGATTCTGGATATTCTGGTGACAAACTTCAAAGTCAGTTAGTCTGGTCTCTGGACAACCAATAAATAGGTCCATTACTAATCACATAGCTTGCTTGCACTTGGGAAATAATGTAGCACTTTCTATGATGCCAAATAGTTCTCTGGCCATTAATAAAGTAATTCTATCACTTCCATCTCATTAACACTTAAATTCTTATAGTGATACTGTATCAGTGAACTCATGAAATGTGATCTCAGAAGTATCACAACTACAAATGATTCCATTCCAACTGAGTCACCATATTAAATCATAGGCCATGCTCTTTGATCTTCAGGTATTTGAAATCTAACAGGAAAAAATAAAATAATGGTATATGACATTTATATAGTCTTTTACATTTTCTGAAGTGATTTATATCTATATCATCATTTGAATCACAATACTGTGAGATATCTAACAGTTATAACTATTGCCATCTTATAGAAAAGGAGGCAAAAGGTTAAAAATGTTTAGTGACTTACCCATTATTACAAGACTAATAAGGATCAGAATTTCCCTATTTAATAGGGGTGAGAATACACACACACACACACACACACACAAACATATATGGTTTACACACACACACATACCCACAGAGCTATAATAGGGGACTGAAGGTAGAATTTAAACCTGCATTTTCTTGATAACAAATTCAGCATCCTATCCACTATTCAAAATAGATACTAACCAAACCCACATTATCTTCTCAACAATGCAGTTACTTAAGGCAATTCCAATAAAACATGAAAAAGAAAGACAAGCAAACAGAAAAAGGTGAAAATATTATGCTTTGATCCATATTCAGTCTCCATAATTCTCTGGATGTGATTAACTTTTTCTATCCAAAGTCTATTGGAATGTCTTGAATTGTTAAGAAGAGCATCACCCCCTCACAATTGATCACCACATACTATTGCAGCTATTGTGTACAATGTTGGTTGTATTCATTTCACTCAGTATCAGTTCATGTAAGCCATTCTAGGCTTTTCTGAAATCAGCATGCTCATTCTTTTTCAATACCCAGGCCCTTGGCACTGCAAAAAGAGTAGCTACAAACATTTAAGTACATGTGGATCCTTTTTCCTTTTTTATTATATCATTGGGATATAGACCCAGTAGTGGAATTCCTGGATCAAAGGCATCAAAGGATATAGTTCAAATTGTTTTCCAGAATGGTTGGCTCACTGCATAATTCTACCAATGATGTATTAGAGTACCAGTTTTCACACATCTCCTTAAATATTTATCATTATGTTTTCCTATTCGCCATCTGAGAGGTATGAGGTGGTACCTCAGATTTTCTAATTAATAGTGATTTAAAATATATTTTCATTTGACTAGGAATGGCTTTAATTTCTTCATCTCAAAATTGTCTGTTCATATCTTTAGCCATTTATCAATTGAGGAATGACTTGAATTATTATAAATTTGAGTCAAATTCTCTATATACTTTAGAAATGAGGTCTTTATCAGAAATGCTGTAAAAAAAATTTCCAGCTTTTTTCCAGTTTTTTTCCTTGCAATCTAGGCTGCATTGGATTCAGTTTTTGCAAAATCTTTTAAATTAAATTTAATCAAAATTATCCATTTTGAATTTTATAATGTTATCTAGTTTTTCTTTAGCTATAAATTCATACCTTCTCCACAAGTCTGATAGGTGTACTAACCCTTGCTCTACTAATTTGCTTTATAGTATCACCATTTATGTCTAAATCATGAACACATTTTTATCTTAATTTGATATATATTAGATGTTGGTCAATGTCTAATTTCTGCCATATTATTTTTCAATTTTCCTAACAATTTTTTTGTCAAATGGTGAGTTCTTAGCCCATAAACATAAGTCTTTAAGTTTACTGAACACTAGATTATTATAGTCATTGACTATTGTGTCTTGGATACAAATCTATTCTACTGATTTTCACTTTTTTTCTCATTACTGCTATATTTCCTGACCTGTACCAAATGGTTTTGATGATCATTATTTTATAATAGAGTTTTAGATCTGGAACAGCTAGACCACCTTCTTTTGCATTTTTCTTCCTTAATTCCCTTGATATTTTTGACCTTATATTCTTCCAGATGAATTTTGTTACTATTTTTCCTAGCTCTATAAAATAAGTGTCATTTTGATGGGTACAATTCTCCATTTTGTATTAGCTTAGGCTACTCATGAGCATTTGATAGTCTTCCAGTTGTTTAGATCTAAATTTATTTGTGTGAAATGTTTTGCAATTGTGTTCATATATTTTCTGTCTTTGTTTTAGCAGGTAGACTCCCAATATTTTGTACTGTCTGCAGTTATTTTAAATGTAATTTCTCTATCTCCATGCTGCTTGGCTTTCTTGATAGCATAGAGAAATGACAGTGATTAATGTAGGTTTATTTTATATCCTGCCACTTGGCTAAAGTTGTTAATTATTTCTAGTACATTTTAAGTTGATTCTCTAGATTATCTAATTATACCATCATTTTCAAAGAATGATAGTTTTATTTCCTTATTACCTACTCTAATTTGCTCTTTTCGTTTTTCTTTTCTTATTATTAGCACTAACATTTTTAGTACATTGTTGAATTAGAGTGATAATGATGAACAACCGTGTTTCACCCCAATCTTACTAAGAATGCCTCAAGCTTATCCCCATTCAATATAATATTTGTTGATGGTTTTAGATTGATGCTGCTTATTATTTTAGTGTTTTTATTATGTATGAGTGTTGTATTTTGTGAAATGGTTTTTCTACATGTATTGAGATGTAGTAAATTTCTATTAATTTGATTATAGTTACAGTCATTTACACTGATAGTGTTCCTGATATTGAACCAGCAGGAATATAAATCCCAGTGTATTATTCTGGTGATAAGTTGCTATAACCTCTGTTAATATCCCACATAACATTTTTTGCAATTAATTAGGGGAATTGGTCTCTAATTTTTTTCTCTTTATTGAGTCTTTCTAGTTTAAGTATCAGCACCATATCTTGTCATACAAAGAATTTGGTAGGACTCTTTCTTCTCCTATTTTCCCAAAAAGTTTATATAGTATTGGAATTAATTTTTCTTTAAATGTTGTAAATCTATGATCCTAGAGATTGTTTAGGGAGTATATTGAGGGAGATTATTTAGGGAGTTCAATTTCTTTTTTCTAAAATGGGACTACTTAAGTATTTTCATTTCCTTTTCTGTCAGTCTGGGTAATCTATACTTTTGTATATAATAATCAATTGCATTTAGATTGAGAGATTTATTGGCACAGAATTGGGCAAAATAGCTCCTAATTATTACTTTAATTTCCTCTTCACTGTTGTGAAGTTCATCCTTTTCATTTTGAATATTGGTAATTTGGTTTTTTTCTTTCTCTTTTTTAATTAAATAAACCAAAGATTTATCTACTTTAATGATTTTATCATAAAACCAACTCTTAGTTTTTTCTAGTTTGTTGCTTTTATTATTTTCCATTTTATTAATGTCTCCCTTGATTTTCAGAATTTTAATTTGGTATTGAGCTTTTAAAATTTGTACTTTTTCTATATTTTTTATTTGTATGTCCAATTTATTAATCTCCTATTTCTCTGTTTTGTTCACATAAGCATATATAATTTTAAAATGCTTTGGCTGCATCCTATAAGTTTTAGTGTCTTGTCTCACTATTGTCATTCTCTTGGATAAAAATTTTGATTGTTTCTATGATGCCCCACTCACAGATTTCCAATTAATTTTTGGTCTATTTTTCTATGGTACTTTATTACACACAATTGTTATTATATCATGATCTGAAAAGAATGCATTTATATTTCTCCCTTTCTGCAGTTGATAGTGAGGTTACCCTTATACATGGTAAGTTTTTGTGTAGATGACATGTACCACTGAAAAAAAGTATATTTCTTTCTATGCCCATTTAATTATTTCCAGAGGCCTATTATATTTAACTTTTAAAATTTTCTATTCAACTTCTTAACTTCTTTCTTGTTTATTTTGTGATAAGACTTATCTGTTTCTTACAGAGGTAGAAATCCCATAATAGTATAGTTTTGTTATTTCTTCTTTCACTTCACTTCTCTAAGAATTTGGATGCTATACCATTTGGTGTATAAATGTTTAATACCATTACTTTTATTATTCTTTAGCAAGTTGTATCCCCCCTTATTTCTTTTAATTAGACCTATTTTTACTTATTTTTTTGCTTGGTTTGAGACCAGGACTACTCCTTTTACTTTTTTTTTTTTTAACTAAAGATGAAGCATAATATAATATGCCCTATCCTTTTAACTTAACTTTGTAACTTTCTGCTTAAAATGAGTTTCTTGTAAACAACATATTGTAGGACTCTGCTTTTAATCCACTTTGCTATCCACTTCTATTTTATGGGGAAGTTCATCCCATTCCCATTCACAATTATGATTACTATTTCCCACCAATCTATTTTCCCCATTTATACTTTTCTCTCTCCTTTCATCTTTTCTCTTCTCATCTGTGTTTTGCTTTTGAATTCCACCTCCCTCAGTGGAATTCTTTTTATTAGCCCTCACTTTCTTATCTTTTTTCCCTTCTACTTCTGGCCTCTCTTCTATTATCTCCCCCCTTGTTTTTCTTCTTTCTCCTGCTACTTCCCTATAAAGTGAAATACATTTTTATATCAAACCAAATATTGTTCCCTATTTGAGCCAAATCCAGTGAGATTAAGGTTTGAACAATGTTCATTCTTCTTCCTTTTTCCCCCCTCTAATGTAATAGGTCTTTTGTGGTCTTTTCATATGATTTAATTTACCCCATTTTACTTCCCCTTTTTTCTTCCCCCAATACAACTCTTTTTTCATCCCTTAATTTCTTTTCTTTAAATCATCAAATAAAAGTCAATTTATACCCATACTCTATATGTATGTATGTATTCCTTTTCTAACTTCTCTGATAAAGATGAAGTGCTCAAGAGTTACAAATATCATCTTCTGATGTAGGAATTAAAACTTTTAACCTTTAAAATATAGTTTTTGATTATATTAAATTGAAAATCTTTTGTACAGGCAAAATCAATACAGCAAAGTTTGGAAGGGAAGCAAAAAATGGAAAAAATTGCATTCAAAGGTTCTGATAAAGACAACTCAGATATTACTACATACCTTTCAGATTGGCTAAGATGACAGGAAAAGATAATGACATGTTGCAGAGGATGTGGGAAAACTGGGACAATAATACATTATTAGTGGAATTGTGAACTGATCCAACAAATTTGGAACTAAGCCCAAAGAGCTTTCAAACTGTGTCTATGTTTTGATCCAGCAGTGTCTCTACTAGGTCTGTATCCCAAAGAAACCATAAAAAGGGCAAAGGCAAAAATGTTTGTAGCAGTTCTTTTTGTATGGCAAGGAACTGGAAAGTGAATGTCTATCACCTGGGGAATTACTGAATAGTGGTATATGAATTATCGTATATGAATGTAATGGAATATTATTGTTATATAAGAAATGATTAACAGGGTGATTTGAGAAAGGCCTGAAGAGACTTACATGTGCTGATGCTTAGTGAAGTAAGAACATTATACACAGCAACAAGATTATATGAGGATCAATTGTGATGGATGTGGCTCTTTTCAACAATGAGGTGATTTGGGCTAGTTCCAATGATCATGTGATGGAGAGAGCCATCTACACCCAGAAAGAGAACTCTGGGGACTGAATGTGGATCATACCATAGCATTCTGACTCTCTTTGTTGTTGTCTACTTGCTTTTTTTTTCTTTCTCATTTTTTCCTTTTTGATCTGATTTTTGTTGTGCAGCATGATATATGTGGATATGTATTTAGAAGAATTGCACATGTTTAATGTGTATTGGATTACTTGCTGTCCAGGAGAGGACAGAAGGGAGGAGAGAGGAAGAAAAAAATTGGAACACAAGGTTTTGCAAGAGCAAATGTTGAAAGCCATCTTTACATGTATTTTGAAAATAAAAAGCTATTAAAATTTTTAAAAATCTATTTTTTTCTTCTTTCCTGTTTACTTTTTAAAAATATTTCTCTTGAGTATTGTATTTAAAGATCAGATTTTTTGTCCAGCTCTGGCCTTATGATAAGAAATGATTGAAAATCTCCTATCTCTTTTAATGTCCATTTTTTCCCCTTGAAAGCTAATGCTCAATTTGGATAGTTGATTCTTTGTTGTAGTCCAAATTCCTTTGCCTTCCTGTATATCTTATTACTGGTCCTCAGATACTTTAATGCAGTAGCTGCTATGTCCTGGGTAATCCCAATTGTGGCTCCTCGATATTTGTTTCTTTCAGATGTTTGCAGCATTTTCTCCTGGATATGATAATTCTGGAAGTTAGTTACAATATTCCTTAGAGTTTTCATTTTGGGGTCTCTTTCAGGAAGTAATAAAATGGATTCCTTCAATGCCTATTTTACACTCTGGTTCTAGAATTTCAGAACATTTTTCTTTCATTTGTTCCATGCATTATTTATTTATTTAATTCTGATTATACATGCATTTAACTTTAAATACACATTTCTTTATTAATCATGTTGAGAGAGAAAAATCAGAACAAAGGTAAAAAACCATAGAAGACAAATTCACAAAAAAGAAGTAAATATAACATGTGTTGATATACATTCAATCTCCATTGTTCTATTTCTGGATACAGATGACCTTTTCTGTCCAGAGTCTATTGGGATTGCCTTGGATTGCTGAATCACTGAGAAGAACCAAGTCTTTCATAGTTGATCATTTCACATTCTTCTTGTTATTGTGTACAATGTATTTCTGGTTCTACTTGTTTTACTCGGCATCAGTTCATGGAAATTTCCAGGAATTTTTAAAATCAGCTTGTTCATCATTTTAATAGAACAATAATATTCCATTACTTTCATATACCACAACTTATTCAGCCATTCTCAGCTGATGAGTATTCACTTATTTCTTAATAAGAGTCGTTACATATATTTTTGCACCTGTGAAATCTTTTCCCTCCTTTATGATTTCCTTGGGATACAAATCCAGTAATGGTACTGCTGGGTCAAAAGGTATGCATAGTTTGATAGCCCTTTGGGCATAGTTCCAGATTGTTTTCCAGAATGGTTGGATCATTTCACAACTCCACCAACAATTTATTAGTATCTCAGATTCCCTACATCCTTTTCAATATTTATCATTTTTTCCTTTTACCGTAACCAATCTGAGAAGTATGAGGTGGTGTGTCAAGAGTTGTTTTAATGTGCATTTCTCTAATCAGTAGTGATTTAGATCATTTTTTTGAATGAATATGGCTTAAATTTATTTCATTATCTAAAAATTGTTCATATCTTTTGACCATTTATCAATTTTTGCAGTTTGATTGGTATGCCATTGAACAAGTAGGCCAATTTAGGCAGAATTGTCATTTTTATTACATCATCTCAGTCTACCTATGAACAATTGATGTTTTTACAATTGTTTAGATCTGACTTTATTTGTGTGAGAAGTGTTGTCTGATTATGTTCATATAGTTCTTGTGTTTGTCTTGTCAGGTAGACTTCCAATTGTTTTGTGTATAGTAATTTTAAATAAGATTTTTCTTTCTATCTCTTGCTGCTGAGCTTTGTCAGTAATATATAGAAATACTGATGATTTGTGTGGGTTTATTTTATATGTTGTAATTTTGCTTTAAACTTTTTTGTTTCCAGTAGGTTTTTTGATGATTTTCTAGGATTCCCTAAGTATATTATCATATCATCTGCAAAGAGTGATAACTTTATTTCTTCATTGCCTATTCTAATCTCTTTAATTTCTTTTTCTTTTCTTATTGCTAAAGCCAGAATTTTTCGAACAATGTTGAATAATAGTGGTGATAATGAGCATCCTTGTTTCACCCCTGATCTTATTGGAAATATGTCCAGCTTCTCTCCATTACAAATAATGCTTGCTGTTGTTTTAGACTGATACTATTTATTATTTTAAGGAAAACTCCCTTTATCCTATGCTCTCTAGTGTTTTCATAGGAACACTTGCTGTATTTGTAAATCTATTAAGATTATATGACATAATTTCTATTGGTTTTCTTATTGATATGATTGATTATGGTAGTAGCTTAACTGATATTGAACTAGCCTTGCATTCCTGGTATAAATCCAAACTTGGTCATAGTGTATTGTCCTGCTGATAAGTTGCTATAATTTATTAATACTTTATTTAAAATTATTGTATCAATATTCATTAGAGAGATTGCTCTGTAATTTTGGCTCTTCCTGGTTTAGGTATCACTACTATTTTTGTGTCATAGAAGAAATTTGGCAGTACTTGTTTTCCTATTTTTCCAAATAGTTTACATAGTACTTAAGTTAATTGTCCTTTAAATGTGTAGTAGAATTCACTTATTTATCTGGCCCTGGAGATTTTTTCTTACAGAGTTCATTAATGACTTGTTCAATTTCTTTTTATAAAATGGGGCTATTTAAGTAATTTGTTTACTGTTCTATTAACCTGGGAAATGTATATTTTTGTTAATATTCGTCCTTTTCTATTAGATTGTAAGACTTGCTTCCATACAGTTGGGTAAAATAGCTCCTAATTATTACTTTTATTGCTTTGTCATTGGTGGTAACTTCACCCTTTTAATTTTTGATTCTGGTGATTTCTTTCCTTTTTCTAATCAACCAAAGATTTATCAATTATTTTTTTTATAAAACCAACTCTTAGTTTTTTTAATTAGTTCCATATTTTTCTTAAGTTAAATTTTACTACTCTTTCTGTTGAGTTTCAGAATTTCTAATTTGATATTTAATTGGAAGTTTTAATTTGTTCTTTTTCTAGCTATTTTAGTTATAATACAATTCCTTAATGTCCTCTTTCTTTATTTTATTCATGTAGTTATTTAGAAATATAAAATTTTTCCTAAGAACTGCTTTGGATGCATCCCATAGTTTTTGGTACATTGTCTCATTGTCATTCTCCTGCATTAAATTATAGATTCTTTCTGTGATTTGTTGTTTAACTCATTAATTTTTAATATTAGATTATTTAATTTCCAGTTGGTTTTTAGTCTGTTTTTCCTTAGCTTGTAATATTGAATATAATTTTATTACATTGTGGTCTGAAATGGAAGCATTTATTATTTCTGCTTTTCTGCATTTGATTGTAAGGTTTTTATGCCCTAATACATTGTCAGTTTTTGTCTAGGTGCCATGTACTGCCAAGAAAAAAATTAATTCCTTTCTGTCCCTATTCAATTTTCTTCAGAGATCTATCAAATCTAAATTTTTCAGGAATCTGTTAACCTCCCTAGTTTCTTTCTTATTTATTTTATGCTTAAATTTGTCTGATTCTGAGAGTCAAAGATTAAGATCCCTCATTAGTATGGTTTTGCTATCTATTTCTTCCTTTAACTGGCTTAAAATTTTCTCTAGGAGTTTGTCTGCTCTAATACTTGGTATCTACTACTAACTACTACTAAGTAGTATTGTTACTACTTCATTGTTTATGGTACCCTTTATCAAGATGTTCTTCCTTCCTTATATTTTTTAATAAAATTCATTTTACTTTTGCTTTTATCTGAGATCAGAATTGCTATCCCTGCATTTTTTTACTTCACCTCAAACATAATACATTCTTTTCCAGCCTTTTACATTTATTCTGTCTGTGTCTCTCTTTGTCAAATGTGTTTCTTATAAACAATATATTGTAGGGTTATATTTTTAATTCATTCTTACTGATCTTTTTCCATTTATGGGAAAGTTCACCCCATTAACATTCACATTTATTATTACCAGCTCTGTATTTCCCTCCATCCTAGTTTCTCCCTTGAGCATTCTTTTGTTCTCTCTTTCCATCCTGTATTAGTTGTGTAGTTGTGTTTATTTTTTAACCAACTCCATCCACTAACTTATCTATCACCTCTTTTCCCTTTTAATACTAGTGCTTTTTTTTCAAACACTTCCAACCCTTACCTTATGTTCTATCATTTCTTCTCCCCCTTCTCTTACTTTATTCCCTAGGGTTTCTGTCATTCCTTCTATTATGTTATTCCCATTTCTTTGCTCATTTGAATGATTAAGTCTTTTCCTCTTAGAGCCAAAACTGATGGGATCAAACTTCAGACAATTCTCATCTTCCTCTCTTCTCTCCCTCCATTGTAAGAGATTTTTTTCACACCTCTTCACAATTGCCCATTATACCTCCCATTTCCTCTTTTTTCCAGTGCAGACTTTTTTCCTAATCTTAATGTCTTTTTATTTGATAACATTACATCAGAGATCATTCACAGCTCTACCCTCATCCCATGTGATGTCCTCCTCTAACTGCCCCAGTGTCAGATACAGTTCTCAAGAGTTATGGATATTATTTGCCCATGTAGAGATGTGAACATTTTAACCTTGAGATAATATATGCTTTTCACCTTTCAATGTTTCTCTTGATTCCTGGCTTTATTGATTAAATTTTCTGCTTAAGTTTGTTTTTTTTTTTTTTTTTTTTCAGTAGAAATGATTGAGAGCCCTTTACTTCATTGAAGCTCCATCTCCTCTCCTTGAAGATGATGATGATGAGACTTACTGGATAGTTATTTTTTGGTTTTAACCCCAGGTCCTTTGTCTTCTAAAATATAGCATTCTAGACTCTCTGATTCTTTATTGTACAAGCTGCCAGATCCTAATTAATCCTGACTGTTGCTCCTTGATATTTGATTTTTTGGCCAACTTGCAATATTTTCTCCTTGCAATTGTAGTTCTAAAATTTCACAACAATGTTTCTTGGGTTTTTCCTTGTGGGATCTCCTTCCAGAATACATATTTCATCTTTTGTTCCTAGAATATTAAAGCAGTTTTCCTTAATGATCTTTTGGAGAGTGCTATCCATGCCCTTTTTTTTTTTTTTTTTTTTTTGGTCTTAGCCTTCAGGTCAGTCATTAATTTTTAAATTGTCTATTTTGGATCTATTTTCCATCTTGGTTCTTTTCCAATGAAGTATTTCACATTTTCTTCCATTTTTTTTCATTCTTTTTAATTAGTTTTGAGTGATTCTTGCTGTCTCACAGAATAATTAGCTTCCATTTATCAGATTCTAATTTTTAATGTATGATTTTCTTCAGTTAGGTTTTGTATCTCTTTTTTAAAACTTGGTTTATTCTACTTTTAAGTTGTTTTATTCAAAGTGTTTTTCCTTCCTTTACCAAGCTGTTAACTCTCTCTTATGTGTACCTGTCTTTTCCTTTTATCAATTATTTCTTTATCTCACTTATTTCCCTTTTAAAGTCTTTTGTGAGCACTTCCAAAGAGCCTCTTTGGGCTTAAGACCAATTGATATCACCCATTGAGATTTCTTCTGTGGACATTTTGTCCTTACCTGAGTTTGTGTTTTGTTCTTCCCTGTCACCATAGTAGCTTCTTATACTCAGGGTTCATTTCTGTTTCTTACTCTTTTTCCTTCCTTTTTTTTATTTCCTCTTACTTTTTACTTTTAAGGTAGAGAACTGGTCCTAAGATAAAGATGGCATTATCCCAAGTTTCCTCTGAAGCTCTGAGCCTTGGATTTGAGCACAGCATCCCCTTCTGTATGTAGGGGATAGCTTTGCCAACTTTATTCAGGAAAAGGTTTCCCAAAGTTTGCCTTCTGAGCTGGGACTGGGAAGCTGCTCTCCCCCTATTTGTTCCTCTACTGAGCCAGGACTGAAGGTCTTAGTCGCTGATTTTCTATGATTAGAACCCTCTCAATAGCTTTCTCAGAGTCTATCTGAACACTCTTTTCACCCCAGTAAGACTGACATTTTTAAAGTTTTTCTATTCTATCTTGAACTGGAGAGGTTTCATCTTATCAGACTGTGCAGAAACTTAGTGTCATGTGGTTTTTGAGGGAACCAGGGAGAGCTCATGTGTTAGGATTACAAAGTGAGAATTCTTGTCTGGACAGTTCTCTGGTTCAGAATTCACACCTTTAGTTCCGGCCTTTAGGGGGAGTTTACACCTTTAAAAGGAGTTCTGAAAAGGAGTTTACACAACCTTTAAAAGGAGCAAGTTTATTGGTTGAAGTATCTTTTCACAAGCCCCCTTGAGTTCTCACTACAATCTCTGCTGGGATAAAAGAGGAGGACAGGAGGGCAAGGGGTTAGTCAACTCTGGGACAGAGTTGGGACTGCTCTCTGGAGGAAGAAGAGTCTAGTCTGGGATTGAGTTGAGATGGTAGTCCCCAAGGACAACTTAGAGACAACCGGACCTTTACAATTCCCAATCTTTACATTTACCTTTACAATTCAAGAACTTTATATTTTGGCACCTAATGCGGGGCTCGAACCCAAGACCCTGAGATTAAGAGTCTCATGCTCTACCGACTGAGCTAGCCAGGCCAAAAAATGCTGTCACCAACTAATATTTAGTTCCTAGATACCTGAAAGTTGAATTAACTTCAGTTTATTGTTTAAAAAATATTTAATTTTACCTGTTAACTGTTTTGGTTTGTGTCATTTTTTTCCCCTTGTACTTAGGGATATAGTTTTGATAATTGGAAACTTTTGAAACCCATCACTCTACTTTCAATTTGAGCTAATTAAAATATTTGAGCTAGCTTTTTAGTGCTTTGTGTTTTTTTTTCTTTCATATGTGTAATTTTGCCACTTGTCAGTAAAAGCAATGGAAACAACCAATTTGATAATGGGCTGTTTTGCTGAGTTATCTGGCAAACCTGTGTGCAGGCATGAATTTTAATTTTTTAAATTTTGTTTTTGTCTTAGGCTTGTCACTCATGTGTCTATTGCTCACAGCAAATGCTTCACATGAGGCAGGGTTTCTTAAATTTTTCCCACTTAAGCACTTCAGAAACTTATATGACCTCAGGTATATAGGTGTTTAAATAAGTATGCAGATCAAACATTTACTGATAATAAATCATAATTTTGTGGTCTGCAATTCAATTCTGCAACTCCAGATGGGTTGAGACCCACAATTTAAAATATCTTATATAAGGTAATTTTTTAGACTTACTAGGTAATTTTTCCAATAATAAGCACTGCTGAATTGCCCACTATATAAAAGAAAACATGCCTGATACTAGGAATAGCAATATGTGAGATGACACCTTTTCTATCCTAGACATGCTTTGGGTAGTACGGGAAAATAATTATAATAATGATAAAGTTTAAATCCCTGCTGATATGGAAAAATAACAAATTACTATTATCTGCATTGTATTTTCAAATTTTTTCAAACATTTCCCAATTATGTCTTAATCAGGTTCCATTCAGAATTTTTGCAGGCAAGAGCTAGACAGCTAGGCAGTGGATAGAATGCAAAAGTTGATATCAAGACCTTAATCCAACTTCAGACTATGTACATGTAAATACTATGCTTATATACTATATATATGTGTGTATGTGTGTGTATATATATGCATATACACATACGCACTATGTGCTACATATACTATATACAAACACTTGCACAAACATGCAGACACACATATAGATACTAGTTACGTGGCCTTATACAAGTGAAATAATAGCATTTATTTCAAAAGTTTCTAGCAAGAATCAAATTAATTTATGTGAAGTACTATGTAAGAGAAAGTGTTACACTAGTATTATTTTTAATTGGAAAGCTATAGCATATACAAAAATAAATATGATAAAATTAGAAAATGGTAACGACAAAGATGAGATCCAGATAAAATGTGATACGAATATTATGAGAGAGAGAACACCATAGGAAAATTTATATGGCAGGAAACTTAAACTACATAGAAATTCTTTTATTATAAAGATCATTCCATGAACTTGACATTTCATAAAGTCTTTTTTGGTAAATTTTATTAACAAAGGATGGGGTCTCTGAGGCTTGGCAAACAAGAAGGCAGGAAACTCCAACGAGAACATGTCTGTCAGATTTCTTTCCTTCTGGGTTTTCCTTCCAAATGTTTTTGGACATGGGAGGAAGTGGAGTGGCTGTCTGCCACTGCTTTCTGACATCTGTAACCCACTGGGTGTATAGGCTCTGGCATCTCTCTTTTAAGGTCTTTATTTAATCTGTATTTATTTCACTTGAAAAAAAAAAAGAAAAAAAAACTACCATAGCTTAACAAAACATGAATCCTTTTTAAGCAAGAAGCAATTTATGTTTTAGTATTTTCATTTTAGAGCAAAGATTCCTTTCCCTTCTAATCTTTTATTTACTTCAAGTCTTGTATTTTGTAGAAAACTCGTAATCCTATGAACATGGTTGGTCCTAAAAGCTGAGAATAATTTGCAGGCTTCTCTGTACTTTGTACTTTAGTGCTATTTTTTTTTTTAAAGAATTTTCAGAGTTTGTCAAGAAACAGCTGTAGTTACTATTCAGTATTTCACTTATAAGTGCCTGCTATCATTTAGGCTACATTCATTTAACAATCAAAATACTACACAAAAATCAAATACTATATATATATATTCTCAAAAAATATGAAAAGGAAAGCTTGTTAGAGGATATAAAATGTAAAGTCACATAAAAACATGTCTCAAATCCTTTCACTCTTCTTATATACATGACAAACATGTACACACACATATATATGTATGTGCTACATATGTTTGTGCTTCACCTTTAACAGAAGCATGCTAATGGCGAATCATATTTGACAAAAATGATATTTGAAGGAAATGAAATCAACAAATTTGTATGAACTAATACAATGTGAAGTAAGAATGGAGAACCATTTACATGATGACCATAATATAGTGTTCAGCAAAACAACAATGAAAGAATTCAGAATTCTTTTTCCCCCTTTTTCCTGATTAACTTTTCTTTCCATATATATATTCGAATTGAAATCCATTGATAAGATTAACATTGTAGCAGCAGAAGTGACTATGTTTTATCAAAAGCTCAGGGATTCTATTCTGAGCAATAGAGTAACTAATTTTAACTTCAGAGGGCTGAGGATGAAATAAGCTTCCAACATCTCAGTACAAAGGTGGTAGAATACAGGTAAAGAATGAGGTATACATGATTTGGCATGTCCAATGTGTTTATTTGTTTTGCTTGACTTTCTTATAAAAAAAGGTCCATTGGGGGGGAGTAGGGAAGGCAAGAAAGAAGGGAATTACAAAGTAACAATGATATAAAGTAAAAAGAGCTATATATTCAGCATAGATATGACATTTGTTAAGTTGAATACTGATTGTTTGCCATAATTGAGCACTAGTATCAAGGAAGGATCTCATTGCTAGCTAGCTAACAGGAAACTTCTTAAATGGTTCAAACCTTAGTTCCTTGGGCCAATTAAATCTTGAAGATGATTTCAGTATTTCAGTATTTTTCAAGCAAAAACTAACTTAACTGGAGCCATACAGAGCCTGAGGAAAGTCTAACAACAGTCCAAGTGATAAGGACTGTAGCAGTTATTGTTCCTTTTACAACCCCTAACTTCTCTTTATAAGTCTATGTCTTTTCAGACCTTTAATGAGCAGCTGATTTGGCTTTTGAATTAACTCTTGCATCTACATTCTCTTTTCCATCTTAATATAAGTCATTTTATCCCTAATGTCAACTTTTATTATAGTGTTTTAACTGATCTTACTTCTGCTTTCCTTTTTCTAAGACATCCTTTATACTGTCTCCATGTGTTCATACAAAAGTATAATTCTCATCAAATTACTCCTGTACTCAAATACCTTCAAACCATCCCATTACCTTTTGAATAAAAAATAAATTCCTTATTTTGAAATTCATATATCTGTATTATTAAGTTCTAATTTATCTTTTTTTTTCTTTTTCCTCTTTCTTTTCATCATTTCCCATAGACTCCTAATTTCCAGATAAATTGGACCACTCACAGTCTAATTTTTTTGGTCTTGACCTAATAATTAAATTGTTTCCATCCCTCAAGGAATTTTTAAGGACTTATATATTCTTTTTCATCTCCTTGTAGCACTTTATCTGAACTTCTTTGTGTTTATCACAGTTTGTTCTGTATCAGTGGTTTTTGTAAATGGCTTGCCTTCTATTTGATTAAAAACATTGACAGAAGGTTCCTATTCATGGTTTTTATTTAGCAGAATGCTTTGCATAAAGGAGGTGCTAATAATTATCTGTTAAATTTAAATTTTAAAAATGGAAAAAATAGTGATTGTTTAGATTGTATGCAATGTTCAGGGAGAACTAGTAACTCTGGTATAAGGCTTGCTTAACCATTCACAGAGCTGCTCATCTGTCTTTGGTGTCTCTCTTGCACTCAACCTCTCACCTGTGGCTTCATGAATGTGTAGCATGGCTAGCAGCCATACCCGCATAGCTCAGCAGATGGGCAATAACAGGTTGCAAACTCATGGGTGAATTAGAGGCATGCCTACCCCAAACATATGAAGATTTCCCTGGCAGAATGAGTGGATGAAACCAATTTGTTTCAACAACCAGGAAGGCAAATGAAGTGTATATGCTATGGAGGACTTAAAGCTTAGTCAGACATTGAAGACATCAGTTTCATCTACTGTATTCCCTTAAGTTTTGTCTTGCCATTGGACTTTGATAACTCTATAAGTGAATGAGGCTGAGGAATTTGCATGATTGCATCACTTAAATTTAATTCAACCATCACTCATGTCATTGATCCTTTTCAAAAACAAAGGACAAGCAACAGTGATTATTGTCTCTCATCCTGTTTAAATACATCTTATCTACCTAATATCATGATCAAAGAAAACATTTGTACAAACACTGTAAAGTATAAAATATAAAGACAAGAAAGTATTACATAGAAAATGTAATATAGAAATTATTTAGCTTTGGTAAAGAAACATTTTATTTATAGGAGATTTTTTTATTGTTGTGATCACTTCATCCTTCTTGAAGGTCAACTGTATTCTGAATCTATTGATTTGCCAAGGGGAGATTACTTTTTAACTGGATTAAGTGCTTTTGTGTTTACAAATACAATTTCATAAAATAGAAAAATCTCAGTTTGGGAAGGGAAATTATTTAGTTCATTAGCCTCAAAAGCAAATAGAAATGGGTATCACCAAACCATATGTAAGGATCCCTGAAGCTATATATTGACTTCGAAAAATATTTATTAATATTCTCTATGCTCTACTCGATTTTCATTTATTTTGTTCAGTGTTTTCAATTGTAGTTTAATCTGATTTTGGCAGCACTTGGGAGTCAGGCAACAATATAGTCCACAGCTGCATAGTTGACACCTCTCATTTAGTCCAACATATGCTTGAATATGTGCTAGAACCTAAGAATAGGAATTTACAGTATGTACATAAAGTTCTCTTTTTGAAGATGAGGGTGATAGGAAACTCATTGTCAGCAGTTTCACAGATATATGAAATATGAAATCATAGTACCTGAAATTTGAAAGAAACTTTAGTGATCATGTAGATTGAAGTGTACCTAAGCAGGAATTCTTTTTAGGGCAACCTTTGTGAATAATGATCAGTTATCCACTTGATGATCTCAAGTAACTGGGAACTAACTATTCCCTAAGTTAAACTACTCCATACATTTGCTTTTATGTTGTTTTTGGCTATATTGTGATAAAGCATGCCATGCTGCTATTTTTAGTGTTGCTCCTACATCTGGGACAAAAAAAAAAAATTCTGCATGAATTCTATAAGACAACCCTCTAAAAGAAGAGTGTGTGTGTGTGTGTGTGTGTGTGTGTGTGTGTAAAACTTGAAATATTTTCTTCTTTTTGATTGAATAGTTTCATTTAATTCCACTAAACATTTTATAACATCATTTCTCATTTTATTATCCTTCCAAAAATATATTGCCTAATCAAATCCCAGACTATATATATTATACTATAAACCTACAATTGTCAAAACAATTTGCTACCTGTTAAGAGATACAGGTTCAGGAACTATATGAGCAAAACTACAAAACACTTTATGCACAAATAAAGTCAGATCTAAAAAACTGGAAAAATGTTAAGTGCTCTTGGATAGGTTGAGCTAATACAATAAAGATGACAATACTCCCTCAACTAATCTATTTATTTAGTGCTGTACCAATCAGACTCCCAAGAAACTATTTTAATGACCTAGAAAAAAATAACAAAATTCATATGGAAGAACAAAAAGCAAGAATTTCAGGGGAACTAATGAAAAAAAATTCAAATAAAGGTGGCTTAACTGTACCTGATCTAAAACTATATTATAAAGCAGTGGTCACCAAAAACCATTTGGTATTGGCTAAGAAATAGACTAGATGATCGGTGGAATAGGTTAAGTTCACAGGACTAAATAGTCAATAACTATAGCAATCTAGTGTTTGACAAACCCAAAGACCCCAACTTTTGGGTTATGAATGCACTATTTGGCAAAAACTGCTGGGAAAATTGGAAATTAATATGGCAGAAACTAGGCATTGACCCACAATTAACACCATAACCAAGATAAGATCAAACTGGGTTCATGATCTAGGCATAAAGAACAAGATCATAAATAAATTAGAGGAACATAGGATAGTTTACCTCTCAGACCTGTGGAAGAGGAAGGAATTTGTGACCAAAGGAGAACTAGAGATCATTATTGATCACAAAATACAAAATTTTGATTATATCAAGTTAAAAAGCTTTTCTACAAATAAAACTAATGCAGACAAGATTAGAAGGGAAGCAATAAACTGGGAAAACATCTTTACAATGAAAGGTTCTGATAAAGGCCTCATTTCCAAAATATATAGAGAATTGACTCAAATTTAGAAGAAATCAAGCCATTCTCCAATTGATAAATGGTCAAAGGATATGAACAGACAATTTTCAGATGATGAAATTGAAACTATTTCTACCCATATGAAAATGTGTTCCAAATCATTATTGATCAGAGAAATGCAAATTAAGACAACTATGAGATACCACTGTCAGATTGGCTAAGATGACAGGAAAAGACAATGACGAATGTGGGAGGGGAAGTGGGAAAACTGGGACACTGATACATTGTTGGTGGAGTTGTGAACAGATCCAACCATTCTGGAGAGCAATCTGGAATTATGCCCCCAAAGCTGTCAAACTGTGCATATCCTTTGATCCAGCAGTGTTACTACTGGGCTTATATCCCAAATAGATACTAAAGAAGGAAAAGGGACCTGTATGTGCCAAAATGTTTGTGGCAGCCTTTTTGTAGTGGCTAGAAATTGGAAAATGAATGGATGCCCATCAGTTGGAGAATGGTTGGGTAAATTGTGGCATATGAAGGTTATAGAATACTATTGTTCTATAAAAAATGACCAGCAGGATGAATACAGAGAGGCCTAGAGAGTTTTACATGAACTGATGCTGAGTGAAATGAGCAGAAACATTATACACTTTTGTACATTATACATTATACACTTCATTATATACTTCAACATAATACACTTTAACAAAAATACTATATTAGGATGGAAGTGGCTCTCTTCAACAATGAATGGATCCAAATCAGTTCCAATTGATCAGTAATGAACAGAACCAGCTACACCCAATGAAAAAACATCGGGAAATGACTACAACATAGCATTTACACTCTTTCTGTTATTGTTTGCTGAATTTTTATTTTTCTTCCCATGTTATTTTTACACTTCTTTCTAAATCCAATTTTTCTTGTATAGCAAGACAACTATATAAATAAATATACATATATTGTATTTAACATATACTTTAACATTTAACATTATGGGACTACCTGCCATCCTAGGGAAAGGGGTGGAGGGAAGGAGGGGAGAAGTTGGGACAGAAGTTCCAATTAACCTTTGCAAAGGTCAGTATTGAAAAATTACCCATGCATATGTTTTGTCAATAAAAAAGCTATAATAATAAAAAATAGAGGTTCAAAACCAAAACCAGTTAGCTTCAAATAGATGGAAAACAGAAAATTGAGAGAAACAAAGTAAGTTTCTCTGATAGAGTCCTCATTCTCCAAATTATAAAAACGATGGGATACCAATCAAATTAAACAGCTCAACAAATTATGAACTGATATAACACAAAGGGTGCAAAACTAAGAAAGTGATTTATATGATAAAAATAATGTTAAAAAATTAAAAGAAAGGAAAACACTTTGAAAGATTTAATGATAATACAATAAAATGAAGAACCCCAATTTTAAAGGACTGATGATAAAGCCTTTCTGACTAAAAGGTGATGGATTTGGGGAACAGAATGAGCTGTATATTTTTAAATAGTCATTATTAGATTTTGTTTATTTCTGTTATGCATATTAGTAATAAATTTTTTGTTTTCTGTTTTAATTGTAAGAAGAGAGTGAGAGAAAATAACTTTTGTCACTTCAAAGTAGCATTTAATTAAAAAATTTAAAAATGTTGTCTAGGACCAACCATAGTACTATAAATATAGTTGGAATTGTTCTCTTTGGATGCTATACTTCTATTAATTCAGTATAGGACTACATTAGCTTCTTTATTTACAATCATGTTAGGTTCTTACTAAGTGCTAAGTCAGTACTTAACAATTCTCTAATTCACACCTTTGGTTCCTGCCTTTAAGGGGAGTTTACCTCTTTGAACTTCTGAGGAGGAGTTTAGATATGAAAAGGAACCTTTAAAAGGAGCAAGTTCAATGGTTGAAGTAATTTTCCCCCAAGCCCTTGAGTTCTCACATGCCCATTCTCTGGGAGGATAAAAGAAGACTACATTGAGCCTGGAGTCAGTCTACTCTGGGCCAGAGTTGGGATGGAGACCTGGAGGAGGAGTCTGGATTGGGGAAGGACAAGACTTCCCAAGAGAACTTCAGGGAAGCTTGAGGAGATTCACAGCCAGGATTCAGGAAGAAGAGGATTCGAGATTCTACCTTCTCTCTGGCTGGAGGCTCCAGAGATTATACAGAAAAAAGATCCCCTCCCAGAGAAGGATTATAATTGAGAGAGGACAGAACTTTACACAATATCATATAATATTTTTAGTTTTAGTTTGAAGTTCACTGAAAATCTGTCCTTTTTTTTTATTAAATATTCTGTCACTGTATTCACAATTCTTTACTAATGAAATTTATTTTTGGATCGCAATTATAGGCTCTTATACTTCTATTAAGTCAGAGAGAAACAGCATAATAGGATAGGTAGAAGACTAGTCTCAGAATCAGATAGAATGGCATTCAAATCCTGCCTCTGACATGTTTTGGTTATATGACCCTAGGACCATATTTAAGAAATTTACCTTCTCATTGATCAAAACAACCAAGATTGTAAATTGTATTTCCAATTCTTTAACAATCTGGCCATTTCCCCATGATTTTTAGTGAGGAACCAAGAATTTATTAAGTGCCAGGAACTTTACCAAGCAGTTTACAAACATATTTTATTTTCACAACAACCCTATGAAATAGGTATTTTTAATATTCCAATTTTACATTTGAGGAAATTGAGGTAGACAAAAGTGACTTGAGCAGAATCATATAGCTAGAAAGTATCGGAAGCAGGATTATTACAATGCTCAGGGATTACATCCACTATTTCTTTAAATAAATGGTGAATTTAGTTTTTCTAGGACTCTATGTAATTTAATGCAGGCAAAACAATGGGTCCTTTATCATTTTATTGATAAGTATCATTTTCCTGTTATGCACTTTTATTCCACTCTTTTCATTAAAAAAAAAATTTTCCTAGTAGGGAAATTTAACAAAACAGTAGTTGAATTGTTCTGCCTATTTATTTAAACTCATTCTATCCATCTGAGTAGCAAGTCTACCTCTCCTTTGATTTTACCAAATAAAAGCAAAAACTATTATTTTTATTACTGTTGGCATTCATTGTCAGCCTCCAGACAATCTAGATTCCAACATTCTTAATGTGAATCTGTATTTCTAATTTGAGGCTGGCATACCTGAATGAAGTTCAATAACCTCAGAAACTGATTCTAGAGTTTTTTTTTTTTTTTTCTCTTCTGATTACTAGAGCCAAACATTTATGGGTAGAAGGTATCAAAGATGTCATCCAGAACAATTATTATAGTTGAGGAGAATGAAGCTCAGAATTAATTGACTTTTCCTAAGTCACAGAGGTAGGAAGTTGCACTTTTGTGAATGAAACCCAAATTCTTGTCTCCAAATCTAGGCTTCTTTTATCTGTTTATTTTTTTCTCTCATTGTATCACAATGAATCCTGACTTTTTCCTATTGAAAAATGCCTTATTGGAATGACCCAAGTGAGAAGAAAAACTTCATGTTCAAAATGAAGATTATAAAATCTGCTTAATATTGTATTTGACATTAGTGAGCCTTTTGAGGTCTACATAATTTGCTATTTGGATAAGTAACTAGGTGCTATGGTAAATAGAGAGGATGCTGGGCTTTTGGTCAAGAAGACCTGAATTTAAATTTGGCCTCAGACAAACTTATCTAGATGCTGGTGACTTTGGGCAAACCCTATCAACTCTGACCATTTTAATTTTATAGATATTATATTTATGACCTACCTCATAGAAATGTTGTGAGGATCAAATAAGATAATATTTTTAAGATGCTTAGTAGAGTGCCTGGCCCATAAAACAAGTGCTACATGAATGCTTACTCCTTTTCTCTTTTCCCTAGCTAGATTTCTGTTCTTATCTGAATGATTATCGCTACAACTAATTTAGATCCCATGTCTTCCATTTATGCTTTTATGGTGTGAATGTCTATAAATCTTTCATAGAGGATTCATAAAACATGCTAAAAGCCTAATTCTGGTATTTTTAATGTTGCAAGGGCACTAATGTAGTTCTTGGGCTGTCCATTTCTTACACTTTAGCCTTTGATGCATCATCAACATCTTGACTTCCAATTGTATGTGTCTTTGACATCTTCAATGACCCTTCTCATATTCTAATCTTGTGTTTATATAGCTGATTTTATTATAGTTTATTATAATAACTTTTAAAATGGATTATTTATTATGTGCCACATGTATATAAAGCTGGAAATTTTGATGTATATAATATATTTATTATTAACAAAAAGTAACAGGAAAGAAGAGCTGTGGAACATTCTAGCAATTCTGACATGTTTTAAGTAGATTTGAGCATAAGAAATGACATCTTGAAAGGAAAAAAAAACATTAAATAAATGTCTAAGCAGCTGAGAACTTATCCTTATAAGATTGCATTGCAATCACAGCCATTATTGGACTTCTTGTATAATTGTCCCTGTAGAACATTTCTTTAAAACATATTTTTAAATACCTTAAGGGGATATTAATCTTTGCTTCAAAACTCACCAGTCATCTATATGAAGAATAATTTAATTCATATTATTTTCACTTCACAATTAGTGCACCCTAAAAGTTTTATGTATTTTTGTCATGCCTTTCTAAATTTTATTGGGGAGATGAAAATATTCTTTTATGTTTTTCTGATAAATGTGTATTTCAATTTGCTAGGTATGGTGAACCATCTACTTTTTTTGGATAAAATAATAGTGATTGATTATATATGTTTTTCATTTTTTTTTTTTTTTGTCTCCTCCAACAGGAGGTTGTGTATAATGTTTTTGCCTTTCTTTGTATTTCCACTTCAAAGTAGGCTCTTAATAAATTATTATTGACTCAGTGAAGAAAGCATGTTTTTGCACGTGAACTTAAAATAATCAGAATATAGAAGGAAAAAGACTAAACAAAGTAATATGGGCAGAGGTCCTATAACACTGAGAGAGAGCAAGTATCTGTAGTGCTTTTGGGGAGAGGATCATTTAACAGGAACACCTCCTTAATGGTAATAGGCTTATTCGTATGGGTATTATTCTAGTTTTGATCTGAGAATTCCCTTATGGTGCTCTTAAATAAAATTTCTTATCATAAAGAAATACCTTCATTTTAAAATATGTTCAATTAAATTTCTGGTGCAGAATGTTTTTCCGTTAGTTTTCCTGGAATCTGATTAGGGAATTAAAACCTGGAGTGAAGAGGTTTGATTTTGAATTTCAGAACTTTGGGGTCTATCAGCCTACTAGTCCCCTTAATTAGGCATTAAAATACATATAGTATTGCACATATATATATATATATATATGTGTGTGTGTGTTTGTTATTAATGTATTATATTAATGTATATTAATGTACATATGCATATATGTGACAGGTGTGTATTTAATTCCTTCAGCAGATTCGAAAATATGAAAATTTTCCTAGCAATGGCATTTCAAAACAAATTCTCAGGTCAGAAAGTTTTGAGAGGGATTGTGAAATGATTGGGAAATAAATAGAATTGTTTGAGGATTAAGAAATAAGGTTTAATGTTGCATCTGCTCATTACCTAAAGTCTGTGGGAAAGCCTTTTTGGAATGGCCCAAGTGAGTAGAAAGACCTCATATCCAAAAAATTAGAATGGAAGAGATTAAGTTTTCTGAGATAAGAATTTGAAGGAGAGAGCCACACTTTTGAATCACACTTTTTTTGGTGATTTTATTAAAGAACATTTTGAATAAGGGGGAGACAATTGCACTGCTATACTACTGGTACCATTGGGATTTATTTTCTTTTTTTGGACACTTTAAATAATGATTTTTCTTTAAGGTGGCACAAAAAGATTTACAATGAAATTTATCATGTAAACCTTTTGTAATGTTCTAGAGGAAATGTCTTGGAGCAAGTAACTTTGCATATATTACTTAGATCTTGTCCTAAAAGTCAGCTTATTTTTGTAAAGAAACAATAGAGGATTTGGAATTAGGACATGTGTTCAAATCCTGGTTCTCTCCTTCATTAATATGCGACCTTTGGCAAAGCAACTCTATTCCATAGTCTCACAGGTGAAGTGTGGATAATAATGCTTTCATTATGTATTTCACAGAGCTGTCATAAGGAAAGGATCTTGTAATTTTTAAAAGTATGTAAAGATGACAAATACTTTTAAACTGAGAGACAAAAGAAAAATATGCACTTTGAGTTCTTCTTTAGAAAATGTCCTATTTTCATTTTGTGTGGGTATCATTATTTTGTTATTAAGACTTTTCTGGGAAAAGATTCTGTTTGTAACCAATGTATAATTTTAGTTTAAGGGATAATCATTGTAGAAATTCTATGCAATTCATTACTGAATAACAAAATAGTGACTACAAAAGAAATAATTTTAAATAGTGTATGATTGATCTGTACTGAGATCTGATGAGTTTCTTTGGAGATTTGTTTTCTGGCTTGGACCTTATCTCTTTTAACCAGGAAGCTTGAAAAGTAATTAGTTGTTGCTTGTAATATATTTGATTATTTTAACTATTCCTCTGAGAGAAAGTTAAATTTGATTATTTTATTTTTTTCCATTGAAACTGAAGAGAAGAAAATTGATTTATTGCATGTACTGACTGATAAAAAGTCCTGCACCCAACTTGAGTCTTGTGGAACTTCTGTTCCACGGAATTTTTTTTTCTTGTTTTGATGTTGCAGCCTGCAGATGTGAGCTGTTTTTGTATGGAAATAATAGTGCTAGCTATGAGTTTCTTGGAAAGAAAGAGTATAAAAGCTTTGGAGTGCTACAACTGCAGTCTGAGCAGCCAAATGCACATTGATGGAATGTTAGGTGAAGCCCCCAGGGGGTCATTCAGCAGCAGCATCTGGAAGGAAACAAAAGTGTGTCTGTAGGGTTTACTTTTCAGGCAAATGATTAAGAGGCGATTAAGTATAGGTGTTAGGATGTGAGGGAGGGAAGGAAGCGATGAAGGTGTATATATAATGTGGAACAGAGGGATTACGGGAAAGACTTAACAGAATGAATCGTAGATCACAGCTGAATGTATAAAAAAGCTGGAATAGAGATTTGGATGGAACAGCCTGTAGGCATCACATAAAACAGAACATGGGATTCGAATAAGACAAAACATGGCGTGAAGCATTTTTTGGAACAAGAAGGGACAGGGATGATGTGTAGTCATTCCAAATCATTAGAAATCATTTCTTGGAGTTGGGAAGATATCCTCAAGTTACACCTTCTTTGTCTATTCTGATTACATCAACTGGCCATGCTTCAAAGTCCACAAGGAATTCTGGGCTTTGGAGGGTGGAAATTTCAAGCTTTGATAAAGTGAACAATATTACTAGTTGTTTTTTTTTTTTTTTTCTTTTAGCAGTTTTAGAAACTGTAGCAACATGTTGTTCTTATCTAAGTTGATAGGAGTGTTCCAAAAAGCTTTAAACAAAAGGCTTGTCGGGAAAATTTTCACATTGTTAATTATGTACACTAGAAATAATTCAGAATTTGGAGTCTGACAAACCAATTGCAAATAAATTTGCAAATAAAATATTATTTTATTTATAAGTTGGTGCTAGTATGACTCCCATTTTACAGACGAGGAAACTGAGGCTTAGCAGTTTATTGATTTAATGTCTGAGGCCTAAATTCCTCATTTCTAAAATGAGAGGGTTAGGTTAGATGACATTTAAAAAATTCCTTAATGCCTTTCAAATCTAGGCCTATGATCCAATGATTCTTTGACTGAGAAATTGCTTTTCCTCAAGCCACAGTCATGAAGAGGAAAATCTGAGCTGTGTGCTCTAACATATGCCATATTTCTGATCTGGAATTTAAAAAGATTATTTTTAAAGGAATAATTTAGCCTTAAAACATTTATGTTCTTTTATTTCTCTAAGAACAATCCACTTTCCTACAACTAGAAATTGGGGATTAGGAGGATTCCTGAAGTAGTATTAAGAGATTTTAATGTTTTATAATCCTTAGTAATCTCCAGCAGTCCAGAAGTCCCTCTGAGGTTTCTAAATGTGGAAATATGAACATTCTAAATCCTAAGGTACTAAAGCACTTTCTGGTAATAATCAATTAATTGATCCATCCACAAAAATAAAATAAAATAAAATAATTTCAAGTATTTAGCATGTGCCAGACACTGCTTAAGTTTTGGTAATACAAAGATGAAAATGAAATAGTGCCTGCCCTCAAAGAATTTATATTCTAGTGAGAGGTAACTCATATGTGCATATGACTATGTATAGATTATATACAGGTAGTTTTGGGAAGAATTTATTAGCATCTGGGCATTGAGGTGGGATCAAATGTCATGAAGATTTTATTTTAGCTGAGTCAAGTCAGAGATTTCTAGAATTTAAGGTGAGGAGGAAGTGCCTTTAAGGCATCCAGAATAATTAGCACAAATGCACCTATACAAGAGATGAAGTGTGGGTGGCGGGTATGTAAAAGTGTAGCCCATAAAAGTGGAGAAGGGGAATATGAAATGTAAGAAAACTGGAAGAGTTTGAAAATAGTTTTAAATGCAAAAAACAAACACTAAATCCCAGGAATTTCTATTTGATCCTTAAGGCAATAAGAAGCCAGTAGGGGTGGTGGAGTAGAAGAGGAGTAACATCAGAGCTACACTTTTGGGCACTTTTTTTTAATAAAGCTTTTGATTTTCAAAGCATATGCATGCATAATTTGACAACATTGACCCTTGCATAGCCTTGTGTTTCAGATTTTCTCCTCCTTCCCCCCATCCCCTCCTATATGGCAAGCAACCCAATATATGTTAAACATGTTAAAATATATGTTAAATCCAATATGTATAAACATATTTATGGAATTCTCTTGCTGCACAAAAAGAATCAGATTAAAAAAAGAAAGTAAATGGGTAAGAAAACAAAATGCAAGTGAACAACTTGAAAGAGTGAGAATATTGTGATCCACATTCAATTCCCACAGTCCTCTCTCTGGGTGTAGATGGCTCTCTTCATCACAAGATCATTGGAGCTGGCCTTAATCATCTTATTGTTGGAAAGAGTCACGGTCATCTGAATTGATCATTGTATAATATTGGAGTTGCCATGTACAATGATCTCCTGGTTCTGCTCATTTCACTTAGCATCAGTTCTTGTAAGTCTCTCCAAGTTTTTCTAAAATCATTGTCCTGATCATTTCTTATAGAACAATAATATTCCAATCCAATATTCCATTCATATACCATAACTTTTTCAGCCATTTTCCAACTGATGCCCATCCATTCAGTTTCCAGTTTTTAGGCAAACACTTTTGAACGTATATGGAGGGTGAATAGAACTGGGGAAAAACAAAGCAATTTGATCAACTAGGAAATTATTACATTAATCCAGAACGGTGTGACTAGGGCCTGAAGTGGGGTGTGATCTACCCCAGATCTGTCCCTTCCCAAGTCCCTGAGTGACTTGCCTCCCATTCTCAGATGACTTGTCTCCAATTCTCAGACTGGACAAGAAACGAAACAAACAAATAAACTCCTGCCCTTCCTCCTCACTTTATTGAAGGGGAAGCTAAACCCTTAGAGATAACATCCAACAATTCTGTTCAACTGACTAACCAAAATAGAACATTTAATCTACCCATTACTTTTTATTACAAATACTCCTTTACTGTTTTTCAACCTGTTATCTTTTAGGTGAAAATTAGCATGGCATAGTTGAGAGAGATCCAGTCTAAAAGCCAGGAAGATCTGAATTTAAATCACAATTTTGAGGCCTAATACATTATTGAATATGGGCAAATCACTCAATCTCTCATTGTGTAGGCAATTCAGACTATCAGACTATAAGTTAGAGAAGCTAGTGAAAATTATATACATATGTATATAATATGAATATTATCTCTCTCTCTCTCTCTCTCTCTCTCTCTCTCTCTCTCTCTCTCTCTCTCTCTCTCTCTATCCTACTTCACAGACCAATAAACATCTTTCCTTAGGACACTTCAGATCTAATCCTACACCCTAAATTAAGAATCTTTTCCTTAGTACATAACTTTCTAATTTTCGGAACCAAAAATATCTATCATCTGGTGGTCAACATTCCTTGTGATATGTCTTGCTATACTCAGACACTTACCCAAAGACCCTCGGGAATTCAGCAGGGTTGGGGAATAAGTCCAGGATTAACTCCCATTGTCCACTGTTTCCCCATTTGCAAGCTAATCTAGGAGTACAGTTGAAACCAATGCCCTTTTAAAGTGAGGGAAGAATCCTTTATTCAGTGATTCCTGAATGGGACACACACCAAATACAGAAGCTGGAGCAAACACCAATTCTGTTCCTTACTCCTCCCTTCAGGTTTTGGAGTCTTCAGATTCAGAGTTACAATTGGTCGGATTTACAATCCAAGTTACAATTGGTTGGATTAACAATCCAAATTACAATTCTCTTTACCCATCCTTTCATATGTAAGAAAAATTGCAGGGGTCTCCTTCCCCAGGATGTGTCAGTTATATGTTTGAAATTGATTAAGCATAAATACTTATAAAAAGCTAATTCCCTGTCATTGACTCTAGCTAATTTGGGCCAGTTTAGGACCAGACCACTTTATCTGGAACTTTGTTGTTTAGCCAATTTTTTGACACATAAAGTTATTGGTTGGATATATTTTAACAAGATATTTCACCCTTCTCTTCATCTTATGTTGCAATATCTGTGGAAAACTAACTTTTCATATTCGTCACACCACCAACCAACTTTCCAACTTGGTAACCTTTGGTAGATACTATTCATGTTTTTCACTGCATGGTCTTCTCAGTATCTAGGGTCAGTTCTGTAACCCAGAGTTATTGAAATAATGGAAATGATTATTTATTCCTTATCAATATATTTTCCCTTGGAATTATTTCAGCAGTTCTTTAAAGGAAATCAGACCTGTGAAGGAATAAGCCACAGAATAGAGAAATCTGAAGATGAGTTGGGAGTTTATAGTTCATATTCAATCAAGTTAAGGAAAAGACTATCCTTTTCATTTTACAGATAAATTTAGGTTCAGTAGTATGATGACATACCTATTCATTTACTATAAAAAACATTTATTGAATGTTTATTATGTGGAGGTCACTTCCCTAGGAATTGGGAAGTTGGAAATACTGAGTTCAATTCTGTTTGCTGCTATAGACTAGACTACTTCATGGGCAAATAACTCCTCTGACCTTATTTCCTCATTGAGGAAAAGGATATTGTTCTGGATGAGCTCTATGTCTTTACATTTATAAATCTGAGACAGTGGTCATTATTGAGGTCCATAAACTTGATTTTTAAAAACAATTTTATATATAGTTCATTATAATTAGATGCTTCATATTTTGTGTATTTTATTTTATCCATTTAAAAATATTACTATGAGGAGGGATGCATAGGTTTTACCAGATAGATTGTGCAAAGGATTCATGATACCAAAAAGGATAAGAACTATTGGTGGTGGTCTAAAATATTGTTGGCAAAGAGCAAAAAGAATCTCTGCCTTTAATGAACCTTTTATATAGTGGGGATAAAGTACTGTCTCTTTAGAAGAGTTAACTAGATAAGTTTTTCTTTAGCTTTATTTTAAGACTAAATTCAGTCTTTTAACTTTCTCCCAGGTTATTTCCTGTTATCTAATTCTTGAATCATTTCTTTTTTTCTCTTGTGAAACTTTTATGTCCAAGTTTACTAGTTTGGGATCCTGAAGCAGGATAAATTAATTTAAGTAGGAACTGAGCAAATACGAAATAAAATAAAAGTGAAGGTTTTCCAATTCTTTGTCCAATTAACACATTTTTGGTACTCAAAAATAGCTCCTTCTTTTCCTCTCAAATTGCTGCTTTCTGTGATTTCTTTACCTTTTTTCTCAGAGAGTATAGATAGATCTTACTATTATTTGATGCTTACTCCCCCTTTTCATCTAAGAAGAAAAGGAAATTCCCTTCTAATGCTATTCTCTTAGAATCAATCCATATTTCATAAACAGTATGTTAAAGCCATCCCCACTTCCAGGTCTAAACCTTGCTGACTCTCTGTCAAGAGATAACAGCATAGAAAAATGCCTCTGAACTTAAACCAGCAAGAGTCTCTCCAACTTCTGTTCTCCACTCCTTGTTTTTGCTCATTCTATTCCACTTCTCACCACAAGCCATTGTAATATAGCCTGCATGGGGAGCCTCTCTTACAACTAAGTCTTGTAGTGCGGGCTTGGGGCAGGTGCTTTGTTTCCTTGGCAATGCGAGAGAAATGGGTGATAGGTTTTTTAAAGTCCCAATTGGTATTTTTCTGTATATAAATGAATAGATAATCATTGGAGTGCTAAAGTCTTTCAAAAGAATCATTCCTTGAGATTAAAGAAAGCTTGAGTTTCTCATGCACAAAAGCATACCTATATGCATATATGCACAATACACATATACACATAATCCCCACACACATCTGCTGCTCTGCTAGTTGCAATTCTACTGAACAATGTCCCTCTTCCAAGGTATCCTTTGGTATCCACTTCTACCATGACCTCCATTTTCCTTCCTACTTTTGTGTGTTTTCTCTCCTCAATACATTGTAAGTTCTTTGAGGGCAAGGACTCTCTTTTTATTATTTTTGATAACGCATAGTAGGTGTTTAATAAATTTTCATCAGATTGGACTGTATACATCTATACATATGCTTGCATGCACATAACACATGTATATATGTTTGTGTCTATATGCATATTCATATTGGACTGCATACATATATACACTTGCCTACAGTACACAATGCATGCATGCAGGTTCAGGTATCTATGTAAATATATGTATACGTGCAATATAAGGGATTCATGTTTAGGCACAACACACATGTACATTTATGTGGTAGGCTTTATATTATATGCTGAATGGTCAAAGAAAGGTGCTATGAATTATTTTTAGGAACATATATTTTAGGGGGGAAACAATGATTAAGAAGGTAATTTTATATATGTATGTGCATACATACATTTATATATATATATATATATATATATATATATGTATGGAATAGTAAAGGAAGTTAATCTCAGAGAAGTAGGAAATACAATATTTTGGTTAATTTATACATTAAATGTGATTTTTTTGAGCTGGCTAAGAAACTTAGCAGCTACTATGTGTTACATCATTTCTGTGGGGAGATGCTGGCCAAGTTTCAAACTGCTGACCTTCAAACAAACTTGTAACACCACCTGCTCCTAAGTTGATTAGGACTTCTGTATTATAGTGTGACTCTACACACCATTTATTCATGCATTCTGTATTGTGTGTTCTCTTTAATATTGTATATTTAACATTCAGTTTGAGATTGGAAGACTGTGGAATGAATTAAAAAGCCTTCAAGGATATGAAGGGCTTTTTATATCAAGGATATTGACCAGCTGTTTTCTACTTAGTATAATTTATGGAGTGTCCAATGTGTCCAGAGAACAGTTAGGACTGGAATGTTGGAATAGACAGCTGCCTATATAACTCTATGATGTGATTTGAAGTTCATTCAAAAGCCCACTTGCCCTAAAATGTGCCCCTCACCAGTCTGCCTCAGGGCCTGCTATTATTAGGCTAATGTCTTTCACAGGTGTCTTTCCTTGAGATTGAAGAAAGGAAGCCTCAGAGTCACTTTCACAGAAAAGATTTTGACTTAGTCCAGAGTAGTCCATTTTCATCAGTAGCAATTCTCCCTTGACATCTGAGTTGGTCAGGTCATTTCCTTAGCTCTTTCCTATTATCTACAGATAAACTAAGAGAAAATGACTGGGATCCTAAGAAGAATTGGGATCCAGTGGTAGTTCATATTAAGAGTTCCCCAGATAGCACAAAAGAACATTTTACCCTTTTGCTTGTAAAATAACATAGTGCTTCATGCTGTGATAACTTGATAAAACTAGTCTGGAATAGGTAGCCAGAGTCAGATCACTAGTGTCTCTAAAGGTTATGATAATTATAGTAACAGAATTTTATAATTGAAAAGAACCTTAGTGACCACTGAAATGACGCTATACAGTAAAATAATTTGTCCCATAGCAGTACTCAAGAAATGAGCCTCAAGCCACTATTTGAGGACTTTTAGTGAGAGAACCATTTCTTGAAAGAAACTTTGATTGTTAGGGAGTTAGCTTTTGTTGCTATCAAGCCTAAATTTGCTTCTTTGCAACTCCTGTTACTCTATTTCGTCTTATAATCAGACAAAATGAGTGTACACCCTCATCTAAGTGTTGTTGTTCACTTATTTCAGTTATATCTGGCTCTTTGTGACTGCTGTTGGGGTTTTTTGGCTAAGGTATTGGAGTGTTTTGCCATTTGCTTCTCCAGTTTATTTTATGGAAGAAGAAATTGAGATAAAGAGGGTTAAAGTAACTTACCCAGTGTCACACAGTTATTAAATGTCTGAGACCAGATTTGAACTTAGATTTTTCTGACTTCAGACTAGACATTCTATTCACTGTGCCACTTAGCTGTGTTTATCTATGAGAGTCCCTTAACTGCTTGAAGACAAACTTCTTATCTTCTAAGTCTTCTCTTTTCTTAGTTAAAAAAAAATCCAGTTTCTTCCATTAGTCTTCAAATGACAGACACCATCTTTACCATATTGATTATTCTCTTGTGGATTGCGTTCAGTGAACAAGATTGTTCACAAAGAAGACATACCAAATCAATTGTCTCAGTTACTGCTCTTTTGCAATGGTATGAAACTGTCTACTTTAATAGGTATGTAGTATGTTGTACTTTGAAGTTGTCCATATATTGTAATTGATAATAGATTTTCACCTTATTTGTATGTCAGCTCACTGCATAAAAATGGAATAAGTGCAGTAAGGTGTTTCCTTCTTGTCAAACATTTGAGTCACATATTAAAGGCTGGATTTTTTTTTTTCTGCTAGATTTAACATTTATTTTACAATTTATTTTAATACAAATATTTTAATAATTTACAATTATTTTTTTATTATATATATATATATATATATTTTATAATATTATCCCTTGTATTCATTTTTTCCAAATTACCCCCCCTCCCTCTATTCCCTCCCCCCGACGACAGGCAATACCATACATTTTACATGTGTTACAATATAATCTAGGTACAATACATGTGTGCGAATATCATTTTCTTGTTGCACAATAAACATTAGAATCCGAAGGTACATGCAACCTGGGCAGACAGATATTAGTGCTAACAATTTTCATTCCCCTCCCAGTGTTTCTTCTCTGGGTGTAGCTACCTCTGTCCATCATTGATCAACTGGAAGTGAGTTGGATCTTCTTTATGTTGAGGATTTCCACTTCCATCAGAATACATCCTCATACAGTATTGTTGTTGAAGTGTACAGTGATCTTCTGGTTCTGCTCATTTCACTCAGCATCAGTTGATTTAAGTCTCTCCAGGCCTCTCTATATTCCTCCTGCTGGTCATTTCTTACCGAGCAATAATATTCCATAACCTTCATATACCACAATTTACCCAACCATTCTCCAACTGATGGACATCCATTCATCTTCCAGTTTCTAGCTACAACAAAAAGAGCTGCCACAAACATTTTGGCACATATATGTCTCTTTCCGCTCTTTAGTATTTCTTTGGGATATAATCCCAGTAGTAGCGCTGCTGGGTCAAAGGGTATGCACAGTTTGATAACTTTTTGGGCATAATTCCAGATTGCTCTCCAGAATGGCTGGATTCTTTCACAACTCCACCAGCAATGTATCAGTGTCCCAATTTCCCCACATCCCCTCCAACATTTGTCATTATTTGTTCCTGTCATCTTAGCCAATCTGACAGGTGTGTAGTGGTATCTCAGAGTGGTCTTAATTTGCATTTCTCTGATCAGTAGTGATTTGGAACACTCTTTCATGTGAGTGGATATAGTTTCAATTTCTTCCTCTGAGAATTGTCTGTTCATATCCTTTGACCATTTATCAATAGGAGAATGGTTCGGTTTCTTATAAATTATGGTCAGTTCTCTATATATTTTGGAAATGAGACCTTTGTCAGAACTTAAAGGCTGGATTTAAAATGTGAGTCGTTAATAATTGATAGTTGGAAACTTCTTTTCCCTACAGAGCTGATTGAATATGTGATATGCTGGAATATATATATATATATATATATATATATATATATATATATATAAAATTAAAAGTCAAAGAATTTGGATTTGATTCCCAGCTCTGCTAATTATCACTTGTGTGATTTAGGACAGATGAATAAAACTTTCTATGTGTTTTTTCATTGTCTATAAAGAAAGATGGATAGATTAGATTTAGGTTCCTAACATTTTTGTGTGTGTCATGACCCCCTTTGTCAGTCTGATAAAACCTCTGGACCCCTTCTAAAAATAATGTTTTTAAATGCGTGAAGATGGATTTCATTACAAAGGATACCAGTTATATTAAAATAGAAAATATTTTTTTAAAATTCTCAAATCTCACCTTTAAAATCTTCACAAATTTTCATTAATGTCCCTTCTAGCTCTAAATATATTATTCTATTACTCCATAGCATTTTACAAATCCAGTTTTCTTCATTAAGTCTTTAGTATCCACCATGATAGCAGTTCCTAAAATAGGGGCTTTCTTATTGTTTGGTCACAATAATTTATTCATGGAGTGAATTCGTTGGTTAGATTGTCAAAATCCCTTCTGGCATAGGAGTGAGGAAATGAAACACTGAACAGATATCTTTTGAATTTCATTGAAGATCAAGAAAAATTAAGTGCAGGGAAAGGTGGGACAGAATGGGCTATTTGGAATGTGTAGGAGGAGGTGGGTGAGAGGAAAGGAATAACAGAGAAAAATAGAAAGTTTAGACCATTTAGAAGGGTCAGACAAGAGGAAGCAGATATGGAAGATGTTGCATATATCCTAATTAACCATTTTGCCCCAAGATTAAGAATTTGATGAACTTGCATGGCAAATATGGTGGATTATCAAACACAGATAATAAAAAATGCTTATAAATGGAACTGATCTGGACAGTTTCATTGAGCAGGGTAAATGCTGGGCTTGTAGTCAGGAAGATTCAGTTCAAATCTATCCTCAGATAATGACTAGTTGGGTGTCCCTAGGTGTGTCCTTTAACCCATTTTGCCTCAGTTCCCTCATCTGTAAAATGAACTGGAGAAGGATATAGCAAACCACTCTGGTATTTTGCTAAAAAAAAAATATCCCAAAAGGAGTCAGGAAGAGTCCATCACCACTGACAAGGAAAACAAACTTCTAACAAACTGGAATGACTAGGAGATCATCCTGGAAGCTTCACATGTTTACTAGTATAAGAGGGAAAAGGAAAAGGAAGTTATAATGATGAATGACATAGTTTTAGATTGCACAGGCTTCCTGGAAGTCTTTATTTTAGCCAAGATTGAGGAGTGAGGGAAAGAAAAGGTCTAGTGTAGAAATAAGGATTTAAAAAAAATAACATTTTGGCTCTGTTTTAAGGAAATTTGAAGTTGTAAGCACCTTTTAATTTGCTTCCAGATAAAAATAATAACATAATTATAGTTAGAATTTAAATGGCATTTCTATATCTTCCTGGTCCATTTCCCTTCCCTCCCTCTTACCATGAGGAAGGAATTTTCTGCTGTTGTTTTCAGTGCTAATGTTTATATAAAACTTAGATGATACAGTTCTTAATGAACATTCTGATTTTGTCAGAAAGGCTTTTATTATTATTTTCCATTCAATTAGTCAGAAAATGGTAATTAGTTCACTAAATTCTTCCAAGAACAAGAATAATGATGCAAAGGTTAACTGAGCTGATAAAAGACAATCTTAAGTGTTTCAGGTCATATCAAACCTAATACTATATTGAATCATTCATTTGCTGGTCCTTTGTTTAGCCCAGAAACATAAGCATATAGTCTCAGAATCTTCTTTTTTCTATATATCTTCTCTCTACCCACTGACCACTCTTTGATGTTAAAAGGGAGCTCCTGGAGTGAGAGAAGAAATTAAAATCCAGACTCTAAAGAGGATATAGGGTTTATTTGAAACTTAGACCTTGCCTGTGGGCTTTTAATACCAGTCAGAATTCATTGTCTAGTTAATTTAACTTTTAAATGAGTACTTTTTCCATAAAAAAGTTTCCAAAGAGAAAATAGCTATTATTCTTGCTTTCATGTAGGGCACAATTCAGCCAGGTTTTTAATTTGAGGTCTCATTTATGGTTTTATTGAATATCCCTCTGCTTTTAAAGGGTTCACTATAAGGTTGCCATTGCCAAAAATGCAATTGATGGTAGGAAGTGGATAGCATTGTGGGCAAATCCCAGAATGAAATAATGTCTCAAAAGTGATTTAATCTTGCAGAATGATTTTACATAAATTAAGTATATTATGTTGATGGTGGTAAGAATGATGGTAAATGTGATAAAATTGCATTCTTATCAAAATAAATCAATACTTAAACAAAACTCACAAGTACCTTTTTAAGTAATGATCAGAATAATTTTGCTCTTATATTTTTGAAAGATGTAATGAGAAAATTTCTCAACCCCGAGTCTAATCTTATTTAAACTAATTTGCTTGAGAAGTTTTTGTCTAGATGATTTGCCAGAGTATTAGTAAATGAAAAGTGATTGACAGCCTGATGATTTAGCAGTAGAGTTTGACAAAAGATACGTACTCTTTTTTTAAAGTTGAATTCTTTGTCATGTACATCCAATGTAATTTTGGATGATTACAAATATTGATTGAATTATTTATACTACCAGTCAGAATTCTAGGTATTTCATTGAAGGATGACAAAATCCAGAGCACTGGATGTGGAGCAGGAAAATCTAAGTACACACATTACTCTATTGCCCTGGGCAAACCACATACTTTACTTTAGCTCCAGTTCCTTTCTTGCTTACTTAAGAGTTTTATTGACATTTTGTTTTTATTTTACAAATATTTCATATTCCCCTTTGCTCTCTTATAAAAAGTAAAACTCTTTAAGCAAAAAGTAATAATCCAGTGACCTCCAGTTGTAGCTCCTTGTATTTATAAAGTATTTCAATTAACATAATTCTTTTTTGTCTTCCATCTTCCACCTCATTGGAAAAAAAAATAAAAAAAGAAGAAACATTCCTTTCAATAAATATACATTATCAACTAAAACAATTTTCCTTGTTGGAAATCTTCAAAAATATGTGTTTCATTTTGCACCCTAAATTCATTACTTATCTATCAGAAATTAGACAGAATGCATCAAAAGTCTTCTGCAATTCCAGATGATTGTTTCATTCATCATAATTGCTGAAGCTTTTAAAGTTGTTTGTCTTTATAGTGGTGTTTTTATATCAATTTCTACAGATTCTGCTTAGGAACTAAAAGGATGCCCATAAATTGAAGCATGACTGAACAAATTATGGCATGTGAATGAAAAGTAAATCTATTGTTCATAAGAAATGAGGAAATAGATAATATCAAAGACACATGGAAAGACTTATATGTACTGAAATAGAATGTGGTAACTTGGGTAGTGAAGTGGCCCAGTAGATATAGCATCAACCTTAGAGTCAAGAAGAGCAGAGTTCAAATCTGGCCTCAGACACTTATTAGTTATGTCACCTTGGACAAGTTACTTAATCCTGTTTGCCTCAGTTTTTCCTCATCTGTAAAATGAGCCAGAGAAATAAATGGAAAATCATTCAAGTATGTTTGCCAAGAAAACCCTAAATGGAGTTACAAAGTGACTGAAATGACTGAGTATCAAAATTAGACCTAGAGAACGATTTATATTGATAATCTGGATATTAAAATATGAACAACTTTAAAAGCATTTATAAATTGATAAGCAATACATAAGTATCAGAAAACATTTCATCTGTAAAATGATGGGATTGGATTCAATTTCAAACTACTTTACAATTCAAAATCTACATCTACATTGTTTAGAAGCTTGAATTCTACATTGGGCCGTCAACTACTTTCATATAGTCATGTTAATTCTGGCAGCTTTCATTTTAATACCAAAAGTTCCTTGAATGTTTAATTCATTTGTGCTATATACCTTTGTTTTTGTCACTGACTTTTAAACTAATTTTAGTATATCCTAGTTTTCTGTACTTTCTCTAATGCTAAACAATTTTTAGCCTTGATATGAATATAGGCTATGAGATAATTAAATAAAACATTATTCCCCCTCTTATTTTTATTGTAGTATGATGAAATCTGCCATAATCCGATCCTTTACAACATATTTAGGATATTACAATAGTCTTCATTTTCTATGAGATTGTAAATATGGTCAAAGCCAGAATGATTTACAGGGGAGAGAATTGATGGTTTTAGTATAAGAATTTAAAGTTGTTGTCAGACTTCCAAGTATTATCCAAGTATCTATCAAACAGTTTGAAATGTAGATCTAAAGTTCAAATGAGAGAGTTATTTATTTACTTAGTTATTTGTATTAAAAACATGGGAATCAATGAAATCACATGAATAGAGAGAGATGACAATCAGTTTTCTTTATATTTAGGGGAGTATCTGTGACTTGAATTAGTCCACTTACATTTTTTCTGCCCTCATTTTCCTAATCTGTAAAATTAAATTATTAGACTATTTGAATTCTAAGACCCTTTCTAGTTCTAAATCTCTGATTCAACAAGTAAATACTTATGCAGATTTTACATATCAGTTCACTATACAGTATTACATAGATTGGCATCTCATGGACATAGACTTTTCTCACAGTTGAATGGGCAGTTGTAAAGATGGATGACATGTTTGATTTATTTCATTACCTATACAAGACAGGCAGCTGAGATAAAACAACCAGATTTTATAAAGAAAGGATTTAAGAAAGTTATTGTTAATATTTTTTATTTTTACTAATAGAATTATCACAATTCAAATAATTCTATTTAAAACAAGGAACTATCATTTCCAAGCCAACTAATAAATTGTTCAAACACAAGAGAGTCCTGCCTTATAAGCAAGGGAGTTATGGGATTCTACAGCTGTGACAAAATTATATATCCCCATGGTTTTCTTAAACTTTGTGGCTGTAAGGTCACATTGCTTGTATAACTAGCTTAATATGAATGGTTAGTTGCATTTTATATTATAAACCACTGTTTTCAGCAATTTATAATCCACAGAATGATTTCCATGAAAAACTTGGCAATACCATGTTTCAGGCTGGGAAATTCAGCTTTTTCTAAAATTTGAAAGAAAAAAAGAACTCAGTGAATTTGGCTGCTTCTGTGTTTAAGGAAGGCAAAAACAATTTTTAGTGGTTTAGGGTTTTTTTTGTTCTTTGGCAAATGTTGATACTTGATGGAGAAAAGCAAATTTTCTAGACTTACAGGCTTTCAAGTCAAATATTTATTTTAGATTTTTCAAATTAATTTGAAGTCTTAATAGAGTACTACTAATAAAGAAAATACAGATATGTATCATGCAAATCATAGCCTTTTTTTGGCATGGTAGAGTTAACATTATAGTCATCTACAATAGAAATAAGGAAACAACCTGTAATGTGTGCTGTTTATTGAAAGCAAAACAAAAAGACATCATTTAAAATAATGCTATTAAATAGAAACATGATTCACATTTACATTAATAATATGTCCCAACACAATGGTGTGTTCTCTTTCTCTTTGCCGGTGTGTGTGTGTGTGTGTGTGTGTGTGTGTGTGTGTGTATCTGTATGTTTAAGTGCATTTGTGTATTTCTCTTTTTTCTTCCCAAATCATGCCTTTAGTTGTTGTTGCTGTTTATTTTTTATGTTCTTCCTGGCTGACTTATTGAATTCCCAAATAAAAAGTAAGTGCTCTTTTTCAAAAATTGCTATTTTTCTTCATTCCTTGATCCTACTCTTCTACTTTCTAAGTTATCATAATCACCCTAGTTTAATTAAGACCCTTCCCATATTTTATTTTTGCTTTCCTTATCTTTGATTCACATTCTTAATTTTATTTCTAATTAAGTTGTTAATATTTGCCATATATAAGAATTATCTGATGATTATTAAATACAGATATAGCTTCTTTGTGTTCAAATTTGCATTAAGGGGAAATGTAATTAAAAAGGAAAGGACATTGTCTAACATTAAAGACTAAGAAATCATTTTTTTCACTAAAAAGTCATTTTTTTTTCTTTCTATACTATTTTTGAGTGTATAAATTTTATAAGAAACTTTGTTCCTTTTGACTACGGCATTTCACCTATTATATCACAGACCTGTCACAGGATTTGAAATTATCTATTATCTTAGAATTAACTCATTTTGCTGAATCCAGAAAGGTTTATTACTAAAAAAACCAAAGAATGATGACTTTTGGCTACAACTGCTCATAAAAGCCATGTACTAAGTTATATTTTAGTAGTGATCCATATTGATGGAGGACAAATTCTATGGCAAAGAAATCATTGATTCTCAATGAATTGAAGGTAGTCCTCTAGGGTATAGTCACTTAGCAACTCAGTCAGCTAGCATTCATTAAGTGTCCAAACTTTGTCAAGGTTCTTGTTAGGATCCAGATAAAAAACAAAAGACATTCCTAACTCTCAAGGGGCTTACAATCTTATTGGGGAGACAACATGAAATGTGGAAGGAGATTGAAAAAAAAACCCATTAGACCTGGCACTTATAAGATCAATAATTTTGGAAAGACTAGTTTCAATTAAACAATGAAGTTTGGAGGTCAGACTATAAAGAAATAAGAGACTAAGAGGAAAGGAATTGGAGGTACTTATTATAGACAGCCTTCCCAAGGAGCTTAGCCTTAAATGAGGAGAGATAAAGGTTTGTAGCTAGCATGGATAGATGGATTTAGTGAAAGTCTTTTCAGGGTAAATGAGCAGATTTATAGATATTGGGGGAAAGCAGCCATAAATAAAGATGAATTGAAGATTGGTGAGAAGAAAGGACAGCTAGGTAGCACTGGGCTTGGGGCCAGAAACTCATTGTCCTGACTTCAAATGCAACCTTATATACTTGTGAACTATGTGATCCTGGGCAAGTCATTTAACCTTGTTTGCCTCAGTGTCCTCATCTGTAAAATGAGATAGAGAAGGAAAAGGCAAACTATTCTATCATTTCTGCCAAGAAAGCCCCAAATGGAGCTATGAAGAGTTAGAAGTGATTGAAAAGTAAATGAAGAAAAACAAAGTGAGAGCAAGGTCTTTCTGTTAGAGCAAATGAGATGGAATTAGATCACTTGTGCATGTATGTGATTTTTCCTTGGCAAAAGAGAAATCTCCAGTACTTTTTTATGGCTGCTGTTGATTTAGATAAATGACTAAATCTACCTAGGGTCTGAAATTCATATAGAATGACTAGTAACTTCTAGAGTTTATTTGGAGAATACCTAAATAATAGCATTTTAGAGAAGATTGTTTGATATTAAACCTTGTTCATTAGACTTCCTCTAAACTTCTGTTAGTTGCAAACAATTGCTATCCTACAGTTCTATTGTTATGTCATATGTTCTTGTAATTCAATAAAATAATTACTAAAACGTTTGAATGATTAAATAATTAAATTTATATATGTGTATATATTTGAATATGTATATAGCATATATAAAATATGTCTATATGTATAAAATATATTCTTATCTATTTTAGTCCTATCACTTATTCTATCATGTTGACTTTAAAAAAGGGTTTCAAATTTTTAACTTGATATATCATATCATTTACTTTTATGACATTCACCAAGTGAAACTTCTTTAAACTATTCTGAGGATAGAGATTTATGTGGATATATGCTGTATCAGTGATATTATTTTTATTTGTTTCAATCTAGATTTAAGAGAGAGAGGGGGACATGACTCATGAGAAACTACAAATAGCAGAAGTGGGAAAGTTTAATGTTGCCATGAAATTTGCCATGTGAACTATTTAGATGAGATATTAAAAATAAAGATTCTTCTGGGAAATTTGAAATATAATGTCAACTCCCTTTTTAAAAAAAGAAAGTTTCACTTAACAAAAAATGTTGCCTTATTCAGTGATGAATAAGCACACATGAGTTAGTAGTTTTAGACTTATTGTCAGAGTTGTGGGAGCATTTTACTTGGCCATAGTGTAGAGATTCATCTTGGGAATAGTTGCTGTGGGACAGGATATTTCAATCCTCATAAAGTCTTTATTTACACATAAAATCACTCTTCAAGTTTAGTGCAAGTAGTGGTGAATGGGACATATAAAAAACTGTCTGGAAATTTCTACTGTGGGATGGTATCAGTTTCCTAGGGAAAGAGTAATCTTTGGGGTGGAAGGAGGTAAATATGGTGGAAAAGGGAGTAAAGAATAGTAATTATCACTACCAGGGGATTTACTTTTATATCTAGAAGCCACAAATTATCACAACTTAGAGGCATGTATACATATCCTATATCTATAATTGTCTAGAGTATGCAGAAAGATGGTTCTTTTTAAATTTATGTTTATGTTTGAGAAATGTTAGGAATTTAGACTTTCTTTTGCTATAATTTTCTTTGATACACATGCAGTTATTCAGCTCAAGTAGGATTGTTATCATTTAGATCATGCAGGAAAAAATGCAATATTTTCTATCAAAACCTAATGCTCAGTGATTGATTGGTTATTGTCTCTCATGCTTGGAAAAGACTAAAATGAAATCAGTGTGTTGGAATCAAGGTACAGTATAACTAATCATATCAGTGTAAGATCAGAAGGCACAAATAGTACATATGAACGTTTGGAGTAGAGATGTTTCTAAATGTGTAGGTTTCAAGTTATCTTTTGAGCTACTGCAATTCTGCTTTGCTCATAGAGCATGGGTGTGTCTCACTGGGCAGTCTGTGACAGTGTCTCCCATGTTTCACAATCAATTTCACAGTTCTTCAGAGACCTTGAGGATGTCTCTGTAGTACTTCTGACCTTCCCAGGAGTGCTTGCCAGGTGTGCATTCTCTGTAAAATAGTCTTTTTGGCAACTGTACGTTTGGCATTTAATCAGCATGGCCAGCCCATCAGAGTTCCACTTTTTACAGTAGAGTTTGAGTTCTTGGCAGTTCAACCTGAGAGAGGTTGTGTCTGGTATCATATCTTGCCAGGTGATCTTCAGAAACTTCCAAAAATGATTCAAATGGAAACTATTCAGTTTTCCAGTATGGCATGGGTAGATTGTCCAGGTTTCATAGGTATATCTCAATAAAGTCTGCACTATAGTTCTGATTATCTTCAGTTTGATAGGCAGCCAACTACCTCTTCTCTCTCACAGTGTCCTTTGGAGCCTTCCAAATACTGAGCTAGTTCTGGCAAATATACGTATCAACCTCATGATCTATGTGTTCATCTCTGGAAAGTATACTGCCAAGGTATACATTATTTTCAAAAATCATTCTCATGTTTATATAACACTTAATTTCATAAAGTACTTTATATACATTATATCATTTACTCCTTATAATGAACCCATAAGGCAAGAACTGATAGTATTTGGTATTATCTTTATTTTTACATGAAAAAAATTGAGTCTCAGAAAGGTTGTCATTTGTCCTCCTCCATCCAACTTGTGAATGTCAGATGTTGGATCTGAAACCATACCTCTTATGAAGGAAATAACTATATTTTTCCATACTTTGCCACATTATCCCTCAAGTTTAATAATATTAGGTTAAATCTCAGTAGACTTGGTTCTGGCCTTGGATATCTTATTACTGACTATGGTAAAATCATTTAATCTCTATAAGTCTATGTTTCTTCATCTGCAAAATAAAGATGATGATAATCTATATACTTATATTAATGTGAAGTTTTGGGTATTAAATAAGGTAATTAATGTAATATAAAAAGCACTATATAGCATACCAGACTTTTGCAATTTTGTTTTGGAAATAAAGACAATACTACTTGGTAAAAATATAACTTAATAATGATTATTATCTTTAATAATAGCTAAATTTAAGTAGCATCTTCTCATCCTATTGAACTATTTTATATATATATATATCCTCTGAGAAGGATCTATACAATATGCTGCAGAACTTATTTTCACTCAAATACTCAAAAGGATTTGTGGTCCTCCTTTCTCTATATGTGATCTTATTTTCTCAAATAATGAAAATGACAATCCATTTATGCTTGCTCATCCTTTGAGACTCCTGCTCATGTCCTCCTAGTTAGTCACCATAGGGAGACCACCCAATGTGTTTGGGATCTTTGATTTCTCCTGACATTGAGAGAAAAATAATAGAAAATTAAATTGTTCACATTTTTATCCCTACTTCTCACCATATGACCAATCACTTTAAAATTGCTAATATGTTTGTTTGACATTCTTTATATAATTTCTTCATTGTAGCTCATTGTTTGTAATGTGATGAAGACTGTTCACAGCCATCATGCTTCACTCCATTCTCCTTCAGTGATCTATAACTTCAGTTCTTTTGATACAGAAATTCGGCTATATTTTATGGATATAAATGTAACACTTGGATTTACCATCTGTTATCTTTTAGTCTTCCAACGTTATCAACACATCTGCTTTTCCAGTTTTGCTTGCCCTTGATGATGTGTTTTACAACATTTCTAGCACATAAGTCATCATTGGCAATATTCTATAGCCAACTTTCCTCCATCACACATTTCTCCATTGACTTTTGGGTCACCTATAATTTTGATCCTTTGGAGATCTTGGAAGTGCTTGATTCACAGCCACATAGCATCCGTGGAAGAATATTACTGTTGAAAAGATGGGCTTTTATATCGGGGAGTAGCTTGTTATCGCTGAACACATTGCATAGTCGTTCATATGTAATCTAACGTACTTTCTTCTCTCAATTCGATTTTGGGCTCAGATCATTGTTTCCATAAAAGCCTGTCCTTCATTGAGTAATATCCATCATTTTTATATCACTCTTAACTTTCAAAATGCATCATTTATACATAAACTCACTTAATATTTGCAACAGCTTTATAAGGTAGATCCGATTTTTGGTAGAGAAACAGGGGTTTAGAGGAAATAAGGGTTAGGTGACTTGCCCAGAGTCATTCTTCTAGCTATTAGGTATTAGAAATAGGATTCAACCTAGTCCTCACCTCTCTCCAATACTAGTGTTATTTCTTAAAAAGCAAATGGATCTTCTTAATAGACTATCTGTCTAGCTGTATGTGAGAACTTGAGCAATAAGATTTCTTCATCAACATGCTGTTGTTTCTTTGTTTTGTCCTTGTATATATTATTAGGCTGATGTTCTTTGACTGATCATAGATCTTACTGAACAAATCATGTAGCTTTTACTGTGCTTTATTTAATATCAACCAATAAATAATTTGATGATCCAGCCATTCTGGAGAGCAATCTGGAACTATGTCCAAAAGGGTCACTACTGTGTTTGTATCCCAAGGAAATCATAAAGGAGAGAAAATGACCCACATGTGCAAAAATATTTGTAGCAGCTCTTTTTGTGGTAGCAAAGAATTGGAAAATGAGTAGATGTTCATCAGTTGGGGAGTAGATGAAAGAGCTGTGAAATATGAAGTTAATTGAATATTATTGTTCGATAAAAATGATGAACAAGCTGATTTTAGAAAGGCCTTGAAATATTTACACGAACTGATGCCGAGCAAAACAAGCAGAATCAAAAATACATTGTACACAATAATAAAAAGAATGTAAGATGATCAACTATGAAAAGCTTGGTTCGTTTCCGTAGCTCAGTTTTCCAAAACAATCCCAATAGACTTTGGACAGAAAGTGCTCTCTGCATCCAGAATAAGAACTAAGGAGACTGAATGTAAATCAATACATGCTATGTTAATTTCTTTTTTTTTTTCTGTTTCTTTTTTCTCTCCCATGGTTTTTCCCTTTTGTTCTGATTTTTCTCTCCCAACATGATTCATAAAGCAATGTGTATTAAAAATAATTAATTAAAAACGAATAACATTTGGAGAACCTCACCGTCTATAGGAAATATCTCTTCCATTTTGTTAGTAATACTCTTTAGATTTTGGCATGTTATGTTGTTATTCAGCCACTTTGGTCAACTCTTTATGATCCTGTATGGGGTTTTCCTTGCAGAGATACTTACCATTTCCTCCTTTAGCTCATTTTATAGATGAGGGAACTAGACAAGCAGGCTCACACAGCTAGAGTCTGAGCCAGATTTGAACTCATTTCTTCCCGATTCCAGGCCTGAGCTCTATCTATCATATCTTCTAGTTTGTATGCAATGAGGTATTCCTAAGTCAATTATTAACAAAAAAAGGTTTGTTTTATCTCAGCACAGCAAAAGTAAACAACAAGGATAGAGTAGTGTTTAACCATAACTTTGTCACATGCTTATGGACTTGAGTTAGAAGGTCAGCAGGTCAACAGAGCAGGATATGATGCTTTATAGGATTTCATGAACACACAAAGTCTGAAAGGTCCTGACCCTATCTGTGTGGGACTTTTGTGCCTTTAGGAAACCAAGAATCCGTGTCAAGGAAGCAGAGACAAATCAGTTGCAGGGATTGTTTTGTCTCCTCTTATGGAAAACTCACCTTTGTCATGGGACCAAAAGAGTAGACATAGATCTGGTCCCTGTTGTAGTGGAGAGGGGGAAAATATTGCCCTAATTCATAATGGAAGAGGGAACTGGATGAGTATATACATGTACACACACACATACACACACACACAGAGATTAATATATGCCATGCATAACACTATTTCACACTGTGAGGACATACTGGTAGATAGTCTTTTCATATATTTGGACCTGTTGAACATAACCTTTGAGGAGTATATTTCTCCTTGCTGATGCCTTACTGGTTATTTGCAGAATTATAATCTAAGAGTTGTGACTTGCTGAGAGACAAATTAACTTAGTCCTTACTAAAGCAGGAATCTCTTACTAAAGCAGTGTCCTATATCTAGGACAGCTCATCCAACATCTACCTGAAGGTATCTAGTTGATTATTACTGATAATTAAAACATCATTAAAATTATGCTTAATGGCTTTATCTTTTGTGAAGTTTTGCATGAGCTCTATGTATAGCCAGGAGATATTATTTTCAAAGGGAAAGTATAGGATCACATTTGTTTCTCTGTTAAGTAAAATTTTGGGGGGTAGTAAAAATTCAATTGACAAGGTATAACCAATTATATGAAATTAGGTGATGTATAATTATATGCAAAATTATCTGAGAATGCATTCTATTTTCATCAAGAATATTCTTAGTGCATAGAAATATAATACTTTTAAAGACGAAAAATTTAGGTTGATAGTTGGTACTGTCTTTTAAGTCACCATTTTTGGCTCACATTTCTGTCTATAATACTTTTTTCATTTTATTTAATTTTTCCCCTTTTAGATATTTAAAAGTAGATTTTAGGTTGCTTTTTAATTTTATAGAAGTGACTATAATATAGATTTTTATATGCTAAAAACAGCAGAGGAAGGATAAGGACTAGATCTATTATTTCATAAGTTGAGGACATTTCCAGAGAAGGAAACTTTCCCTACAGCATTTTCTTTTCAACTTTTAGTCTATAAGAGCTTAGAACACTGATTAGCTAAGTGATTTTTCTCCGCAGTATCATACAACCAATATGATCATATAACTTGAATTCAGGTCTTTTAGACTTTAAGGCTAATTGTTCTACTCATTATGGAACACATTTTCAAAAGTACATGTGAAAAATAAAGTTCTATGAGGTTGGATAAGGAAGAGCTCACACCTGCATGGGAAGGATCATGTAGCAGAATGTTAGGAAATCTTTGAACTGCAGTTAGGAGATTTAGGTTCAAATGCAAACTTTGATACTAACTAGCTATGAAATCTTGGGAAAGTCATTTAATATATATTTAAATCTTAATTTCCTCACTTATACATGTGGGCATAGTTATATTTGCACTATCTGGATTAGGCTTATAATGAAAGTGCTTTATAAGCTTTAAAGAGCTGTATAAATATGAGCTATTATTATGTTAACATTTAAGAGTAATTAATATTCATTCAAAATCATTCTAGAAAAAGTCAGTTATTTTCAAACATATTCACAAAACTGAGGCTTTTCTTAAATATCTGATTCAAAAGTCATTGTGTACATTATTTCTACCTGGAAAAGGCCAACTAACTGCAGCAACTTTTGGTGATCACAAAAGAAAGTATCAGGTGATCCTTGAGGTAGCATCTCAGCTAAAGAATTTAGTTGAGTCAGAGCTAAAAGAACTAGCTGATAAAGCTTCAGCTCTTCCTGAAGGAGAGATAGTGACTAAAGGCCTTGCAGATTGGAGCAACAAACTTATTACCCAATAGGGAATAATAGAAGGTGATCTTTGCATGATTCAGACCCAGAAGAAATCATCACAATAGAATCATGAGAAGACACTGGCAGCTTGGAAGTATTTAGAGGGATTTGATGCCCTCCACATATGATTTGTTGTCACATGTGTTCCTCATATGTGGAACTATTGAGGAATAGTTCCACACTATGTCCTCCACGATTGATACTGATTTATGCATACTCCTTATATGCAAGCTTTTATTCTTTACATATGCTCATTTTTCTCAGGAAGGGTGTGAGTGTTTGTGGATGAGTTCAAGATCTATAAAATGAATGTTTTATTATTCTTATTAATATACTTTTTAAATTAAATTCCTTTGTAATTAACTGTGTCCTTTCAAAAGTAAAAGTAAACATTTATAGGAACTTTTGAACTTTGGTTAGAGACAATTGTGACCCATAAAGTGTCTAAAACATGAGGCAGTTGGGGGGGGATTTTAGGCCTAATTTGAAGAATGATGTGCACAAAACTGGCTCATGAAAGGCACTTTTTGGTCAGTTTTGCTAAATGATGTTTTGTGTATGGTAATGAGAATTCAGGATTAGAGATATTGTTAAATCATTTCCCCAGTTCTCTTAGCTTTTTAGCCCTAGACTTTGCATAGAAAAGCTCTTTTTCATTTTCTCCCATCTGTCTCATGTTCTCTTATTCCAAACTCTATTCCAATTCAAATGTGGTCACAGATTTGTAATCTCCATTTTGTATAGTGATGCATGATTTGGTAGAAATTATGAAAGGTGGGCTGTAAACAACTTAATAGGGAAAGCTTCATACTAATGAGCCCAAAATTACAAATATCATTGTCTAAATGATAAGTTAGTTTTATTATCTTGAAGTCACAAACTTCACTAGTATCTACTAAACATATTGTAGTTTTACCAATATGGACACATCAATAGAAATATATTATGTCACGTAGAAAAGATGGATCTCAAAACACAGATCTTAGGAATGATAGATCTATTGCATCACCTTCATATATCGAAGATAATACAATACATATTATGGTGTCTGTATTGGGTAGAGTAGTACAGAATATTATAATCTCAGTCAGAAAAGTCAGAAGCTATCTAAATCTAACCCATATCTGAGTATAAATCCCTTCTATCATATCCACAACAAATGGTCATCTGGTATCCACATGAAGATCTTATAGATGGGGGAGCTAAACTTCTTGTCAGTAACCTCAATTCATTATTTCTAGTTCTATCATATGAGTCCAAACAAAACAAATTTAATCCTTCTGAATGATAGCTCTTAAAAATGCTCTTCATAGAAGCAGCTAAGTGGTATAGTGGATTGAATACCAGCTTCGGAGTCAGGAGGAACTGATTTCAGATTTAGCCTAAGACCCAGGGTTTGTGATCCTGGGTAAGTCACTTAACTCAAATTGCTTATAAAAATGACTTAAATCTACAAATCTAGAACCAGAACTGATTTTAGAGCCAATCTATTCTGAGCACTATATTTTATGTATGAAATGACAGAGACCTAGAATGGATAAATTGCTTGTGCAAGTTATATAGTGATCCTACAAGTCAGAATTTAAATTCAATTTAATCTTAGGGCTCTTACCATCATCTTCAGTCCATCTCTATCCTCGCATAGCATTTTCTCCTTTACTCTCACAGTCTTCTGGAAATTCACTAATCTATTTTGCCTTTTTTTGCTTTCCTGCAAAGTAGCACTCCAAGCATAATATCTCAGTTATGGTATGAGCAGGATAAAGATCTTTCTTATCCTACTGTCTTTCTCAAAGCAGTAAAGATCATTTTTTCTTCTACGACACTTAATTGACTCATATTGCATTTTAATAAAATCCTAGAATCCCTTTCATGGGATTTTTTTTTAGCAAAGGTTCTACTTGAATGTTCAGCCATGTCCTATTTTCTATGGCTCCTTTTGGGGTTTTCTTGACAAAACTACTGGGGTAGTTTTCTGTGTCTTTCTGTAGCTCACTTTACAGATGAAGAAATTGAAGCAAACAGAGCAAAGTGATTTGTTTGGAGGGGGAGCGCTCAAATAATTATATTTGAACTCAGGTTTTTCTGATTCCAAACCTGGCATTCTTTTTGCTGAGCCATCTACTTGCTAGGTGAGTCTCCACCATATTGTAATTGTGCAGTTGATTTTTTAACTCTAGTGAAGTACTTTATACATACTCTTACATATTCTTATTTGATTAGATTTAACCTTTCATTCTAATTTGTCAAGATCTTTTCTAGTTCTGACTATTGTTAATTCACTAAAGATTTAAGTGTCTACTTGTCCTCGGGCACTGTGCTAAGACTAAAAATACAAATAAGAAAAAGTGATCTCAGCTTTTGAGGAGTTTTCAATCTAACGGAAGAAGACAACACTGAAAAGAGGTGAGGAAGACATTGAGGTGTTCTGTGGAGTTGAAGGCAAGCAGAGCTGTTGGTGTAAAATGGATTAATCTGGAAGATTGTGGAGTATTTGTAAAGGAAAGCCGAGGGAGGGGCTTTCCATCCAGGTCTCCAGTAAGAAGGGGAAAGCAAATTAGGGTGACCAGAAACAATGCTGAGTTTCAAAATTTACCATAATTCAACATGATGATGGAATTAAGTCCATTAAATCATGGATTCTGTTAGTTATCTTTTTCCTTGCAGAATTTTATTATAGTATCATTTTTAAAAATGTCACCTATCTTTATCAAAGACACTGATCATAATGCAGGTCAACAGAGTCCAGATTTCATACTTTTTGCATTAGTGGCTACTAAGCTTTTTCTATGCCTACCACCAAGTCTCTTAAAGCAGATATAAGGGATTACCATCCTCATTTTTCTTTTCTTTTCCCTACAGTGCTAACACAGTGCATTACAGATAATAGCACTTAGTTGTTCATTTCCAGAGTGTTACAGGGATAGAAAGGAAATACACAATAGGATCCATGTCCTCAAACAAATTACAATCCGGTTTCAAGTATAATGTTTGAAGGAAGTATGATGAGGAGCATCTTTCAATAGTTACATTTTGAAATCTTAAGGTATCCTCTAGCCCAGGACTTAATCTGGAGGGATTCTGCACTCACACAGAGAAGGCTGACTCTCAAAGAGGTCAATTTTTCTCCACCATGAAGTAAGTTTCTGGTACAATCTCTCAAACAAAGCTTATATGTAGCCCATAGATAATATTTCCTTCAAAGTGGGTGATGCAAAAGTACCAAATGTTAAATAGGGCGATCTCATATAGAATGACTTTATTTACTCATTAAAGATAATACAGAAAAGACTATAGGAATAGAGGAAATATAAAATATAAAACAGTTAGATAATTATTACAATCATTATTCTTCCCCCAAAGGGTAAAGACCCTTTGTGGAATAACTGAACTGATAACTTTTCATTCACCTCAGACCTGGATTATTTGACCAATTAACAGCTATTATAATGGAGGGCTGAACACATCTTTCCTTTGATGTTCCTTTTTTTCTCCAAAAAATTGTATTGTTAAGGAAATTTGTCTTTTGGAGTAGCTAGTGCCCAAATCAGAAATTCATAAACTTTCAAAATCAAGATTACTGGGAGTGGAGCCAAGATGATAGAGAAAATAAAACCTCTCTGAATACATTTAAATAATGCCACAAAACAATTTCTGGACTGCCAGAAACCACAAAAGGACAGTGGGAAAGAAATTTCCAGCCACAGACACTTTAGAAGTGCACCTGACTGAGAGTTGAGCACAGTCCAGTCCAAAGTAGGTTCCAGCAAACCAGAAGCAGGCTTTGGGAGCCCCAAGAAAGAACTGAATTGAATAAACCCATTACTTAAGAGCGATTGGCATAAAGCAGGCACTTAATACATGCCTTTTGACTTAGAAGGAAGTAATATTAATGAGAACAAACAGTAAGGAAGGAATATGCGCCATGGTAGAAAAATGATTACATAGCTGCTAGAAACTCAAATAGAATGCAGAGATTTTGTTGTTTAGTTGTTAGATTCTTATTACGTGCTAATGAGATAATGAGATATTAGGTTCTTACTAAGTGCTAAGTTGGTACTTAACAATTCTCTAGTTCTGGCCTTTACTGGGAGTTTTATACCTTGAACTCCTGGGGAAGACCTTGCATGATTAGGAGGACCAAGTTCATTGGTTGAAGTAATATTTTCCCAGAAGCCCTTGCGTTATCCCATGCCCATTCTCTGGGAGGATAAAAGAAGACACCATTGAGGAAAGAGAAAGTCTTGCCTGGGCCAGACCTGGGGCGGTTCTCTAGAGGAAGAAAGAGTCTCTACACGAGGTCAGAGTTGGCGGCAGTTGAGACAGCAGATCTCCTCCCAAAGAGCAATCGGCAGTTTCTGGAGGCAACAGCACATTACATTTAGTCATATGTGACTCTTAAAGACCTCATACTGTAATAGTTTGCCATCTCCAGCTCATTGTACAGTTGGGGAAACTGAGGGAAATAATTAGATGAAGTGACTTTGCAAAGGATCACACAGCTAATATGTGTCCAAAGCCAGATTTGAATTCACATTTCAAACCTGAACTGATTCCAGACCTGATATTCTATCCACTGTGCCAGCTAGCTGTCCTATGCAGAGTCTGGGAAATAGTTATTAGTTTCCAAAGATTTTGATACTAATGTAGAAAAGATACTATCTCATTTTAAGAAAGGCATATACCTTGGACTTTGATTAGTATCCTGGCTCATACCTGAGGAACAGGTGTTCTAGCACCTTCCTGGGAGGTGAAGGGAGAGGCAGTGAAAATATAAATATAAACAAATCTGTCTCTCTCTATATATGTATGTGTGTGTGTGTGTATATATATATATATATATATATATATATATATATATATATATATATATATATATATATATACATATATATATATATATATATATACATATATATATATATATATACATATATATATATATATATATATATATATATATATAGTCTATATCTAGTGACTAATGATGCACATTTTTCCATATTTTTATTTGACTTTTAACTCTTAGTTAAAGTTGGGCTTTGCTTCCAGGTTGGAGGCTGCACTATTTGAAGCTTCAGAGATTTTGTGCAGCTGTTTTCAGAGATACTTCCATGGTCTGGTAAGTTTTTAGTTCTTCAGATGTGATATGATTCAAAGAGAAGTGTGTTTACTACTCTCTTACTCTCCTGCTCTGGTATATAAGTGACCACAAGCACTTTTTTTTTGCCTTGGAATAAGGGTCGCTGCTCCATTGTGCCTAATTTCAGCCTTTGAAATTACAGTGATTCTTCATTTGTAATTAAGTAATTTTGGTTCAAAAGTCTTTTTTTCTCATTTTTTCTAGGTAACACAATTATCAGGATTCCCAGAGTATGTTAAAATAGTAGAAGTTGGACCCAGGGATGGCTTACAAAATGAAAAGGTAATTGGAGATATCCACAAGTTCTATGTTAGATATTAATTGAAAATGTTCATAGTTTTAAAAATTATCTACATTATATACATATTTATTATATATTTATTTATACATATTATATACTTACATCTATACATATCTTCCTCCAATAGAATACAAGTTTTCTGAAGACAGGGAGTTTCACTTGTTTTTCATTTTTATAATCAGAACCCAAAATAATGTCTGGCATATAGTAGGCACTTATGAAATATTTCTTGATTGGTAAATGATATTATTCATATAATTATGTATAGATATAAGTATGTACAAATATGTATATTTAGTAAATAGTTGTATAATTCCTTTAATAATGTTAAGAACTAGCATTTATGTCATGCTTTAAGATTGACAAAGTGCTTTGCATCTGTTATCTCATTTTGTAAATCTTTTGGTTTTGTATGAATTTTTTTTCTTCTTGCAAGCTATGTCTCTCAATACTGAAATTCTCTTTTTATAGGTCATTGTACCTACAGATATCAAAATCGAGTTTATCAACCAACTTTCCAAAACAGGCTTATCAGTAATAGAAGTAACCAGCTTTGTATCTTCCAAATGGGTTCCTCAGGTAGGTAAAATACAGAATTCAGTCATTAGCTCTCTGATGCAAATTTGTTTGATAAATTATTGAGAAATCAGGGGGAAAGTACTGGTAATATTGGTTAAGTAATATAATTCATGTATTTTCATGTTCATTTTCTTTCCAAATCATTATTGTTTTTATTCATAGAAATGCTTCAGGGTTTGTAAAACAACTTGCAGATGTTATCCAATAACTCTGTGTTGGAGAAACTATACTTATTCCAACTTTATAGATAAGGAAAAACTGAAGGAGAGAAGTTCAATAACTTGCCTGTAGTTCCATAGCTAGTAAGTTTCTGAGGTGAATTTTTAACTGGGTCTTTTGACTATAAATCCATTTCCCTAACCACCATGATACACTGCTTCCTATTTCAGATGCTTTATTGAAAGACAACTAAAATAAAAATTTTAGCCATTGATTTCTAACTTTTTAATTTTGTGCTTCTATAATTGAATTTTTGAATCCAACTTTAGAAATTTTTTTAAGACCAGACTTGTGATTTCATTGATGTAAAAGGAAACTCCTAGTGAGGGATTTTACCAGTGATAATTCCTCAACTTCTCTGTAACTTATAGTCTCAGTCGCTACCAAGAGGTTAATTCATTTACTTGGGGGAGGGTCACAAAGCAGTGTATCAAAGATGGGACTTAAGCACAGGCTCTTTGTGTCCCTTGACCTTTTTAATTGAGGACCTGCTCACTTCATTATACAGGCCTTTATAACATTACATTTCATTATATTATGTTAAGCCTATCCTTCTAGACTATCAAGATTTTTTTTGAGTGTACTATTCAGTTATCTATTATTCTTTATTATCCTTTGTATGTGCAACATTTAAAGATTTAATTGAGTTCTTCAAGTAATCTGAGACTATAGCAGACCTAGGTAAGCATGGTAGTAAATAGTAAGATATTTCCTTTTCATTGTACTCTTATGGGAGGTGAAATTCTCAGATAGTAATTATAAGACCTTCTGGCAATTGGGTAGCCTCTATTGAAAAAAAAAAAGTAAACATTTAATTTTCTAGTTAATGATTGATGTGACACAAATTATTTTTCTAGTTTAGGTCATCTTCTTAATGGAATGATGCTTGTCCTACCAAACAGGTCTCTCCATAAATAATTAGATTTCTTCTTTCTGTACCTCTTTTGATAGTTCCATCCCTTTTGGTTTTAGAACCAAAAATGGGCATAACTATCAGGGACAAGTAAAAGAGGGGGAAAATTCAAGTTTCCTCTTACTCAGCATAGAACTGTCATGTACATGTAATTTACAAAAAAAAAATGTATAAAACTGGAACTAACAAGAAATCATCAGCCTCTGTAGCATTTCTGACTATTATTTTCTGGTGATTGGTACTTGTTATTTTAAGATTTATAGCTACCACTTTATTTTGCAGATGTAGCCCTGAGTAAATGATTTGCTTAATCAGTATCCCTGCCTCATATCTCTCCTTGCTTCAGTCTATATATCACATAGCTGCCGAAATGATTTTCCTAAAGGACATGTCTGACCATCTCGCTCTACAAGTTAAGATTATAGAAGCTCCTAGAGGCTATATATAATCTCTTGCATCCAAGCAAGCTCCCTTGTTTGGCCTTAAAAGTTCTTTACATCCTGGTCCCTATTTATCTTTTCAACATTTTTGCATATTTCTCTCCTTCATAGACTCTATGATTCAGCCAAACTTATTCTTCATATGTGACATCCATCTCTCATATCAGTGTCTTGGCTTTGCATGGACACTCATACGTGAAATTACTTCTTCCTCACTTTTACCTCTTAAGATCCTTAGTTTCCTTTATGACCAAACTCTAATTACCTTCTTTTATCAATTTTGAATGAATTTATAGATGATTATATGTATCTTCTATATTAAGATATAAATGACATGATTTAAGGGCTTTATTTTATTTTTCTCTTAGGCATAGTACAAAGGTCTGTCTGTCATATAATAGGTGCCAAAGTCCATCTAGCAGGGACAAATCAGATTTTCTGGCTTCAAGTTTAGTACTTTTTCCACTGTAGCTTTTACTCAAGGTCACAAAGATATTAAATAGCCAAACTGACATGAATTCAGGTCTTCTGAATACAAATCAAGTGCTCTTTTTTTTAACCATATGATGTTTTTCTTATGATTTCTTATGATTTCTTTTCTTAACACTGAATTTAATTGCCATTATCAAATAACTATTACTAGAATTCTCCAGAATTGGATGACTTCATGGTTTTGTCGTTGTTCAGTCATGTCTAACTCTTTGTGACTCTATTCAGGGATTTCTTGGCAGTTTTTAGAAACTGGAAGGGTTTGGTATGTGCTTCTCCAGCTCATTTGAATAAGCAGGGTTAAGAGCCTTGCCCAGGGTCACACAACTAGTAAGTATCTGAGGCCACATTTGAACAAAGATGGACTTCCTGACTCCAGGCCTGTCATTCTGTCCACTGCACCACCTAGCCACCCTATAATGTGGTGATACCAGATCACCGATTTTCAAGAAAGGAAATCCACTGTTCTTCTTTCCTTTGGTCCCTCAACAACATTCCAGGCACAAATTACTCCACAGAAATCCAGACAAATAAATGATTGCCCTCCGGTAAATAGAGACTAGTCTAGTTTTTACTCCTTTAGGCCAAATCTACTTAGTCATTAGGCCAACTTTAGCACTTCATGACATTTAAAAAGATGGAGTTGAGCTACTTTAAAGACAGAAAAATAGATTCCTCAATTATTCCTAGATAACAGAAACATCTGTATAAATGGAAAGGGGAAGTAGTGCCTCTTTGAGGAAAAATGGGAAAATGTTTTTAATGTGCTCTGAACTGAGTGGAGAAATGTGATATAAATGTCAAAAGATATAAACGATGTCAGACTAGATCCTATGATTATGGTAAGCTGTTTACCCTTCCAAGACATCAGGGTAACATCAAATAAATGACCTGCTTCCTCATATAGCTACTGATATAGTTCTGCTCTCCAGAAGGTAATTGCGCCTCTTCTTTGAGCAGTCTTTCCCTCACTACTAAATTATGTTCATTAGGAGAGAGGTAAAGAACTTAAAATCAGGTCCAATATGACTTGTTATTATATTTGTAAAAATGAAAAAAATTATATCAATTCACAAGTCTTGCATTACTGTATTTCATCTTCAATACTGGTTTGAGTTTCACTATTTCAAGCTATTTGTGGCTAAAGCCACAAATAAATCATTGAATAGTGAATGGTATGCTTGGGTCAAAGATGGCATATAATTAATTTTTAAAGAACTGTTGCCCTTAAATTCCCAACCATGTTTGCAGTTTGATTCTATAATTGTATATATTATCAGAGCTCATTTAGCATGCCTGGTTTGAGCAAAATTCTTAGCTGCTTATATCACCACATAACTTTAACTGATTTTTTTTTTTTATGGTAAGCTGCAAAACTTATAGTAAGTAAAGATGGTTCATAACATGGCTTTCTTTGCTGAAACCACTTTGTATCTTTATCCTTCAGTTTACACTTTGAGGAAGAAATTTAAATCAGATTTGTCTGATTTTTAAGCAATCTTATCTCAGACTTGGGTTAGAATATTTTGTTTTAACATAATTGCTTGCATGCTATTTAGAGTTACTGCTGCTCCATTTAAAGATAAATGTCTATGGTTCTGAAATGAAATTCACTCTTGATTATGTACATTTTGTTTTCTTCCCCCCCCCCTTAGTCATAGGTCATGGGAATAGTACTCCCAGTTATGTTTAGATCACTGGTTGTTCACTTATTTCTTTTTTTAGAATTTTCAAGCACTTTTATAGTTTCCCTCCTACTGTTTTGCTTGGCAGAAAATTTCTTACTGAAACAGCCAAAAAAAGTTCCACAGTAGCAAGGTGCCATATAAAACAGGATCCTGCACTTATAATATAAATAACCAACAATGATAAAATGCCTGCCACTAAAAAGTATATACATTTTACAAGTGACATGGAAAAATCAAGGGTTTTTTTTTTTTTTGTTTTGTTTTTAAGAACTATGAAGTAATAGAATAGATTGAAAAAATGAACTGAATTTTAGGCTGGGAAGAACAATAATCATTTCAATAACAGTAATAATATATCAGTTCTTACATGGTACAGAGATTAGAGTATCAGGCCTCAAGTCAGGAAGACCCTAATTCAAGTCTGGTTTCAGATACTTGCACTGTAACCCTGGGCAGATCATTTAACTCCGTTTATCTCAGTTTCCTCTTTTGTAAAATGGACTGGAGAAGGAAATCTCAAACCACTTCAGTATCTTTGCTAAGAAAATTTCAAATAACTGTGACAATCAGACATAACTGAAATGACTGAAGAATAACAATGTGATAGGAATAAAATAATTATTTTATTTCTACAATATTATTTAATATTACTCAAATTATTTTAAAATTGCACTGATGATTTTAATATTTACAAATTTGTTATTGCCACCAATAAGATTTTCCCTTAAGTCAAAGAAACTATTAAGCAAAACTCATCAATGCAGTTAAATACATCTGCCATTGTATATAACATTTTGAATGCAAAGATTTCTACTTCTTTACTTGGAGGACAGAAATATATTTCATCATCTGTCTCCAGTGTTCAGAAAGATCATTTCATTTAATCTGAGTTAGATTGTTTTCATTTGCATTGTTGTAGTCACCCTTTATATTCTTCTGGTTTTGCTTTCTCTGTTCTTTAACATATTTCTTTGAATTCCTCAGAATATTTGTTATATCTTATAGTAACAATAGTATTCCATTATATTAATTTAATATATTACCTAAACATATATGTATATATAATTGACCTTACTACAATTTATAAATATATATATGTGTGTGTGTGTGTGTGTGTGTGTGTGTATGTATGTGTATATATGTATGTAGGTATGTATGTGTATATTTAAAATTGTAGTTAGGTGTTTTTTTGTGTTTTTTTTTTGTTTTTGTTTTTGTTTTTTGTTTTGTTTTGTTTTGTTTTGGTGGAGCAATTGGGATTAAAGACTTGCCCAGACTCACTAGCTAAGAAGTTTTAAGTGCCTGAGATTAGATTTTAACTCAGATCCCCCTGATTTAAGGGCTGGTGCTCTACCCACTGCACCATCTAAATGTCCTGATTAACTTTTTAATTAATCAACCAGTTTTAAATTGATTAATAAGGAAAATAGGAAAAAGTGAATATTTTTTAAATACTTAGACCCTTGTATAGTTTTCATGTATAGTTATTTCAACCTCTAAATACTCCTCTGTATTAAGTATTGTTCTTGTTGTATTAATCATTTCAGTCATGTATGATTCCTTGTGATCCCAGTTGAAATATTCTTGGTGGAGATACTGGAGTGATTCAACATTTCTTTTGTTTACTTCTTTTTATTGATGAAGAAACTGAGACGCACAGGGTTAAGTGACTTGCCTAGAGTTACACAACTAGTAGGTTTCTGAGGCCAGATTTGAACTAAAGAAGAATTTTCCTGTCGTCAAACCTAGCACTTAATCCACTATGACACCTAGCTGCCCCTGAGTTGAATATAATAACCTAAATTATCATTCCCATTTTATAGGTGGGAAATTGGAGCCCAGAGTAGTAAGTGATTTATCCAAGAAGAGACCCAGTAAGAAAGCTAGTTGCTGGCTGAGACAAAAAGAGAACCCAGGTGTCCTGACTCCTAACTGAGTGTTTATTCCATCATATTATTTTTAGATTTTCTTCTTAAAGCATTACTATCTATGACCTCAAATTTTAAATAAATTGGTAATTACTTTAATCATTGGAGAAAATGAAAGTCTAAATTTGGTTTTGCTGTTCTCTTCCTTTTCCTATTAAATCTCACTTAATTAAAATTAGGTTCCCCTAAAATGTCCAGTTCCTCATAATTTGAACAGAGCAGTGGCCATCCTTTGATCTGTAATTGTATAAATTCTGTGGCAGGAAAAGAGCCTAAAATAAAGAGCCAAAAGCTACTAAGAAAAAAATCAAATACTCTTCTAGTATGGTCCAAGTACAATAGTTACAGGAAGAAATCCTCTCCTCTTTGACTGATCTCAATCTTAGGAATTTATCCATTTTATTAGGGGAGATTGTGAGGATTAACTAACTTATCTTAGATAATGGAAAAAGTGCTAGTGTGAAAGTTGGACTTTTTGGACAGAAACTTTAGCTTTGGATTTTCTCTACTAATAATCAGAATTTAGAAATAATATTAACAAGAATTTATTCTTCCATAAGAGGTACAATTTAAATTCTAGACTCTAGAGTAAACATTTGGGAAAAAAAAGGTCTTCTTGCCATTTGTTAATGATAAAATAAACTTTACTTTCTTTATTTCTGTCAGTGACTCCACTAACATGGAAATGTGTGGTAGAGAGCATTGATGTCAATTGAAAAAGGACCACTAATCCATGGATAAGGATCCCTCTGGGCAGCATATTGATTTAATTTTAAAATGTAATGTTATCTGTGCTTTAGTATATTTTTGTTTGTTTTGTCCAGTATTTCCCACTTACATTTTAATCTGATTCCTAATGCTTGTGGGAGTATTGATGTTCCTACGTTTGAAACTTGTGATGTAGAGAGCACTGAATTGAATCTTTTTAGACAGTTAGCTATGTGAACTCTGGACAAAGCATTTAACCACTCAGAATATTGGTTTCTTCTTCTGTAAAATAAGTGTGTTGGACTATCTCTCAAGTCCTTTTTAGATCTAATTCTATGATTCTATGATCTTCTCAGTTATCCATTCTCCCAGACCTTTGTCTTTTCTCTCTTGCTACCCCATATGCAGGTACAAAAATCCACCTCCAATCAGTAGTTATCCTTTTTGAATGCAAATCCTTATACCATTCTCACTGTCACTACCCTAGCTCAAGCAACTATTTGTTTTATAAAATTATGTAATATGAATTATATTACAAATAATATTATATATAATAATAGATTACAATATGTGTTCTAATATCTTTCTCATTTGTCTCTTTAACTTATTTCTATTCTTACCTTTTTTAATACCGTTTCCATCCTTTTCTTACTAATGCAGTGTCAGAATACTTTCAACAGTTTTCCATCATGTACGTGATAAAAGAAAAACTTCTTAGTCTTGTCTAACAGGGCTTTCATAATTTGATCCTAAATTACCTTTTCAAAGTCATTTTTTTTCAATTACAATCTTCTCTTATTGGCTCATTCATTTGTATATAGAATTTTTCCATCTTTGGTGGAAAGAACTGCTATTATAGCCTCACATGTGGAAATCTTTTGCTTTAAAAGCCCATTTCACGTACTTCTTCATGAAACTTCATATTTCTCTCTAGCTGAATGCCTTCTCATTGTTCTCCTAACATTCTGCTTAGAATACTTAAATCACACTTATTATTGCTCAACAATAAAGTGTGGCCCATTGATTATGAGAACTACATAAGCTGAAACTTGGTTTTCCATGGCTAGCACGCAGCCTGGCACATAATGGGCTTAATTTTTGTTTGCTAAGTTGAATTGCTAACACTGTTGTTCTCCTTTCAGGCCTTTTGTAAAAATATAGATGGCAGGTTTGCAGAGGACAAAAAGCTGGGAGAGTTAGCTAACACACTGGATAGATGAAAGAATCAGGAGCTATATAGATCTTAATAAACTAGAATAGTGACCTTAAGCTAATAAAATGAAGTTCAGTCATAAAACAATGTCTTACATTGGGTCACTTTGATATCTCCAAGATGGAGGAGAACTAGTTTGATGGCAGTTTGCGTGAAAAAGATCTGGAAGAGTTAGTGGACTAAATGAGGAGTGGAAAGGAAGGGAAAAGGATGAAAAAGGGGGGAGGGCAGATGAAGAAAGGGTTTTGAACTTAGAATCTTGGAGTTTTCTGATTCTCGTTTCTCCTTTTCATTTGTCAAATTCTATTGTTCTACATTTATAGTCTGTTCTACCTCCCGCCTTCTTTCCTTCTTTCCCTTTCTTTCTTCCTCCCTTTTTCCCTCCCTCCCTCTTTCCTTCTTTCTTTTCTTCTTTCCTCCCTCCTTCCTTCTTTGTTTCCTCCTTCCTTCCTTCCTCCCTCCCTTCCTCCCTTCCTTCCTTCCTTCCTTCCTTCCTTCCTTCCTTCCTTTCTTCCTTCCTTCCTTCCTTCCTTCCTTCCTTCCTTCCTTCCTTCCTTCCTTCCTTCCTTCCTTCCTTCCTTCCTTCCTTCCTTCCTTCCTGCCTTCCTGCCTTCCTGCCTTCCTTCCTGCCTTCCTTCCTTCTTCCTTCTTATCCATCAGTGTATATAAGGCTCTGGTTCTGCTGAATATATATTAAATTATTTTATAAAGATTTTTCTATATTCTCTTGGATGATTTATATATGTATGAATATATAATATGCATATACATTTATGTATCACTCTATTGCATGAGTATTAAATATACTTTAGTTAGTTATTCTCAAAGTTTTTGAAGATTTTGTTGTTTTAAATGATACCAGATATTATGTTTAAAATAACTTTTATTATTTTTGTACAACTAAGTTTTCTTTTCTGTTTTTTAATATTTAGGGATAAATGGAATTGTATTATTGAAATTCAGCTTACAAAAATATGGTTAGTTTATATGACTCATTGCATTGCTTCATTACTTCTAAAATGTTTTCACACACATTAGATTTTATCATTTCTTATTATGTTTATATTTTAGTATGTATAAGTTTGTATACTGCTCACTACTTCTTTGTTTAGTTCTGAACCATTATCAAAATAGTTCGTTCTTATGAATCTTCTTTTCCTTAGATTTAGAAAAAAAGTAAATGCAAATGGAAATAACGAAACATTTCCAAGATCTGACTTTTCATTTAAGTGAGATTCACTAGCTAAGTGCAATTATGACAAACTATGCATTTATTTCATGAATATTGCATAACCAGGTGGTTTTTCAAGGCAGAAGGCCAAACATTCATTGAATTTAAACTACCACAAAAGCTTAAGTTTAATCATAAAGTAAAACCTGATGTGTTTTAAAATAATTACAAAAAGAAATTTATAAACAAATATAAGTAAAATAATTAGAATTACAAATATAATGGATTTTTTTCACTCATATGATGAAGCTTTTTAAAAATCATGAGCTCATAGCATTTACAGATGGAAAGGACCTTTGAGAACACCTAATCCATTCTCCTTATTTAACAGAAAAGGAAACTAAGTCCCAAAGAGGTTAGGAAATTTATCTAAGAGCATACATTATATTATATAACAAAGCAGGACATTCAAATGCAGCCAGAAGTATGCAAAGCTACATAGATATTGTAGTGTATACTCTGAGGAAGCATAGGAAAAACCTTTTTATTCTCTTCTCAGGGCAGGCCTGAATGGGACTGATGCCTTAGATTTGATTAATCCTGAACTAAGTTTATGAACCCAGTGTTTCTTGTTCTAAAAGTTGTGTTAAATGCATTAAAATAATTTTGAAAATGCCAATATCTTTATGTTTAATTTAATTTTAAAAATCATTTCTCAATAGTATTTTATTTTTAAATACATTTAAAGATCATTTTCACCATCCATTTTTATAATGGTTTGTGTTTCAATTTTTTTCCCCTTCCTTCTTTACCTCTCTCCCTCCCCAAGATGGCAAACAGTATGGTACATGTTATACATGTGCAAGTCTAAATATATCTCCATATTTATTATATTGCGCAAGAAAGACCAAAAGAGGAAAAATAATGAGAAACAAAAAGCAAAGAAACAAATTAAAAAGGTGAAAATTCTGCCTCAATACACATTCAGTCCATAGTTCTCTTTCTTGCTATGGATGGCATTTTCCATCCCAAGACTATTGCCATTGTCTTAGATCACTGTGTTGCTGAGAAGATATAATAGTTAATTATCACATAATCTTGCTGTTATTTGTACAATGTTTTCCTGGTTCTGGTGAATTCACTCAGCATTAGTTCATGTAAGCCTTTCCAGACTTTACTGAAATCAGCCTGCTCATTATTTATTTTTTGTTTTTTTGGGGTTTTTTTTGGTGGGGAGGACTGTGGAGACTGAGTGTGGATTTATAAGTTTACTGGAAAAGTCAGATCAAAAATGGAAAAAATGAAAAAGAAAACAAAATGTAAGCAAACAACAACAGAAAAGTGAAAATACTATGTTGTGATCCACATTCAGTCCCCATACTCCTCTCTCTGGGTGCAGATGACATTCTCCATCTGTTGGAACTGGCGTGAATCATCTCATTGTTGAATAGTCATTTCCATCAGAACTGATCATTGTATAGTCTTCCTGTCGCCATGCACAATGATCTCTTGGTTCTTCTCACAATAATGTATTAATATCCCAGTTTTACCACATACCCTTCAACATTCATCATTATCTTTTCCTGTCATCCTATCCAGTCTGAGAGGTGTGTGGTGGTTTCTAATTTTTGATGTCTATGAGTCAAATGCCATAACTGCCAGGCTCTTGCAGTGGTGGGCACAATCAGCAATGGGACCACCCAATGTTTCTTGCGTCTTCTCCATCGTTCCAAGGGTCTGCTCCATCTCTCTCCAATGGAAAAGGTGAATACGGCTCATTGGCACCCCTCTGATTCCTCCTCCATCTGTAGAGATACATGCAAACCCTCTCCCAAGCAGTTAACCTATCTGGTCCCTTACATTCACCACTTTCTGGATCTCTCTACATGACTTGATGATTAACTAAAGACAGTGGAGCTGCTCGCACTGGACACTGTCCTTCCAGTGGGTAATAAAACCTGTCTGCCAGAGCCAGTGCATCTTTGTCAAAAATCAAGAAGTTAATAGTATAAAGAGCTAGATTTAGAAGTTCTCTAGGGTTACCTGTGGTTTCCCCTTTGTTTTGTTTTTGGAGGAATGTCTTGATGCCTCTATTTCTCCTCTCTACTATTGCCTGACCTTGAGGATTAAAAGGTATGTCAGTGGTGTGGAAAATATGATAGTATGCAAAAAAAATGTGCAAAATGTTTAGAAGTATATGCAGGTCAATTGTCTGTTTTTATTGCTTGTGGCACACCCATCATTGCAAATGCTTGTATAAGGAATTCAGTGACCACTCGGGCTGTCGCTTTTGCTGCTGATATTGTAAAAGTGAATCTTGAAAACGTGTCTACTATAACATGGATAAAAGACAGACAGCCAAGAGATTTATAATGGGTCACATCCATTTACCAAATTTCATTGGGTCTCAAACCATGAGGGTTCTTCCCTGGAGGGAGCATTGGAGTGTGGAAAGGAAGGCAAGCTGTACAGGCTTTTACTATGCTCCTAGCTTCCTGTTTTGTTATCCCGAATTGCAAATGTAAAGCTCGAGCTGCGTGATGATATTTAGAATGAGATTCTTGGGCTGCCTAAAATAAAGGAATATTTGGCTAACATGGTTAGAAGGCTATTTGCCTTTGAATTACCATAAAAAATTGGACCTGGAAGTCCACTATGAGAGTGGACATGCAAGATATAAATCTTATCTGGATGCTTTCTCACTTGCTCTTGAAGTTCCTTAAAGAGCTGATATATATTGGAGGCTACAAATTTTATTTGGGCTCTGGTAATTCTTTGTACTACACCTACTGAATAGGCCGAATCAGATATTATATTTACATCTCCTGGATCATAAGTAAGAGCTAGAATGATTGATTGCATACAGTTCATTCTGCTCAGTGGACTGAAAAGGAGTTCTGACTACTCTCTTTATAGTTTAAGTCACAAGAGTATATAGCATGAATATTATGTTTGGATGCATCTGTAAAGATAGTTGGTCCTTTAAGAGGAACCTTAGAAACCTTTTCTTCAAGAATCCATTGACAATTATATAATAACCAGGTTACCTTTTAAGAGTTTCAGCCCTCTATACCTATGAGCACTTGATATTTTTCCAATTGATTAAATCCAATTTTATTTCTTTGGAAAGTATTTTGTAATTGTGTTCATATAGTTTCTGACATTGCCTTGGCAAGTAGATTCCCAAATATTTTATATTATTTACAGTTATTTTAAACAGAATTTCTCTTTTCATCACTTGCTGCTGGATTTTGCTGATAACATAAAAATGCTGATGACTTGTGTGGATTTATTTTGTATCCTGCAACTTTGCTAACGTGAATTTTTTAGTTGATTATCTAGGATTCGCTAAGTATATCATTATTTCATCTACAAGGAGTGATAATTTGGTTTTCTCATTACCTACTCTAATTTCTTTAATTTCCTTTTCTTCTCTTATTGCTAAAACTAACATTTTGAATACAGTTTTGAATAGTAATGTTGATAGTGGGCAAACTTGTTTCACCCTTGGTTTTATTGACAATGGTTCTAGTTTGTCCTCATTACAAATGATGCTTGCTGATGGTTTTAAATAGATGCTATTCATCATTTTAAGAAAAACACCATTAATATATATATATTATGTATATATATATATATGTATATGTACACACACACACACACACACATACACACAGAGAAAGAGAGAGAGAGAGTCAATTATGCTAATAGTTTTCCTAATATTGAACCAGCCCTACATGCCTTGTATAAATCCTACTTGGTTGTGATGTATTATACTGGGGATGACTTTCCTTAATCTCTTTGATAATATTTTATTTAAGATTTTTGCATCAATGTTCACTAGGTAATTTGGTCTATAATTTTCTTACTCTGTTTTGACCCTATGTCATTTACTTATCAGCATATCTATGGTGGACTCCTTCTTTCCCTATTTTCCCAAATAGTTTGCATAGTATTAGAATTAATTGTTCTTTAATTGTTTGGTGAAATTCCCATGTAAATCCATCCAGCCCTGGAGATTTTTTTCTTAGGGAGTTGATTAATAGCTTATTCAATTCCTTTTTTTCTAAAATGGGACTATTTTAGTAATTTATTTCCTCCCCTGTTAATTTGGGCAATGTATATTTTTGTAAATATTCATCCATTTAAGTTAGATTGTCAGAATTGCTGCTGTAGAATTGGGCAAAATAGCTCCTAATTATTGCTCTAATTTACTTGTCACTGATGAAAAATTCACCCTTTTCATTTTGATAGTAACAATTTGATTTTCTTCTTTCCTTTTTCTAATCAAATTAAGTAAAAGTTTATTTTGTTTTTTCCCATAAAGCCATCTTTGAGTTTTGTTTATTAATTCAATAGTTTTATTAATTTTTATTAATCTTTTTATTAGGGACAGCTAGGTAGTGCAGTGGATAGAGCACCAGCCTTGAATTCAGGAGGACCTGAGTTCAAATGTGGTCTCAGACACTTAACACTTCCTAGCTGTGTGACCCTGGGCAAGTCACTTAACCCCAGTCTCAAAAAAAAAAAAAAAATCTTTTTATTAATCGCTTTTAGTTTCAGAATTTCAAATTTGGTATTTAATTGGGGTTGTTAATTTGCTTTTTTCTAGCCTTTTTAGTTAAATGCCTAATTAATTGATCTTCTCTTTCTCTATGTTATGTGAGTAATTATCTAGAGATATAAAACTTCCCCTAAGAACTGTTTTGGCTACATCCCATAAAGTTTGGTATGTTGTCTCATAATTGTCATTTTCTTGGGTGAAATTATCAATTGTGTCTATGGTTTGTTGTTTCACCCACTCATTCTTTAGGATTATATTGTTTAGTTTCCAATTAATTTTTGTCTATTTTTCCTGGCCCTTTATTACATGTAATTTTTATTGCATCATAATCTGAAGATACCTTTACTTTTGTCTTTCTGCATTTGATTTTGAGATTTTATACCCTAATGTATAGTCAATTTTTGTGTATGCCTCAGCATTTTGTAAAGAACAATAATATTCCATTACATTCATATGCCATAATTTAGTCATTCCTTAGCTGATAGGCATCCCTTAAATTTCCAATTCTTTGCCTCTACAAAAAAGAGCTACAACAAATGTTTTTGTACATGTGGGTTCTTTCTCCTTTCTATGAGCTCTTTGAGATACAGGCCATGCCTTTTTATTGAAAACTGATGCATGATATTAATGCAAGTCTTGGATCAGGTAGAATCAGATCTTGAGTTCTAAGTGCTACTAAATGAAAATAGTTTCTGGATATGCACTGTGCCTATTTCCTTATTGCTTTAAAAAATGACCTACGTTTTGGGAAATTTGGTTAGTGGACTAAAGTGATATATAGAATAGTCTGAGATGTCTGAAATAATTACTAATATGTATTTTGTTTCTGAATGCATTAGTTTTTTTTTTTTTTTTTTTTGAAGGGACCAAGTTGGAGGAATGATAAAAATAAGTTTTGTGGAAAGTTTATAAGGCTAGAGACAATAGAAGTCTCTATTCCCAATGAGTTGTTGTTTATCCTTCATTCTCGAAGTGGATCATGATATTAGGGAGATAAATGCTATGACATACAAGTGAGTGAGATACGGGAGCTCACTTTAAGTGTGCAAAGTCATCAACCTCACTTTCTCCTCTGTAGCCATCTGAGTTCACTGCTTATATATTGATCAGGATGACTGGAGGTAGCCCTGGATGCAGTGGGAAACCTTGGCCTTTTAAAGCTCCCTAACAAGTCTTAATTTGACTGAGGCAATGTCCAATCACTGAGTAAGAATAGGTAAGCAATGAGGTAGAGAATGGCAAGAAAACAATCAATCTAGGAAGGAAAGATTCTATGATTTTCTGGCCAAATTTGAAATAATTACTATTTACTTTTGGAAGGAGAGGAAAAATTGAAGAAGGGAAGAAGGGAAGGAAAACAGAAGAGCTCTGTTGACTGACGGATCACTTCCAGTTGGGTTTTCAGTGAGCAGTTTCTGTTACTACCCACAGAGGCTGTTGTTTGTCCCTCAATCTCAAAGACCATGAAATGGTGTAGGTGGAGGAGAGGGAGAGAGAGAGAGAGAGAGAGAGAGAGAGAGAGAGAGAGAGAGAGAGAGAGAGAGAGAGAGAGAGAGAGAGAGAGAGAGAGAGAGAGATACAGTAACATGCAATGAATTAGGTTTAAATGAGGAAAGGCTGCACAAAGTCACCAGCTTCACCTTCTCCTCCACTAGACCCTGGCACGATATAGATTGGAATGACTAGATCTGGCCTTGGATGATCTTTATGATCTAAGGTCTTAGTTTGACTGAGGTAACATCCAATCAGTGAATAAAACTAGGTAAGAGAGAGAGACCCACAAAATAAAAGTAAGAGGTTAGAGCAGAACAGAATCTGCATTGGACAGCTAGTAGATAGAGTTCAAGGCCTGGAGTCATGATCTGAGTTCAGATATGACCTTAGACCTGAGCTGTATAACCCTTGGTAAGTCACTTAACCCTGTTGACCTCAGTTTCCTTATCTGTAAAATGAGTTAGAGAAGGAAATGGAAAACTATTCCAGTGCCTTTGCCAAGAAAATCCGAAATAAGGTCATGAAGAGACTGGCATGACTGAAAAACAATAGCATCTATGTTCAAATTTTTTTAAAAACAAATATAGTGTAAAGTATGCTGAACTGAAATCCTGGCTCTGTCGTTTATTGATTCATACTGTATTACATTACATTGGAGTTCTCAACCTGACATGGCACAAATCTCTTAACCTCTTTATCCTTCATTTTCTCATTTTAAAATGAGAAGTTGGACTTGATAACCTCAAAGATCCCTTCCATCTCTAAATATATGACCCTGAGTCTATGATATTTCCAAAATCAGGTTAGAAAGACTTTTTAAAATCATATCTTTCAGAACATGTGGGGACATTTTTCCTCTTTGTCTCTGTGCAAATCAAGAGGATGAGTGTTTAGAAGTTATCTAGTTCTAAGGGCTGGGGGCAGAGGAAGAAAAAGGAATGGTTAAAAAATGAATAGGTAAAGTTCAAGACATGCCATTAAACTCCTAAGTTTTCTGATATAAATCCACAAAAATCTAGGTAAACCTGGAGGAAAAAGCCATTTCTACAAAATCCAGTATCCATGACTGTACATAAGGATACATTAAAAACTCCAGCTCCACCTGATGGTTGGACATGGTGTAAATTAGCCAGGCTTATTCATAGTAAGATGTCTAACCAAGAGAAACATTTATAATACCTAAGTAATTTAAAGAGTATGTTTTACCTTATTAAGTAATAGTCATTTGTTCTGAAAGGGAGAAAATTGCCACAGTGCTTATTTTTAAATGGAATAGGACAAAATGTACTCCTGGTATAAAAGGTTATGATTAGATTTTCTACCAAGGAAAACAATTACTCCTCTCCAAATAAAATGACCTTTGGCATAGGAAGAATAGTCATCAGGGAATTGGAAACTAAGAAGAGAAAAAAAAAAAAAAAGATAGCAGTAAGCTGTTTTCAGAATGATGTCACATCATTAGACCCCATAACAATGATATTATTGCTAGTATTTATGTAATGTTGTAAGGATTTACAACACATTTTACAAATTTTATCACATTTCATCCTCATAACAACCCCAAGAAGTAGATTCTGTTATTCAAATTAAAAAATAAGGAAACTGAAACAATCAGAAGTCAAATGATTTGCTCTGGGTCAAAAGCATTAAATCTCTGAAGCCAAATTTGAAATCAGCTCTTTCTGACTCCAAGTGCAGGGCTCAATAGACTGGGTCACCTAACTACATAGATGAATGATAGTTATCCTCTTCATATTGTGACTTTCTTGAATGCGTTTTTGCTATATCATGGATCACCATAAGAAATTAAATGGGAATTATTTGGGAGTTTGGTGGAAGCATCAGGTGATATTGATGAGGTTTGTATCCCTTTAGTTCCTGGTGGTGATGAGGTTAGTGGCAATAAGAGAGTTATTAAAAATCCCCTTTCAATTGGCCGCAGGTTTAAAGTGAAAGATTCCATTTATTCCCTAATAATTAATTGTAAAATGAAAGTTTATTGTTGGATAGAAAGTGGCAAAGCCCTATTGGGAAATTGGAATCTTACACTGAGAATGCTCAGCAGGCAGGGTCCTAGCAAATTGCTTGGCCCTCTGCAAGGAATTGAGCTGAAGGAAGGTTGGGTATCTTGGTGGGGGGTTGGGACAGCTTGAGCTGATAATGAGGGACAGAAAAAGGGGAATCCCATTTCTCGGCACATAGATAGTAAGATAATCCCATGAGGTGCAGTGACCCCTGTAAATGAATTTACAGCCACGAAAACTTAGATTGATAAATAAAAGGTTTATTGTAGGAATTTGGAAGTAAAGCTCAGTTAGAAAGATGCCAGGGCCAGAGGTGGCCGCTGGGTGGGCAGGAACCCTTACATGGCTGGAAGGATAGATACCATGTGTTGGCTGGGAGGGCTCCTGGGAAGAGAGTGCTCTGGCTCGTTTCTTTTATACCTAGAAGATGGGCGGTACCCCCCAAATTCTCAGCAGGCTTTTCAGTTAGCTCAGATCAGGTGAGGGCTGGGCCCAGATATTCAAAGGGTGCCTTTGACCAGGATTTGTGAATCAAGGTCAGCCATGGGTTGGGCAATAAGAAAGGAATCTTAAAGGGACCTCAACCCCCATTAATAAGACCAGGATTTCTCAATTGAATGAGAATTTAGGATTTCAAAAAGATGAATGGGAGTTGATTTGCCCTTGAATAGTATTGTTTCTCTTATCCTGGGAAGATGGGCCCTGACTCTATATTCCTTGGAGCCTGGGAGATCCTAATCTCTGAGATCAGAAAGGGGACACAATTTAAAGGTTCAGAGTGATAATCTTAAAGCGAACACAGATTCAGTAAAGGGAAGAGTTTCCCTCCTCCTTTAATATATGAAGGCCAGGAGACAACACAGACTTATGACCAAATACTTTACCCAAATTTTACAATAAGGTACTGTAAGCATCTCATAAAAGAAAAAGAAAAAAAAAAATTAGACTTCTTCTCTAGTACAGTGGGAGGGCCAAAACATTTTATATGGATTTTCTAGATCACAGAAATGCTGTATCTTTAGCCTCCATAATGTAGAAGGGATTATTGTAAATCCTAAATTTCTCAATGAGGGTATGGATTTGATTACCAAGCTGTTAACTTTGAGAAATCACAGGGAATACAAGATGTTATAGAATTTGCTGGGGTTCAAAGGAGATCCAAAAAGATTGGGGTTCTAGAACAGTGTCAGAAGGTGTCTCAAAAGAATTTGCAGGCTCAGACACAAACCCTAGTCAAGGTGAAGTGGTTTGTGGTCCCTTTAAGAAACTGATTTGTGATCCATTCAGATTACTCCCAGCCCCTCCTGGCTGATGCATTATCAATTCAAGAAGCTAGGATCTTTGATTCACAAATCCTGGTCAAAAGCACCCCTTTGAATTCCAATAGGAGATCAGGGCTTGTCCCAGCCCCCATGGGATCTGAGCCAACTTGGCCTCTCACAGCCCCTATCAGATCTGAGCCAATTTGGGACTCCACCCATGGGCCCCTTTTAGCTAAATCTCTCATTTATAGAAAGAGCCAAACTAAAATACTTTCTTTGCAGAGGTTCCAAAAATGCTAGCCCTACACCTGGCATGCCAAAGGGTCTCTACCCACTGGAATACTGTTTCCAGTGTTATCTTCTCTTTTCATCACCTATTTCCTTAACTAGACTTTAATATAACTTCCAAACCCCATAATAAATCTCTTTTATCAATCTAGGTTTTTGGGTCTGTGAATTCCTTTACAGGGGACTCTTGCACCACCAGAAGGTAGTTCCCCAAAACTCCCTACCCTTGTGCCAAATCCAAAGGGGTTGCTGGAGAGCTCCATTTTCCCTGAACCCCAAACCTGCCATTAGATCTCATTTAATTCTCTGACCACCAGAAATCCTAATTTCATTTGGGTACCCCAAATCTAAACCTTATCAAAGGGGCAAAGTTTATTATAATTGTAACACCAATTGAAGTGGACTAAACTCCAACAGAATTTAGCAAAGAGCCAGAAGCAAGAAGATAATTTTATAGGAAAGAAAAGCAAATATCAGGTTCAAGTCACAGGTATGCTAATTTTTTGCTTAGAGGTACAATTGAGGAGTGATAGGAGTGGAGTTGCAACCATTACTGAATTCTATGGCCTCTTAAGGGATATTGAATAGAGGGTGGAGCAGCCACTCTCTTTGAAAGGTAGAGTAGCTCCCCTCATTGAATTCTTTGGCTCATGGATCTACAGGCAGCATTATTTGTAGACTCAGTAGCCTTAGGGTGTCTGAGAAATTGCTACATTCTCCCTAGGAGCTATACTTCATCAGATTGAGCAAGTGATATTTTGAAGAAGGGAAAGAAAGTGAAATCTTTAAATCATAAAATAATGAGTTTGACTTTTATTTGAGATTTGTTATTATGATTTTTTTTCTAAAAATTAACATTAAATATTTTCTTTTTAAATTTGTTTTTTTTTAATTTTTATTAAAGAGATGAATTGCTAGTGGGTTAGACCACAAAGGACTGAGCCCTGTTGCCAATGTGTGTTTGAATGCCAAGCTAGTATTATTTCTTTTCTTTTCTTTTTTTCTTTTTCTTTTCTTTTTTTTTTTTTTGACAGAGTTGCTAGAATGGAAGATGAAGGGGGAATGCTGTAGATATAACATATACATCTGGTTTATAGTAAGGGATTTTATAATCTGGCATAATACCTTGTGAAAAAGTTAAAGTGTTTGGGTTTATACAATAGTAGAGATAGTGAGCTTAACACAGTCTCAGTCACAAAGTAGGTATTTAATACATGCTAATATTAGGCAGATTCAGTGTTGTTTGGAGAAATGTACCCAAAGAATAATTATTAATATGTTGAAGCATCTCGGAGAAAAGTTTCTGGTGAAGCTGCCCAAGGATCTCTACTTGGACTTGTTTCTTCAACATATCAGTCAGTTAATAAAATTATCAAGCACCTAATCAATAACTTGCTTGAATACATTTATGGCTTGCCTATTCACTTTGCAGATTCCATAAAATCCGTGAGTGAAAGCCAGTTTTTTGAGTGAGAAAATACATCATCCAAAAAGATCTTGGCGGGTGAAATAACAGACTGAATTTATTAATATGATGAAATTTAATAGAGATAATGGTAAAGTCTTGTGTTTTGGTTCAGAAAATCTTCTGTACAAGTATAAAAGGAGAGAATCTTGTGGATGGATTGCTGGACCTGGAATCAGGAATTCCTGAGTTTGAATCCTGGTGTAAATACTTAAATTGATTAATTACTCTGGATTAATCACTTAGCCTCTCTTTTTGCCTCAGTTCCTCATCTGTAAAATGAAAAGTTCAAACTAGTAACCTCTAAAGTACTTTCTTTCTCTTAATTTATGAAAAGTCTGTGTGAAAAAGTTCTGATGTTTTAATGGATTCAAAGCTTTATCTAAATCAACAGTGTCATGTGGCAGTCAAAAAAAGAAGAAGAAAAAGGTACTGCATTGTTAGCTTATAATTAATTGATGTGTATTGCTTAGGTTTTAAGTCTTCTTCCTTTTCTCTACCATGTGTCTCTTAGTATATCTTCCCATTGTCCCTAATCAGAATGAAGGAAAAAAAAAAAACATTCTACAGCTTAGCATACATGTTCATAATAAAACCTTCCTTTGAAGGTATTCAGAATGACAAAATTCTAGTTTTTAGAATGTGCTCATATGTATATGCTCATAAGAAATAAAATAAGATTAATTTCAGTAATATAGTTATTTACCAAAATATTTCCTATGTTCCCTTTCTGTATTTTCTCATTCTCCCTTGGATCTCTCTCTCTCTCTCTCTCTCTCTCTCTCTCTCTCTCTCTCTCTCTCTCTCTCTCTCTCTCTCTCTCTCTCTGTTTCTCTCTCTCTCTGTTCTCTCTCTCTCTCTCTCTCTCTCTCTCTCTCTCTCTCTCTCTGTTTCTCTCTCTGTCTCTGTCTCTGTCTCTGTCTCTCTCTTTGTCTCTGTCTCTGTCTCTGTGTGTGTGTGTGTGTGTGTGTGTATATATATATATATATATATATATATATATATATATATATATATATATATATCCCAATCTAGATAGAAACCCCTGGTCTAGGATGTGTTTGGGAGTGGATGAGACAAGGATTGATAGTTCCCAGGGATGTGATTATTCTTATGTAATTAATCCTGGTCATACCATACCTGAACAATTATGTTCTATTGATACTGATGAATTTGAGTAGATTAGAAGAAGTTACTTAACTGAGATGGTTAGAGAACTTAGAATTAGGTCTTAAGAAAATCATTTGTGGGAATTTGAGATTTTTATCATAGAGAAGACAGGTATGTAAATGTGATGAGGTTTGGTCCAGGGCAGGGTTCTCCCAATTCTCTGCATTTGCCAAACCTCATCATGTGTAAATGGGATGTGAGAGGTGGGCATGCAAAATGATTTAAATAGCTACCTTCAGTTATTTGAAGGACTGTCATGTAGAGCAGGATCTGGGCTTTACTATGTGACAGGTATTCTGCTAAGTCATGGAGATACAAATAAAAGAAAGCAGTATAGTCACTGCTCTCAAAGACCTTCCTGTTTAATGTGTAAAGACAAAGACAATACATAAAAGAGAACTGGAAAGAGAATGAGGTGCAGGGAAGGAGAGGTGATGTAGGGTATGATCTGAGTGGAGATGTCATGTTATGTAGATGGCAGGGAAGAACTTGATTACCTGTACCTAATTTTGAATGTGAGATTGCTGTTCTGATTAACATTGGACCTTGTTTTTCTCTTCCTGCTCTGAGACTCTAAGATGCTATCATTCATTTCCTACAAGTCATCCTTTGCAATTTTCCATTACTTGCAGCAGTCATATAGCTATTCTGAATTAATATAGAATGTCAACTAATTTTTTTTTGTAAAAATGAAATGTTTATCTATGGATATTTATTTGTATTAAATTGTCATCAATTTATATCTGAAGAACTTATACCAGTACTTTGTGCATGGTAAGGTCCATAAGTGCTTTTTCATTCTTTTGTTCATTTATTCATTTTTTTCATTAATCATTCAGCCTTGAAAACAGTACTCAACTAGGAACTACACACTACATTTTATTTATTCCCCATAGGTGTGTATTCTAAATAATAATAGGCATCAAGGATTCTTTTTACAAATCATGTAAGGATTTAAACTATGGAACTGTTTTTTTTTTTGTTTGTTTGTTTGTTTTTTTTTTTTTTTTTTTGTTTTTTTCCCAGATGGATTAGATCACCTCTTCCATGAGTTTCTTTAAAGCAGTGAACCAAAGTAAAGCCAGACATTAATATTCTGCTGTTTTACATTTGGCTTACTGTTGTTCTTATCATACTATCATGCAACTAGCTTAAACCTTGTTCATGGATTTCAGTTTTATTAGTTGCGGTTATTATCATTATTATTGTGTACTTATTAGCAGACAATTCTGCAGCCAAAATTCAGTTTCACCAACTCTGTCCTTTGAAAAATCAAAGCTTTTCATTAAGAGCTGAAATATGAGGAACTAAACTGATTATTATTATTTCAAGGCCAGTGTATTATTCAAAGGACTTCGTAATTTTTTGCATATCATATGGAAAAAGGATGGTGACATTCCTTCTTTGGTCATGTTAGAAGAAACTATTGCTGAATAGTATGATGGTTATTTAATTTGATTAATTATCTTTTTGCTTAATAAAATGTCTCTTCTTTTATCTTGAATTAAGTAATAAAATCTACATATCTATTGCCAGAACATGCAAAAAACCCAAAGGTCTTAAGAAAGTAAGCCAGTGTTTCTGAAATGATGTGGTTGATGAAAATTGAATTCTGGAATGGAGTTCTAATTTGAGAATTTTTTCTACTTTATTGCATTTTCTCCTCATTGTACAGTGATCAGAAATGTGTTTTTATCAAATAAACTGAAGATCCTTTCTTTAAAAGTTGTTTTTGTAGTATAAAGTACCTTAAACAAAATGGACAAAAATATTTTCACTTGCAGTTGATCTCAGTATTTTCTGTTTTGTTCTAAATGCAAAACAACAGAATGAGTGTAACTATTGTCATGCAAAGGGCAATAGAGAGGTGTATGATAGATATGAATAGTCATACATATAAACTAATAATGACTTACAAAGAAATGATAGTGGAAAAGACATTATCAGGGAAAGGTATGGCAGTAAAAATAATAAGATGGCTCATATAGTGGCAGTAAGGTAAGGCCAAAATAGTAGTTCCAAATTGCCAAAATGCAAGCTGGCATCTTTGTAATGTCAAGAAAAGAAAAAAGGAACTCCAGCTAGTAAATAGAGAATACATAGACAACCTGAGCAAGAGCTGCAAAGCTTAAGTTCCCTTGGATGTATCATTGGAAGGAATGTTCAAATCATTAAGATTACAGATCCATTGAAGGAAGAGGAGTGATACTAATTCTGATATTTATATAAGATTTGCAAAGCTTTACTAATTCATTTAAGCTTATATGTATGTATATTTGTGGTAATCTATAACTGTTATCACAAAATTATCTCAGATAAGTATGGAAAAAGACTCATGACTAGAAGACTGGCTGCTGAGTGATAGGAGTTTGGAGCCACAAATCACAAACACTAGCTATGAAGGTATAGAAAGGTAATGATCTATATTAGTAGAGTGATTGCCCATAATGATGAATTTATTGATTTTTTGAACTTTTGAAGAAATTGCTAAAAATGAAATATTTCACAAAAAGTTTTATTTCACTTTTATTTTCCAACTCTATAAACATTTATTTAAATTCTTTGTTTTCTTATATGTTCCATTTGTAGAATTTTAACCTGGTTGGTAATTCTAAATTTTGCAAAATTATTTTGTTGTTGTTTAGATTTTTTCAAGCATGTATGCTTATTTATGACCCATTTTCTTGGCCAAGATACTGGAGTAGTTTGCCATTTTCTTCTTTTAACTGATTTTACAAATGAGAAACTGAGGCAAACATGGTTAAATGTTGCCCAGAGTCATACAGCTAGTAAGTGTAGGAGATCAAATTTGAACTCACAAAGATGAATCCTTCTGACTATCCAACTATACTACCTAGCTCTCTCCTTTTAAAATACTGAAATTGTTTTAATTAATTTTATTTTATTTATTTAATTTGTACTTTATAATTTATGCAATATATTTTTACAAATTTTGATTTATAAGCATTTAAGAAGTCCTTTAAAATAATCTCACTCTATTTGAAGATACTTTTATTGTATGTATCATAGTGCAATATAAAATATTTTATATAAGCTTCCTTGAAATATTTGGAAGATACACATCTTTGAGTACCTTTTAAATAATTCAAATAAACATGAAAATATACTTAGAAATCTCAGGATATTGAACTAGAATAATGGCTATAACTTCAGAATATTAGTAGTATACAGAAACTTAATTTAAAAACCTATTAAAATTCTAATAATTATTGTATCATATATTCCACTTCACACCATAAGAAATCACATCACATCATGCCAAGTTATATATTATATCATATGTTATGGTATTATATTGCATCACATTTCATCACATTATATCACATCCAGGAGTATTTTGGAGACAAATTGAACTAGCTTATGAGATCCATTTAAAAGTTTTACATTGTAAACAATCATACCACAAAAATCAGCACATTTTATCTGGGCTTAATTTATTATTTTTGTTGATTGCTTAGCCTTAATAAAATGATAGAAAAATTATTAATTAAGATTAAACTTAAAACTGTGGTACATTTTTTTTGAAGAGCCGTTACTAAATATTTATCAAAATATAATGGATAATACTGTATTAAATTATATATATATAATAACAATTCTGCTTGGGCTATGCCATTTGCTTGCTACAGGAACTTATTAAGATTATTTCATTTTTCTTTTTGCATTCAAAAACACATTTGTTGGGGCAGCTAGGTGGTGTAGTAGATAGAGTACCAGCTCTGAAGTCAGGAGGACCTGAGTTCAAATCTAGTCTCAGACACTTAACACTTCCTAGCTGTGTGACCCTGGGCAAGTCACTTAATCCCAATTGCTTCAGGGGAAAAATATATTTGTTGAGCACTTGCTGTCAGAAACAGCATCACCACATAGTAGATAGTAAAAGACTATGGAGTCAGAAAAACTAATGTTTAAATCTCATTCTCTCATGTGAGCAAGTTATTTTTTCCTCTTGGTACCCCAGGCAATACTTTAAGAAAAGAATTAGCTAAATAGTTGTTGATTTGACCTTCTTCACATTATGATGATGTTGATAAACACAACTTGGAAGTAAGGCACTGTCCTGTATATGTGAGTAAAAAAATTGTACATGACAAGCCCCCAAATCTTATTTTATCTTTACAATTTTTTGTGAATATGGATTAGATGCAAAGACACTTAGAAAAATCAAAAGAAATATTACCACAACAAGAAATTATTTAATATTTTGGTATTAATTCCTTACAACAGGGTGGATATTATAATCTATATTTGAAGATTTGGAGTCTTGTCTTTATTAGTTCTTAAACAAAGATCTATAGTTTCATGTGATGTGCCAAGGTTGTTAAGGTAATTGGGATGATGACTTTAGACTTATTTATTATATTACCCTCTTTTGTCCTTTTCTTGGTTTAGTCCCAGTGCTCAGTGGCTATAAATCTTGCTTAGACAGTTCAGCCTTCCTGTAGCCACTCTGGTTTTGCCTGCAGGCATAAGTGATAGAATCACATCTCCTTGTATGGAAATAAGAAAACTGACAATTTAGTTGTGAAGCAGTAAGGATATGTATAAGTGAGAGGTAAAATTTTGTAGTTAAAATAAAATAGTTCTAGCGCCATGAATGTCTTGCTCAGACTGCTGATGAGAGCAGACTCATTTTATGGTCCCTGGCTTATATGAAGAATAAGTAATATTTATGAGTTATGTGTGCCTAGGAAACCAGGAAATGCTATTTAATAAAATAACCTCACTTTCTATGTCTGGATCATTGATTCTCCCTTACTATAACTTGTATTTATGAGTTGCTAAAATTCTTGTCTTCTAATATTTAAATTAATGTTTCCAACATAAATAACTTGTTTAATATACTTAATGATGGTGCCATGATGGGCATTTGATCTCAATTCACATTAGAACATTTTGGCCTCCATACAATATCTTCTATAGAATAGATTGTTTTAAGGGCTCAGAAATTCCAGCTAGTAAAGGGCATCAGAAGGATAAATAGTGCACAAAGGTAACAATATAGTAGAGAGGGACAGGAAATTATACACCAGCCCAAATATGTTTTGAGACTTCTGGACTTCAGAAGCTTTGTGTATTTGGTGTCAGATCATTTCAGGAATGGCAGCCAAGACAGGGTATTGGGGTAGGGGGTAACTGGATGTTCAATTTTCCAGAGATTTCCTGTGTTTATTATTATAAGATGGTGATTTATTAAAACTGTCTTACTTCCTTAAGCAGACCAAGGTTTCCTCTGAGCTACTGAGGTTAAGATGTATGGATTTTATAGCAAGGGGCTGTGAGGGAGACAAGGCATGAGAGTATCCAGTTTAAATACTTCTCTTTGTTGATTGGAGTATTTTTCACCTAATATTATCAGAAAAGATTCAGCTTTATAACTGATTTTTAAAATCCATAACTAATGAGAGAGATTACCATTGACTTTTGAATTTTGAGTTATAGTGCATGAAACTACATTGTTTATGCCTGTAAAAAGGTTGATATCATCAATGGGGAAGTAATTGTATGCTTTTTTATTCCCCTCAGTTGAACTCCTACATATGACACAAAACACATCATCTATCTTGCTTTGAAAATGTAAAAGCGGTAGATGAATTACTCCATTTGAACAAATGCTGACATTCTAAAAATTAATAACAATAACATAAAACAAATTTACTTACATTCCCCCAAATGCTCTTATCTGAAAAAAAAATGAGAATTCCATAAACTGGTAAACTTAATTTTCAGCCACAAATTATTAGGCACCTGATATGTAAGCTTTGAGAAAAGAAAGACAAATGGCTGAGTCAAAAGCAATTCTGGCTTTGGAGTTACATGGCCTGGATTTGAATCTTGGCCAAGACATTTTTAATCCATATGACCTTAGGCAGGTCACTTAATCAATTCTCCAAGTTTCAGTTTTGTTCTTTCTAAAATGAAGAATTTGCGGTAAATGGTTTCAAGGTTTTTCTGAGCTTCACATTTGTGATTCTATGGGAGACCACTAGGAGCTGGAGAGAATAGGTTATTTGTTAGTTGTCAGAATCTAAAATCACCTCACTAACATTTCTATACTTCAAACTGTATTATAAAGCAGTAATCTTCAAAATATCTAATATTGATCAAAATATAGAAAAAACAGTCAATAGAATATACAGGCAAGGAAGAATCAGAAATGATGAAACTCAATAATCCAGTGTTCTATACTCTGAGAAACGTAAATGAATCTTATTTGATATTAATTATTAAGAAGCTAGAAAAGCAGTCTGAAATAAATTAGGCTTAGACTATCTTACACCAAATACTACAATAAATTTACAATGGACATGGATTATTAAATGGGTATGGAAATTAAAATAGATATACAAATTAATATTGATAATACCATAAAAATTAAAAGATATGTATGCATGTTTTTCACAGATGTGAATAATCAATTAATTTTTAACCAAACAAGAGACAGAAGCAAGTACAAAACTTTTTTTTAAAAGATTATGTTGATTGGAAGAAATTCAAAAATTTTTGCACAAACAAAATTATTGTATCCGAGTTAAGATGGAAATTATTGAGTGGGAAAAATATTCATATTGACTGTTTTGATATATATATATATATATATATATATATATATATATATATAAAACTAACAGGAATATCAAAGTTTCAAAACAATCCTCAATAGATTAATAGTTAAAGGATATGAAAGAAAGCAAAACAATAGTTCTCTTAAAATGAATTGCAAACTATAAGTTACCATATCAATGAATGCTTCAAATTTTTAATAACAAGAAAAATCAAAATCAAAACCACCTAGAAGCTTACTTTACACTTAGCAGATTGTTAGAGAGAAAAACAAAAGTAGAGAATAGGCAATGTTAAGAGAGATTGCTGAAAGACAAGTATATGAATAACTTTTTGATGAATCTGTAAATTAGTATAAACATTTTGGAAAACAATTTTAAATTATACATATAAATTGGCCTTAATATCTAAAACCCTAGAGATTCTACTGCTTGCCATATACCTTTTTGTAAAAGCAAAAAAAAATGAGAAATAGAATACATTCCTGTCAACTGAGTAATGGCTAAACAAATTGTAATCTATCAGTATGATAAGATTATACTTTGTTTCAAGAAACCATGAATGTGATACATGCAGAGAAATCTGGAAACATGAAAATATATACATTAAAATAAGCAGATCTAAGAAAATGTGTACAATGACAATTACATTATAAATAGAAAGAACAGCTATTCAATAATAAAAAAAAAAAAAAAAAACAAGTGTTGCAAAATTACAAAAAAACAAAGAACTATGAGAAGGCACTTCCTCTTGTTTGCAGTGATGCAGGGGGCAGAGGTGTGCTCTGGAGTAGAAAATTGTTTATAATATCAATATTTATTCATTGCACTTATAGATTTTGGTGATTTTATTTTATTGTTTTTTTTTTTTAAATATTTGCTATAAGAGATGGCTCTTTGGAATACATAAGGGTAAGGGAAAGGACGGGGAGAAATTTAAAGATACTGAATCAGTAAACATTTATTTTAAAAATAAAGACAGAAGAGCTCCAGTAAATTGAAAAGACTCTTTTTATATGATCCTTGGAAAAATATATTCAAATATCACACAGGAAGAGAAATTTAGATTATTTGCAGTTTGTACTGATGGATAAACTGATATGGCTTATATCTGTATGATTATGTTAAAATATGTACTCACTTGTCATGTTAGAATCAGAAAAAAGAGGAAAATGGGGGGCAGGGGGGAGGGAAAATAGAATGCTTCAGTTTTCATTAAGATTCCATAGTTCTTTCTCTGGTTGTAGATAGCATTTCCTATCATAAGTCTGAGAAGTTAAATATATAATAATTAATCATTGCACAACATTGCTGTTACTGTGGTTCTCCTGATTCTTCTTACTTAATCCTGCATCAGATCATGTAAGCCTTTCCAGGTTTTTTTGAAATCTATTATAGAACAATGGTCTTCCATTATATTCATATACCACAACTTGTTTAACCATTCCCCAATTGATGGACATTCTCTCAGTTTCTAATTCTTTGTCACCTTCAAAAGAACTGCCTTATATATTTTGTGTATATAGGTTCCTTTCCCCCTTTTAATGATCTCTTTGGGGGTTTGTATCCCAAAGGTAGCAGTATTGTTGAATCAAAGGGTATGTGCACAGTTTGATTTCACCTTTGTGCATAATTCCTAATTGCTTTCTAGAATGGTTAGATCAGCTCAAAACCAACAATGCATTAGCATCCCAATTTTCCATATCTTGTCCAGAATTTATCATTTTCCTTTTCTGTCATGTAAGCTAATCTGTTAAGTATGAGGAATTTACTCAGAGTTGTTTTGATTAATATTTCTATAATCAATAGCGATTTAAAGAATTCCCCCCATGATTATTGATAGCTTTACTTTCTTCATCTCGAAACTGCTTCTTCATATCCTTTGACCATTTGGTCGAATTTACCAATTTTATATATATATATATATATATATATATATATATATATATATATATATATATATATATATATATATATATGCTTTCTTTCTAATCATGGTTGCATCAAATTTGTTTGTTTAAAAACTAATTTAATCAAAATTTTTCCATTTTTGCATTTCATAATGTTCTTTATCACTTGTTTGGTCATAAATTATTTCCTTCTCCATAGATCTGTTAACTAAACTATTTATTGCTCTCTTAATTTGCTTAAGGAATCATGCTTTATGTCTAAATCATGTATCTATTTTGATTTTGTCAGGGTGTAGGGTATGAGATGTTGGTCTGTAATGAATTTCTGCTGTATTATTTTCCAGTAGTTTTTGCAAAATGTTGAGTTTTCCCCCCTAGGAACTGGCGTTTTGGAGTTTATCATAAAGTTTAGGTTTGCTATAATATAGATTACTTATAATCATTGATTGTATATCTTCTGTACCTAACTTATCCCATTGACCTCACTATAAAATTATATATATATATATATATGTATATATATAAAATTATATATAAATATATATTATATATATATATAATTATATATATGCATATGTGTATACGTATATACACATATACATATATATATATATACATATATATGAGAAAAAATATGTCTACCATAGTTTATCATCAGCTATTTTAAATATGTATAATCATATTAGAAAGGACTAATTTGAGTATGCTTTATTATGTTCTTCATTCCTTAAAATATGTTCTACTCTCAACAATTTGGCCAGGGTGCATTATGAACTCATTGTTGATATTTTTAATTACAAACTTTTTTGCATTAATTTTGCTTCATTTTATCAAAATTTTAAAATTACTGTTAAAAGTTTAATTTATCCTAAAATTAGTTGTATGTGTTTTATATAATACAACTTGAGAGAATCTTTACTTTTAAAATCCTTTAACATGTAAAAAAAAAGAGCCAATTCAAGTCATAATTGTCTTTAGAGTATTGATAACCAATTCATTCTATTTAAAACACTACGTAATATTAAAAGACTAAATAGTAACTGCCATTATTTTAGTATTATAGCTCTAATAATAAATACTGTATCTTTCTAGTAATATATGCTGTGATATGTAAAACATAGCTTGGTTAATATAACCCCCAGGTCTCTCTTCCAAAAAAAAAAAAAAATCACCAAAAACTTAACACTATGGATAAGTGAAAATATTATTTTCTTTATTTTATTATAATTTTTATTGACAATACATATATGCCAAATACAATATATGAATAAATATTTATTCAATTGTCTTGCTACACAAGAAAAATCAGATTTAGAAAGAAGATAAAAATAACCTGGGAAGAAATACAAAAATGTAAGCAAATAATAACAGAAATAGTGTAAATGCTACGTGGTGGTCCACACTCATTTCCCATCGTTCTTTTGCTGGGTGTAGCTGGTTATGTTCATTGCTGATCAATTGGAACTGATTTATGTAAGGATTCTTTAAATGGGTCGCCACAGTGCAACAGGAGGTTTGAGTGGCCCGGAAGTAATTTCTGTGGGTAGGGTATGCATAGTTTGATAACTTTTTGAGCATAGTTCCAAATTGCTCTCCAGAATGGCTGGATCCATTCACAGCTCCACCAACAATATATCAGTATTCCAGTTTCCCCACATCCCCTCCAACATTCAGCATTATTTTTTCCTGTCATCCAATCTGACAGGAATGTAGTGGTATCTCAGAGTTATCTTAATTTGCATTTTTTCTGATCAATAAGGATTTGGAGCACCTTTTCATATAGGTATAAAGAGTTTCAATTTCATTATCTGAAAATTGTTCATATCCTTTGACCATTTATCAATTGGAGAATGGTTTGATTTCTTATAAATTAGGGTCAGTTCTCTATATATTTTGGAAATTAGACCTTTATCAGAACCTTTAACTGTAAATATATTTTCCTAATTTGTTACTTTCCCTTCTAATCTTGTTTGCATTAGTTTTGTTTGTACAAAAGCTTTTTAATTTGATGTAATCAAAATTTTCTATTTTGTGATCAATAATGATCTCTAGTTCTCCTCTGGTCATAAATTCCTTCCTCCTCCAGAGGTCTGAGAGGTAGACTATTCTCTGTTCCTCTAATCTACTTATGATCTCATTCTTTATGCCTAAAACATGGACCCATTTTCATTTTATCTTGGTGTAAGTGTTAAGTGTGGGTCCATATCTAATTTCTGCCACACTGATTTTCAGTTTTCCCAACAGTTTTTTTTTTTCAAATAATGAATTCTTATCCCAAAAGTTGGGATCTTTGGGTTTGTCGAACACTAGATTGCTATAGTTATTGACTATTTTGTCCTGTGAACCTAAGCTATTCCAGTGATCAACTAATCTATTTCTTAGCCAATATCAAATGGTTTTGGTTACTGCTGCTTTATAATATGGTTTTAGATCAGGTACAGCTTAGACCACCTTCATTTGATTTTTTTTTCATTAGTTCCCTTGAAATTCTTGACCTTTTGTTCTTCCAGATGAATTTTGTTATTATTATTTCATTAAAATAGTTTCTTGGGAGTCTGATTGGTATAGCACTAAATAAATAGATTAGTTTAGGGAGTATTGTCATCTTTATTGTATTAGCAGAACCTATCTAAGAGCACTTAATATTTTTTCAATTGCTTAGATCTGACTTTATTTGTGTGGAAAGTATTTTGTAGTTTTGCTCATATAGTTCCTGAATTTCCTTTGGCAGATAGATTCTCAAATATTTTATACTATCGACAATTGTTGGATTTTGTTAGTGATGTATAAAAATGCTGATGATTTATGTGGATTTATTTTGTATCCTGCAACTTTGCTAAAATTTTTAATAGTTTTAAATTTTAGTAAAATCTCTGTGGTTCTCTAAGTCTACCATCATATCATATTCAAAGAATGACAATTTGGTTTCCTCATTACCTACTCTAATCGCTTTAATCTCTTTTTTATCTCTTATTGCCGAAGCCTGCAGAAAATATTACTTTCAATCTCATTTTTTTCTCTTGAATTTACTAGAAACTTTTTACCTCTTGCTTCACTTATGTGTTCATATGGAAACAACTTGAAATTCCCTCATTCCCAACCTGGTGGGTTGGATGAGAATGCTTCAAATCCTTTTTATTCAATCTAGGTTTTTCATTTACCCCAGATAATACTTCTAAAGTCTAAAGTAACAATTTTTAAAGTTAAAAATACAAAAAAACAAAACAAACAAAAAAACCTTTCATCTAAACATGACAGGGTGATCAATATACATGTATAGTATTTGTATGTTGATTTATGTATCCTATGTTGTCTAAGAATATATAATGCTGTGTTTATAAGGTAAATCTTTTTGACTACAGACCATTTTCTGTCAGTGCATGCATAAAACTTTTCTGCAACTTGTTAGAGTCTCTTAATTGTTAAGAAACAAGAAAAAGAAATTGATGAGTTATGTATAAATACCATAGGCAGGATATACCTTAACTTAACCTTAGTAAAGTTGTCAATGAAAAGCAACACAGGTTGGAAGGCATAAATATAGATCTTCTATCCCAAACCATTAAAGTGGACTAAAATTATATAAAATTTGGTGCTATTATTGAAAGTTATGTTGACACAGTGATTTATCGTTCTTAGACATTCCTGGGAAACAGTGTGGAAAAGCACCTCCATCTGAAAATTGCCACCTTGGAGAGAAATTGAGATGTAGTGTCCCAGCCTATGACTTGGACCTATCTGAATTGATTTTATCTCTTTAGAAAAGTTTTCAATAAAAGATGGCCATATCTTCAAGCCATTGCTGATCTTTATTGATCAGCCTTTCAATGTGTTGTTAAATTGATATACTTGTAATAAATTCATTTTAATTTTCTTTGTCCTGAGTTTTGATTCATTAATCAGGCTGAAAGCCCAAATAAAGAATTTTATTTCAATATAATGTTTGACACTAATAACTAGGGTTTATTATTGAGTCCTTCTCCTTTCTTTCCTCTATAAAAGATCATATATCTTATCTAGAATCCAACATTTCATTGAACTAACTTAAAACAGAATTCTGCTGAAACTTTATATCTATCCATATATGATTCTGTCATCATAGTTTTAGGTTCAAGATTCATTCTTCTCTAAATATAACATTCAAGATTTTAAGAATTCAAAGAAGAATGTGCAAAAGAGACATTTGTGAAAAGTGTCTTAATGAAAAAACTTGCATAGGAAACTTGGAAAATATATTGAAGCATTTTTATTGAATTCACAAAATGTTATCTTTTAAGTAGATTTTATAATAATTTCTGTATCATATTTGTAATTAAATCATATTTGAAGGCTTTTATATGTAAGAGATTATTTATTTATTATTAATTTGTTGATTTAATGCATAAAAATAAGAGAAGTGTATAGTACAAAGAGACAAGAGTTTGGTTTGACATAATGTGGAATTAATTATTTAACAATTAGAGCTATTGTGTAACAATGAAATGAACTACTTTTTAGGTAGTGAGATCCCCTTTACAAATAATATTCAAACAGAGATAAACGGACTATTTATTAAGGTAATTGTTGAGTCTACCTCAAAAGTTAGAACCTCATGATAAAGCTATATTTGATGAGAATTGGAATTGATAACTTCCCAATTCATTTTTAGTTCTTATATTTGCATTATTATGAATTACAGCAATTATTAGGATTATACACTCTAAACAAGTGGGATTTATGCCAGGAATACAGACTTGGTTCAGTATAAGACAAACTATCACTTATAGTTGACCATATCAATAACAAACAACACAAATCATGTGATTATCTCAGTAATTTCAGAAAAAGCATTTGACAAAATATATCTTTCCTCTTAAAAACATTAGAAAACATAGGAATAAATAGAGTTTCCTTAAAATAAATAGCATCTGTCCAAAATCATTAGCAAGTTATTATCTATAATGGGAATAAGCTAGAAGCATTCCCAATAACATCAGGGGTGATATAAGACTGCCCATTATCACCACTATTATTCAAGATTGTACTAAAATGTTAGCAATAGCAATAAGAGAAGAAAAATACATTGAAGGAATTAGAATAGGTAATGAAGAAACAAAAGTATCACTCTTTGCAAATGAAGTGATATAGATAAGCCCAGAGGAAAAAATAAAAAATGTAATAGAAATAATAATTCTAACAAAATTGCAAGATATAAAATAAATCCACATAAATCATTGGCATTTCTATATGTTACTAACAAAGCCCAGCAGCAAGAAATAGAAAGACAAATCCCATTTAAAATAACTGTAGACAATATAACTTATTTGGGAACCTGCTGCCAAGACAAAGTCAGAAGCTATATGAACCCAATTGCAAATCATTTTTCAGACAAATAAAAGTTAAATCTAGACAATTGGAAAAATATCATTTGCTCATGGGGAGGTTGATCTAATATAATAAAAATGAAATTTCTATCTACATTAATAATTTACTCAGTTCCACACCATTCAAACTGCAAAAATTATTTTTACTTTTTTACTTTACAAAATTACTTTATAGAGTTAGAAAAATAATAGCAAAATTTATTTGAAAGAAAAAAAAGATTAAAAATATCAAGGGAACTAATAAAAATGCAAATGAAAGTGGCCTAGCATTACCAGACCTACATTTCTTAGTATAAAGCAGTGGAAATCAAAATCATCTAGTATTGGCTAAGACATATGAGTAGTAGATCAACGGAATAGGTTAGGTTCACAAAACAAAATAGTCAATAACTATAGTAATCTAGTGTTTGATAAAGCTTAAGATTCCAGCTTCTGGGATAAGAAGACACTATTGGACAAAAATTTCTGGAAAAAATATAAAATAATGTAGCATGAACTAGGTATTGACTAATATCTAATATCTATACCAAGATAAGGTCAAAATAGGTTCATGATTTAGACATAAAGAATTATATTATTTTAAAAAATTAGTCGAGCAAGGGATAGTCTGCCTAACAGATCTGTAAAGAAGAGAGATCAAAGAATAACTAGAGAATTTTATGAATGCAAAATGGATAATTTTGATTGCACTAAATCAAAAAGATTTTGCACAATGAAGATTAGAAGGGAAGCAGCAAAAGAAAATTGACAGGAAAATTTTTATAGCTATTGTTTACATAAACATAAACAAAAAGGCTTCATTTCTAAAATATATAGATAATTGATTCAAATGTATAAGAATACAAGGAATTCCCTAATTTATAAATGTTCAAAGGATATGAACAGACAATTTTCAGATTATAAAGAAATTAAGTCTATTTCTATTCATGAAAAAATGTTCTATATCACTATTGATTAGAGAAATGCAAATTAAGTCAACTATGAGATACCACTTCTCAACTCCCAGATTGGCTAAGATGATAGGAAAAAATAAGGATAAATGTTGAAGGGGATGTGGAAAAAGTGGGACACTAATGCATTGTTGATGGAGTTGTGAATTGATCCAACTATTCTGGAGAGCAATTTGGAACTATATCCAAAGGGCTATAAAATTACATACCCTTTGATCTTATAGTCTCACTACCAGGTCTATATTCCAAAGAGATTATAAATGAAGGAAAAGAACACCTGTGTGTGAAAAATGTTTGTAGCAGTTCTTTTTATAGTGTCAAGGACCTAAAATTGAGTGGATATCCTTCATTTGGGGAATGGCTGAATAAGTTATGGTATATGAAAGTAATATACTATTATTTTTCTGTAAGACATGATGAGCAAACTGACTTCAGAAAAGCCTAGGAAGATTTTTATAAGAACTGATACTGAGTGAAGTGAGCAGAACCAGGAGAACACTGTACACTGTAATGACAAGATTGTGTGCTGATCAACTGTGATGGACTTGGCTCTTTTCAACATTGCAGTAATTCAAGACATTCCAATAGATTTTGGATAAAAAATGCTAATCATATATATGTATATATATATATGGAATATGAAAACTGAATGTGGATGGAAGCATAATATTTTGACTTTTAGTTTGTTTAATTGTTGTTTTTTCATGTTTTCCCCTTTTTATGTCTGCTTTTTCTTGCACAGCATGACAAAAATGGAAATATATTTTAAAAGATTTCACTTATTTACCCTGTCAGGTTGCTTGCTGTTTTGGAGAACAGGGAAGTCAAAAAGGGAAGGAGAAAAATTTAGAACAGTGTTTTACAAAAAATGTATGTTGAGAACTATTTTTATATGTATTTGGAAAAATAAAATACTATTGAAAAAATGTGCATTCTTTCTTCTAAAGAGAAACTGACATCAAGATAAGAAGGAAAGGTCATGAAGACATTGTCATGTAACTAACCCAGTAAATAAAACTTACTCAAATCAAAGTTATATTTATTAAGTGCAATACTGTGGGTCTGTGTTTTTTTTTTAAATACTATTTTATTTTTCCCCGATTACAGGTAAGATTTTTAACATTCTTTTTTTTATTATTATTATTTTGATTTCATTTTTTCCTCCCTGTCTCTCCTCCCTTCCTGAAATAGTAAGCAATATGACATAGATTATACATGTGCCATTATGTAAAACATTTCCATATTAATCATTTTGTTGCAAAAATTAGGACATAAAAAGGGAAAAAAAGAAAGTTAAAAATAACATGCTTCAGTCTATATTCAGATTTTTATCAGTTTTTCTCTAGAGCTTTGGAACTGTATTGAATCATTTTATTACTATGAAAATAGATGTCATTTCATGATTGTTCATTATGCAATATAGCAATATTGTTTAATTTTCTAGTTCTGTTCATTTCACTCTACATCAATTCAGCTGTTTTTCCAAGTTTTTCTATAAGTATCCTGCTCATCTTTTTTTTTTTTTTTTTACCACAGTAAGATTTTATTACAATAATATACTGCAATTTGTTCAGCCATTCCTAAGTTGATGGCCATCCCTTCAATTTCTAATTGATTGCTGCCACAAATAGGGTCTAAATACACTCTCCCCATCCTTTTATCTCTTTGGATTATAGTAGTATCCCTAGTGGTGGTATTGATGGACTAAAGGGTATTCATGGTTTTATAAACCTTTGGGCATAGTTCCAAATTGCTCTCTAGAATTCAGTGTTAGTGTACAGTTCCACAAATATTGCATTAATGACCCAACTGTCCTACTTTTTCATCAGCATTTTTCATTTTCATTTGTTATCATGTTAGTTAATCTGAGGTGTATGAGGTAGTACCTCAGATTTGTTTTAATTTTCATTGCTTTAAGCAATAGTGATTTAGAACCTTTTATATGACTATTCGTAACTGATTTTTTGCCTGAAAACTGTTTGCTCATGTCATTTGGCCATTTATTATTTGGGAAAAGACTTGTATTCATATAAAATCTAACTCAATTATCTATATATTTGAAAAATCAGGAGTTTATCAGAGATACTTGCTATAATTCCTCCCCACCTCCCAAGTTTTCTGCTTTCCTTATAATTTTGGCTGCATTGGCTTAATTTGTATAAAACATTTTACATTTTTATATAATTAAAATTATGTGTTTTATATCTAAAAAGGCTTTATATATTTTGTTTTATACTATTGTGTGCTTAATGTGCTGCATTCATCTATAAATCTTTTTTATACAGTATCAGATGTTTATACTACAGATTGAGATATGGTACAGCTAAGCTACCATCCTTCACTTTTATTTCATTGATTTCCTTGATATTCTTAACCTTTTGTTTTTCCACATAAATTCTTTAATTATTTTTTTTAAGCTTTATAAATAATTTTGGCAATTTGTTCGGTACTGAATAAGTAGATTAAGATTTTTGTTATATTGTCTTGGCCTATCTATGAACACTTCCTATTTTTCCTGTTGTTTAAATCTGGCTCTATTTGTATGAAAAATGTTTGGTAATTTTGTTCATATAGTTTCATATTCATTTTAACTGAGTTTCAAGTGTTTTATGTTGTCTACTTATTTTAAATGGAATTTCTTTTTCTTCATCTTACTGCTTGACTTTCTTGGTAATATATAGAAATACTGATGATTTCTATGGACTTATTTTATATCATGCAACTTTGCTAAATTTTTTAATTGTTTTAAGTAGTTTTTTAGTTGATTAACTAGGATTCTCTAAATATATAATCATGTCATTTGTATATATAATTTTGTTTTCTCATTGTCTATTATAATTCTTTCAATTCCTTTTCCTTCTCCTATTACTATAGCTAGTACTTCTTGTACACTATTTAATAATAGCAGCAATAATTGTCATTCTTGGTGTAACTGTGGTCTCATCAGAAAGATGTCTTGGTTATCTGTGGTCCTAACATTGAACTGGATACATAGAGAAATATAAAACAAGTTTTAAAAAATATTATCACTGAACAAAAGGTGCTTATTTCTTTACAATATAAGAAAGGAAATACTTGATTTAAATTAAATATTTGGATATTTAATAGTAATTGTAGTATGTGGTAAATGACTATAGTAATCTAGACTTTGATAAATCCACAGACCTAAGGTTTGGGGGCAGGAGTTTACTATTTGAAAAACTGCTGGAAAAACTTGAAAACAGTTTGGCAGAAATGAGATATAGACCAACAACTCACACCATATACCTATATAAGGTCAAAACAGGAAACTGATTAACTCATAAGAGTGATATCATGAGCAAGTTACAAAAATGCAGAATAGTTTACCCATCAATTCCATGAAGAAGGAAAGAAATTTTAACCAAACAAGAGAAAGAAAATAAAACAAAAACAAACAAATCAACTAACAAAAAAAAGTTTTTGCACAAAAAAACCAATGCAACCAAGATTATAAGGAAAGCAGAAAACTGGAAAAAAAAATTAATGATAAGTGTCTCTGATAAAGGCCTCTTTTTAAAATGTATAGAGGACTGAGTCATATTTATTAGAATACAAATCATTCTCAATTGATAAGTGATCAAATGATATGATCAGGTAATTTTCAGATGAAAAAATCAAAGGTATAGTCATATGAAAAATTTCCTAAATCTATACATTAGAAAAATAAAACTTAAAATTCCTCTGTGATGCCATCATCTACTTTATCAGTTTGACTAATATAACCCCCAAAATGATAAATGTTGGAAAGGATGTGGGAAAATTGTTGGTGGAATTGTGAACTAATCTAACTATACTGGAGAATAATTTTGAAATATTTCCAAAGAGCAATTAATCTCTATGTATCAATAATCTAGTAGTAATGCTACTAGGTCTGCATCCCAAAGGGATAAAGAAAGGATTCATTTTTACAAAAATATTGATAGTTTTTATTTTTATTTTTTTGTTTTGTCAAAGAATTGGAAATTAAGGGAATGTGCTTTAATTGGGGAATAGCTAAGCAAGTTGTGGTATGTGATTTTAATTATTACTATAAGAAATTATAACTAGTGGTGGAACCAAGATGGCGGAGAAGATACACACAAATTTGTAAGCTCCCTTCTTCCCTCAATACCAACTAGTTAAATCAGCCTCAAAAATAACGCTGGAATGATAAAAACCACAAGGATTAGAAGCACAACTTACCAGCCACAGAGAATCTGGAGTTTCAACAGAAAAGGTCGGTTCTGAGGGAAGGAAAAAACGATCACCACGGACAGGGTTAGGTGTTAGCACATTGTGCCAAACGGGCGGGGGAGAACTCTGGGATCAGAGAAGCCACTGAGATAGAGGAATCTGGCACAGGCTGATAGCTCTACTCTGCTTGTAAAACAGCAGATCAGAAGAGAAATCAAGCTACTTTAACATATAAAGCCAGATCCTAGATCCACCCCAATCCGGGCGGGGTCCTTCACTGGGCACTCCTTGCAATGCAGTGGTGCTAAACACCTCTGAGGCATTTCCAGGGAGAGGGGAGGGGAACTCTCTCCCAGAGCTATCTCTTAGCCCAGGTACAGGGTGGTTACATTCTACCCCCAGTCTGGGAGGAAGCTGATAAATAAATTTCTTACCCCAAGGGCAGATCCCCCCACAGAGTGGTAACAATGAGTAAGAAGCCAAAGAGAACAATTGACACTTTCAATACAGAGAAAGAGCGGTTATCCAACCCCAAGGAGGCTAACAGCAGACAGTCTCCAGATAATACCCTAAAGGGGAATGATACTTGCCCCCCCCCCATCACATAACTCTCTCCTAGAAGAGACTATTAAAAATTAAGAGAGTTTGAAGAAAAATGGGGAAAGGAAAGAGAAGCTATGATAGAGAATAACAATGTCCTGAAATTTGATATTAAATTAAATTAAATAATTCATAGGAGGTGCAGGGAAACAAAGTTTGTGAATTAAAAAAGGTTAAAAAATCATAGGAAAGTAGGATTTCTGAATTGGAAAAGATAAAAAATTCTCAAGAAAGTAGGATTTGTGATTTGGAAAAAGAAAACTCACTTTAAAAAATAGTGAAATGGAAAAAAATCAACAGAGCAAAATAATTCATTTAAAAATTCAATTGGACATATACAAAAAGAAATAAAAAATGTGAAAATAACTCATTCAAAATCAGGACTGAACAAATAGAAATGCATGATTCATTGACAAACCAAGAATCAGTCAAACAAAACAAAAACAATGAAAAGCTGGAGAATAACGTCAAATATTTACTGGGAAAATCTATAGACCTGGAAATTTGATCTAGGAGAGATAATCTATGGATCACTGGAATTCCTGAAAACTATGATCAAAAAAAGAGCTTAGATTCTATTTTACAGGAAATCATCAAAGAGAACTGTCCAGAGATAATAGAAACAGAAGGGAAAATAGGCATTGAAAGAATTTGTCGAACACCTTCTGAAAAAGACCCTAAAAAAAGAACTCCAAGGAACATTGTGTGGCTAAGCTGCAGAACTACCAAACAAAGGAAAAAATATTGCAAGCAGCAAGGAAAAAACAATTCAAATATCAAGGTAGCACAATAAGGGTCATGCAAAATCTGGCTGCCTCCACATTAAAGGATCAAAGCAACTGGAACCTGATATTCTGAAAGGCAAAAGCACAAGGATTGCAACCAAGAATAAACTACCCAGCTAATTTTAGCATTTTCTTCCAAGGAAGAAGATGGACATTTAATGAAACAGAGGAATTCCATTTGTTTCTAAGAAAAAAAAAAGAAAAAAAAACGATTTAAACAAAAAAGTTGATCTACATCCACAAGACTGAAGTGAAGCAGAAAAAGGTAAAAAGAACTCTTGAAAACTGTATCTCTGTTGTGGATATACAGAAAGTCTACATGGATAATTTGATTTTACTGATATAAAATAAAAAGGGAAGTAGTAAATTATCAGAAAAAGGGGAAGGAGAGATAAAATGAGGGAAACTACATCCCAGGAAGAGGCATAGAAAATTTACCACATCCGAGGGAATTTAGAGAGTGGGAGAACCATTGTTTGAATCTTACTCTCATCAGAGTACGCTCAAAGAGTAAATAATTGACATATTTGTTTTTCAGAGAATTCTCTCTCACCTCAAAATAAGGGGGGGGGAGGAAAAGGAAAAGGGGAATAAGGGAAGGGTACAAGAAAGGGGAAGGGACTTAAAAGGAGTGGGGAGGGATACTAAAAAGGGAGGGCTGTGCATCACAAATGGGGTCCATAAATTAAATATTGGGGAAGGGATTCAGGGGGGAGAAGAGGGGAAAAAGCATAATCCAGGGATAATATGATGGCAGGAAAATACAGAGTAAGTAATTTTAACTGAAAATTTGAATGGGATGAACTCTCCATTAAATGGAGGCTGATAGCAGACTGGATCAAAAGGCAGAACTCTACAATATGTTGTTTACAGGAAACACACTTAAAGCAGGGAGATACATACAGAGTAAAGGTAAAACGTTGGAGCAGAATCTGTTATGCCTCAGGTGAAGTGGAAAAAAAGCAGGGGTAGCCATCCTTATCTCAGATCAAGCAAAAGCAGGAATTGATCTAATTAAAAGATATAAACAAGGAAATTATATCCTGCTAAAAGGTAGCATAAATAATGAAGCCATATTAATACTAAACATATATGCACCAAGTGGTATATCATCTAACTTCCTAAAGGAAAAGTTAAGAGAGTTGCAAGAAGAAATAGACAGCAAAACTATAATAGTGGGAGTTCTCAAACTTGCACTCTCAGAATTAGATAAATCAAACCACAAAACAAATAAGAAAGAAATTAAAGAGGTAAATAGAACATTAGAAAAACTAGGTATGATAGATCTTTGGAGAAAACTGAATGGTGATAGAAAGGAGTAAGTATACTTTCTTCTCAGCACTTGATGGAACCTATACAAAAGTTGACCATATATTAGGACATAAAGATCTCAAAATTAAATGCAGGAAGGCAGAAATAGTAAGTGCCTTCTTCTCAGACAACAATGCAATAAAAACTACATTCAATAAGAAGGTAGGGGTAAATAGACCAAAAAGTAATTGGAAACTAAATAATCTCATCTTAAAGAATGACTGGGTGAAAGAGCAAATTATAGAAACAATTAATAATTTCACCCAAGATAATGACAAAGATGAGACATCATACCAAAATTTGTGGGATGCAGCTCATGCAGTAATAAGGGGAAATTTTATATCTTTAGAGGCTTATTTGAACAAAATAGGAAAAGAGAAGATTAATGAATTAGGCCTGCAACTTAAAAAGCTAGAAAAAGACCAAATTAAAAACCCCCAACCAAAAACTAAACAAGAAATACTAAAATTAAAAGGAGAAATCAATAATATTGAAAGTAAAAAACTATTGAATCCATAAATAAAACCAAGAGTTGGTTTTATGAAAAAGCCAATAAAATAGATAAACTTTTGGTAAATCTGATCAGAAAAAGGAAAGAGGAAAATCAAATTGTAAGTCTTACAAATGAAAAGCAGGATCTTTCCACCAATGAAGAGGAAATTAGAGAAATAATAAGGAGTTACATTGCCCAACTTTATGCCAATAAATTTGATAACTTAATGGATGACTACCTCCAAAAATATAGGCTTCCTAGTTTAACAGAGGAGGAGGTAAACTGCTTAAATAGTCCAATTTCAGAAAAAGAAATAGAACAAGCTATTAATCAACTCCCTAGAAAAAAAATCCCCAGAAGCAGATGGATTTACATGTGAATTCTACGAAACATTTAAATGTTATATAAACTATTTGAAAAAATAGGGGATGAAGGAGTCCTACCAAACTCCTTTTACGACACAGACATGGTACTGATACCTAAACCAGGCAAGTCGAAAACGGAGAAAGAAAACAATAGACCAATCTCCTTAATGAATATTGATGCTAAAATCTTAAATAAGATATTAGCAAAAGACTTCAGAAAATAATCCCCAGGATAATATACTGTGATCAAGTAGGATTTATACCAGGAATGCAGGACTGGTTTAATATTAGGAAAACCTATTAGTATAATTGACCATATTAATCACATTAATAAAAACATATGATCATCTCAAAAGATGCAGAAAAAGCATTTGATAAAATACAACATCCATTCCTACTAAAAACACTTGAGAGTATAAGAATAAATGGACTATTTCTTAAAATAGTCAGGAGCACATATTTAAGACCGTCAGTAAGCATAATATGTAATGGAGATAAACTGGAACCCTTCCCAGTAAGATTAGGAGTGAAATAAGGTTGCCTACTATCACCATTACTATTCAAAAGAAATCCGTGAGGTACGGATTCCAAGAACTATTGTCTAAATTTTACAGAGGAATACTAAATATCAAAGGCAGGACTGAAGAAGCCCAGATCTTCTGGCTCCAAAGTCATTATCCTATTTAATGATACAATTAAGTTACTTTAACCACTCATGGGACAAGAATTTTATTTTTATACTACCAATAGTTAAATGTTAGCCTCAGCAATAAGAATCGAGAAAGAGATTAAAGGAATTAGAGTAGGTAATGAGGAAATCAAACTGTCACTCTTTGCAGATGATATGATGGTATACTTAGAGAACCCCAGAGATTCTAATAAAAAGTTATTAGAAATAATTCACAACTTTAGCAAAGTTGCTGGATACAAAATAAATCCTCATAAATTCTCAGAATTTTTATACATCACCAACAAAATGCAACAGCAAGAGATACAAAGAGAAATTCCATTCCAAACAAATGTTGAGAGTATAAAGTATTTGGGAATCCATCTACCAAAGAAAAGTCAGGAATTATATGTGCAAAATTACAAAACACTTGCCACAAAGTCAGATTTAAATAATTGGAAAGACATTCAGTGCTCTTGGATAGGCCAAGCGAATATAATAAAGATGACAATACTTCCTAAATTAATCCATTTATTTAGTGCTATACCAATCAGACTCCCAAGAAACTATTTTAATGACCTAGAAAAAATAACAACAAAATTTATATGGAAGAATAAAAGGTCGAGAATTTCAAGGGAATTAATGAAAAAAAAAAAAGTCATAGGAAGGTGGTCTAGATTTACCTGATCTAAAGCTATATTCTAAAGCAGCAGTCACCAAAACCATTTGGTAATGGCTAAGAAATAGACTAGTCGATCAGTGGAACAGATTAGGTATACAGGACAAAATAGGGTACAACTATAGCAATCTAGTGTTTGACAAACCCAAAGATACCAACTTTTGGGATAAGAATTCATTATTTGAAAAAAACTGTTAGGAAAACTGGAAATTAGTATGGCAGAAATTAAATATGGACCCACACTTAACACCATATACCAAGATAAGATCAAAATGGGTCCATGATTTAGGCATAAAGAATGAGATCATAAATAGATTAGAGGAATAGAGGATAGTTTACCTCTCAGACCTGTGGAGGAAGAAGGAATTTATGACCAAAGGAGAACTAGAGATCGTTATTGATCACAAAATAGAAGATTTTAATTACATCAAATTAAAAAGCTTTTGTACAAACAAAACTAATGCAAACAAGATTAGAAGGGAAGTAACAAATTGGGAAAATATTTTTATAGTTAAAGGTTCTGATAAAGGCCTCATTTCCAAAATCTATAGAGAACTGACCCTAATTTATAAGAAATCAAACCATTCTCCAATTGATAAATTTTCAAAGGATATGAACAGACAATTCTCAGATGATGAAATTGAAACTATATCCACTCATATGAAAGTGTTCCAAATCTCTACTGATGAGAGAAATGCAAATTAAGACAACTCTGAGATACCACTACACACCTGTCATATTGGCTAAGATGACAGGAACAAATAACAATGAATGTTGGAAGGGATGTGGGAAAACTGGGACACTAATACATTGTTGTTGGAGTTGTGAAAGAATCCAGCTATTCTGGAGAGCAATTTGGAACTATGCACAAAAGTTATCAAACTGTGCATATCTTTTGATCCAGCAGTGCTACTATTGGGCTTATATCCCAAAGAAATACTAAAGATGAGAAAGGGACCTCTATGTGCCAAAATGTTTGTGGCAGCTCTTTTTGTAGTGGCTAGAAACTGGAAAATGAATGGATGTCCATCAGTTGGAGAGTGGATGGGTAAATTATGGTATATGAATGTTATGGAATATTGTTGCTCTATAAGAAATGACCAGCAGGATAAATACAGAGAGGTGTGGAGAGACTTGCGTGAACTGATGCTGAGTTAAATGAGCAGAACCAGAAGATCACTATACACTTCAACAATACTGTATGAAAATATATTCGGATTGAAGTGGATATCTTCAACATAAAGAAGATCCAACTCACTTCCAGTTGATCAATGATGGACAGAAACAGGTACACCTAGAGAAGGAACATTGGGAATTTAATGTAAACTGTTAGCACTACTGTCTTTCTACCCAGGTTACTTATACCTTAGGAATCCAATTCTTAATGTGCAACAAGAAAATTGGATTTACACACATATATTGTACTTAGGTTATACTGTAACACATTTAATATGAATGGGATTGCCTATCATCTAGGGGAGGGAGGGGAAAATTTGGAAAAATGAAAACAAGGGATAATGTTATTTTAAAAATTACTCATGTATATGTGCTGTCAAAAATTTTATAAATATAAAATTAATAAAAAAATAAATGATAAATAGCAGTCTTTCAGAAAAACTTAAGAACTTAAGATTTACATGAATTTATATAGAATGGAGTGAGCAAAACCAGATAATTATACACAATAACAGTATGATGAACAGCTGTGAATGACTTAGCTATCCTCAGCAATACAGAGATCCAAGAAAGTTCTGATGGATTCATGATGAAGATGCTAACCACATTTAAAGAAAAAATTTATGGAGCTTGATTGTAGGTCAAAGAATATGCTATTTTTCATGTGTATGTATGTTTTGGTTAGTTTTTTCTTTCATAATATGAATATTGTGGAAATATTTTTTCATAATTATACATATTTAACCTACATAACATTATTTGATATCTTAAGAGATTTGGAAACCCCAAATTAAAACAAATAAACAATCAAATGTTTTAAATTGTTTTACATATAACTGGAAAATATAAAATATTATTAAAAATTAAGAGTTGGAGAAATGTTGTAGGGTAGTACAAAGTCTTTTGGTACATAAAGTAAATGATATAGAAATGGGCAGAATATCTAGATAATGAAAAATGACTGGATTTATTGAAATATATATAAAATTTGAGTATTTAAATGTAATGAAACAGGCTTGTATATTCTGATGACTTCAACATAGGAAGATAAATGTTAACTCCTTCAAGGTACCTTAATAATCTATACACAGTGTTGTGCAAATATTTTTCTTATGACAGTTGAAATTAGCAAAAATGTTTCAAGTGACTAAATTGGCCATGTTATGGTACATATCTGGGGATTAAGCTTGGATAAAGTCACTGTCAATCCCAAACTAAAACCTTTCAGAGTTTGTTGGGTTATAGCAATCTGATCTGTATATTCTCTATCCACAGTATGTAAAGTCAACAGTATTGTAATGAAGATGACATTGTAGTTTTAAGATGATGGCAAAACATGTTATGGACTAAATTATGTGGAATGTTTTATGATCCCAAATGAAAACTCCACGTAAAAAGTTAAAAACTGGATAAATCAAAGCAGATGTAGAGAAGCTATGCTTAAATGTCAAAATAGAGTTCTGTAGGGTCATAGTTTCATTATTGTTTAAATAATGGTTAAACTTAAGGCATTAAAATAACATCAAGATTGAAGCATAACGTAAACCCACAAGAGCAAGGAATTGTAAAACCAGGATTTTATTTCTCTAATTGAAACCTGCTTTATTTAGGCGTTGTAATAAAATTATATCCTATCAGGACATCCTAAGACTTTTAAATTACTTGCTTTTATTGCCTACATTAAGCCTGAACATAATTATGTATTGCATCTGTTATAACATAGCTATTTTAGAAGAAAAACAATGAATGTGGTTGGATTCTAGGATAGAATCTCATAGTTAATGTAGTTATTATAATTATATTAGAGTATCTTCAGTGGTTATCAGAGTTCAGTCTTTATGATGTGGTAATTTGGTTACTATCAGCTCTGCTTATTTTCTAATCCCACTGAAATACCTCTTCATAATTTGCTTTTTGGATTCCTTTACTGTTTCCCAGAAGAGACAGCTCTGTTTAGTCCATCAAGTTCTTCATGAAGACATAATAAACAATGAATTGACTGAGTAGCACATAGAATGACATATCCCTTTGTACATGTCTCAGCCTCAGTACTTACATTTGGATTTTGATTTCCCCTTTGGCCTTTATGTCATATAGTGACTGACTACCAGTACTCCTTTGAAATTCAAGGATAAGTAAATGATTTGTGAGGTATTGTGAAATACTTCCTTAGTCTATTTTTCACACATTTAATTCTTTTAAATACCAATAAAATTTGCATTATGATATTTTATATTTTCCAATTATTCTGTATTAGGATAAAAAGAAATAGGGATACATAATTACCTAAATTTATTTGGAGTATTAGAGCATAGGTTTATAGTCATGTCTATTTTTATTATTTTTCTTAAGAATATGACTGGCATTTAGAATTAGATTTTAGTACTATCTTTTCAGAATGAAAGCAGTGATTAATATAGTCTTTTTACTACTGATATTGATGTTATATTTAACTCATTTATTTGAAAAAATATGGATATTGTTATTTCTGTGGTATTTCAATAACTCAGAATATTCTACAAATATTTATTAAACATTGACTTGATATTTGATTAGGTATTGAGGTTTTAGAATGAAGAATAGCATTATTTGTCATGAGATATCAAATTTGCTATTTTTTCCAAATGTGTTTGACTTAACAACTTCACTCCTACAAAAGTTACATATGTCAGATATAAAAAAAGTATAGCCAAATCCACAATGGTGATGAAATATTAGTAAAATCCTTTGTTAGTAAAAAAGGGAAAATTCTAATATTTAGAGACTCAGTGTCTTTCTGCCATTCCTGCACTAGCCTCCATATACCTATGGCAAAAGTAAAAAACAAGTTCACTTGTTTGCGCAGGACTAGCAATTGAGCACAAACACTTTATGCTAAAGTGAATTTAAATGAAAAAAATTTCTCCATATCCATAACATATACCACCCCCTGTTCCCATACTACATGGTTCCATCTTGTAAAAAGTGCCAGTCAATGATTCTTCCTAGTCACTTGAATGTAGAGATCAGAAAAGATATTTGAGAACATGAAAAAAATTACTACCTTTTACCTCTGACCTGGTCTTCAGATAGGGACCTCTCAAATCTTCAGTCACTGTAGCAGATCACCTTCCCTTTGGAATCCCTCCTTCCTGAAAGATGTAACTTCTGATTTTGCACAGCCAAGGAAGGTAGAATAGAAAAAAGAAAAGAAAAAAAAAAAAGAATGCCATAATTACTGGCTATGTCAAACCTGAAGGAATGGTGAATCAACCTCATTGTATATCAATTTGTTCCCACCAGACGTTATTCAGAATAGATAATCAATTGAACACAGACTGTATCTTTCAATATGGAAAAACTTAGGAAGGCTGATAGAACAAACTTAAGCAGACTGCTCATCAGCAAAGAAGGATGTCCCAGAAAGTCTTATAGGAATACATGAAAAATGGTGGAAGCATCAAAGTTAGGAAGGGAAATAAAAAAGCTTCAATAAGTGCCCAATTACATAAACAGATATATCATCGGAGATAATCTGAATACACTTCTCTTAAAAAGTTGAAATTTAGGAAAGTAAGTTAATAACAATATTAATAAGCATCTACTATGTGTCAAACATGCTAAACACTGGCTAATCAAATAAAAAAACAAATTATAATCCTTGCCCACAATGAGCTAAGAATATGGTGGTGGCAACACATAAATGATTACATTAAAAATAAACTATATGCAAGATAAATTGAAAATAATCATTAAAGGGAAGGTACTAGAATTAAGGAAGACCCTAGAGACTGATAAAAGACAGGATTTTGTTTCATCTTCATCCTTATCTTAAGCTTATCTTCAAAGAGCAATAATAACATGAATAACTGGATTGAAATGTAATCTTTAAGTGAAAATTTTAAAACATGAAATTGCTTTGAAATGTTGCACATAGTATAGAATCAAAATGTTTCAATCTTTTCAACTGTAACAAGGTTAAAAAAGATATTACTTACTTTTATATATGTTATTTATTAATAAATGTTTTACTTGAATGAACATAAGTTTTATAAGGCTGAAAAAAATTTAACCACAGATCATATGTACAATTTAATGACAAACTTATTGGTTAAAAAATTAGAGGAATGGGATACAACTTCATTCGTTAAAATATTGTTGAATTGTAACTGTAAATTGGCTGTAGATATAAGAATGCAGCAAAAAAAAAAGAAAAGAAAAGAAACAGCTAAAGCATTCTCTGACAATCAATTGGTTATATGGAATTTATATTTCATTATTGTTTGCAAATTGCTGCAATAAACTGGGAAAACACTTTTTACATCAAAGGGATCTGATTAAGGCCTCATTTCTAAAATATATAGAGAATTGACTCAAATTTATAATAGCTCAAGCAATTGATAAATGCTCAAAGATATGAACAGACAATTTTCAAATGAAGAAATTGAAACTATTTGTAGCCATATGAAAAAAATAAAAAGGTGCTCCAAATTACCATTGATTAGAGAAATGCAAATTAAGACAACTCTGAGATACCACTACACACCTCTCAGATTGGCTAAGAGGACAGGAAAAGACAATGACGAATGCTGGAGGGGAAATGGGAAAACTAAGACACTGATACATTGTTGGTGGAGTTGTGAGTGGATCCAATAGTTCTGAAGAGCAATCTGGAATTATGCCCAAAAAGTTATCAAAATGTGCATACCCTTTGATCCAGCAGTGTTACTACTGGGATTGTATCCCAAAGAGATCTAAAGAGGGAAAGGGATCCACATGTGCAAAATTGTGGCAGCCTTCTTTGTAGTGGCAAGAAATTGAGTGGGTGCCCATCAATTGGAGGATGGCTGAATAAATTATGGTATATGAATGCTATGTAATACTATTGTTCTGTTAAGACACAACCAGTAGGATGATTTCAGAGAGGCTTGGAAAGACCTACATGAACTGATGCTAAGTGAAATGAGCAGAGCCAGGAGATCATTATACACTTCAACAAGACTATACGATGATCAATTCTGATGGACGTGGCTCTCTTCAACCTTGAGATGATGCAAACCAGTTCCATTTGTGCACTGATGAAGAAAGCCATCTACACCCAGAGACAGAACCATAGGATCAGAGGGTGGAACACAATATAGCATTCTCACTCTCTGTTGTTATTTGCTTGCTTTCTGTTTTCTTTCTGTTTTTCTTTTTTTTTCTTCTTAATTTTATTTTTCTTGTGCACTAAGGCAACTGTATAAATATGTATACATATATTGGATCTAACATGTATTTAAACATATTTAACATGTATTGGACTACCTCCAGCTAGGGGAGAGGGTGGAGGGAAGGAACAGAAAATTTGGAACAAAAGGTTATGCAAGGGTCAATGTTGGAAAAATTACCCATGCTTATGCTTTGTAAATAAAAAGCTTTAATAAAAAAAATATATGCTGCAATTTTTATATCAGCAAAATTCATAAACTTATATATGTATATTTGTGTATTTACATTCATGTATATGCATATCTATGTATAATTTTAATATTCTAATAGTGTAGATGTGTATTGATTTATAAGTATTTTCCACTGAATGTCAATAGTTAAACATTTACCATCACAATACTGTTTAAAATTGCCAAAAACTAGAATAGCTTTACTTTAGGAGTTTGGGAGCTATTGAATAATATCCCCTTTTTCACACATCCCCCCATCCTGTGTGGAAATCTTAAAGATTTTTAGTTAACAAAAATATATTTTCTCTTTTTCTCCATTCCTGGTAGAAATACCAAAGACATCTTGCAATAAATATGCATAGTCAAGAAATATGAGGTCCATTGTCCTAGTGTACATGTGAATCTGATTGATTTATTTTGCATTTAAAAATTAGTATTTATTTGGAGCATTTTTCACTCAGTTTTTGATAACATGAAAATCTTTCTCATAAAACTGCCTTACGTTCCCCTATTTATCAATGGTAGAATTATTCTTATTGAATTTGAATTAGTTCCATATTAATTATGAAAATGAGACTTTTTCCAGAGAAACTTGATGCAAAGGTTCTTATAATCTACTGATGAGGTCTAGTACTGGGATTTTTTCTTTCTGATGGCTTGCAATATTTTTATTTGACCTGGATGCTCTGCAGTTTGGCCATAATATGTTTTGGAGTTTTCCTTCTATGATTTCTAATGATGCCTTTCCCAATTACTGTATAATATTCTTTAAGGGTTTTAAGCATGGTTTAGGCTGGGGATCTACAAGCTTTCATTGATCCCAAGTTTTCTGACATACAGTGAAGTATGATTGCTGCCTTCCTGGTCTCATCTTTGCAAGTTCCTGATCTTGGTTTAGATCTGAGAAATAACAAATATAAAAGTTCTTGTTTATTATTGGTTGAAGTGCTAATATACTATTACTAGACTCAAACACCATCAGCTATCTGGAAGGCTCTATAGATTTAATGAAACAGAACTGGCATTTTAATTTTTTTAAATTTATGGATAAAATAAGCATTTCCATAATACAGTATAATAAAAATGATTACACATTAAACTACAAATCAGTTACATACAATTGCTATTCCTTTTAAATATGTAATAAAGTTGTCATGTAATTTTTTTTCTTCTCTCCCTCTACCATCCTAGAGATGGCTACTATTAGACACAAATAGGTATGTGTGTGTGCATGTGTGTAAAATTATTCTATAATCAGTTGATTCTCTAAATGCAGATAGTGTCTTTCTTCATATGTCCTTTATAATGAGTATATTTATATAAACCAAAATAGCTTTCTCAAGATAACCCCTTTTGTCTGTTAGGTTCTTACTAAGTGCTAAGTCGGTACTTGACAATTCTGGGAAGAATTACTTCAACCAATGAACTTGCTCCTCCTAAGCATTCAAGCTCTTTTCCAGGAATTCACAAGTAAAAACTCCCAGTAAAGGCCGGAACTAGAGAATTGTCAAGTACCGACTTAGCAAGAACCTAACATCTCCCCCTTTTTTTTGATTTAGAATATAGGGTGGTCATGACCTTGAGACATAAATCCATCAATATGGAAGGCATTACACACAATTACATAGATTACATAAACACATAGTAACATAGTAACATAACACATGCTAGAAGTATGTAACAAATAACATGATCAAATAATCATAAATTGAGAATTTATAAATGTCTATAAGTCCATTGTCCATTAGTCTCATCTTGTGTTAGGAAATCCAATGATTCCTGCTGGTTTTTAAAGTTCTTTAACAGTCTTCTTATTAGCCATGCTCTTTCAGTGTCAGAGTTTCTTAGATTTTCTCCTTTGTTTTGAGGTCTTTCTCTTTTTCTGTCTCTTTCCGATGGACAAGGCAAATACAACTCGTTAGCACCCATCTGATTCCTTCTCCATCTGAAGAAATACAAAAAAACCCTCTCCCCCAGGCAGTTAATCTATCTGGTCCCTTCCATTCACCACTTTCGGGGTCTCTCCACATCACCTGTCGATTATCTAAAGGACAGTGGAGCTGCTCGCACTGGACACTGCCCTTCTGGTGGATTATAAAACCTGTCTGCCGGAGCCAGTGCATCTTTGTCAAAAATTAGAAAATTAATGGTATAGAGAACTAAATTTAGAAGTTCCCTAGGGTTACCTGTGGCTCCCCCTTTCTTTTGTTTTTGGAGGAGTGTCTTAATGTCTCTGTTTCTTCTCTCTACTATTGCCTGACCTTGCAGATTAAAAGGTATTCCAGTAATGTGTAATATTTCATACTGCGCACAGAAGTGTGCAAAATGTTTAGAACTATATGCAGGTCCATTATTTGTTTTTATTTCTTGTGGCACACCCATAATTGCAATGCTTGGATAAGGAATTCAGTGACCACTCGGGCTGTCTCTTTTGCTGTTGGCACTGCAAAAGTGAATCCTGAAAAGGTATCTACTACCACGTGGATGAAAGACAGACGACCAAAAGATTTATATAGGGTCACATCCATTTGCCAGATTTCATTGGGTCTCAAACCACGAGGATTCTTCTCTGGAGGGAGTGTAGGAGCGTGGAAAGGAAGACAAGCTGTACAGCTTTTTACTATGCTCCTAGCTTCCTCGCTTGGGATTCCAAATTGTAAAGGTAAAGCTCGAGCAGCCTGATGATATTTAGAATGAGATTCTTGTGCTTCCTGAAATAAAGGACTACTGGCTGACATGGTTAGAAGGCTATTTGCCTTTGAATTTCCATCAAAAATAGGACCTGGAAGTCCACTATGTGAGTGGACATGCAAGATATAAATCTTGCCTGGATGTTTCCTCACTTGCTCTTGAAGTTCCGTAAAGAGCTGATAAATATTAGAGGCTGCAAATTTTATTTGGGCTGTGGCAATTCTTTGTAGTACACCTACTGAATAGGCTGAATCAATAATTATATTTACATCTCCTGGGTAATAAGTAAGAGCTAGCATGATAGCAAATAATTCATTCTGTTGAGTGTACTGAATAGGAGTCCTGACTACTCTCTTTATGGTTAAATCATGAGAGTATACAGCACAAATATTTTCTTTGGAGGCATCTGTAAAGATTGTTGATCCTTTAAGAGGAACCTTAGAAACTTTTTCTTCAAAAATCCATTGCCAATTATGTAGTAGCCAGGTTATCTTTAATGGAGATCCATGTGCAAAATTTGGAGCGGTGGCCAATAAAATTTGCCATTCTGGGATGGTCTCACAGCATACATTAATTTGTGCGTTAGTATAGAATGTGTATATTTTTTTCAGGACTTATTCCAGATAATTGTATTACTCTCTTAATTGCCTTTAATAAAAATCTAGCCAGAAGCACTGGGTAAGGAGTAAGGCTTTGTTCTGGTTGTGCTGGGAGGTTCACCCACTCAATCACACTGTCTCCTTGATGAAGGACTGCTGTGGGTGCCTCTTTTGTAGCAAAAACTAATATTTCCAAGGGTTTTTGAGTGACTCTTTCAACCACATTGGATAAAGCCAGTTCAACTTCTCTCAAAGCCTCTTGTGCTTCTTTTGTAAGCTGGTGTGGTGTCTCCCCTTAAAATGTCATATAGAGGTTGTAGTTGATTGGTAGTTAAGCCTAACACTGGATGCATCCATTGGATATCTCCTATTAATTTTTGGAAATCATTTAAGGTGTTCAACTTCTCTGTTCTTAAAGAAAGCTTTTGTACTGTGAATGTCTTAGGATATACTTCATATCCTAAATATTGAAAAGGATCATGTCTTTGAATTTTTTCTGTACCTATATGCAGTTTGTAGTACTTTAGTGTTTCCATGGTCTTTTGACCAGAATTATCTTTAGATTATCTCCTTTGTTTTGAGGTCTTTCTCTTTTTCTCTCTCTCCGATGGACAACATTTGTCCAAGTTCCATCCATTTCTTATTATACTTGAGACTTCAAACAGATTGTGAGGCTGTATCTGAGACTTTGTTTTACTTCTGGGGTCATGGCTTTCCTGGTATTTTTTGATACCGTTCCTACTTTTTGCCCTAGACTCTCACCACAGGTGCATTTCCCCATTTCCATATACATTAGATCAGCCACTATCCTTTCAAATTCAAAAGAATTGTTCATAATGAACATGTCAGGGTTTTTTCTTTGTGTATTTTAGAATCTATATTTATTTGAATTATTAGATCCTATGATACATGTACATATAGCCATGTCTGACCACTAAATGAGAGTTAATTTGTTTTCATTAAAGAATGGCTACCATAGAAATATAAAATTTCAGAACTAGAAGATTTAGGAAGTCATTTGGGCCAAACCTAGAACTTCAGGGTATGGAAATAGAGTGTTGGAAAGGGAATTGATTTTCCAAAGATGGTAGTGGCTGGGCTTGGATTTGGACCTAAGTCTTCTTTCTACAGTATGGTGTTTCTCCACTAAACCAATCATTCTCAGCAACAAAAAATTAATTGGTTATGCTTTCATCATTATTGTTTTTCTTTTCTGTTTAACATAGTAGATAAAGATATGACTTCATGATTAGGAAGGTGGATCAAGTCTTACTTCTCCCACATAGTATTTATGTGACCCTGGGCAAGTCACTTTATTTCATATTGGTTCAGGAAACATCCTATACTTCTATCAGATGCAGAGAAGCAGCTGACCTGAACTGGTAGGAATTTCCTCACTGGGGAGCTCTGTATACCACTGAAATCATGGTCTCACACCACAATAAAAAAAGTTGACATGATAGATATAAACATATATACAGGTATGTGTTTATCTATTAGTAAACATTCATAAAGTACTTATTATGTATCATGTGTTATGATAAGTGCTAGGGATTAAAAAAGATTCAAAAGAGAGTATCTGCCCTCAAGAAGCTTATGATTATGTGTGTGTTTACATACACATATACATACAATATACATATGCATGTTTGTATAAACACACATATATGTTTCTATACATATATATATATATATATATATACATACATACATATACACACACATTTATCTGTGCATCCGCATATACATGTATTAAAATTTGGAGAATGTTTCCTTTTTTTTTTTTTTTTTTTTTTTTTGAGGCTGGGGTTAAGTGACTTGCTCAGGGTCACACAGCTAGGAAGTGTTAAGTGTCTGAGACCAGATTTAAACTCGGGTCTTCCTGAATTCAGGGCTGGTGCTCTATCCACTGTGCCACCTAGCTGCCCCAAGAATATTTTATATAAACATTTAAATTATATCAATTTGTATCATTTAGACATGCAGTCAGTATTCTGCACCTGAAATTCTGTAGATAGTTAGAGCAGTAAATTCCCTGAAGTTTTCATTGAGAGGAAATTATGAAGTAGGGGGTCCATTTTTCTCTCTACCAAAAGCATCACTTCTAATCAACTATGACTAAGACCAACAGGACAATAAGCACAGAATTCTAAGAGTGGCATTAAACACATTACAATGTGTATGTGTACATAAACCCAATTTTTTTATTCTTAAAAAAACAAACAAACAAAAAAAAATTTGTAACATCCTTTCTTGGAATTTTTCTTGAGATTCAATTTGATATATACCACACTGGTGAACCAGATAGCATGTCAGCAAATCAGGGATCAATAGCACATCAGAGATTATTTGATGCCAATCCACTATAAGCTTATTATATAGTTAAATTATTTTTTCTTCCTTCCTTCCTTTTTTCTTTTTCCCTTCCTTCCTTCTTTTATTACTTCTTTCTCTTTTCCTTTTTTCCTTTCTTCCTTTCTCCCTCCTTTCTCCCATTTGTCCTTTTTCCTTCCTTCCTTCCTTCCTTCCTTCCTTCCTTCCTTCCTTCCTTCCTTCCTTCCTTCCTTCCTTCCTTCCTTCCTTCCTTCCTTCCTTCCTTCCTTCCTTCCTTCCTTCCTTCCTTCCTTCCTTCCTCCCTCCCTCCCTCCCTCCCTCCCTCCCTCCCTCCCTCCCTCCCTCCCTTCCTTCTTTCCCTTTCTCATTTCTGTCTGTCCCTCTCTGTTTCTTGTTTTCTGTCTATCTCTGTCTCAGTCTCTATGCCTCTGCCTCTGTCTCCGCCTATGTTTGTCCCTGTCTCTCTTTTTACTACTTTTACTCTAGTACTTTGCCCATATATACTAAGATCTTCATAAGTTTTTCATTCTTTCTAATCAATTTGGATATATTACTTTCTTGTGAGCTTTCATATATTGTTTTTCATTTATTTAACCTATGTTTCTGTTAAATAATAGTAGACATTTAGAGAAATCTGAAAAGCATGAAAATTTGGCCTGAGGCTGATTTTGATTCTGTTTTTACCTTTGATACTTACTATGTGACCTCATGTATGTCATTAAACTTAGTACCACTAATCTAATATTTAAAAATGCCTTGGTAGAAGATATTCATTTGCAGAAGAGCTACTTGTATCATTAAAACTGTTGATATGAATAACAATTAAATCATAGATGGAGGATAATTGGTACTATAATTAGGTACTGTACGTTTATATCAATATAGAAAAATAACCAAAATAAGATAGAAATTAGGATTGGCAAGGGCCAGTCATGGCTTCAATTTTTCCTCCAGTGTTTTAGTAATCTCAAATAAGAGGTTCAAACTAAATGTCTACTAAGGTCCTTTCCTTTCATAAATATTTGATTATATTGAACAACATTCTTCACTTGTGCACCTGTTCAATGTAATCTGGAGAGTTTATCTTCTGTTATTTTATGTCTTAAGTATTTGGTGCTATTTTATTGGGGTCTTAATCAGTAGTGTTAAACTTGTATAGAAATAAATCCTTGTAGGTTATATATTGACTTAGGAAGCCAGAGATTAACATTATCTATATTGTATTGTATTTCTATTTATTTTTTTAAACATTTCATAATTACATTTTAATATGATTCTGGCCATACTTTGGCCAACTGTGAGTTGGTACCTCTGCTATAATGATGGATTTCAGTATATATTTTTAGATATTATAGAGATGTTTGATTTTCATGGCCTACATATAAATAATAATGATCATTACTATTAAAAGTTAATATAAATATAAAATCATGTTTTATAATAAAAATAAAACCTATTAACTCTTATATGTTGAAGATGGCAGATCATACAGAAGTAATGAAAGGAATCTATCAATACCCTGGTGTTCGATATCCTGTGCTCACTCCTAATCTTCAGGGCTTTCATCATGCTGTAAGTAATATTAATTTCTCTAAAAGCTGAATAATATAATGTTTTATCAAGCAAATTTCCTAAGGCCATGATATTTATATTCTACACATATATCTCACAAGGATTGAGTTGTCATGCTGTTTAGGCAATCATACTTCATTTATTAGGATTCTGGAGGAATGAAGTGTAGCATATAAATGCATTTTTCAGATAAATGAAGATTATATTTTCAAGAGTCAAACCTTTTATTTTAATTGATCTATCTGTATTAATAATTGCTCTGAAATGTACTGTAATTTTTTCTAACTTTTAAAATATAAAATTAGGATAGTGAATGAACCTTGCATTTTATTAGTTAAGAGAACTCCCAATTAGTAAACTCCTCTTAGTAATGTGGACAAAAAAATTAACAACTTATAGTCTTAGAGAGTTGCTTAGAACTCAACTTCTTAAACTGTTGTCACTTCATATAGCATCTCATAACTAAATGTAGGGGTTATGAAATTATGATTTATTATCAGTAACTGTTTGATTTGTATATTTTATAAATTTATAACTATGGCATCACATAAAAATTTATGGGCAAAAAAGGATTGTGAGTGGAAAAAATTTAAGACAGATGTAAAACACTAAAAACTAAGAGAACTATCCAAGGCCACATAGCCACTATGTGACTTTAGTGGTACTTAAACACAAGGGAATTCAGTGGCTATCTGTAATAATTAAGAACACTTCAAAAAAATTCTAGAACAGTTACTATAAAAGCATAGTTCCAGATCTGGAAGGTATAATAGAGGTTATTGAATCCACTTCTCTCATTTTTCATATGAGAAATTTGATGCAGAGAGGTTTTGACTTGTCCAAAGGTGTGTAGGCAGTAAAGTGCCAGAACCAGGTTTTGTACCCAATTCTCTGACTGTAGAAATCTTCTTTTATTTCTACTGAGCCACACAGCTTCCCAAGCATTGCATTTCTTTGTCAACTTTTTCACCTTTTCTATGCCCTACTTTTATGGCAGTCCCTTTCCTAGCTTTCCAGTCTGCAGAGATTGAGAAAGAATATAATCAGTTGTATTAAGAATTATATATTAAAATAGAATTAATACAATTGTGTATAGAGGGGGGCAAAAATGATTTGATATGATAAATCAACCGTATTATTAATAATATGCTAAAATAGCTTAAAATAGCTGTGAATAGTGGCCAAAAATGTTTTGAAAGCATGCATAAAATTTTCTTCTCCATACATCTCCAATTGGAGATGTTATCTAAAGTGTTGAGTTTGATGACTAATCTATAATCAAGGTGTCTAATTGAGTATTATATATTCATATTGTTTTTATATTTTGTTTTACTATTTGATAAAATTAATGATTGCAATGTGGAAAAACACAAGAAAATAAGTCACACATAAATTTTATTGACTAACTGTGTAGGTTATAGTTATAACATGAATGAACAAATGAAGAAGGTAACAAGATAGTAGGTTAAAAAGTAATTCAGATATTTAAGCATTGAGACAGTGTGTTTATAGTGGAAAATAAATAAGAAAGTAATCCAGAAATGATTTATTAATTAAATACTTTTTACTATTATTTACTAAATGTAGATAAGAGAACAGAAAGAAAGAGATAAAAACAGGGAGGGAGGTCCATAAAATTGAATTGAAAACTTGGAATTAACATTAAATAATTGAGATGAAACATTAGAGGGCCCAGGAGAGAGTGACAAAGTCAAAACTGATGAAAGAAGATGATTTTCATTTGGGTAATTTAGGATAAATGAAAGTATCATATTATGAGGCAAACAAGGGAGTTGGTAAAGAATGAAAGGTGTGAGGTAAAGAAAAAAAAAGAGGAAAGGTTTTCTTGTAACAATAAAAAGAAGTCAACATTGGAGAATCTCTAAAAGGAAAAGTTGTTTAAAAACAAACAAAAAAAATTGGTTTTTTTGAATTTTTTGAATTTGGGAGGAGAAAAGAGTCTAATGCCTTAATATTCCAGCTTTGGAAAATTTTATTTAACAGAGTAGATTCTATTGCAAACAAATAAACAACAATAACAACAAAGCAATCCCAAAAAATTTTAACAGAAGTTCTGTGTTTTCATTATTTCAATTGAGATATTGCTTAGACAAAATATCACAGTAAATACATGTAAATTAAAAATTTTAAATATCTGTCCAGCCTACATAATTACATTAGTACCATTTATAAAATTGTCATAAATCAGAGTGATAGATTAAAAGTTCTAGATGGTAGAGAATAATCACATACCAAAGATTTAGGGGGAAATAAATCTATGTTTTTATTTCTTCCTTCTAATATCACTTATTTAGCATCTGTCAGGTCTCAAATTTTGCCTCTGAATTATGTTTTACAGATTGCAGCTGGGGCCACAGAGGTGTCAGTATTTGGAGCAGCATCTGAGTCATTCAGTAAGAAGAACATTAATTGTTCTATCGAAGAAAGCATGGAGAGATTTGAAGCAGTTGTTAAATCAGCAAGGCATATCAATGTTCCAGTGCGAGGGTATTTATTAAACTTTGCAACTAACTATATTTTATGAACTGATTCACTTGAAATGTTTTTTCTCCTTAAGTTTCCCACTTTTTTAAAGCAATCTTTTGTGGACTATTTTGCTTGGTTGTTATAGGGTAGGAAATAGAAAAATGAGAGGGATTGTTCTTTAAAAAATGTATTATAAGTAATAATTTTAAAGAATATAGAGAATCAAATCAGCAAGAGCCATTAGAAATTCTTATTATTTTCAATTAAGGCCTCAAAGACCTCTTCCAATTATAAATCTGTAATTTAATGACATTAATAATAATTTATAATTTATATGAATTTTAACAAGAAGTTTGTTTCCTTTGGCCTCTTTTAAGCTATTTATATTTTACATTATATTGTAAGATTAATATAAATGATATTTTATATTGATTATATCATACTCTATAAATTTTTTGTAATTTTTCAAATTCATTTTTTTCTTTCTCCAATTTTATAAATGAATCAGCCTCATTTTCTTGTAATTTTTGCTTGGCATCTAAATAATACAGTGGAGAGACTGCTAGTCCTGACTCAGGAATACCTGAATTCACACCCAACTTTAAATACTGAATAGATGTGTAGCTCTCGGAAAGTCATTTAACCTCTACCTGTTTCATCTCATCTTTAAAATGAGGAAAATAAAACATTTAGGTTATGAGGATCAAATGAAATAATGTTTGTAAATGCTTTGTGAAACTTAAAGTACTATACAAATTCTAGCCATTATTACTAGCATCTGTACACAGGTGATTATTTCAAAATTCATGAGGTATACAACTCAATTAATATGACAGATTACTATTATCAACCTTCATTTATTAAGCACCTTTTTTTGCCAACTAGAGTGCATGACACTGATCATAAATAAAAATGAAGAAATGTTTCCCAGGAGAAATATTTAGTATATTAAATGAATAATTAATAGGAGGTATATCAGGAAAGACCTCATGAAAAAGATATCATATGAGCTAAGTTTTGTTTTAAGAGAGCTAGGGATTCTAAGAGGCAGATGTGAGAAAGAAATGCATTCCAAGCACCAGGAATAGTATGAAGATAGGAGATGGAATATTGTCTGTAAGGGACAGCAAATGGCAAATTCAGATGGGCCATAAAGTAAATGAAGGGGATAATGGTTAAGCAACAACACAGAAGGTGAAAACACTATGTTTTAACTCACATTCAGTCTTCATAGTTCTCTTTCTGGATGTAGGTGGCATGTTCTATTCCAAGTCTGTTGGAATTGCCTTGAATCACCACATTATTGAAAAGTCAAGTTCATCACGGTTGATCATCACATAATCTTCTTGTTACTGTATGCAATGTTCTCTTGGTTCTACTCATTTTACTTAGTATCAGTTCATGTAAGACTTTCCAGGCTTTTCTGAAATCAGCCTGCTCATCATTTCTTATAGAATAATAATACTCAATTACATTTTATCCTGTGACTTATTCAGCCATTACCCAACTGATGCATATCCACTAAATTTTCATTTTCTTATCTCTGCAAAAATGACTGCTATAAGCATTTTTGCACATGTTTTTTTTTTTTTTTTTTTTTCCCTCTTAGATGATCTCTTTGTGATACAGACTCAGTAGAAACAATCAGGCTAGTACTTTAAGAATATCAATTTGGCAATTTAATAGAAATTAGATTGGAAGGGATGGGAACTGGATTGAGGTAAAGATCTTGATTAGGAGGCTAATGATAAATTTTAAACTGTCTACTTGGAATTACCTATTGCAAATAATAAATCCAAAGCTGTCATTTCTTTGACATCCAATGCATTTATAAAGTAACTTTCTTTATTGCTAAAGGGCATATACTCATGTACATTGATACATTCAAGATAGGTAATTTTTCATTCATCACTGCATATTATATCCCTCTTGACATTAGGATATATGTAATCCCAGTTTCAAAGCTCGTAATTGTGGCTTTTTTTCCTTATTGATGGAGATGAATACCCTTTCCTGCATGAAGTCCAGGGAAGAATTGTCAAAAGTGGGAAAACTGAATTCCGAGTCTTTTCAGCAAACTGAAGTGGAGATAACTCCTCCCATCTTCTCTCTTGAACTGAAGCCAGAAACATTCAAATCAACTGTAGAGATAGTTCTAAGTAATTTGAAGAGAACTCAGAGAGAGATGACTGAATCTCTTAGATTCTTGCCAACTCCACCCATCTTTATGATTTTTGGAACCGGGGCTTACATATGTTTTATATGAGTTTATCTAAAATATCATCTGCCATCTAATTGTCTTCTGTTGAGTCTTTCTGTGCATAGGTAGAATTGGCTTCCAATGACTGATGTACAGCCTAAAACATTGTTCAAAGTCCTTCAAACTTATACATAAAACCCAGCCAAAGCCATGGCAAGTGAGTCTTCAGTGATAAAAAATGAAGCATTACTATCCTTCAGGAGCTTATTCTAGAGAAAAAAAAAAAATTAGCTCTGAGAGAAAATCTGTGAAGAGGGATAATCATTTAAAGAATATTTAACACTTTATGTTATTGACTGATTTTTCTCTCAACATTTTTTCATATTGTTGTGTCTAGGTAATTCTCTACAGTGAGATTTTTGAAAGGTTAAGTTTTTATTTGTTTGTGTTTTATATATGTGTGTGTGTCTTTTTCCCCAATGAATGTAACTATTTTTAAAGAATTAATAAAAATAAATATGTGTGTCTTTTCCTATACAAAAAATGTACAACTATAAAATCTGCTATTTTTTTGATCTTCTAAAAAAAGAAAGACTTTAAAGGACAAGTACAATTTTCATTTGAATCAGAAAAGGGACAAATAAATATTATAATAAATTAATTTATATTTATAAGTAGAGTTTTCATCTCCAAACAAGAGGATATACAAGATTTTAACATTTCCTCTTCAACTTGAACTATGAGCTGGATCTCCTCCATACCAGTGGTGAATGATCCTTGCTGACAAGCATGTATCCCTGTTTTATCCTTTCTTTGGTATTAAAGATAAGAGGGTAGTTAAACTAAAGTGTTTCTGTTATTAAAGCTTTTAAGGAATCCTATGTAATCACCATATACACATGAAAACATGAAGAAAAACTTTTTTGGTAATATTTTACTCTATTCTATCTACTATCTACTATTTTCTTAATAATCAACAAAATACTTTGGAAGATTGTTTCCTTTCTCTTACATTTTCCTTGTTATATCAAGCATGAGCCCATTTCAGAGACTTCTAAAAAACAACTTTAAATAGTTAAAATAATTTACCCTAACTATCCACACAGAAATAGAGAAGTAAATAAAAAACAAAACCTAGAAACTTTTTTTTTTCCAACAGCAATGAGTCTTAGACAGGCAATGCAAGTGGAGAATCAACCAGCTGGGCTGAAAATTTACAAAATGAACTTTCAGTTGAATTGACTATGGAAAAATTGAAAAGCTCCTTTAAATATTCCAAATATTTTCTTTTAAAAAGCTCTATTTTGAAGTATCTATATTCTATTGTTGTTATTATGTTATTTGGATCATAGAATATTAATGTCTAAAAATAAAGGAAAAAAATGAGTGTCACATTATTAGGAATGGGATGTTATATGGCAGGTATAAAAACATTATCATATAAAGAACAGACAGCCTCTGAAGGATTAGATCTAAATATTTTGCTAGAGTAAGAAATAACTGATATTTTGCAATTTGGAGCTGGAAGGAATTATGGAGGACTTTGAACTCAACCTTTTTGTTTTACAGATAAGAAAACTGAGGTCTCAAGAGTAAAAGTAAGTTACTCTTATCTGAAGAACCAGTAATTTTTAGAAGAAGGATTTGAACTCAGTTCTCTCTGATTCCAAGGCCAGCATCTTAACTACTATATCACATGAACAACTACTAATGTTCTTGAGATGTCAAGAGATTCCACATGATGTATACTTTCTATAGCAAATTTATGATTAGAGTTACTAGAATGGGCAAACGGGTGTTGGATGGAATATTCGTATCAATATACTAAATCCAATTAATTATTTGAATATTTTATGCAAGTTTAATCACACAGAGTATATAAAAATGAAGAGTATAGTTGACACCTAATTTGAAGAATCTTTTTCAATATAATTATTGAAGTTTTCTTTATAAGAATGATACATATTCTTTGTCTGCTTTTTTATTTTATCATTAATAAAAATGGACCCAGCTTTTCTGAATCTAAGAATACCATCAGTGAACAAAAATAAAACATGTTATAATAAATGTATTGGAACTGGACCAGTAGCTCATTGATATAGGCAACTTCATGTGAAGCTCCTTCTACCAGGACAGATTGGTATCTTCTCATATTCTTAGAGTCTTACAGACTCTTAAGGTCAAGGACACTAAGACATTGTGACATGTTGGTATATGTTAGAAGAAATATTATCCCCAAATTTACGTAGTATTTTAATCTTATACAAAGTAGTTTAAACTTTGCAGTGTTTTGCAAATATTATTTCATTGTATTCTTCACAACAACCTTGTAGAGTATTGTTCTACAGTTGTTCATTGGTATCTGATTCTTCATGATCCCACAGACTATACTATCCATGGAGGTTTCATGGTCAAAATACTGGAGTATTTTGTCATTTCCTTCTCCAGTGGATTAACACAAACAGAAATTAAGTGATTTGCCCGAGTTCCCACAGCTAGTAAATGTATGAATGCAGATTCACACTCAGGTTTTCCTAACTACAGGCCCAGAACTCTATTCTAGCCATCTGACTGCCTACTTTGTGGGGTAGTGCTATTATCATCATCCAAATTTTTTACACAAATGAGAAAACTGAGCCAAACATAAATTAAATCGCTTCCCCAGAGACACAGATTTGAACTAAATTTTTTCTTACTTTAGATCAGGTAGTATATCTGCTGTACTATCCAGCTTCCTGAACCATCGTCATTTTTGTTATAAGTAAGGTCAGTACTCTTAACATTCAAGAATAAAAGAGGCACATTATACATTGCCTTTTGTTATACATTACTATACAATATTATCAACATGCTGAAAACTATTTAGGAGAATGCATGGCATACAAATCACATGAAGAATTTCTTAGTGTATTTTATCCATATGTATATTTTCCAATACCAAAGTGATTTCAATTTAGAACACTGCTACTGGTTTTGGGGTTATGCTATTTATCTTTAAAACAAATACATATTTAGCTTAAACATTTATGTGTTCAGTTAAGAATAACTTTCCCTCAGTTTTTACAGATCTTAAATTTGACTGTATTTTTCCTGGCAAACTAGAATTTATGTACTCAGTGTAAGTCATTGACTGTTGGTGACTCTTATAAATAAGAAAAAATGTATATATTCAACTAATATAGCCTTCAGTCTATATGTCTTACTACTGCAACAACAGCTGCATCAACATATACTTGATCATCATCCAGAAAATTTATGTTGTCAGCTGTCAGATTTAAAATCTGTAAGACACTATTGTTTTATAAATGTTTACAAAAACAGTTTAAATGTTTATAAAAATAGAAAACTTACATATGGTCTAAGTAGTAGTTTTATTAGAATTATAAAGGCCATTGTTTTATACACACTCACACATATGTATATATAAATATACATATACATACACTTTTTTGTCAATGCACAGAATTTTACATAACATCTGGGACACATTCAACAAGGACACTGTGCCAAATAATATTATAAAATGTGTGGTCAGCTAACCACAGGTACACATACTTTCAACAACATGCTTTCACAATACTATGAAACAGTATTAAAATATCTACATTTAAGGCTTCATTCTTTCATGTGTAATTCAGGTGACATTTGCAAAATTCTCTGCTGTTTTTCTAGTGGCTGCCTGAATTACAAAGGACAGACAGGAGCAGAAAAAATGAAAAGCATATTATAAATGTAATTATTTGCTAGTGTTTTATCAGTTGAAATTCATTGAAAGAAAATTTCTTTAAAATGCACATTGCATAAAATGCTTTTAAGTCATTTTTCTCAATGCAGATATAATCGTAGTTACAATTAATCTATATTTGTTCCTTTTATTGCTAACAAAATTCAAAAATGTAAAACTCTTTTCCTTTGGTAGTTTTATACCCTCACCATATTATAATACTTAGCATTTATATAACACTTTAAGGTTTAATAAATATTTTATATATGTTAAATTAATCCTTATAACAATAATCTGAGGTACTTGTTACCATCCCCATTTTACAAGTAGGAAAATGAGGTACAGAGGTGATAAGTGACTTAACCATAATCACATAGTTAGATAATATCTGACACAAGATTCTAGCTAAGGCCTTCCTAACTTCAAGTCCCAAGTCAATTCACTGCATCTCCTAGCTCCCTCAATGTATTAGCTGGTGCATCTTGGGTAGGATTTCACTGTCCATTGACTGACCTACTGAAGCATATGCATTCGTAAAATTTTTTTTTAGTTTGTAATAGTATAAATATGTAAAACTTCCTTTCCATAATGTTATGGAATATTTCATCTACAAAATATATGGGATAATATCCATTAAATTTTCAAATAATTATTTAGGAAATGAGAATAAGAATAAAATTCTAAGTGGTAAAACCATGACAAGGGGAAGAGACTTTTGATTTTATTGGCACAGGGAACTCTCAAGGCAGAAAGACCAATTCATATTGTTACTTTCTCTGCAGGTCTCAATCTCTGAAAGTTGTCAGCAGCACAAATTCAGTGAGTTGCCACATTGCCAGTATTTGTCAAAAATGGTACCTGAACCTAGCTTTTTCTGTCAGTAAGCCAGTTCTTTATGTGTCATGACACTCTTTCTCTACAACCACAATATAAATAACATAATTGCAGAAAATATTTAGTGAGCTTATCATTTAGCTGCATAGAGAAAATTATAGCAGGAGGAAAATATACTTTCATTAGAATTTATAACTTTTATGATAAGAAGAAATATAGAAATCACAGAATCATTAAAAAACAAACAAACAAACAAACAAACAAACAAAAAATAGTGATCTGATGAGTTCATTTTGTTCTTCCCCTACCTATTTTCTGGTTAGTTTATTCTTAAATTACCCAACACAAATGAGAATCCAAAAAAAGTTTTAAGGATATTCAAGGGAAAATCCACAACTTGCTTTGGTTACCCACTTTCATGTTTAATAACCCTTACAATCAGGAAACTAATTTTTTAGTTGACCTGAAATTAGTATCATACTTAAATTGTGAATATAACTCATTCATTGAAGTTCATGGTCTCTGTTTTAAAAAATGCTGTCATGATAAATGCTATAAAATTAATAATGAGCTAACCCTACTATTAAAAAAAAATCAACTTCTTCATGATTTTGTGGACAAAGAGTTGATTTTGGAATTAGAGGGCCTAGCTCTGTTACTTATTTCCTGTGTGACCATAAGCAAATCACTTAAAATTTCTGGGTTTACATTTTCCCGAATTTTCAAAATAAGGGACTGGACAAAGTAATTTCAGATCCTCTTTAGATATAAATATATGAACTTATGATTTTAAACTTCTAAAATGTCAGTATTGGTTCAGATCATGACTGCTGAGATACTTTGATTACTCAGATAATATTTTATTGATCTCATGTTCCCTCCCTTTGGTAGCCATCTAATAATGAATATAATTATACTTTTGGATCTAAAGCTTCAGTGCAAGAGAGAGTTAAATGAGACAATATCCTTTTCTTTCACATCCTTTCTTTAGGGTGTAATATGTAATGAGACCTCATGAAAAAGGCAAGTGAACAATGTAATACATGTATGATAATGAGAACCTTTGATGACTGAATTTCTTATCTTACAATGAACACTTGAGTGGATATAATACCATATTCTTAGGAGTGAATGACATCTTCCTTACACTCCTTTTTAACTTTAGCATTTAAACAGAAATGTAAATTCTAAAAAGTATCCTTTGTGTCTCAAAAGTGAGACATCTGGCAAAGAGATTTTCTTCCCATGTGTATGGTTGGTTTGAGGCTGGATATTTCTTCTTAGCCCAATATATTAGTCTGGCACTGATGGGTGCCAGAAAAAAAATACATAGCTAGCAAGAGTTAATAGGAATTGGCTGTATTTGTGTAGTCATGGCTTAACAGCTATCACTGAAAGCTTTTGAGGAAAGAATGAATTTTGTTATTTTTTGTGAAATGAGCAATAGAATTTTTTTAGCTTAAATATTTGTTTTTCCACTGTTATGCCTTGCTATATCCGGGCAAGAAGTGGATTGATAATTTCCATGAGCAAGTCAATGGACTTAATGCTTCCTCTTAGAACCTCCACATTATATCTGGGAATGTTCATAACAATATTTTATCTATCTGTCCATTTATCTATCTATTCAAGTATAAGACTTCTAAGCCAAGCTTTAATCCTAGGCATATATAGTCCTAGGCATAGTTATATATAACAGAAATGAAGTTTTATATATATATATATATATATATATATATATATATATATATATATATATATATATATAAAACTTCATTATATTCATTATATTCAATATATACATATCCTCATATGTATGTATATATATGTATATATATATGATATACATATCTTAAATACACACAAATATATTTGAATATCTTTATGCTTTAATTATGAATTTAACAACAACAAATAAAATGAGCATTACCATAGACAAATGAGAAAAGGGAAGATAGTACATGAAACCATGAATCTCATGTACAGCTTGCTTTTCCTTTAATTATATAACAAATTCCAATATAACTATCAAAGCTGTCTTGATTATCATTGTTTCCTTTTGTCCTTCATTCTGTTATTTCTGCACATTAAAACAAAACAAAACTGTTTGAAAGATAATTATATTATCCATATAACTGAAAATAATAAAATTATCCTTATAAGAGAAAAATAAGTCCACAAAAATGCGAAAAATTCTTATATTTGGAGTTTTAATTTCCTTTAATTTGTAATGCCAAGGAGAAAATTGTTGAAGAAAACATTCAGTAACAATGATTAGATTAGATCTAAAGAGGATTGGTCCAAAAAATACCTTAATATAATTAATTCAGCATCTGTGAATAGCTTTGCTGAGTAAGATTAAAATATATTATTTTCAGTAATGAGGAATAAATACATAGGAAATATTTGGCCTGCTATCTGCATTTGGGGTGAAAATAATATAGTCAAAGCACACATTCTCCCTCAACAGGAGAATCTCTTCAATATAATTTACAAGGGCTTCTTTAGCTTCTTTGTTATTTGTTTTATTTTTTGTAACTTTTTTTTCTTGCCATGCATAATATTTTTCCAATACTATTATTGTTTTTCTTTCTTCTTTGCTCTCAGAATTAGCAACAGGCTTCTAGATATCACATTGTTCTCTCCATTTGTGGATACTCTCTTGTCCTGTTTGCAATAGATCCATTTGTGAAATAGTCACATAATTTTGTGTCTTGAAGGGATTTCCATTCATCTTTTCCCCAATAGTATCCTTGTTCCCCCTTACAGGGAATGGGCATGTTGCCATTACTAACCTTGTCATTCTTGATGCCCAAGATCTTATTTTTGTTCTGGGAAGTGAGAAAATAGTAGCCATATCTTCTTCATTACTATCGCTTTTCATATCTACTCCTTGTCCTGGGGTAGAGTGATGAAAGGAGCCCCAAAACTTTTTCTTTCTCTATTTCTGATTTTGGGAATGAGCCATGAGGTAGAGCACTTGAGAAGCTCCTTCAAGAAGACTTTCTCCTTGAATCCTGCCACTGTAAAGATCCCGCCTGAGGACAAACAGCTTCATTCTGTAATCTAGGTGGGGCTAACTGAGTCCAAAGTTGGAGATTCTAACCTCATTGAAATGGAGAAACATCCATTCTATCCTAAGATTTTCTATTCAATTTTAGCTCAAGCTGAAACTCAGCTCATAGATAAAAAGAGCCAACTTGGAAATCACTCCTTGCTGAGTAGCTAATATGCCATGCCAAGGAACCTCTCTTTCTTCCTGGCATAGCAGCCTCTGCCCACGGGAATAATATTCTTTTTCAGCATTACCCTCTCTTTATCTCCCTCACCTATTCCCCTAAAGAGATTTTATATTTCTCTGTCTGGATTTCTCTGTTAGAAACTTTGCTCCTCTGTTTCTATTCATGCATAACAAAGGCTGACTTCCCAATGCTTATAATAAACTTCTTTTTATCAGTGTAGCTTTTTGGGTTCGTAAATTCCTTTATGAAAGACCTCTGTGCCACCAGAAGGGGGTTTCCCCAAAACTCCCTACCTTGTGCTAATCTTAAAGGGGATTTAGGGGGAGCCAAACCTCTTCATTTGGTTTCCTAAATCCTGAACCTGCCACTAATCTCATCATCTAACTCCCTGATCACCAGGAACCCTAATCTCATCATTTGGCTCCCTGAATTTAATCTCATCAAGAGGACAGAGTACCAGCTGTGTGAACCTGTATTTTAGCCATGGTACATTAGGTCAAGTAGAAGGGCTGGGCTGAGACAAGGGGATATAATTAGGAATAGACATCACTGTGTTAATGGTAGTAGAAATGGGAATGAAGGTTGAAGACTTCTGTGCATTAAAAAAAAAAGAAAAAAGAAAAAAGAAATGTCCTTCATTGCCTCTTATTGCTTCATTCCCACTGCAGTGAGGAAGAACAAAGTCCTTTAACAAATATACATAACAAAACAAAATATATTCCCAGTTTGGATCTTTATTGAAATGAATGTATTTGTACCTTCTTGGCTCTAAAATTTATGCCATAAAGATTTACAGGGCAAAAATACAGATAAAAAGATGTGATGTTGAGAAAAAATATGTGAAAAAAATATTAAATAACATGAAAATAGATCTAGAATGATTAGGTATTTTTAGCATTATTTCTTCTATGAAGTTCTGGGCCCTAAGAAATAGATAAGGAACCCAGTATTAATTATTTAAAGCACATGCACAGTTCTTAGTTACAAACACATGCAATAGGAATAAACTAAATATATTATTGTCTCACTTTTTTATGAATTTTATGCAAGCCATTATTGAAAAAGAATATTAGCTACACACCAAATGGCTTTTTAAAATCTGTTACTGTGATTGACTTGAATTTATATCTATAATCAGTGACCTGGAGAGATAATCTTATTGATGCATACTATTGAAATAGTTAAAAAAAAAAAAAAAAAAAAAAAAAACACCAAAGTTGCTATTCTTTGCCTCATTAGGTAATCCCTTCCTCCTCCCAGATCTTCTATTCTATAATTGGGAACAGTGTGTGACTGGCCGAAAAGAGTAAATCATTTTTAGATTGAGTAAGAATGAGGTTACATTAACTTTTCTTTGAAGTTAAGAGCCAAGACAAAGTAATTAGTAAAAAATCACTTAGCTTTGTCTTTCCATCATAGGCACTCAGTAAATGTTAGTTGATTTGACAAGATATAATAAAAAAAATACAGCATATGTGTGTATAATTTTACACACCATCTTAAATAATCATTTATTTCTACCAAAAACCAAGTAAGGAGCAGCTGGGTGGTGAAGGAGATAAAGCACCTGGCATGGAGTTAGGAAGAACAGAGTTCAAATGTGGTAATTATGTGACCCTGGTCAATTAACTTACTTAATTTTGCCTCTGTTCCTTCATCTGTAAAATGATCTGGGGAAGGAAATTGCAGGCTACATCAGCGTCTTTGCCAAGAAGAACCCAAATTGGGTCATGGAGAGTCAGACACAATTACATGACTCAACAATAAAAGATCCAAGTGATGTGGGCTTTGCAATTATTACTCCCACTCCCTCTTTCAAAAAGAAGGAATGGATGACCAATGAGAATGATCTGCCCATGCACACACAGGTAGAAATTGCCTGAAGCACAATTTGAACTCAGGTAATTTTGACTTTATATTCAACTATTTAGGCACTACCCTCATGCAACCAAGGCTTGAAAAGAAATTTAAAGAGGTGACACTTACTGGTTAGTGGTGGAATTTATACACTGTTTTAGAAGTGTAAAGAACTGAAGAAGGCATATAGCCCTAATTTTGTATAGGAGGAAAAAAAGTTGAAAAAATAAAGTGACTTGAACACAGCTATACAGGTAGTAGGTTACAGAGGTGTGATTTGAACCAAGGTTCTCTGATTTCAAAACCACTGAATCATAATGAATCAGAAGTGGAATATGTAAGTGATATAGTTGCTAGTTTTTATTATTGTTGTTACTGTTTTAAAGAATCCTTTAACAGAAGGGAAAAAAAGAAACAATTACCACTTCAAGAATTATTTCTAAATCAGCTGCTTGTAATCTAGGTGTGTATTTATTGAATAAATAATTGAAGTTGCACAGACAAAACTAGGAGGAAGGATGATCAGGAAATATGATGTTCAATTTCAGCAGCTCCAGCCAGACCTAATCATATGAATTTCTGATGTTGAAAAATGGAGGATGAAACAAATAAAAGCTGTCAACATAAAATTCTTGCTGTTTTCTACATTTAATCATCATAAAGCAGTTACCACCATGAGAAATTCAAAAGAACTCAGAAACCACCAAAGGAAGCAAACTGGTGATCTCCTTATCATCAATTTGTTACAAGGATTTACTAATTTGATACTATATGTCAAAGACTGTGATAAATGTTAGGGCAGAAACTTGCAAAAAAGGTTATTCCATCAGGGACATTGCATGATAATGATAGAAGAAATATAGTACATGAAGATTAGAAGAACGGTAATTTTAAAATGCTCACAGTATACAATACTAGACCTAGAATCAAAAAAAAAAAAAAAAAAAAAATACGAGTTCAAATAAAGACCCAGGTACTTTCTGTCTGTGAGATCCTAACAAGTCTTTAAGCCTCATTTTGACTCTGTATCCTCATCTGTAAAATCAAGATGATATTTATATATATCCCAGAGTTGTTGAGAGAATCAAATGTGAAGACATTTGTGCAGGGATTGGCCCAATGTCATACAGTAAATACTTAATATTTATTCCTATCTTCCTTATTTCCATCCGTACCTTCCCCATAAGATATACTTATACTTTAGGAGGGTGAAAGAGCCTCTAGAAGACTACTAGATAGTATTGTGGTTTACAGGAGTTTAGTGTTTCTTTTCCAGCAAGGAGCAGAATGTATAGGAGACCTGGTGTGAAAGTAAAAATAAAATATTTGGAAACATTAGATATGTTGTGTGGGTGATATTAGGAGTTGAAGATGACATTAGTTGTAGAATTGGGAGAATGAGTAAAGGAAGATACAATAAGGAAGTTAGGAAGATAAAAGATATTTTGGGGAAATGATAATTAGTTCTGTTTTAGACTAGTTGATTTTGAGATGCCTGAAGACTGATGGAGATGTAGGTTCAAACGCCAAAGAAAAAGAAGAGTTAAATAGAGATGCAAGTCACTTGCATAGAAATGGTAACTGAACCTTGGGAATTGATCAGATTACTTAGGAAGGTAGTCTAGAGAAAATAATAGAACAGGGTTTACAGACAATCTATATAGAGAAAGCATGGCAAAAAAGATCCAAGAAGTAAAAGTATGAAAAAAGCAGTTACACGTGTAGGAAGAGAATGAAAAGAGTAATATCATGAAAACCTAGAGAGGAAGGATTATTTAGGATTAGAGGATTAGACAGTGTTAGATGTTTCAGACAGGTCAAGAAAGATGATTGAGATATGACAGGCAAAGATAAAATTGGTTTGGGAAACCACCATTTGCAAAAACAACAACAACAACAACAACAAAAACAGAGGGAGTTTCAAACTATATGTACTATTTCATCTTAAAATAACAAGAAATATGGAAATAAAGAAACTTAATGAAGAACTATCCTTTAACATTTAAAATTTAAATTGGAAAAAGAAAAGAATATAGAATATAAGAAGAAAAATAGTATCAATCATTTGATTTCTTTAGTAACCTATGTTTTTCATCAGGGATTCCAAGTATGGATTCTTACAGATCAGTCTCCAAATTAAGAAGTAGAAATTCTTAACAAAAACAGAGGTGATTTTAAAAAATTAATAAATTTATTTTTAATACACATTGCTTTATTAGCCGTGTTGGGGAGAAAAATCAGAGCAAAAGAGACAAACCATGGGAGAGAAAAAAAAATGAACATAGCATGTGTTGATTTACATTTAATCTCTATTGTTCTTTTTTGGAAGCAGATGACATTTTTTATCCAAAATCTTTTGGGATTGCTTTGATTCATTAAATCATTGACATACAGTGGTCCTCAAACTTTTTAAATAGGGGGCCAGTTCACTGTCCCTCAGACTGTTGGAGGACTGGACTATAGTAAAAACAAAAACTCACACTCTGTCTGCCCCTCAGCCCATTTGCCATAACCCCGGTGGGCCGCATAAATGTCCTCAGTGGGAGCATCTGGCCTGCAGGCTGTAGTATGAGAACCCCTGATTGAGAAGAATCCAGTCTTTCATGATTGATCATTGCACATGCTTGCTATTATTGTGTGCAATGTATTCCTGGTTCTGTTTTGCAGAGTATCAGTTCATATAAATCTTTACAGGAATTTCTAAAATTAGATTGTTTATCATTTGTTATAGAACAATAATATTCCATTATCTTCATATACCACAACTTATTTGGCCATTCTGCAATTGATGGGCATCTACACATTTTCCAATTCTTTATTACCATAAAAAGAGCTGCTACAAACATATTGTAAATGTAGGTCCTTTTCCTTCCATTATGATTTCCTTGGGATACAGACCCAATAGTGGCACTGCTGGATAGGAAGGCAAATACAATTTTTTAATTCTTTGGGCATAGTTCCATATTACTCTCTAGAATGGTTGGACCATTTCACAATTCCACTAACAATTGCATTAGTGGCCCAATTTTTCCACATATCTTCCAAAATTTATTATTATCATTTCCTGTCATCTAAACCAATCTGAGAAGTATGAGGTGGTATCTCAAAGTTGTTTTAATTTGCATTTCTCTAATCAAAAATGATTTGAGTATTGTTTCATATGACTGTAGATAGTTTTTAATTTTGTCATCTGAAAATTCTTCCTTTCTCCAAAGATCTGAGGTGAACTATCTCTTCCTCTCCTAATTAGCTTGTGATATCACCCTTATACCCAAATCCATGGAACTATTCTGACTTTATTTTGGTATATCCTGTACCAAAATAGGAAATGTAGGCCTTATGCCAAGTTTCTGACATATTTTTCAGTTTTTTTCAATAATTTTTGTAAATAGTGAGTTCTTATTCCAAAGGTTGGAATTTGGGCGATTATCAAATACTAGATTGCTATAGGCCTTGATTGTTGTGTATCTAATCTATTCCACTGATCTACTACTCTATTTTATAGTCAGTATCAAATGGTTTTGATGACTGCTGCTTTATTTTATACATTTCAGCTTGGTAGTGCTAAGCTACCATCCTTTTTATTTTTTCATTAATTCCCTTGATATTCTTGACCTTTTGTTCTTCCAGATGAATTTTGTTATTTCGGTTTTTTAGTTCTATAAAATATAATTTTTTGGCAGTTGGATTGGTAAGGTCTGAGCAAGTAGGCCAATTTAGGCAAGTTGTCATTTTTATTGTTCAGCCTATCCATAAGCAATTGATATTTTTCCATTTGTTTAGATGTAACTTTATTTGTGTGAGAAGTGCTTTGTAATTGTGTTCTCATAATTCTTAGATTTGTCTTGGCAGATGTACCCCCAGATATTTTATTTTATCTACAGTTATTTTAAATGGAATTTTTCTTTCTATCTATTGCTGATGGGCTTTGTCAGTAATAAGTAGAAATGCTAATGATTGGTGTGGGTTTATTTTATATCTTGCAACTTTGCTAAAGCTTTTATATGTTTCAAGTAGGTTTTGAGTAAGTATATTATATCATCTTCAAAGACTGATAGTTTTGTTTTCTCATTGCCTATTCTAATCCCTTTAATTTCTTTTTCTTTTCTTATTGCAAAAGACATTATCTCTAGTACAATGTAGTGGTAATGACCATCCTTATTTCACCCCTTATCTAACTGGGTATGTGTCCAGCTTCTCTCCATTACATATACTTTTTGCTGTGGGTTTTAGACAAATACTACTTACTGTGTTAAGGAAAGCTTCCTTTATTCCTCTGCTCTCTAGTGTTTTTTGTTTTGTTTTGTTTGTTTTTGTGTTGTTACTGAGGCAATTGGGGTTAAGTGACTTGCCCAGGGTCACACAGCTAGGAAGTGTTAAATGTCTGAGACCAGATTTGAACTCAGGTCCTCCTGAATTCAGGGCTGGTGCTCTATCCACTGCCCTATCTAGCTGCCCCTCTCTAGTGTTTTCAATAGGAATGGATGCTATATTTTGTCAAAAGCTTTTTCTGCACCTATTGAGATTATCATATGATTTCTGTTGATTTTGTTATTGATATGGTCAATTATGGGAATAGTTTTCCTGATATTGAACTGTTCCTGCATTTCTGGTATAAATCCCACTTAGTCATAGTGTATTATCCTGCTGATAAGTTGCTGTAATCTCTTTGCTAATATTTCATTTAAAATCTTTACATCAGTATTCATTCAGGAGATTAATTAGTCTGTAATTTTCTTTTTCTCTTTCGATTCTCCTGGTTTAGATATTAGTACTATATTTATGTCATACAAGGAATTTGGCAGGACTTCTTGTTATACTTATTTTTCTAAATAGTTTACACAATATTGGAATTATTGGTTTTTTAAATGTTTGCTAGAATTCACATGTGTATGCATCTGGCCCTGGAGATTTTTTTCTTAGACACTTCATTAATGGCTTGTTCAATTTCTTTTTCTAAAATGTTTAAGTAATTTATTTCCTCTTCTGTTAACCCTGGGCAATTTATATTTTTTGTAAATATTTTTCCATTTCTATTAGATTGTCAGACTTGCTGCCGCAAAATAGCTCCTAATTATTCCTTTAATTTCTTTTTCATTGGTGGTAAGTTTACCTTTTTTCCATTTTTCATGCTAATGATTTGTTTTTTTCTTTCCTTTTTCTAATCAAATTAATCAAAGTTTTATCTATTTTGTTAGTTTTTTCATAAAATCAACTCTTAGTTTTATCAATTTGTTCAATAGTTTGTGTCAATCTTTCCTTTGAGTTTCAAAATTTCTAATTTTGTATTTAATTAGAGGCTTTTGATTTGTTCCTTTTCTATCTTTTTTAGTTTTATGTCCAATTAACTGATCTCCTCTTTTTCTGTTTTATTCATGTAGCTATTTAGAAATATAAAATTTCCTCTAAGAACTGCTTTGACCGCATCCCATAGGTTTTGGTACATTGTCTCATTATTGTCATTCTAATGGATGAAATTATGAATTGTTTCTGTGGTTTGCTATTTGACACACTCATTTTTTAGAATTATATTATTTAATTTACAATTGATTTTTTCATCTATCTTTTCATGCCTTTTTTTGAATATAATTTTTATTGCATTGTGATCTGAAAAAGAAGCATTTACTATTTCTGCCTTTCTGCATTTGATTTTGAAGTTTTTGATGGCCTAATACAGGGTCAATTTTTGTGTAAATGCCGTATATTGCCAAAAAAAGGTTTATTCCTTTCTGTTTCTGTTCAATTTTCTCCAAAGGTCTATCACATCTAGGGGGTGTAGGATCCTATTTACCTCCCTAATTTCTTCCTTGGTTATTTTATTTGTTATATTTGTCTTATTCTCAGAGAAGAAGGTTGAGGTCTCCACTAGTATAGTTTTGCTATTTCTTCCTATAATTGGCTTAAAATCTTCTCTAGGAGTTTGGCTGCTCTACCACTTGGTACATACATACTTCATATAGTTAATATTTCCTTGTTTATGATATGGTTTATAAAGATGTATTTTCCATCCTTATCTCTTTTTATATGATCTATTTTTACTTTTGCTTCACCTGAGATTAGAATTGCTATGCCTGCTTTATTTTACTTCAGCTGATGCATAAATTCTGTTCCAGCTTTTTACCTTTACTCTGTATGTGTCTCTCTGTGTCAAATGTGTTTCTTGTAAACAACATATTGTAGAATTCTGTTTTTTAATCCACTCTGCTATTCACTTTCGTTTTTTATTAATTTTAATTATATATTTTTGACAGTGCATATGCATGGGTAATTTTTTTTAATAGCATTATCTCTTGTACTCACTTCTTTTCTGAATTTTCCCCACCCTCCCTCTACCCCCTCCCCTATATGACAAGCAATCCCATACATGTTAAATGTATTCACTTTCATTTTATGGGAGAATTCATTCCATTCACATTCACAGTTATGATTACCAGCTCTGTATTTCCCTCCATCCTATTTTTCCCCTGTATATACTTTTGTTCTCTCTTTCCACTCTGTCCTCATCTTCTATCAACCCTTCTTCTCTTGTCTTACTTTTTTAGCTGGTGTTTCTGTCCTCCCTTCTATCCTGTCCCTCTCTTTTCTTTTCCCTTCTCCTCCTAATTCTTTATAGAGTAAGATAAAGTTCTATGCCCAACTGAAAAATTAAGCTACTCCCTTTTAGAACCAAAATGGATAAGATTTAGCTTCTCCCTCCTTCCCTGCCATTATAGTAGGTCTTTTGTACCTCTTCATATGGTCTAATTTGTCCCTACTATACCTCTGCTTTCCTCTTATCTCATATCAAAGTCCATTTACAACTTTATCCTCTATCCATATAATGCCCTCCTCTATCCCAGTAACAGATATAGTTCTCAAGAATTACAGATATCATTTTCTCATCTAGGGATATAACTGATTTAACCTTTAAATAATATACACACACATGCATATATATATATATATATATATATATATATATATATATATATATATGTTTCTCCCCCCATTTACTTTTCTATGCATTTCTTGTGTCATATGTTTGTAGATTAAATTTTCTGTTTATTTCTGTTGTTTTTTTTTTTTTTTTTTTAATGGAAATGATTGAAAGTCTCTTACTTCATTGAAGATCCATCACTTCTCCTTAAAGATGATACTGAGCCTTACTGGTAGTTAATTCTTGGTTGTAAACCAAGCCTTTTTGCCTTTCAGAATATGGTAGTACAGATTCTGATAGCTTTATTGTAGAAACTGCCAAATCCTGGGTTATCTTGACTGTTGCTCCATGATATTTAAATTGTTTTTGTCTGGAAGCTTGCAGTACTTTTCCCTTGAGATTGTTCTTCTGAAGCTTTGCAAAAATGTTCCTTGGGGTTTTCCTTGTGGGATCTCTTTCTTAAGATTTTCTATAGTTTCTTTCAGTGAATATTTCCCCCTCTGTTTCTAGAAGGCTATCCATGTTCTTTTTTTGGTTATGGGTCCAGATAGGTCAATAATTTTTAAATTGACTCTTCAGGATCGATTTTCCAGGTTGGCTGTCTTTCCAATGAGGTATTTCATATTTTCTTCTATTTTTTCCATTCATTTTTGGTTTTTGACTGATTATTGCTGCCTCATAGAATCATTGATTTCCATTTGCACCATTCTAGTTTTTAATGTGTGATTTTCTTCAGGTTTTGCATCTTCTTTTTTCCCATTTGGTTAACTCTAGTTTTGAAGGTGGTGTTTTCTTCAGTGGATTTTTATTTTGCAATTGGCCAACTATTTTTTAAGGCGTTGTTTTCTTATGTCAGTTTTTTTCCCTTTTTTTTCCAACCTGCTGACTCTCTTGCATACTTATTTCTTTTCTCATTTTCTCTTCTACCTCTGTTGTTTCCCTTTTAAAGTCTCTTATGAGCACTTCCAAGAAGCCTCTTTGGGCATGAGAGCAGTTAATATCACGTGTTGAGATTTCTTCTGTGGACATTTTGCCCTCATCTGAGTTAGTGTTTTGGTCTACCCTGAAACCATAGTAACTTTCTAGGATCAAAATTATTTTCTGTTTCTTGCTCATTTTTCCTTTTTCTTTTGATATTTCCTCTTGTTTTACTGTTGTGGTTAAGCTTTGTTCCTGAGGTAAAGGGGACGCTGTCCCAAGCTTCCTGTGCAGCTGAGTCTTAGCTTTGAGCATAGTATCCCCTTGTTTTTGCAGGGAGTAGTTTTGCCTGCTTTGTTCAGGAAACAGGCTGGGTTTCCTATAGTTTGCCTTCTGAGCTGGCACTGGGAAGTTCCCCCCATCTGCTCCTCTACTGAGCCAGGACTGAGGATCTTAGCTGCTTATTTGTTGTGATTAAGACCCTCTCACTGACTTTCCCAGAGTCTATCTAAGCTGGGCTGGACACCCTTTTTACCCCTGTGAGACTGACCTTTCTTGAAGTTTTTTCTATTCTGTCTTGAGCTGGAGAGTGATTTCATTCCATCAGACTCTGTTCAGAGGCTTGGTTTCATGGGGTGTTGAGGGAAACTGGGACAGCTGGAGCATCTTTTTGGCTTTACTCTGCCATCTTGAGTCCATTCTTGGTAACCGTGACAAAGGTGATTTTTGATCTGATTTTTTTCTTGTGCAGCATGATATATGTGGAAATATGTTTAGAAAAATTGAACATGTTTAATCTTCATTGGACTGCTTGCTATCTAGGGAAGGGGGAAGGGAAGGAGGGAGGAGGAAAAATATGGAACACAAGTTTTTGCATGGCTGAATATTGAAAAAATTTTGCTTGCATTTTGAAAACTAAAAGCTATTATTAAAAAAGAAAGATTTCTTTAAAGATATAGCAACAGAATAAAAAAGACAAAGATGAAAGAACAGAAACAACACAAACACACAGACATCTCTCCCTCATATCTACATATGCAGTGGAAAAAATAAAACTGGAGAGTATCTGAAAGCACTTGAAAATGTAAAATATAAATTCTCAAATTATCCTGAAGAAAAGAGAAGATACATTTGAAAAAAAAAACAGCATCATTGTTACAAAAAATGAATCAAGAAAATAAAGAGCATTGAAAGCTAATCATGGTCTATTTCAAACCATTGCTGACTATATAAACTGTGAAGGACACTCTAAATTCAAAAAATTGCATCGGCTTATTATAAAATCATTATAATTTTATCTTGTGAAGGTTGCCATCCAGAAGATATATGATCAGAGGGTATAGAAAATTATGGAACAATGGGTGGACAGTGCAGAATCCTTGTTGGTATCCAAATAATGCTAAAAGCCCTAGCTAGACTTTCTCATTCCTGACTCCTGGAAGATTTCTGAAAAGTCAAAGACAAAAATTATGTACCATGAATGAGTACATTTGGATGAACAATGATTTTGTACCATTGAGAGCATTTTACCCCCTTAATGTTGGGATCCTTTTATTTCTAAGATGTCTATTTCAAGGATTCTGGTTTGCAAGGGTGAGTTTAGAACCTATATGAATTTTAGAGTAATTTTTTGCAGTGAGACTTTAAGAGCTAAGGTAAGGTTGAATTGTATCCATATCCTTCCAACTGTATTTTTTTTTAATTTTAACCAGAGTTATTTTGACTAGAACTCAATCAGAAAAAATAGCTTCTTCCTTTCCATTTCCTGTCTTCTGAGATATTTTCAGAAAATCTTGCCTTTAATAGGAGAAAAGAAAACTGGTAATTGAATGCAATCCTAAATAGTTGGGATGGTTGATAATAATTTAACTGAAACCACTATCATTTTCTTTTGCAAAATATTACATTTTGTGACAGCATGATTTTATTTAATAATTTATCCTTATGACTGCTATGAATAAACAAAAACAAAAATCCATTTACAAATTATGTGCACAGGGATACCCACAGGGATTTTGAAGACAAAAAAGGGTAGAAAAATAAGTCTCAGACATTTAGGAAATTCCTTAATTTCCCTTTATAGCTATCATAATGTTTAAAGAAAGGGTGTCAAGTCCTGCATCAAGTATATACCCATTATAGCCCATATTTACATAGTTCTTTCTATGCAGTATCTCCTATGACCCTGTTGATATTATTGACAAAAAATAAAACAAATAATAACTAGTTTACATTTACATCAGAAAAGTTTAGTGATTTCCCCAGTTTCCCACACTTACAAGTGGTAAGTGCCATGAATAAAATTAAGGTCCTTTTGATGTGGTTGATCTAACTAATACCAGATGATATGCTATAAGAAAAGCACCAAATATTGGAGTTCTGCAAAACGTTGGTTTATTTAGAAGAGGTTACAGATAAAATGAAGAGATACAATAGATGTAAGGATTTGTAAATATGGAATAAAGTGAAAGCACATAGCAAAGAAAAGAGGTTTTAACAATTAATTATGGAAAGGTCAAGTTTCCTAGTGGAACCCCCAATTAGCCAGGAAAAAAGAAATACCCCCATGACATTGGTGTGCAAGTCCTTAGCTGGCATTTAATATAACTTGAATTGCTGACTGGATGATTCCACAGATGATGGGACCATGAAGCTAAACTGATCTCCATCAGAGCCTTCTCCCTACCTGTCCCAGGGAACAATTCCATAAATGCTCCCAATTGTACCCAGTCACTCAGGATCCCCTCATTTTGACTTGAAGACCTCAGGTTCAGAGCTCTTTCCACTATAACACACTGCCATGGTAACATGCTGAAGAATAGGTATGCGCTAACATTTACTGCTCAGCACATATTTTTTTCTAGGAAATTCACTAGAAATTTTTGGGGACAGATTTTTGTCCTACATCCCTCAATTAGTTACTTATAGCTTCATTTTTAATGTATCTCTGGCAGCTCAGCTTAGAGGAAAATAGAAATCATTTTAAAATTTATGACCACAATTGGTTGATATTATACAACTTAATGAAAACCGAAACCTTATAACTGTTTTACCTTGCCCCGTTGTGATCACCTGCTCCTTATGTTTTGGGAGGACTTTTATCTAAAGCCCAAACAAGCTTTAGAATGATCAAGGAAAACATTTATTACTCTGGAATAAACAATCATACTCTGTTATAAGTTAACAGTTGTCATTAAAATTCTTTAAACCAAATAAAGAAATTATGATAATTTTAAGTTATTTAAACCATTTATTTGACAATATGTCATTATGGATCCAAATAAAACAGAAAGACAATTTAAATGCCATATTTAGTTGAAACTGTAGAGTTAAGCGTTGTTAACTTGGCAATGGTGAAAGCACCATCAATTTGACAATTGTGCATTGATTTTAATTGAATCATAGTTTGAGATCATTTCTCAAGTGGGTACAATTATTTTTAATTTCAGTTTATCACAAAAATCTATATTTTTATGTGCATCATATCATATTATCTTATAACATTCTGATTGGGTCCAATCATTCTAAAACTGGCAATTTACCTCTAACAAGGTCTGTTTTAAAATAGCCTTCTTTTCATTATGTTCAATTTTCTATTTAACATACCACACACATTTTGTACCTTGCATAACAAAATACAGAATTTCTGTTTCATTGGGTATATATATATATATATATATATATATATATATATATATATATATATATATATATATATATATATACTGCAATGTCTATGTGATTTGTGCATTTATGTTTTGTCCATATACATGCAGATATTTATATAGGCTATACTTATAATTTATAACAGCTGGTCTATAAAGTAGATTTTTTTTTATATGTGGAACTAGAGAACAGAACTAGAACAAAAATAAGAGAGATTTTACATTACAGTAACACAAAAGCACACTCAGAATAACCAGGTAACATTCATCAAAATCAACTAGATCCTCTATTATAATCACTTTACTTATCTTGCATATCAAATCTATGGTAATTATTTTTTGGATTTTACTTCCAATGCAAAGATAATTGTCTTGGCAGAGAAATCAAGCAAATTAAAAACTGAGTATCTTTGTCTTCTCTTTGTTTACAGTTGCCATTCACATCCTTTGCAAGTTAAGGTTAATCACCCTCATCTCCCTGACACTCTTCTCTCCCTGACACTCTCCTCTCTCTAGTGCTTCATAACTTTCTCCTTTGGTCCTTTTACTTATCTGACTGCTACTACTCAAGCTTCTTTCCCTGATCTTCATTTAGCCTGAATGAAGTGAGTAGTCATTCGTAATGTATAACCAGTTATTCAACATAATATTCTAAGTATGGTCTGAACAGGATGGAACACAGCAAAAATATTTTTTTCTCATTTACTAAAAACTTCTCTATTAATATAATAGATTACATTAGATTCTTTGGATTTCAAGTCATCCTGCTAACTTACTGTATATTGAATCTGTAGACAACTTTTAAAATGTCTTTCAAATTAACTATTATTAAACCACATATCCCCATCTATATTTTGAACCCCCAATATGGGACTTTATAAATATCTATCTCTAATTTCATCTTATTACCATTGAGAATTAATTCTGCACTCTGGGGATCTGTTTTTATTCCATGATTTGTGTATATTTTATTTATTCTCCTAATAAAATCATCACCTTATTTAGATTTGAAGCCACAAAATACCATCATCATCTAAATCATTTCCTTAATGCTACAAATAAAGAAACTGAGGCCTAATGGGATAAAGTACTTTAATTAGTAAGGAGCAGAGATAACAATTCAAACCTAGACCTATGATTATATATTTAGCTTTTATAAAATTAAAACTAATTAATTTTAAAAAATAATTTCATTTTTGCATCCCAGATTCCCTTCCTGTGTTGGGGATAATTGAAAAACAAAACCCTTGTAATGAATATGCACACCTAATCCAAATACATTTCTATATTGACCATGCTCTAAATATATTTCTTATTCAGCATTCAAAATCCCATCACCTCTCTTTTAGGACATGGATAGCACATTTCATTCTTGGCCCTCCTTGAGAATGAAATACAAAAATATAAGCATTTTTCATTATGGGTCCCCTAGACTTGGTCATTATGTTGATATAATTAATAAATCTTCCAAAGTTGTTCATTTTTATAATGTTATACAAATTTTTCTCTTGATTCTGTTCATTTAAATTTAACATCGATGTATGTGTTCCCAAATACCTCTGAAACTATGCCATAAATTTCATAATATTATAATAGTTTTTTCATTTCATTCATATATTATAATCTAGTCGATAATTACACAATTAATAATAACCTTGTTATTTTTACTTCCTTCTGTATACAAGACACTATACAGAGAAAATCACTATAATTTTATTTTTGCTCAAATGTATCTTTTCATCTTTTTTTTTTTTTTTTTTTCGTTTCAGCAATGTGTTGCTAATTCAAATTTAATGTCTGGATGAGCTCCACCAAGTGTTTTAAATTGTCTGTTTTCACATAGCTTCTCCAACATTTGTGTTTTTTAAAAAATTACCAGTGATGGAGAAAAATATGGAACACAAGGTTTTTCAAGGGTAAATACTGAAAACTTTCAATGCATATATTTTGAAAAGTAAAAAGCCATTATAAAAATTGTCATCATAGGTTTCAGATCAAAAGCCAAAGTTGGCTTTTTTTCTATTTTTATTTTGCTTTTTCCAATTATTAGTGATTTGGAGCACTTTTTTTATATTGCTTTTGATGATTTTAGTTTCTCACGTCATAATTTGTCTATTTATTAATTGAGTAATATCTATCATATTTTCAAATGAATCACACTAACTATATGTCATCTTCAGAGTTTATATGCCCATCATCCATGTTATAAAGTGGATAAATTTGATTACAAGAAATTAAAACATTTTTGCATAAAGAAAACTAATGGAGCCAAGATTAGTTGTTAATCTGGAATGTGGGAGAAAATCCCCCCAGCAAAATCATCTGATAAAGGCCTCATTTCTCAAATATATAGAAAATAAAGTGAAATTTATTAGAATACGTCATTCCCAATACATATAGTATTAAAGGATAAAAATAGGCTCATTTCAATGAAGAAATAAAAGTTATGTAAAGTCATGAAAAAATGCTTTAAAACATTATTGATTTAAAAAATACTAAATAAACTTTGAGGTAATACTTATAACTATCAAATTGGCTAACATGAGAGAAAGGGATGTGGGAAAATTGGGACACTATAGTATATACTCAATGTAGTTGTGAGCTGATGCAATTATGCTGGGAAGCAATTTGCAACTGGTCAAACGACTATAAAACTATACTTATCTTTTGATATAGCATTGTCTACTAAGTCCATGATTTCAGTTAGTTTTTTTTTTTTTTTTTTTTTTTTTTTATTGATATGGTCCATTACGTGGGTAGGTTTCTTATTATTGAACAAATCCTGCATTCTTGATATAAATTCCACTTATAATCTTTGTGATATATTGTTGTAATGGTCTTGCTAGTAATATTTTGTTCAAAAATTTTACATCAATATTCATTAGGAAAATTGGGCTATAATTTTTTTCCCTGCTTTTAGATCTTTTTGGCTTAGGTATCATAACCATATTTTTAATCATAAAAAAAAGTTTTGTAGAATTCCACCTATTTTTCTAAATAGTTTATATATTATTGGAATTAATTGTTCTTTGAATATTTGGCAGAATTTACTCAGTACTTGGCCCAGGGCATTTTTTTCCCTATGGGGTTGTTCTTTTTTTTTTTTTCCTAAAATGGGTTTATTTAAGGATTCTATTTCTTTATTTGTTAATCTATGTAATTTATATTTTATAAATGTTTATTGATTTCTTTCAGACTGTCAGATTTATTGTCATGTAATTTGGCAAAATATTATCCAGTGATTGCTTTAATTTTCTCTTCATTGATGGTGATTTCTCCCTTTTCATTTTTTGATAATGAATATTTGGGTTTTTTTTTTATCAAATTAGCCAATGTTTCATTCCCCCCCCCCATAAAATCAGCTTGTTGGTTTATTTATTAACTTGACTGTATTTTTACTTTCAATTTTATTAATTTCACTTTTGATTTTTCAGAATTTCCAATATGGTGTTCAACTGGGAATTTTTGATTTGTTCCCTTTTTTAGGTTTTGTTGTTGTTCCTACATGCTCAGTTTAATTATCTGTTTTGTTTCCGTTAGTAAGAAGTTAGAGAATAAAAAATTTCCATACTTGTTTCATTAGCTTCATGCCATAAATTTTGGTATATTGTATTATTATTAAAGAAACTATTGATTATTTCTATGATTTGTTTTTTGATCCACATATTCTTTAGGATTAGATTATTTAGTTTCCAATGAAATTTTTAATCTATCTTTCCATTGTCCTTTGTTGAATGTAATTTTTATTGCATTATGATCCAAAAAGAATATATTTATTATTTCTGCCTTTTTATGTTGGATTTTGAGGTTTTTGTACTCGATTACATGGTCTCTTTTGTGTAAGTGTCATTTGTTGCTGACAAAAAGTATTTTCCTTTCTGTTCCTATTCAGTTTTCTCCAAAGTTCTGTTATATCTAACTTTTCTAACATTGTATTTACCTCTTTGATTTGTTTCTTGTATATTTTTTGATTGGATTCATTGTGTTTTGAGAGGGTATTTTCAAGTTCACATTAGTATACTTTTGCTTTCTATTTTTTTGCTATAACTCACTTAACTTCTTTAAGAATTGGTATGCTACAAGAAGGTGGAATAAAAGCAGGGTATATAAACCCCTCAAAATACATTTAAATAATAATTCTAAACAAATTCTAGCACTTCACTATTCACAAAAAGATAGTGTGAAGCAATTTTAATTTAGATAATTTTGAAGGTCAGCAGGACAGGCCTGTTCCACTGAGCTGAGAGTGGGGATGATCCAACTTAGTGTATACCAGCATCAACCAGGTTCCAGCAAGCTAGGAACAGCCCTTGCTGCAACTAACTGAATCATTGGCAGCAGTGGCGATTTTCTGAAAGTCCATAGAAGCTGGAGGTGACTTAGAATGTCAGCAGGAAAGATTAACCTCAGTGGAGAAGGGCACAGTCCAATGCATATAGATATGCCAGCATATCCCTTGCCCCATCAAAAAAGAGAATGGTATTGGGAGCCACTGAATCATTAGTGACTTCTTCTGCAGGTCTCATACCTGACATGTTTAGGGAGTCAAACAGCTTGTCAAAAGGAGATTACAGAGGTCACTTTGTTAGGAGACAGGATTCTGTGGTTTAACCTCTTTTCAGGTCCCGATCACAGTCGTGTGTGGCCATCCTAGGGCAAAGAAGAACACTAGCACAACTAAGCTTGCAGCAAGTGGAATAAGGCTCTTCTTCACAGTTCCAGAGCAGAAGAGTGTTTGTTGTCACTCACAAATCAGAGCAACAGCCAAGATAGTAGTAAACATATCTCTCTTTACATTGTACCACCTTGGAAGAACTGAAAACTTTATAGATTCCTAGAAATACTTTGAAACAATGTACAAAACCCCTGAAACTTGCACTCTTCACCCTGGAAGGAGAACCTTATTTTAACAAATAATTAAAAATCAAGAAACAGGCTGGGAAAATGAGCAGACAATAGAAAAACATTCTGACCATAGAAAGTTACTCTGATAACAAGAAGATCAAAACATGCACTCAGAAGATGAAGTCAAAGTTTCTATATTCAAAGATTCCAAGAAAAATATGAACTGGTCACAGGCCATGGGAAAGCTTAATAGGGATTTTGAAAATCAAATAAGAGAGGTAGAGGAGAAATTGCAATGAGAAATGAGAGTGATGCAAAAGGAAATACAAAAATAACAATGAAGAAAAGAATGTCTTAATTGGGGGTGGGGAGCAGCTAGGTGGCACAATAGATAGAGCACCAGCCTAGAAGTCCTGAGGACCTGAGTTCAAATTTGGCTTCAGATACTTAAAAATTCCTACCTGTGTGAACCTGGGCAAGTCACGTAACCTCAATTGCCTCAGGAAAAAAAATAACTAAATGGAAAAGGAAAGGAGGTACAAAAGCTCAGGGAGGAAAACAATTCCCTAAAAATTAGACTTGAGCAAATGGAAGCTAATAACTTGATGAGAAATTAAGAAACATGCAAACAAATCTAAAAGAATGAAAACAGTTTTTAAAAGGTGAAATATTCCATTGGAAAAGCAACTGACCTGGAAAATAAATCCAGGAGAATAATTTTAAAATTATTAGTCTACCTGAAAGCCATGAAAAAAAAAAAAGATCTTAGACATCATCTTTTCAAAAAATTATCAAGGAAAACTATCCTGATATTTTAAAACTAAAGAATAAAATAGAAAGTGAAGAAAAAAAATCTACCAATCGCCTTGTGAAAGAGATCCCAAGATGAAAATTCTAAGGAATAGTATAGCCAAATTCCAGAACTCATAGGTCAAGGAGAAAAATATTTCAGGCATCCAGAATGAAATGCAATTCAAGTATGGTGGAGCCACAATCAGGATAACACAAGATTTAACATTAAAACATCAGAGGGCTTGGAATATGATGTTGTGGAGATCAAAGGAACTAAGATTATAATAAAGAATTATCTACCAAGTAAAATTAAATATAATCCTTTGGAGTAAAAGGTGGTTATTCAATGAAAAAGAGAACTGTCAAGCAATCATGATGAAAAGACCAGAGCTGATTAGAAAATTTGACTTCCAAATGTAGGATTCAGCAGAAACATAAGGGTGTAATCAGGAAAGAGAAATCATGAGGGACTTAATAAATTAATCTGTTTACATTCCTTTATGAGAGGATGGTACTTGTAATTCATAAGAACTTTCTCATTTTTGTGGCAGTTAGGAGGAGTCTTTATAAACATAAGGCACAGGTGTGAGTTGAATATGAAGGATTAATATCTTAAAAAATAAAAATAAGAGGTTGGGGGGTATATAGGAGGAGAAAGAGAAAGGAAGAGATAGAATGATGTAAATTATCTTCCATAAAAAAAAGATTAAAAAAAGGTTTTATAGTGGAGAGGAAAAGGGGGAGGGGAGAAGTGAGTGAACCTTATTCTCATCAGAATTAGCTCAGAGGGAATAACATACACGCTCGATTGGGTATAAACTTTGGAGAAGAAGGGAACATAAGAATGGGGAAAAGTGATAGCAGAGAGGGAAGATAGAAACAAATCACTTCTGAGAAGGGATAGGGTTAAAGGAAAGAGAGAATAGAGAAATGGGAGGAAATACCATTAGCAAGAGTAATTGTAAAGAGTTTTGAAGCAAATTTCTCTGATAAAGGCCTCATTTCTCAAATATATAGGGAATTGAGTCAAATTAATAAAAATAAGTCATTCTTCAGTTGATTAATCATCAAAAGATATGAATGGTTTTCAGATGAGGTAAACAAAGGTATTTGTAGTCATATTAAAAAGGTTTTAACTCACTATTGATCAGACAAAAGCAAATTAAAATAATTCTTAAATACTACTTCATACCTATTAGATCAAATAATTGTCCAGAAAAAGAAAACGATAATATATTGGAGGGAATGTGGAGAAAATGAGACATTAATATATTATTGTTGAAATTGTGAACTGATTCACCCTTTATAGAATAATTTGAAAGTATTTCCAAAGTTCTATAAAATCATTCATAACCTTTGACCTAACAATACAATTACTAGGTGCGTATCACAAAATAGATATAAAAACAAAAGTCTATTTCGAATAGCCTGAATATTTCATTGTTGAAGAGAGCCACAGTCATCAGAATGGTCATTTAATAATCTTTTTGTTGCTGTGTACAATGATCTTCTGGTTCTGTTCATTTCACTTAGCATCAGTTCATGTAAGTCTCTGAAATCATCCTGCTGGTCATTTCTTATAGAACAATAATATTCCATAATATTCATGTACTATAACTTATTCAGCCATTTTCCACTGATGGCATCTACTCAGCTTCCAATCCCTAGCCACTACAAAAAGGGCTACCACAAGTATTTTTGCACATGTGGGTCCCTTTCCTTCCTTTAAGATCCCTTTGGGATGTTAATCAATGATCAGGGCTATTTTTGCTTTTTTTACTCATTTTTAAAAGTCGAGATCTGTTCTTGGAGTAAATGGGGAGATTGTTCAAAGCTTTTTCTACAAGTTACAGCAACTTCACTCTACTCTGGGGCTGGTGGAACCAGCTTTCTTAACATGCTGGGTGAGGGTGGCTAAGCCTTGAATGTTATACTGGGGTTTAGGGGCTTATTATTTATCTTCTGAAGTTCCATTGGAGGTCTCACAGCTAGCCTGATGATCCATTGGCTTCTGAATCCAGATAAAGTAGCCAATGATTCTGTATTTTGGCTAAGAGTTTGGAGTGGTTTGCCATTTCTTTCTCCTGCTAATTTTACAGATGAGGAACTGAGGCAAAGAAGGTTAAATGACTTCCCTAGTCATATAGCTTGTAAGTTCTGAGGATAGTTTGAACTTAAAAAGATGAGTCTTCTTGATTGCAGTTCCAGTGTTCTACCCACTGTCTTAAGTAGTCGTAAGTAGTAAGTGTTTATATACCTATTCTATTAAGTTAATTGGAAACAAATGGTTAGAAAATATGGCTACTTGAAGAAATCTAGTTATTTAACTCATTTATACAGTAATGAAATTAATTTGCATGCTATACATTGCACATATGTTTAAATAATTATGAATTTTTAAATTTAGGTATGTTTCTTGTGCTCTTGGATGCCCATATGAAGGACATATAGCACCTGAAAAAGTGGCCAAAGTAAGATTACATCAATTGTCCTTAGATCATCATAAAGTTATCTAGATGTTTTGAATGAGCTGGTTATTTTTCATGTTCTGTGTAAAGTTCTATAAAAAAGGATACTTATCTCTTTGAATTCATTTTATTTTGATCATTGTAAAATATATAAGCACCAAAAAAATTAGAATCATTAGAATTGTTGGTGGCTAATAAACTCTGTTGGTTCAAATGGTGTTGGGAAGAGGGTAAGAGGTAGGGAAACAGAATTGGCTAATTTGTTTTTAGCACAAAAGATAATGTATTAATTAAATATTTTTTTTCAATTTCAGCCACATGTGGCAATAAAGAGTTTTATTATATTCATACACATATATTATTTTTGTTAGTGGTATTTTCTTTCATTTCTAGAATAGAATATATCTGAAATGCTTTTGAAAAAATAAACATAAATTGACCCATTCCTAAGGTTTTTGATTCAGCTGTGCTTAATTAAAATACTAAAGGAACCTGTATTTTGGTGAATGGTTCTGAAAGCTCAGCTGTGTTAAGGATGGTAATGGAAAACAAATTTACAAGTGAAAACTGAGTCATGAAAAACATGTTCTATCATCCATTGAAAACTATTCATCTAATTAAATCTAATTAAAATTCCATAATATTTCTAGGACTCTTCAAATGAAAAGAGTATCTATCCTTGTTCTCAAAAGCATTAGGTTGGATATGTCAATAGGATCTCAAAGAAATAAGAATTTTAATATTTTTAAAAAGCATAATAAATATTGTACCTTATTTTTTATCATTTCCTATCAGCACATTTAATGTATGTTAGTTTCTTTCCTACTATTTAGTTTTCTGGAAATAATGTAAGTGATTTTTCACATCATTACTATTCTTATGCTAAACCAGAAAGTATTTTAATGACATTAAAATCAAAGAAAGCTACTATAGATTAACAACAATAAAACATTCCAGTGTGAATTAACAGGATTTTAGTTCTTGGGTGGCTAAAGAATTTGCATGGCTTTTGGCCTAATCATTTTTGGTTTATCCCAAGATCAATAATGAACTGTCAGATCTGATTATACTATTATATCACAGCCAGATTTTGGTTAGAAGCTTTTTTGGTTGTTCTTAAAATTCCCTTCAAATGAAAAAAAAAAAAAAATCTCCTCACTAGGATGCAATGCAATGCTCCCCCCCCCAACTTTTTTCCATGTCTGTCTCCTTAGAGCATTAGAGAATTTCCTGTCTGAATGGAGTCTCAGGAGATCTTAGTTAGCTGACAGTAAAATCGTCTGAGTAGGATTTAATAAAATTAAATGACTATATGAAAAATCCATATTTAAAGGGAAACACAAGTGATATCTTCACACATTACTGAACTTAGTAAAACTTTTACCAGCATCTCTAATATACTTGATTTACCTCTTAGAAATCATGAGTAACTTCAAATTCCTAAGAGCATCAACTTTATTTTTAAAAAGGATAGGGAGAAAAAAAAGTCTGATGACTTTAATAATTAAACACTGAATGAAATAAACAATATCTCTATGTAATATAATGTATACTGCTCCTGTAGTAAGAAAGACCTAGATATAAATTCCCGATTTTATACTTAATATATGTGACCATAGATCCATTACTTAAATTTATAGGTTGTCAGTTTCATCATCTCTAAACTGAGGACAATAATACTTCCAGTGCCTTCTCAAAGAGTTGTATATGAGGTTCAGATAACATAATTGTATGTACAGAACTATAGGAATATCAGTAATTATTATTTTCAAAGAAGAGCTTTTTTATTTACCTAAGCAATACTATTTATAGTTTCTTTGAAAGAATTAATTGTATTTCTAAAACACCCAATAGTCTTCAGTTATATATACACAGCAGGTACTAAACTCCTTGGGCAACTTCCAGTGTTAACTAATTTCAATTAAAGTAATTATACCATTCCTGGAGAAGTGTCCAACCTATCTTTTAAACAGATTGGCAGAATTCCTCTGAAATTCTTGAGCAGCTTTCAAAGATAACTACTTCCAAGAAAACATGCAGACCTTAAAGGGACTTGCATCTGAAGCCTGCCCCCCACAGCTAAGGAAATTGAGGACTAATAGGTAAAATGACTTGCTTCAGGTCATTTAATTGATTAGTGTCAGAACCAACAAAAGAATTCAGATGTCCAAATTGCCAGTTTTATGTTTTTTCACTATATGATTTTTATAAATTAATTACAGAACATATGATTGTGTTCATATTTCTATTTTTGTGGGTGTATAGAGGTAGAAGTAGACCTATAAATCTATCAATATAGAGAGCTCCAACCAAGGAAAATCCCTCTGTTAATGCTGATCAGTTTCGAGACTTGGGAGTTTATCTCTCTGGATATATTGAAAGTTACCTAAGCTCATATAGCAATGTGCTCAAAATAAGAATGAAACCAGACCTACCCAGTTAGATGCCCATATCCAATCTGATTAGGCACTATGTCATAAAGACACATAATAAAATATTAATTAATGAAAACAACTAGTTAAATTATAGTATTTTAATTATGAAGATAATTATTTCTGTTTAAGTAAAAAGGTATTTCATCAAGTTATTAGGGCAGGAAACTATGAGTAAATATGATTTGATCATTTCTATCATTCACACAAATTGTTAGGAGTTTCATACAGAGATATTTGTTACTTTGAAGAGTCACTGATTTTTTTTTTCACTATAAAGAATTTGTTACCTCTAAATGATCTCTTCTGTGGAATTATGAAGCTTATGTACCTGTTTATTTTTTATGTCTGTTCAATTTCAGCATTTTAATATAACTCCTTTCTTAACAGGTGTCTAAGCAGTTGTATAGCATGGGTTGCTATGAGATCTCTCTAGGGGACACCATTGGAGTGGGAACTCCTGGAAGTATGAAAAGAATGTTGGAAAGTGTTATGAAAGAAATTCCACTAAGTGCTCTTGCTGTTCACTGTCATGACACATATGGGCAAGCTTTAGCAAATATTCTTACAGCTTTGCAGGTAAATTCAATTCTTCCTTCTTTTCTCCCTCCCTTTATTATCCTTCCTTCCTTCCTTCCTTCCTTCCTTCCTTCCTTCCTTCCTTCCTTCCTTCCTTCCTTCCTTCCTTCCTTCCTTCCTTCCTTCCTTCCTTCCTTCCTTCCTTCCTTCCTTCTTTCCTTCCTTGCTTCCTCTCTCCCTCTCTCCCTTCCCTTTCTCCCTTCCTCCTTTCTTTCTATCCTTATTTTCCTTTTATCCTTGTCTCTCTTCCTATCTTTCTCCTGTTTTTCTTTTCCGTGTTGAATTTTGCTTCTTAAGTAAAAATAAAGTTTTAGAAGCTGTATTGTATATGTGTGCTTACCATGAAGAAAAGGTCAGAGAAAAAACAGTTGTGATCATTTTAAATGTTTAAATGTTTTTCTGTTATGACTAAAAGTAAACTATGTCCAGTAAATAAATGCATTATAGATATAAAAGCTGTAAATATACAGTAATACTCTGATTAATAGGCATGCAGCTGACTGAAAACTCCAAGTAATTCATACTCTGGGATAGCTTACATTGACTGGAAAATGACAAAGATACAAAGACAAGAAGCCAAAATCCACTTTCAAAAGCTATATTTGAAGACAACAAACAAATTTAACAGATTTTTAGGATCATTTGAATGGCTGTTTATTTCATTGTATACATCAATTCAGGAATAAGATCCTAAGCTCTGAGATTTTGCAAATATAGTTCAGCTTATGTTTATAATAATAGAATACTCACATTTACTTTAATTATTATAACGGACAATGGGAAAATTTTTTCTTCATCTAGCCAGGTTTGTCCATGCTAATCTGATTTTTTTAACTACTAGCAAAGGAGAAGATAAGATATAAACAAAGACCACAGATATTTAATGACGGAGCAAATAATGCTATTAAAGTTAGGCCTGACTCAAGGTACTACCACAAGAATTCATTTTTTGGGATGATCTCTTAAAAGTTAGTGAAAAAAGGCTCACTTAGGCATGAGAAAGGAGATTTCACTCAAGGATGCTATAACACTTAACTCATGTGGATGTGACCCCATTTGCCTCCTTGTGGAAACACATTTGGCCAGCAGGGCAAAGTAGATGGCTCTCTTACTATTAGGAAAATTACTGAATGTGAATGAGCAGTTTTATTCCCTTAGGTGACCAAGAAATTCTGGCATATTGTCTAGAGTCTGTGTAAAAGCTTAGTCAGTTAGCAAAGACATAATTCTAGTCCATTCAAGTTCTACTGACAGTTTTGTCATCGTTTAGAGGTAAATGGCCTAACTCATATTGGGGAGAAGGTGGGGAATCCTGGTGGATGTTGCTTTAATCATAGATGAATAATGAAAGAAAATTATAACTTCATTATAACAATCCTAAGAATTGAGGTGAACTTCACTCAAAACCATTGAAACTATCCTCTTTCAGAGTGACTATGCTATCTCATTAAATCCAAAAATGAAGAGCTTTTCTTTCATACCAATGCCATCTTTTCTCTTTTTCTAATGAGAACCACTGTTCTTCCAATCATACAGTTTTATTCATTCACAATAATTTTCATTTATCATTCTCCATTGCGTTATATGGTTTTCGGGATTCAATCTCTACAATATTATTCTCATCACCCTTATATATCAAAGTATATATAAATCCAATGTTCAGGGGAGGTTCTTATCAAATTGTTTTTAAAATTTCTGCAGCCTCTTTATCTTCTGTAAGCAATAGTTTTGTAAAAGCTGTAATTGTTTTCCCCTGTTACAATGTGAGATTACCAAATATTACATAAAATAATGTTTTTGTAGCCTTTGGGCATATAATAAAACCAACTGCCACTTCCTTTGTTTGATTCTCTAGGGAGTATATATGAGCTATTTATTTTCCTTTAAAACAATTATTTCAAGATTGATGGGATTCACAGTTTGTCCAAGCATTGATCATTGGACAAGTATTTTATATTTGGAATGCCAAAAGTAAAATAAAAGTGTATAGGTGGTATAAAATAGAAGTTCTTAACATGAGGACAAAGAATTGTATTTTAATATGATTGATTTTCTATGTATTCCTATATACTTTATTTTATGCATTTGAAATATTCTGCGAAGGCATGTGATGACTTCGCCAGAATATCAAAGGGACATGCCTTAAAACAAAATATAAGAACCCTAATCTAAAAACTGTGATTCTTAACACCATTTTTACTCCTCCTCCTTTGCCACTAGTCACCATTTTACCATTGGCATTATAGAAATTAAGACTGCTGCAGAAGAATTAGAATTATTTTGCCTTTTAACATAACTTGTTTTATGGATTGATATGATCAAAAAAATAATCAACCTACCTACAATGACCAACCTACAGGTTAAACCTCTTTCTATTTAACTCAGCTGAGGCATTTTTTTTTCCTTTCTTTTTCTTGAGGTAGGACAGACTGTCTATTTTCAGGATCTAATACCTATGTGACCTTATTCATCATCCCTCTGTTCAAAAATGTAACGTAAGGCACAAAATTAGGAGATGTATAATCACTAACAGTGTTTGGTACTCAGTGGAGGAAAATTAATGCTGATTCCAAGTTGAAAAGATTTCTTGGGTGTGATGAGGTACTAAATATTATTGTTTGCAGAATATGATGGTTATTGTGATGATGACAGCATTTTTATAACCCTTTAGGTTTACAAATCACTTTTTACACATATATTACAAATTTATAAAAAAACTATGTTATGATATCCTTTTGACAATCCTTAAAACAGGTAATATTATTACATTTTAAAGATGAGGAAACTGAATCAGACTAAGCTTAAGTGAGTTGCCTAAGGTCATTTAGCTAATAAGTGTCTGAGACAGGACTCAAATTAAAATCTTCCTAGCTCTATTGCTCTATTTATAGCTGTTTCTGCCAGCTGGTGCTCTTCTAGTTTCCTCAAGTCAAGGCAAGTCAACAACAACAGTTTATTAAGTGCCTACCATATGTTGGATTTTGGGCTAAATATATAGGACATCAATTTCTGGAACATTTCAGACATTCCTGGAAGAAATCCATATGCATAGATAAAAATTTAAATTAATCATTGATAAAAAGGGAGATTAAATGTATTTAGATATACAAGTAATAAAAGCTTATTCATCTATATGCATATCTGGACCAGACAGTGAAAATGTATGGTAAGCTAGGACCATAATTGAACAGAAGGAGAATCTGTTGCCTTTTAAATGTTATGAAAATAATTTAGCAACCCACTTTTCTTCTAGAAACACAGGTCAAATTTTTTAATACTAAGATTGTACTGGCTTTGTTATTTGACATCACATTTCAATTAAATTAGTCTCTAGTATTTGAAATAAGTTCCATACACAATATATGTTGTAGGTACAATCACAAGCTGAAACATATAACCAAAGAAGAACTTTGAAGAAAATCAAAATAAAAAATGGAGAAATATATGATAAGAAGAGAAGATTGATTATGTGGTGAAGGAGAGAAATAAAAGATCAACAAACATAATACTTCACTGCTATCTTCACAGTTTTTAAAGAATGAAATGAGACCTTCCAGCATAAATACATTAAGGTCTTGCAAAGTGAGGAGGCCATTTGAGTGTCTAAGAAGGGAGAAGTTTGAAATAATTAGGGCAAAGCTCTCTGTTGATCAATAATAGTATCATGCCCATGAATCTACCTTATATTTCAGTCCTGATAGTTGAGGTGATCCACTTAATCTTCAAAATAAATAAATAAAATTTCCCAAAGAGACTTATGACATTTTTTGAATGCAGGAACTTAAATTTCTGCCTTTATAGCCATAGTACTTAGTCTCATGCGTAGTAACTACTGGGCACTTAGTAAATTTTGCTCTGGAAACAGAGATATTAAATCTCTTCTAATCTCACATTCCATAAAGTAATTTGACGTTGTGTGGTTTGGAATTAGGAAGAACTAAATTTACCTTCATATACTTACTAACTTCTGAGTTATACTTAATAGCTAACTTAACTTCTCAGCTTTGATTTCCTAATCTATAAGAGAATAGGCTCTACATCATAATGTAGTTAAGATACTCAAATGAGGTAATACATACAAACTGTTTTGCAAAGCTCAAAATTTAAATTTGGGTTGTTATAGCTTCCTAATATTTTTTTCTACCAATCCTGCTGGCAAATTTAGGTACAAATCTCATCATTCCTCTGATAAAGTATTTTCTGATAAAACATTCTAATATATTTCAAATCTTTTATTTTTTTAAACCTTTTTGATATTTATATAATTTTTGAAACATTATTTCATCACAAATGTAGTGAACACAAGCATTTCCATACACAAAAGATAGAGCATTGATGGCATTTGTTTCATTGTAAAGGATGCTAAAACATTTGATTCATGGGTTGATAAGACCAAACCGTATGATTAAATGTAAAATTATGAACTTCTCTTAGTATGGTTACTGGTTTTTTTAAGAGTACATTGAATTTAGGGGCAGCTAGGTGGCACAGTGGATAGAGCACCAGTCCTGAAGTCAGGAGGATCTGAGTTCAAATGTGACCCAGACACCTCCTAGCTATGTGACCCTGGACAAATCATTTAACCCCAATTGCCTCAGCAAATATATATCCATATATATATATATATATATATATATATATATATATATGTGTGTGTGTGTGTGTGTGTGTGTGTGTGTGTGTATACATATACATATATATATATATATATATATATTTAGTTTTATCAGATATTAACAAAATTATTGTTTGTATGAGATAGCTAAGTGTGTTAATAGATAGGATATTAGCCCTACAGTTAGAATGAGCTGAGTTCAAATTATTTTACCATACTCCTTGGCTCATTGGTTGAGTTGCAGGAAGTAGAATACATACCTTCTTAGTTTTTTTTTCCTTACTCTGTTACTCAGCAAGCTCCTTTTCTTTAAGGCTCATTCTATTCATATCTATCACTCAACTAAAATTCTGGTAAAACTGTCTGCAAGCCCCTAAGTCACTTTTGTTTTTTCCCTACAGGTTTGTTGCTTAGTTTACAATGTTTCTCCCCTCCCAACTCCTGCCCTTATACTAGGGAACTTTAACATACTACATATTGCTTCTCCCTCAAATACCTGAAGCACAGTTCTTCAACCTACTCACCTCCTATAAACTACTCTTCCACCCAATCTCAACCATACACCAAGATAGTCATTCCCTTAATCTTTGTCCGAATTTCCTTTCTACCCCTACATCTATTTATATTGATATACTGCTCATTTTAAAAAAGTGAAAATCTCTGGTACTACCCTCTGCCTTCTACTTAAATTCTAGTTCCTGGATTCCAAGAAGCCCTGTGCTTCTTCTTAGAGTAAATTCACCATATCTATTCAATTTTATACTCTGTCTGGTCATCTTTCTGCCCTGTTATCATCATAATTATAGCCTTCCAACATCTTCACCCCACCTCTGACTCTCCTCTCCTTCTAGCTTTGAAAACATTAATCAAATTAACATTACTGTGCTTGAAAAGGACATTTTAGATTGCCCTATCACTCCACCCACAGTCCTTTGGACTTCTTTGACAAAATATCCCTTTCAAGACACCATTCATTTTTATTATTTTTTTTTATTACATTGAAGCTGCTTGATAGTAGAAATTATCTTGCTTTTTCTATCGGCCTTAGCACATTTAGGGTAATTCCTGGAACCAAATAAGCATTAAATACGTTTTTTTTTTTCATTCATTCAGCATCCTCAGTCATTCTTTATGTGTCATTGACCTGAGTTTCCTCATTGTTTTTGATTACCCTCCTCCACTTTTAGTACTTCAAAGTTCCTATTAAATATGGTGGTCAATTTTTAACATTTAGAAGGGAAAAGCATATATATGCATGTACTCACACATATACACACACACACACACACATATATATATATATATATATATATATATATATATATATATATATATATACACATATATATCCACATACACACATAAATATATATATATATATATATTACTAAAGAATCTTACACATAAAATCAAGTTTTTTGAATATTAAAATACTTATCATTTCCTATTAGTATATGATAGATTGAAACTTTTTAACCTATATAGAATTGGATATACTTTACATTCATTTTAGATTTATTTTCCCTCTTAAATGTATTGTACTGTATCAAAGTTATCATAGATAATTTTAATCTGGAGTACAAGACTGAAGGCTTATAGTTATTAATGAAGTTAATAAACCAATTAATTAAAGTTATATATCTCTATAGTCAAATTAGTCTTATGTCCTGTATTTGATATTTGATTTCCTATCTCTTTACCTTTGCAAATGAATTCCTTATGTCTAGAATCTACTCCCTTCTCATTTCTATGTTATCAAATGCCTACCATATTTCTAGCATAATTCAAGTGCTATCTATTCTACCAAATCTTTCTTCATCCTCCCAGCTATTGCTTTACTCTGTCTTCATGTGTCTATCTGTCTGTCTCAATTACTTTATATTATTTTATAGAGGCATTGTATTTTTATCTGAATGTAACAAGACTTACACTCAAGAATGTAAGTTTCTGGAAGTTAGAAACTGATTTTCAAATTGAATTAACTTGAATACAATAATTTAATGATCAAGAAATCAGATATCACTATTGTGTGTACCAAAAAACTTGGGACATATGAAAGAGATGGACCTCTGTGAATGATATAGAAGAGTCTTATACTGATATCTTCAATTCCATCAGCTCTATAAAAACATTGACTTTGGGATAAGAAAACATACATTCAGATGCCAGATTTGTGACTTGCTTTATGAACTTTGGCAGTTGGTTTAAAATTTCTGGACCTCAGTTTCTTCATCTAGCAGGTTTGACTTCATGACTGATAAAATTCCTTCCAGCTCTAAAACAATGATTTATGATTCATGCCATTGCCGTTTTAATTGAGGTGTTCCTGAACAAGGACATCTTAACTACCCCTGGGAAAATACAGGGTTTTGGGAGGGAGAAGAGAAATGAGTAACTCATAAACAGCCTAGCCTAATGAGCGAGCACAATTCCAGAACATTCCCAAGGAGAAATTCCAGAAGGGTATACCAGTAGTGATTTGTGATTCGCCTACTGAGCAGCTACATTCTCATGTGGCTCCATGTAAGAACAATTTATGGTGAGAGTAGGGTGAGCAGAGCTTACTTCTTCTGGCAGCTGTACAATCCGGATACAAGCTTACTTGGATAGAGTAATGAATACTGGTGATATAGGGGTCCCAACACTGTATCTTAAAATATAATGGGAAATTTCTAAACAATCCTGAAATTAAAAAAAATATATCCTTCTCTTAAGGTATTTATTTTTCACATTCTCATGAGAAATATTTCAGGGAGCTCTTGGGGCAAAGGTGAAACTAATTGGGTATTTTGTGAGTTTGAGCTTTAAAATTTCAGTAAACAATCTTTCTACCAGTGATTTCTGAAAAATCTTTAAAAAGGCTAAATGTATCCCTTGTTTAAAATTGGATATAAATTGTTCTAAAAGAAAAGCATGAAATACTATATGGTATATGGGAAAAGTCTAGTTAAGGATTCAGAGGCTCTGGGTTCAGATCTTGACTACTATTAACTGCTTATATGAATCATTTAAACACTTTTGTTCTCACTTTCTCTCATCTATATTATAAGATAAAGGTTGGACAAAATGAATTCTTAGATGCCTATCACTACTAATCATATGATCTGATGATTATTCCATTTATTTGACATGATTTATGAGATCCATTTTGTCTAAAGTATAAATCATATTATCACAGAAGGATGAGTGGTTGAACATTATTCACTCATGTATGGTAGCATACTGAAGTAAATAAATACAAAATAATAGGTTTTATTGATTTTATAATATAGGGCATTTGTGTAATGGGCACTTTCCAAGTAATCCCATAAGCAATGTAGTATATTACTATTATTATCAGTTTATTGATGGAAGAGATTTAGGCTGAAAAAGACTGTGATTTGCTCAAATTCACATAGCAAGTCATAAAGCTATAGAAGACAGTTCAAAAATATTTTTAAGAATAGAGAACTTTGAGATTCTATATTCATCTTCAGTACTATTAACCCCCCCAAGTTCTTGTGTGGTTTTACAATATTTTTGATAACAAGAATTGTTGCCTGTTTCCCCTTAAAAAGTGGATATTCTGAGTTGCAGTAGCACTCTCCCTCACCCCCCAAAAAAAACAAAAATCAAAAAAGATAATAACAAATAACCTATATCTCAATTCAAGAAACATTTATATAATTCCTAATAAACAAAATATTCTGTTTGCTTTGGGGATTTGAACACATAAATACACACACATACACAAACACATACAGAGTCACTTCTAAGTAAGGTGATAGTTTAGGAGCACAATATGTACGAAAGAAATTTGCACAAGAAATTAAATAGAAAGCATATACAGAATTGCCTAAATAATTTCAAGACTATCCTAATAACTAGGGTTAGAAAAGTCTTCATGTAGGAGGAAGAGCCAGATTTATACTTTGAAGAAATCTAAGAATTCTGTGAAAAAATAGAGAGAGTGGAAAAGCATTTCTGATGTATTTTGGGCAATTTCTATATTATTTAGCCTCTCCTCACCAGGATAATCTGGTTGTTGCATGGCAGACATATATTGCATTGTAATGTAACTTTCCCAGGTCAGTAAGACTTCCAGAGTTTGAGTTCATTAGCATAGTTTCAAGAAATCAAGGTCTCCTCCAATGATTTCAATGAGTTATTAAAATAGATCAGTAATAGCTATTTGGTCATAAGTAAGTAAATAAATATTAATAATAAGGTATTAATTATTGTTATGAATTAGCATTTATATAGCACTTTAGGGCTTATAAAGCTTTTTATAAATATCTTCTTTGGTCTTGATAACAATTCTAGGATATAGGTACTATTATTATTCCCATATTGCAGATAAGGAAACTGACACACAGAAAGAGTAATTATATGACTTTTTCAAAGGTTATACACCTACTGAATGTTGGAGGTAGAACTCATCTTCTAACCCCGGGTCCAAAGCATCATCCATTGTCCCCCTAGCTGTCCACATGGATGATGAATCTAGAGTCATGAAGCCTTTTAAAACCTGTTTTCTTACTAGTTTTGGGCAACCCATTTAACTTTTCTGGGTCTTCATCATCTTATTTGTAAAACTGGGATAATAATGTCTGTTTTGTATCAGAGTTATTATGAATATTGAAGATGTCATGTTTTATTTGTTGAGAGGCACTTTACAAACTTTAAAACATCTTACCTATTATCATATGTTTCCTATTATTAAATGTAGTGTTCTCATATTGGCTCTTGGTGGAAAAAAAAGGATTCAATCCCTCTTCTCTCCTAACAATGACTCTGAATACCTTTTTTTTTTTTTTTTTCAATTTGAATGTATTTAGGACAAACTATAAAAATCCCTGGCTCTTTTGACAGTGTCTAAAAATAATCTGAAAAGGATAGTTAGATGTATTCAAGCATCTTTTTAAAAAATATTTTATTTAAATTTGGATAGATTCTTTGTTTAAAATAATAACAATTTGTTTGGCTGAATTCCACTCTTTTTTCAAACTAATTTCTTCAAAATCATATAGTAATAATGGTTTCTTGTTTTTAGGCATTCTTACAGGGATAATAATGAAACAAGTGAGCACTGAAACATTGAAACATTAAAACAAGTTCAATTCCTTTAGTAACTGGATTTACTACAGTAATATCATCCCATGCACTTAACATATAAAAATTGGATACAAATTTCTCTTGGAATTTTATTATTTTGTATGCTCATTTTCATTGCTTTGCTGTCATTTCCAACCCCCTCATATTTTCCCTCATTTTTCTTTTTCATTGTTTCCCCACCAAGAGAGGTTAAAGAAAAAAGGAAAAAGTCCTGGACAATGGGTGAGATAGTGAATATTGTGAGTGAGCAGTGTGTTGTCATATTATAAAAAGAATGGGGTGAAATGTTAGATATGAAGTTGTTTGCCGTGGACTCAAACAATAGTTTGTTTTGTTAAGTGATTATTATCCCTGTTACTGTTTTTCATAGTTCTTGGATCAGATTAAGTTGGGTAATAATATATCTGAAAATATTTTTTCTTGGAGAGAATTTTCTTGAATCTATGTATCCATTCTATGTATCCATCTATTTTTTTCTCTTTATCTAAATATAAAGATAAGTAAATCTACCTACATCATTTAGATCTATTTCTTTTTATTTCTATTTCTGTATCTCTATCTCAGTGCCACTATATCTATCTCTGTTTTTGTATCTATCTGTTCCATTGTCAACATAAATGTTACATGCATATCCCTACACACAAATACATACCAATCATGAAGTATAGAAGACAATTACACAGTGTCATGAGAGCCATTTTTCAACTTTCATTAATTATCAAATATGGACTATGTCATTTGGCCAAATAACTTGACTTTCCAGAGCTCCTTGGCATTTCTCAAAGACTATACATTGCTTTCCTTAGGTAGAATGAGTTTCCTCACTAGGAGTTTCCTATACAATGAAATTCCTATCTTTTTTCTGCTACCTATCTACCAATTTGTGTCTATTTAACTTATTTGCCAACTATTTTTCTAGATATGCATCTCTCTACATGCTTGAAATCTGAGTGTATTTGTGATTTCATTAGTGTAAAAAAGACCCTGTTTTAAAATCTCCTTCCACTAATAAAAATTTATGGTTTTTTTCTGTAATGTATAGTCTCAAAAGAGTTGCATAAAGTACTGTTATTTGTCCATGGTTAAACAGCCAGAATATGGCAGAGGCAAGACCTGAGCCTAGGTTCCAACTGCCCACAAATCCAATCTTCTCTGTTCAGTAGAACCTAAGTCAACATGGTATAGACAAATACTTCTGGAATTAGAATTAGAAGAATTGCTTTTTAATCTCAAATCTGCCACTTACTAGTTGTATGATCTTGAAGCAGTCACTCTGCACTTTAGGGCCGTAGTTTCTAATTCTTTAAAATTAAGAGACTAAACTAGATTATTATAAAGAGTACTTATATGTCTCATATTCTGTGACATATATATATATGTGTTTGTGTATTGAGATATTTCAAACAGTTAAAAAAAGGTAACAGAAATTTAGTTAGATAAATTGAAGCAGTGTGATTTTAAATGCAAACAGACCTATATCTTAAATATTTTCCAACTTGAATGTGGTTCCTATTTAACTTCCAGGTTTATATTTAATATCCTGGGAGATAGCTTTCATGATCTCACACATTCCATTGATCTTATAAGTAAAATAGAAGTGGAAAAAGAGCTTCACAATACCTTCTAGGGAGTAAGGACATATTTTATTAACTGAGTCCTTCCTTGATAGAAGAAATGGGATAAAGGGTAAAGAAAGTTTTTGTTAACATGTTTTTTAGGTTTAACGGCTTACATCATTACTTAGGAGGCAGAGTGTTTCCTTTTAGGTTCATTAATATACTACCTGGAAACTACTGGACTTCCTGGCATTTTTATTTAGAATTTCAGATACTCTAGCAATAATTCACAGGCATGATTTCTGATCAATCAAAACTTAAGTATTTATCAAGTATCTAGTATGAAACAGATATTACATTATGTGCTAGAAAGAAAAAGAAAAAGTGAAACAATCTCTTCCCTCAAGGAAGAAACATTCTATTGAGAATAAAAACATGTAATTTCACAGATATATACAAAACATATGTGTAGTAGTGTTTGAAGGGTAATTCAAGTTACTGAGAAATGGAAGGATCAGGAAAGGTGTTGTTTAGAAGGAGGTATACAAACTGAGTCTAGGAATTATAAGAGGGGAAACTGAGTAATCAGTATATTCCATATATGAGGCATAGTCAATTCAAAGGCACAGAGATGAGAGACAGACTTATGTATGAGGAACAATAAGAAATCTAATATAGCTGAATTATAGGATACATGAAAAAGAGTAATGAAAAAAAAAAAGGACAGAAAGGTAAATTAAAGTTAGGTTATAAAGATCTTTGAATGTTAGAAATCCCTCGTAGAGGTAATTAGGATCAATTAGAATTTATTGGAGGGAAGTTACATGGTTAGTCATATAGTCAATAAGCAAATATTAAGCATTGATTATATGCCAGGCATTCTGCTAAGCTCTAAGATTACCCAAAAACAAAATGATTTTTGTCCTCAGGGAATATATGTTTAAATGAAGCAGAAAACATGCATGTAACACTATTATCTATCTGAAAAAGCTTATCTGCAATTCCAATAGACTTGTGATGGACAGAGCCATCTGCACCCCAAAAGAGGGCTATGGTAGGGATGGAATGTCTTCACCATTTTTATTGTTTGCTTACTTTTTTCCCTTTCTCATTGTTTTACTTTTTTGATCTGATTTTTCTTGTGCAGCACAATAAATGTGGAAATATATACATATATATACATATATAAATTGCATATGTTTAATCTATATTGGATTATTCGCAGTCTAGAGGAGGAGGTTGGGAGGAAGGAGGGAGAAAAATTTGGAACACAGGTTTTCAAAGGGAAATATTGAAAACTATATTTCCATATATTTAAAAAATAAAAAGCTACTTAAACATTAAAAAAAAAATAAAAAAGTGTATCTTAAAGTCAATCAGCTATAGAAGGATGATGTTAAGTTTTTACTAAGTGCTAATGAGATAATGAGATGATAGGTTCTTTGTTGCGAGCTGTCGTCTCCAGAAGCTGCTGGATCGCTCTCTGGGAAGAGATCTGCTGTGTCTACTCAAATCTCTCAGACAGATTCTTCTTCCTGTAACGAACCGTTGTCTCCAGGCAGTTGCTGTTAACTCTTGTCCTTAGAAGTGACTTCCCTTCCTGCAGAGAGCTCCGTCAGGCCTGATGTAATGCAGAGAGTCTTCTTCTATCTCTGAGAGTCCTCTTTTATTCTCCCAGAGAATGGGCGTGGGATAATGCAAGGGCTTCTGGGAAGAACCACCCCAGCCAATGAGCTTTCCCCCTCTATCAAGTCAACCTGAGTTCTCACCTTGTAATTGTCCAGAAAACCTCAGTTCTCACTTAGTAATCCTAACATCTCCCCCTTTCTTTTGATTTAGAACATAGGACAGTCATGACCTTGAAACATAAATCCATCAATATGGGAAGTATTACAGATAATTACATAAATTACATAAGCACATAGTAACATAGTAACGTAACACATGCTAGAAGTATATAACATAATCATAAATTGAAAATTTATAAATGTCCATAAGTCCATTGTCCATTAGTCTCATCTTGTGTGAGGAAGTCCAATGATTCCTGCTGATTTTAAAGTTCTTTAACAGTCTTCTTATTATCCATGCTCTTTCAGTGTCAGATGTTTCTTAGATCTTTTCCTTTATTTTGAGGTCTTTCTCTTTTTCTGTCTCTCTCTGATGGACAAGGCGAATATGACTTGTTGGCACCCATCTGATTCCTTCTCCTGCTGAAGAAATACAAGCAAACCCTCTCCCCCAGGCAGTTAACCTATCTGGTCCCTTCCATTCACCACTTTCTGGATCTCTCCACATCACCTGGCGATTATCTAAGGACAGTGGAGATGCTCTCACTGGACACTGCCCTTCTGGTGGGTTATAAAACCTGTCTGCTGGAGCCAGCGCATCTTTGTCAAAAATTAGAAAATTAATGGTATAGAGAACTAAATTTAGAAGTTCCCTAGGGCTACCTGTGGCTCCCCCTTTCTTTTGTTTTTGGAGGAGTGTCTTAATATCTCTGTTTCTTCTCTCTACTATTGCCTGCCCTTGAGGATTAAAGGGTATGCCCGTGGTATGTAAAATCTTATACTGTGCACAAAAGTGTGTAAAATGTTTGGACGTATATGCAGGTCCATTGCCTGGGGGAGAGGGTCCATAGTCAGTCGGTAGAGCATGAGACTCTTAATCTCAGGGTCGTGGGTTCGAGCCCCACGTTGGGCGCCAATTGTTGCGAGCTGTCGTCTCCAGAAGCTGCTGGATCGCTCTCTGGGAAGAGATCTGCTGTGTCTACTCAAATCTCTCAGACAGATTCTTCTTCCTGTAACGAACCGTTGTCTCCAGGCAGTTGCTGTTAACTCTTGTCCTTAGAAGTGACTTCCCTTCCTGCAGAGAGCTCCGTCAGGCCTGATGTAATGCAGAGAGTCTTCTTCTATCTCTGAGAGTCCTCTTTTATTCTCCCAGAGAATGGGCGTGGGATAATGCAAGGGCTTCTGGGAAGAACCACCCCAGCCAATGAGCTTTCCCCCTCTATCAAGTCAACCTGAGTTCTCACTTGTAATTGTCCAGAAAACCTCAGTTCTCACTTAGTAATCCTAACAGTTCTTACTAGGTGCTAAGTCAGTACTTAACAATTCTCTAGTTCTGGCCTTTAGGGGAGTTTTACCCCTGTGAACTTCTGGGGAGGAGCTTACATGTTTAGGAGGAGCAAGTTCATTGGTTGAAGAAATACTTGCTCTATCCCATGCCGATTCTCTGGGAGGATAAAAGAGGGCGGCACTCCAGAGACTGAGAAAGAGTTCAGGGCAGTTGAGACAGCAGATCTCCTCCCAGAGATCTATCTGCAGTTTCTGGAGACAACAGAATGTTACAGGATGAATCTATTATATCTGGATAGATGATATATACATATATATGTGCATATATAAGCATAAACATTAATTTATGTATACTTATATAGAAGAAAGAGACTGAGACAGAGCATGTAGTGAAGTTTATTTTAGAAGGAAAGGGATAAGGGAGAAGAGCTCATTACAGATTGAGGATACAGTCTGAGTCTTGAAGGGAATCAGAGAAATAAGCAAACAGTGAACAGAGGTGAGAAGTTGAGGAAAATATGGGAGAAAGCCATTGTTTTAAAAGTCAGAGAAGAGAAATACAACATAATGTGACAGGAACAGTAAGAAGACCATTGTATAATAGAAAACCATGGAATCATAGAACAATAGGATGGAAGTAAAGTATAATTAAACAGGAAACACAAGAAATGGCTAGATTGCAAAAAGGGCTTTAAATTCCAAGCAGAGAGCATCATATTTGATCTTGAGATAATAGAAAGTTACTAGAGTTTATTGACTGAGTAGGGAGTGATACGATCAAACATTCACTTTAGGAATGTTAGTTTAAGAGCAATTTCTGATACCTCTGGGTGTATTTGGATAGAAAGAAGAAAGTTTCAAAAGTTTCGGGAGAAAAGGCAGGGAATTATTTTCCTTAGCCTCAGAGGGAAGAATTGGTAGCAATGTTTAGAAATTGCAAAGAGATAAATTATGATTGATAATTAGAGGGGAAAATCAACAAACTTTCTATCATTTAGACATTGCCATAAATGGAATGGCTACCTCAGGAGACAGTGTGCCAGTTGGTTATATTGCAATTTGAATATTTTGATTTCTTGTTTTAAAAAGTAGCTAAAAGTAGCTACCTAAATTCTTTCTAGCTCTGAAATTATGGTTTTTTTTTTTGTTGTTTTAAAAATAATGAAGTCAAGATCTCAAGAGTTGAAATGAACCATCGAGGTACAGAAAACTTAAGGCAAATGACAAAAAAGAGCAGATTTAAAAAAAAATTAGGATTTATTCCTATGCTTTAATTTCTCTTTTTAATGAAACACTGGTTTGAAGTAATAGATAAAATAAAAAAGTCTGAATCCTTATTAACATATAGAAAGCATTGTGATAGGTGCTGGAATTCCATATAGAATACTATGATAGTCCAGGTTCTGAAGTAATTCAAGATAGAATATACAACTCATAGTGAAGGTTCAAACTACAAATGAAATGAAAAAATTCCATAGAGTACATTGCCCAGTAAATAATTATGCCTCTTCTTTATTGCCCTGTGCTGTGATAAAATTGAATTATATTCTGATATTGAACCATTTGACAATGCCAATGACTTTGGTAGAGAGAACTTTGGATTCTCTTCTCCAGAATTGCTTGCTATTTTATCTAGGCTTAAGACTCATAACAATTTTTTCAATGACATTATCACAGAACTTGTTTTAAATATATATCACTAAATCATAGATGTTGAACATCTTAAGTCTAGTAAACAATCCTACTCTGTATCAGGCTCTATGATAATCAGTGAGATTTACAAAGTAAATGGCAATTTTTGTTCTCCAGAACAGTCTGTATCTAATGGGGGTGAAATATACAAAGAACTATGTACAAACAAGATATAAGCAGGATACATTGGAAATGATCATCATTATCATAGTACTTCATGAATAGTGGTGCTTTATAAATGCATAAGGACTAAGGAGATGTAATTAAGTGATGTTCAATTAGATGAAAACTGCTTGACTATGTGGAATTCAGGAGAGTAAGGAGTCAAAGAGTATTTGGAGACTGAAAATCAGCATGTTAGGAATGACGGTGACCTTCTTTCCAGCAATCAGAAATTTCAGAAGAAGGGTCAGTTGAAATGGAAAGGTAATGAGTTCCATTTTGGACATGTTGACTTGAGATACTTATGGGATATTGAGTTTTGATAGCTTAATAAATGGGTATTTTAATGAAGAAAATTAATGCATGAGAGAAATAAGCTGGATATAAAGATTTGTAAGTCATTTTCATAGATATGATATTCAAGAAAAAGAGGTATACAAGAAGTTGTGAGGTGCAAAATGAATATTGATCTAGTAAAGGAGAATGAATTGTCAGAAATATATGAGGAATACTAAGACAGAACAGTATAAGAAAAATCTAGAGATGGGAGAATATCTAAGAGGAGAAGGTATTGTCATTGTTAATTGCTGAGAATAGGTCAAGAAAAATAAGTTTGGAGAAAAGATTGTAAGAGAAATTATTGAGAGAAAGAGAAGGAGTTCCTGGAATGAAGGTAGACATATCCCCTTACTCTTTCCTTCTTTGTTAAATGGATGAAGAAAAATAAAAGGCTAGCTTGGGCAATGATAGTGTCAAATGAGGATTTTTTTAAGATTGATAGGATGTAGTTATATTTTTAGGCAACAGGGGGGAATAGTAAAAAAAATATAAACAGAGAGAAAAGGATTAAAGTTTAGGGATGAGGTGAGATGTTTGGGTCAGCTGTCTGAAAGAAATATAAGGAAAGGAGATCAAGATTATATTTAAAGGAATAGAACTTGAAAATAAAAAGGACCATCTCTTTATAAACAACATTAGAGCAATATTGTGTTATAGGGCCCAGTTTTGTATCTTTGTTCTCCTTGAGGTATATGATGTGTAGCAGGAACACTAAGAACAGTTTGGTTATATATTTTAGCATATTTCCTCATTGTTTTATAAAATGTGGAGCATTTTATATTTTGAATGAATATTTTGTACTTCTTTTGAAAAAAACATATTTTGGCCTAATTTATATGTTAGTATTACTTTGAATCTTATATATGTATTTATTTGTATCAGTTAATTATATATTTTTATATTATACTTTTGTATTCTGTGGATACTTTACACATTTTATTTACACTTTAAGACTAACCTTTATCTCAGAATCATATATCCATACATATATTTCCTTTGTTTTTCCCCACTTAAAACTTAAATTCATGGTTTATTAGAAGAAAGGCTTTAAATAAGAATTTACCATGTCTATTTCATTTTACACATAAGAGCTCCTCTAAAACAGAAATCTATCTCCCTCCTTTAATTTCTTCCTCTTCTCTAATAATATAGGTATCAAAACAACCCTGACCTCTTTGTTACTACTAGAAATCAGGACTCACACTTTTTCAAAAATTAAACAAAATTAGCAACATTATTTATTGTACCTGCTACTTTATTTTTTAATTTTTTTTTAATTTTTTAAAAATTTATTTATTTTTTTATAATATTATCCCTTGTATTTATTTTTCCAAATTATCCCCTCCCTCCCTCCCTCCACTCCCTCCCCCCGATGACAGGTAATCCCATACATTTTACATGTGTTACAATATAACCTAGATACAATATATGTGTGTAAATACCATTTTCTTGTTGCACATTAAGTATTAGCTTCCGAAGGTATAAGTAACCTGGGTAGATAGACAGTAGTGCTAACAATTTACATTCACTACCCAGTGTTCCTTCTCTGGGTGTAGTTATTTCTGTCCATCATTGATCAACTGGAAGTGAGTTGGATCTTCTTTATGTTGAAGATATCCACTTCCATCAGAATACCTCTTCATACAGCACTGAAGTGCACAGTGATCTTCTGGTTCTGCTCATTTCACTCAGCATCAGTTGATGTAAGTATCTCCAAGCCTCTCTGTATTCCTCCTGCTGGTCATTTCTTACAGAGCAATAGTATTCCATAACCTTCATATACCATAATTGACCCAACCATTCTCCAATTAATGGGCATCCATTCAACTTCCAGTTTCTAGCTACTATAAAAAGAGCTGCCACAAACATTTTGGCACATACAGGTCCCTTTCCGCTCTTTAGTATTTCTTTGGGATATAAGCCCAGTGGTAGCACTGCTGGGTCAAAGGGTATGCACAGTTTGATAACTTTTTGGGCATAGTTCCAAATTGCTCTCCAGAATGGCTGGATTCTTTCACAACTCCACCAACAATGTATCTGTCCCAGTTTTCCCACATCCCCTCCAACATTCATCATTATTTGTTCCTGTCATCTTAGCCAATCTGACAGGTGTGTAGTGGTATCTCAGAGTTGTCTTAATTTGCATTTCTTTGATCAGTAGTGATTTGGAACACTCTTTCATATGAGTGGAAATTGTTTCAATTTCATCATCTGAGAATTGTCTGTTCATATCCCTTGACCATTTATCAATTGGAGAATGGTTTGAATTCTTATAAATTAGGGTCAGTTCTCTATATATTTTGGAAATGAGACCTTTGTCAGAACCTTTACTTTTAAAAATATTTTCCCAATTTGTTACTCCCCTTCTAATCTTGTTTGCATTAGTATTGTTTGTACAGAAACTTTTTAGTTTGATGTAATCAAAATCTTCTCTTTTGTGATCAATAATGATCTCTAGTTCTCCTCTGGTCATAAATTCCTTCCTCCTCCACAGGTCTGAGAGGTAGACTATTTTATGTTTCTCTAATCTATTTATTATCTCACTCTTTATGCCTAATTCATGGACCCATTTTGATCTTATCTTAGTATATGGTGTTAAGTGTGGACACATATCTAATTTCTGCCATGCTAATTTCCAGTTTTCCCAACAGTTTTTTCCGAATAATGAATTTTTGTCCCTAATGTTGGTATCTTTGGGTTTGTCAAAGATTAGATTGCTATAGATGTACCCTTTTTTGTCCTTTGTATCTAATCTGTTCCACTGATCTTAGCCAGTACCAAATGGTTTTGGTGACTGCTGCTATATAATATAACTTTAGATCAGGTACACTTAGACCATCTTCCTCTGAGTTTTTTTTTTCATTAGTTCCCTTGCAATTCTCGACCTTTTATTCTTCCATATGAATTTTGTTGTTATTTTTTCTAGGTCATTAAAAGAGTTTCTTGGGAGTCTGGTATAGCACTAAATAAATAGATTAGTTTGGGGAGTATTGTCATCTTTATTATATTCACTCTGCCTATCCAAGAGCACTGAATGTCTTTCCAATTATTTAAATCTGACTTTATTTTTTTGGAAAGTATTTTGTAATTTTTCTCATATAATTCCTGGCTATTCTTTGGTAGATGGATTCCCAAATACTTTATACTCTCAACATTTGTTTGGAATGGAATTTCTCTTTGTATCTCTTGCTGTTGCATTTTGTTGGTGATATATAAGAATGCTGAAGATTTATGTGGATTTATTTTATATCCTGCCACTTTGCTAAAATTCTGAATTATTTTTAGTAGCTTTTTAGCAGAGTCTTTGGGGTTCTCTAAGTATACCATCATGTCATCTGCAAAGAGTGATAGTTTGATTTTCTCATTTCCTACTCTAATTCCTTGAATCTTTTTCTCCGCTCTTATAATGCCGAGGCTAGAGTTTCTAGTACTATATTGAATAGTAATGGTGATAGTGGGCAAACTTGTTTCACTCCTGATCTTACTGGGAAAGGTTGCAGTTTGTTTCTATTGCATATTATGCTTACTGACGGTCTTAAATATATGCTCCTGATTATTCTAAGGAATAGGCTATTTATTCCTATACTCTCAAGAGTTTTTACTAGGAATGGATGTTGGATTTTGTCAATTGCTTTTTCTGCATCTATTGAGATGATCATATGGTTTTTATTAATTTGATTATTAATATGGTCAAATATACTAATAGTTTTCCTAATATTAAACTAGCCCTGCATTCCTGATATGAATCCTACTTGATCATAGTGTATTATCCTGGGGATGATTTTTTGAAGTATTTTTGCTAATATCTTATTTAAGATTTTAGCATCAATATTCATTAAGGAAATTGGTCTATAATTTTCTTTCTCAGTTTTCGATCGACCTGGTTTAGGTATCAGTACCATGTCTGTGTCATAAAAGGAGTTTGGTAGGACTCCTTCATCCCCTATTTTTTCAAATAGTTTATATATCATTGGGGCTAATTGTTCTTTAAATGTTTGGTAGAATTCACATGTAAATCCATCTGGTCCTGGGGATTGTTTCCTGGGGAGTTGATTAATAGCTTGTTCTATTTCTTTTTCTGAAATGGGACTATTTAAGCAATTTATTTCCTCCTCTTTTAATCTAGGAAGCCTATATTTTTGGAGGAAGTCATCCATTTCACTTAAGTTATCAAATTTATTGGCATAAAGTTTGGCAAAGTAACTCCTTATTATTTCTCTAATTTCCTCTTCATTGGTGGAAAGATCCCCCTTTTCATTTGTAAGACTAACAATTTGATTTTCCTCTTTCTTTTTTCTGATCAGATTTACCAAAGGTTTATCTATTTTATTGGTTTTTTCATAAAACCAACTCTTGGTTTTATTTATTAATTCAATAGTTTTTTTTTTTTACTTTCAATATTATTGATTTCTCCTTTTAATTTTTGTATTTCAAGTTTAATTTTTGGTTGGGGGAGTGCCTGCTACTTTAAACAATTTAAATTGCCACTCTTTCACTAAGCAAGATGAATCAAGCATGTCATTTATAATTTTCCTTCTTGAGAAATTAGATTTCTGAAACACACATTACTTCACAACAATCTGACTTTTCTTGTCATGCTTTCATCCTGTAAAACCTGAATTCCACTTGGAGTACTTCAGGTTTATTCTTAAATGATAGTACCTTGATAAGAGAAAAAAAAATGTATAGCATCTAAATGCTGTGAATCTCAGCACTTTCTACATTTTTTGTCCTCATAAAATTAGCTTCCCAGAAGAAGAATAGCACAGAAACAAGGATAATATTTCCATTTCTTTGTTTTATTCATTTCAAGAGATGGTATTGTCAATTATTACATTATTTAGTTACAAGTACTCCATCAGAAAGTAAACAGTTAATTACCTAGATCATATATCAAGCTTTTGGTAAAAAGTTTTATATGTTTATATTTACTAGCATGACCCTAAAAAACAAAAAGACATCATAAAGTAATGTCAAAGGAGGATTTTGTATCTATCTTGCATTTTCCTTTTTTTTCTTGGTTTGCTTTTTTAATTTTTGTCTAGATTTTCTTGTGTGTCTTGTATTTTCCAAAAAGGCCATTATCATAGGCAAATGGAAATATTTTGATTCTTGACTTGCCTTCAAATGAATTGTTAATGCTATCATTGTGAGAATTATTAGCCAGTAATGGAAAGTAACAGTTCCTGCTTCATTTCTTAGTGGAAAAGTTTCCTCAGTTGAGGGGAGTTGTTTTGTTTTTACACATGGTGTGAATTTTTCAGAAGCTTTTTGTTTTTATTGCTATAATCATACAATTTTGTTTATCTCCTTATTGATGTGACTTTTTAGACTTTTGCTGCTGATCATCTTTTCATTCCTAGTTTACATCAAAATAAAAAGTATATCTTTCTGTTTTATTCCTGGTCTTTTATGATATTTATTATTTTGCATCAATGTTTATTAATGATATTTTTCTGCATTTGTCCCCTTTTTTCTTACTCTCACTTATTTTATAAATTGGAATCATATTGTCCTTGCATAAAGGAAATATCCTTTCTTTTTTATAATGTTGAAAATAGTGATTTCTCTGAATTTTTATAAAATTGTTTTGTGAATGAGCAGTTCTTTCATTTTTTATATTACTCTTTCATTTATTCCTCAATTTTTATTTTGTGCTTTATTTTTATTTGTATTTTAATAATGTCTATATCTTTAAATGAAACATTTTCTACTGTGAGTTTCCATATATTTCATTTATATTTTCATACAACTAATGTAATTTATGGTTTTTACAATACTTTCTCTAATCAAAGCATTATTTAATTATTTATTTTGTCTGAAAGATAGAGCATTTTTCTCACTTATTTTCATTTTTGTTAATATACATAAAAATGATATTTAACATTTCTGCCTTCCCCAATTGATTTAAACCTTTGTTCTTGAGAATAGTATTTTGTATAACATCCATAGGAAACTATAAAACAGATATTTCTTATTTCTGCTTTTGATGTCTTTTTCAAGTTCATTTTCTTTAGGGAATTATTCAAATTTGTACATTTTATTTTATTTATTTTTAGCATAATATCTTAATAACATCTTTAGATCTCACATTATTATTTGGCTTGATTCTTATTACAACTCAATTCTTTTCAATTTAAGCATTCTGTATGTAGTGTAAAGATATCTAAATCTGATTAATTTCAATGATGACTTATTTTTTCATTTATCTTAAGATGCTTTCCAGGTTTATCTCAGCATTTATATTTCTATGATTTCTAATTTCATTTTAAAATCATATAATATAATGTCTGTCTTCTCTAATTTTGGAAATAGCTAAAGCCTAGCGAAATTTATTATTTTATTTTCTCATTTTAAATTGATAAATACTATTTTTAGTATAATATACCTTTTTGTATAGGTAGAAAACTGGTGCGATATGTTAAATCATTCTGCAAGTATTTTTTTTTATTTTCAAAGAATTCAATTTATCTAAATTTCAGATTATTATTGATAAATGTAAATTATTCCTTACTACATTTTGAGAATTTTTTCTTCCTAATAGAGAATACATATTCTTCCTCACTTTATTATTTTTGAACCCATTTGCACACAGAAATCTTTAAACAAAACCCCAAATATTCTATTAACCATTTAAGTTTTAACAATTTTCTTATCTGTTATCCTCACAATCATGGCTATGTATGGGGCAGGTATACTAAGTGTCACTTTGAGACCCACTCCTTATTCCCTTTTCATTGTTTTCTCTCTCTTTTTCTTTTAAATCATGCAATATATAATCAAGCAGTTATAGGTATTTTAATATATTCCTAATCAATATAAATTTCTATTTAACAGTATTTTTAATCGTAGCACTTATCTTGAGGACACAGCTCTTGTTTTATTTTATTTATTTAACTGTCACAAATGATATTCATATGATAAGATTCATTCTTCTTGCCATAAATTTTTCAAAATTTTGAATTATTAGACATAATGCACTAGACAAAGTTTGGTTTAGAAATAATTAAATTTGCTAGGAAATTAATTTGGAGAATAAGATTCTACACTTAATTTGAACATTGTCACATTCTAGCTTTTTTATTTTAAAAATACATGTTATTTTTCTTGACTTGTCATCTTCATTTTCTTGCTGATATTTCTTTTGGTGACATTTAATTTGATTGTATTGTTTTTGCCTCTAGAATCTTATACTTTGCAAAACTATGTGTTCTCATTATATTGGAAATAATGTTTTTCCCAAAAAGAAATGAAGGAAAAAGGAAAAAAGTCCTTTATGTAAAAAATTTCTTTTGTGTCAGGCTTAGCAGCAATATTGGTTTAACTAGGTCAACAGTGCTTAATAACTTATATACAAAAATTTTTGTCCCCTCTAAAAGTTGTTATTGTTGTTTTTCAAGGGGATAATGAGAATCAAGATTCTCTTGTATTCACTTATTTTTGTCTCTTCCCTCAAATCCATTTATCTCTTTCTCTGGCACAGATTCTAGGATGAAAAGGTCATTTCTTTATAAATTTCCCAGCATTTCTAGTTCAACAAGCAGTTCCTCCCCCTTCTGGGTTAGGATTATTTTAAAATAACCATTCTCTTTGTCACTGCTTATACTTTTTAATATACTTTTAAAATTTATGAATTGGAAAATTATCAATGTACTTGAAAATTTCCATGCCCAAAGAAGGCTAGAAAATAGAGATTGTATAAGAAACCATGAGTTTACTATATACAGTTTTTTTCTCTTAATATACATTAAATTTAATATTAGTAGAACCAACATTAACTTTTTTCTTTTTTCTATTATTTTATTAATAATTTTTATTTATCAGATATTTGCATGGGTAATTTTACAATATTGACAATTGCCAAACCTTTTGTTCTAATTTTTCCCCTCCTTCCCCCGCCCCAGATGGCAGGTTGACCAATACATGATAAATATGTTAGAGTATAAATTAAATACAATATATGTATACATGACCAAACAGTTGTTTTGCTGAACAAAAAGAATCGGTCTTTGAAATAGTGTACTTTAGCCTGTGAAGGAAATCCAAAATGCAAGTGGACAAAATTAGAGGGATTGGAAATTCTTTGTAGTGGTTCATAGTCATCTCCCAGAGTTCTTTCGCTGGGTGTAGCAGGTTCAGTTCATTACTGCTCTATTGGAACTGAATTTGTTCATCTCATTGTTGGAGAGGACCATGTCCATCAAAATTGATCATCATACAGTATTGTTATTGAAATATATAATGATCTCCTGGTCCTGATCATTTCACTCAGCATTAGTTCATGTAAGTCTCTCCAGGCCTTTCTGAAATCATCCTGTTGGTCACTTCTTAAAGAACAATAATATTCTGTAATATTCATATACCACAATTTATTCAACCAATCTCCAATTGATGGGCGTCCTAACTTTTTTCTTTATGTCTTCCTCTGATTATCACATTCTATGTGAATGTGTGCTATCATTTATATATTTTAAGCTATTTTCCACAAATTCAATTCTAACTCCCTATCAATATTTTTGTAAGCAACAATTTATAGGTCAAATATCTTTCTCTTCTGAAACCCTTCAGTCAATACTATTGATTAGAAAAGAAAGGAAAGGAAAATGAATAACAATTTGTCTTACTATCCTAAGTGCTTTATAAGTGTATATCATTTGATTCCCACAACAACCCTAGGAGATAGGTGCTGTTATTTCTCTATTTTATTAATGAGGAAACTGATACAAACAGATTAATTGACTTATGCAAGGTCACACAATTAGTGACTACTGAGGTCACATTTAAACTCATCTTCCTAAGTCCAAGCTCAGAACTCTATCCATTTCTGCACCTTGCTGTTTAGTGCATTGATTAATACACACACACACACACACACACACACACACACACACACACACACACACACACACACACACCCTACACACCTAACCCTCTATGCCTTTAGTTTCTTGTAAAGATATAATTGACTCAAGCAATGACATTTAGTGTTCAACAGGAATGAATATACTTCTTCAGGTTCTATAAGTCTCAGACAACTCTACATTATGCCTCATACATACATGAGAAGAACTGGCTTATCTTTTGTTAATGAGCAAAATAGGATGAAGACTGAGGTATACCATTCTATACAATTTATTGACTGCACAAATGTTTTGAGTATAATTAATTCATATGTAGTATCAACTGTACTAGTTGATAGTAACAGAGATTCAGTATGCCAGCAGAGGTCTTAATAAATAAGAGGTAATAATAACAATAATAAATAATAGATAATATTTATATAGTGCTTACCATGTACCATGCATTCTGCAAAGTAATTTACAATTATTTATTCATTTGGTCCTCACAATAGCTGTGAGAAATAGGTACCAATATTACCCCTATTTTATAGGAGAGGAAATGGAAGAAAATAGAAATTAAATGATTTGCTTACTATCACAGAGTTAGAAAGTGTTGAAGGTAAATATGAACTCAGGTTTTTCTGACTCTAAGATCAGCATTTCATCTACTATATCACCTAGTCACTCTATAATATTTAAGAAAAGAGGAAAATTCCTTATGATCTTTAAATTATTATGCAAATATGCATTCATCACTTTCATCACAGTTATTCTGACTATTCTTGATTGTCATATTTGATTATCTCCATGTATTCTTCATAGCATCTTGTAAAGCTTTCTACTATAAAAGTAGAAGGACAAGTTATCTAACTGGTTACCCCAAACTCTGCTTACTGAGAGATCTTGTAAGGTTATTGTAGTATTATTTGTACTGTTGCTGTCCTTCTATGAATGCTTTTGATTTTATCAATTATGTTGCTTTTAAAATTAAATCCTTTAATTGGGAGGAAATGAAAATTCTCTAGAAAAATGTTTACAATGTCGAAATAGGTAGAGATTCAGGGAGAGAGTTTGGCTAAGAATATATGGCTCACATCAATTTCTGGAAACCTTGGTTAGATTTCATTATTCCTTGGAATCTTTGAAATTTCTCCTGCCAAAACAGACAATGGCTATGGGAGAATTACCTATTGGGGGAAGGGAAGAGGATAGAAGTCAGTGAATCACTTATAGTGTTCAGTACTGGATGGCAATATTTAGTCAAGAAGACATGCAATAAGTGGAAAGTTGGCTAAATGGCAGGAAACAAATGGAACTTTCTTTTTTCAAAATCTGGAAAGTACATACTAGCAGAGCAATGGAGGGATCATTCTTGGGGTCCCAGAGTTTTATTACTTAAACATATGACATAGTACTGTAGATGATTGTGTTTAGGCAAAGATTCATAATTTTCAAATATTGAGTCAGAAAAAGGAGAAAATACTGTTAAGTTATATATTTTACATGGGGATATTGAATAACTGTTAAAAACCAAACACAGGCTGCAGCCAAGGGGTAAAAATGTGTGACATTATGTAAACAAGAAAAAGTCAGATATCCTGGAAAATTGAATTTTAAAAGAAGAAAAGGTAAAAGGAAAGCCAGCTTCAACTACTTGTCACTTCATTTTATCTTTAGTCTTCTAAGAAAAAGCTTTGAATTTCAGTTCTTTGTTTTTTCAACATGTATCTTTTTGTACATATGTAATGCATCTACTTTTTATTACCTCGCTTGTAAAGTGTCTCTCTTTCCCTCCATTTGTCACATAATTTTTATATCAGCTACTTTCACTTTTGAATATATACTTGGCACAGACACAAATTTCAATGTATAACTGAATTATGGATGTACTTTTCCAAGTTTTTGGTGCTTATTTAAAACTAATATAACAATTTATTTAGTTTCCTGGTGAGGAAATGAAGAACCAGAACATGAAGCACTATCTTTTAAAATACATTGACACACATAGACTACCTGCACATTACTCCATTAGAAAATATTTCTCTATGGATCTATGCCCAAAGGACTATAAAACTATATACCCTTTGATCCAGTAGGATCTTTATTGGGCTTGTACCCCAAAGAGATCATAAAGGAAAAGGAGCCACATATGCAAAAATGTTTGTAGCAGCTCTTTTTGTAGTGTCAAGGAACTGGAAACTCAGTGGATGCCTATCAGTTGTAGAATGGCTGAATAAACAATCAGCAGGATGATTTCAGAGAGGCCTGGAAGAGACTTTATATGAACTGATGCTAAGTAAAGTGAGTAAAATCAAGAGAACATTGTATACAACAAGATTATACAGTGGTCAGTTCTGATGGACATGATTTTCTTTAACAGCAAAGTGATGCAAGACTGTTCCAATGGTCTTATGATGATGAAGAGAGCCTTCTGCACCCAGAGAAGGGACTGTGGGACTGAGTATAGATCATAACATAGTATTTTCACTTTTTATTTTTGTTTGCTTGCATTTTGGTTTCTTTTTCATTTTTTTTTCCTTTTTGATCTGATTTGTATTGTGCAGCATGATAAATGTGTATATATATATGTGTATATATATATATACATATATATACACATAATTGTACATGTTTAACATATATTGGATTACTAAATTGGATTATCTAAAGGAGAGGGTTGGGAAAGGAAGGGACAAAAAACTTGGAACACAAAGTTTTACAAGGGCGAATGTTGAAAACTATCTCTGCATATGTTTTGAAAATAAAAAAAAGTTTTAAAAGAAGAAAAGAAAATATTTCTCTTTTTAGTGTTTTTGGAAAACTAGACTCAGCAAGACATTCTTATTAAGTTACTATCTTGAGTACCAAATCACTATGAGGTGAGTAGCATCTTTCATCTTCAGTGCTCTGAAATTTTAGTTGGATATTTTGTTGATCAAAGTTGTTTATTTTTACAATATTGTTATTATTGTTTAACTTGTTCTCCTGCAAATGCAAATTGACAATTCTCAGGTACTACTTCAGCCTCTCAGATTGGTTAAGATGGCAGGAAAAGATAATGCTAAATATTGGAGGGGATGTTGGAAAACTGGTACACTAATACATTGCTGGAGGAGTTGTGAACTGATCCAACCATTCTGGTGAGCAGTTTGTGACTATGCCCAAAGCGCCATAAAACTGTGCAGGCCATTAATCTAGCCATATTCTACTGAGTCTGAATCCCAAGAGACCATAAAAAAGAGAAAAGGCTCCATATGTTCAAAATTATTTGTATCAGCCCTTTTTTAACAGTGGCAAGGAATTGGAAATGGAGTAGATGCCCCTTAGTTTGGGAATGGCTGAATAAATTATGGCATATGAATGTAGTGAAATATTTTTCTATACAAAATGATGAGCAGACTGATTTAAGAACAACATAGAAAGGAAAGCCTAAGTGAAGTGAATAAAACCAAAAGAACATTCTATATAGCAACAAGATTATGGGATGATCAACTATGATGGACTCGGCTCTTTTCAACAAAAATTTGTGATGGAAAGAGTTATCCACATTCCGAAAGAGAACTATGGGGATGGAATGTGGATCACAACATAGTATTTTCATCTTTTGTTGTTGCTATTGTTTGCATTTTTTCTTTCTCATTTTTGTCCTCTTGATCTGATTTTTCTTGTACAGCATAATAAATGTGGAATTATGTTTAGAAGAATTGTACATGTTTAACCTATATTGGATTAGCTGCTGTCTAGGGGAGAGAGGAAGTGGGGAGGGAGGTAGAAAAAATTGAAACAGAAGGTTTTGCAAAAGTGAATGTATTTTGGAAAATAAAAAGCTGTTATATTAAAAAAAAACAAAAAGTGGAATTATTCTCCTGATTCTGCGACTTTCATATTATATCAATTCCTACAAGTCTATATCTTTGAAACCATCTTTCTTCATTATGTCATACTGTATAATGATTTTCCATACATTCATTTATATTTTGGCCAGCCATTCCCCATTTGATGGGCAACTGAAACAGTGGCCAATTCTTTGACACTTCCAAAAAAGCTGTTGTAAATATTTTGGTGCATATTTTTTAATTTCTTTGATCTCTTTGTAGTATATACTTAGTAGTTTTTCTAAGTTAAAGGATATGCAGTTTAGTAAGTTTAAAGGTACAATGTCAAATTGCTTACCAGAATGGTTGAACTAGTTTACAGAAGTACCAAGAGTGCATTGATGTCCCACTTTTTTCAGTCCCTTTCAGTGTTTGTCATTTTTCTTTTTTTGAAAACTGTTTTTTCCTAATCTGATGGTTACAAGAGAGAACCTCAGAATTGCTTTAATTTTCATTTCTCAATTTTTTAGAAAAATCTAAACTTAATTATTGATAGTTTATATTTAATCTTCTGAAAATTACTTTTCATATCTATTTTTCAGTTGTATAATTCATTTTTCTAATAGTAAGTCAGTTCCCTACATACCACAGATATTATTTCTTTTGTTACCACTGCAGTGAATAATGAAGAGAAGGAAAGAAGAAAACAAGGAAGGAAGAGAAAAATAGAAGAAAGGCTTCACTTAAAGTACTAAGTAATTTTTGGTATCAGCATCATAGAAACAATAGAGAAAGCTTTTTAATCAAAGAACAATTAATTGAAAAAAATTATAGTCTATCAAGCAAAGAAACTGAAATTAGGGTAGAGGCATTCTGTGGGAAGAGGTTTTTAACATGCAGTCAGTGAACTTGTTTTATTTTGCTTGTATATTGATAATTTTATTTCTATATATTTGATTTTTTGCAGTCCTATTTAATTGTATGAATTTTAAAACATTTAGAAAAGGCATCTATAGACTTCATTAGACTGCCAAAAATCTACGACACAAACTATGTTAAGATCCTCTGGGGGTAGAGGAAAATTGTAATGTAAAAAAGATTTGAAATGTAAGGAACAGGCAGATTAAATACTGTTTTGAATGCCAAGTTAAAGTGCTTCAAGTTTCACTAGCCACTGGGAAACCAAAAAAAAAAATTGGATGTGGTTGGAGAAAGTAATTTTTGCTCTTTATATAGTAATATTTTAAGAAAATTAATTCAGAAATAGTGAGCAAAAGGATGATCAAATGTAGGGAGACAACTAGGTGACTATTATGTGATGGAGAGAAGAGATGATGTGATGTACTATCAAAGTGCTTGATAGGGACGATAGATTAGTAAAATATACCTTGACATTTGAATTTTTGCAACTTCCTTAATTAAGAAAAAAAATCCTTTTTCTTGGAATTGTCTCTCTTGTGTGTGGTTGTATAAAATTCTTTTAAAATCACTCTTAAAGTTTCAATATTTTTTCAATTAATTGTTCTTTGATTAAAAAGCTTTTTCTATTGTTTTTTTATGATGCTGATAGCTAACATTCACTTAGTACTTTAAGATTGTCAAAACACTTCTCTTGTAGCAACCCAATAAGGAAGTAGGAGGGGAAAAGGAATTCAAAGGGGGTTGACAGAAAGGAGGACAGATTGGGTAAGTGGGTTCTCAGAAGCAAGTCACTAGTAAGGAAAGAAAAGTTTAAGAAGGGGGAGATCTGATGGAGGGAAATACACAGTTTATAATCATAACTATGAAGATTAATAGGATGAAGTGTCCCATAAAATTAAATTGGGTAGCAGAAGAGATTAAAAGACAGAATCCTGCAATATATTGTTTACACAAAACACATTTCAAGCAGAGATACACACATAGAGTAAAGACAAAAGGTTGGAGTAGAATATATTATGCTTCAAGTTATGCTGAAGTTAGGGAGGAAAAAATCAAGAGTAGCCATCCTGATCTCAGACAAAGCAAAACAAAAAAAAAAATCAAATTTAAAAAATTAAGGAAGGAAACTGCATCTTGCTTAAAAGTACCACAGACAATGAAGTAATATCAATTTTTAAAAATATATCAAGCAACATGGCATCCAAATTCTTAGAGGAAAATTAAGTGAGTTATATAGGAAGAAATAGACAACAAATCTATACTAGTGGAGGACCTACACCTATCAGACCTCACTAAATCTAATCACAAAATAAGTTAAGGAGGTGAGTAGAATTTTAGAAAACTAAATATGATAGATTTCTGGAGAAAACTGAATGTAAACAGATAGTACCCCTACATGACAGCTACACAAAGATGTCAGGTAGGGAAACTGTATGTTTACACAAAGATTGGCCATGAATTAGAGCATAAAAATCTCCCACAATGAAATGCAGAAAGGCAGAAATATTAAATTCATTCTTTCGAGATCATGATGCAAAAGGAATTATATGTAATAAATAAAATAAATAGACTAAATGTCAAGAAACTGGAAACTGAATGGATGCTCATCAGTTGGAAAATGGATGAATAAGTTATGGTATGTGAATGTTATGGAATATTATTGTTCTGTAAGAAATGATCAGGAGGATGGTTTCAGAGAGGCCTGGAGAGACTTACATGAAGTTATACTAAGTGAAATGAGAAACAGGAGATCATTGTACACAGTAACAAGAAGATTATATGATGATCAATTCTGATGGATATGACTCTCTTCAACAATGAAATGATTCAGACCAGTTCCAATAGTTTTATGATGAAGAGGGGGAGAGAGGACTATAGGAACTGAATGTGATTCACAACATAACATTTTTACTCTTTTTATTGTTTGCTTGCATTTTATTGTCTTTCTCTTTTTTTCTTATTTGATTTGACTTTTCTTGTGCAGCAAGATAATTATATAAATATGCATGCATATATTGAATTTAACATATATTTCTATCATATTTAACATATACTGGACTACATGCCATCTAGGGGATGGCATTGAGGGAAGGGGAGGGGAAATTGGAACACAAGACTTTGCAAGGGTTAATGTTAAAAAATTATCTATGCATATGTTTTGAAAAAATAAAAAACTTTAATAAAGAAAAAAGAAAGACTAAAATATTAATTGGAAGCTAAAAAATATAATCCTTAAAAATGAGTTGGAAAAACAACATCCTAGAAATAATCAATAATTTCATCAGAGAGGGATAATGAGAAAACATACCATAGATGCATCCAAAAATAGTACTTAGGGGAAATTCTATATTTCTAAATGCTTATGTGAATAAAATAGAGGAAGATCAGATCAATGAATTGGACATGCATCTAAAATGTAGAAAGAGAACAAATCAGTAGTTCCCAATTAAATACCAGATTAGAAATTCTAAAAATAAGAGCATAGATTAATAAAATTGAAAGTAAGAAAGCTATTGAACTAATAAATAAAAATCATAGCTAGTTTTATGAAAAAGTCATGAAATAGATAAATCTTTGGTGAATTTGATTTTTTAAAAAGAAAATATTACCAGTGTAAAAAAACAAAAAAGAATTAATTCATTACTAAGTGAAGAGGAAATTAAAGCAATAATTGAGAGCTATTTTGCCCAACAGTGTGCCAACAATTCTGACAATATAAGTGAGATGGATGGATGTTTACAAAAATATAAATTGCTCAGATTAATGGAAGGGAAATTAAAATATTTTAATAACCTCATAAAATAAATTGAACAAGTCATCAATGAACTGCTTAAGAAAAAAATTCTCCAGTGCCTGATGGATTTAGAAGTGAATCTATGAAATCTTTGAAGAACACTTAATTCCAATACTATATAAACAATTTTAAAAAATAGACAAAGTTCAACCAAATTCCTTTTATGACACAAATCTAGTGTTGACACCTAAAGCAGATGTAGCCAAAACAGAGAAAGAAAATTATAAAACAATTTCCCTAATTAATATTGGTGCAAAAATTTAAATATATTATTAGCAAAGAGGTTAAAGCAATTTATCCTAAGGATAATTCATTTATGACCAGGTGAGATTTATATCATGGATGCAGGGCTGGTTTAATATTAGGAAGCTTAATTGACTATAACATCAATAAAACTAAGCAATCATGATTATCTCAATAAATGTAAAAAATCCTTTGACAAAATACAGTACTCACTCCTATTCAAATCATTAGCCACTATATAAATAAAATGGAGCTTTTCTTAAAATGATAAATTTATCTACCTAAAACCATGCTTGACCATTATTTGGAATGGGGAGAAGCTAGAAACTTTCCTATAATTTCAGTGGTGAAACAGGTGCCTGTTTTCACCACTGTTATTCAATATTTTACTAGAAATGTTAATTTTAGCAATAAAAAAAGAAAAAGAAATTGTAAGAATTAGAATAGGCAATGAGGAAACAAAACTATAAGAAACTGAAGGTGATATGGTGTTATTTCAAGTAATAGACAAATTTAATAAAGTTGCAAAATGTAAAATAAACCCACACAAATCACTATCATTTCTATGTATTACCAACTAAACAGAAGAACAAAAGGTAGAAAAAAATTTTTATTTAAAATAAGTATAGATATGAAATATTTGGGAGTCTTCCTATGAGACAAACTTAGAAACTACATATAGTTTTATATATATATACATATATATATGTATGTGTATATGTATGTGTATATGTATGTATATATATGTATGTATGTATGTATATATATATATATATAAAACAATTCTAAAATATTTTATCACAAAATAGAGCTAGACAATTAGCAAAAAAAATCAGTTGATCATTAGTAGGCCAAAATAATATTATAAAATGACAATTCTGCCTAAATTCATTTATTCAATACTATGTAAAATTACCCCAAAATATTTATAGACTTAGGAAAAATAATAACAAAATACATTTGGAAGTACAAAAGGTCAAACATATATCAGAGGAATTAGTAAAAAATGGAAAAGGAAGTGGCCTACTTATAATAGTTATAAAACTATATTGTAAAATGATGATCATCAAAACTATTTGGTACTGTATAAAAATAAGAGGGATGGATCAGAGGAATAAATTGGATATACAAGATAAATAATTATCATAATATATCAAGTAATATATCATCAAGGAATCTCATGTTTGAGAAAGATAAAGAGATAGAAATGTCTTATAACTGAAGCAACATGATAATTAGAGTCTTCAATAAGAAATAGGTTTTTAATGTGCTTCAAGACATGAGATTCCTTGATGATAATAACAATAAACATAATTGTGTTCAGTGATACTATGGCAATCTTATGACAATTTATTTAGCCACAAAGCATGTGATCTTTTTATACATATTTGCACAATTATCATGCTGCACAAGAAAAATCAGATCAAAAAGGAAAAAAATAAGGAAACAAAATACAAACTACAACAGAAAAATGAAAATACTGTTATTCAGTTCCCACAATTCTCTCTCTTGGCTGCAGGTGGTTCTCTTCATCATAAGACCATTGGAACTGGCCTGAATCACTTCACTGTTGAAAAGAGCCATGTCCATCAGAATTGAATCATCATATAATCATGTTGTTGCCGTGTATAATGATCTCCTGGTTCTGCTCATTTCACTTAGCATCAGGCCATGTAAATCTCTCCAGGTCTCTCTGAAATTATCCTGCTGAACAATAATAATATATGACATTCATATCCCATAATTTATTCAGCCATTCTCCAAATGATGGGCATCCATTCAGTTTCCAGTTCCTTGCCACTATAAAAAGGACTGCCAGAAACATTTTTGCACATGTGGATCCTTTTCCCTTTTTATGATCTCTTTGGGATACAAGCCCAGTAAAGACACTACTAGATCAAAGGGTATGCACAATTTGATAGTTCTTTGGATGTAGTTCCATATTGCTCTCCAGAATTGTGCACAACTCCACCAACAATATATTAGTGTCTCAGTTTTCCCTCCAACAGTCAACATTATCTTTTCATGTAATCTTAGTCAATGTGAGTGGTATGCAGGGGTAACTCAGAGTTGATCAATGGTTATTTGAGTGTTTTTTTATATGACTTAGAAATGTTTTTTAATTTCTTCATTTGAAAATTGTGCAAGTGCTTTGTCCATTTATTAATTGGCAAATGGCTTATATCTTTTATAAATTTGAATCAATCCTCTATATATTTTAGAAATTAGGTCTTTGTCAGAAAACTTGAATGTAAAAATTTTCCCCAGTTTTCTGTTTCTCTTCTAATCTTGTCTGCATTGGTATTTGTAAAAAACCTTTTAAACTTAATATAATCAAAATTATCCATTTTGCACTTTATAAAGTACTTCTTTGGTCCCAAATTCCTTCACAAATTTGAGAAATAGACTCCTCTGTACTTCTAATTTGCTTATAATATCACTCTTCATGTCTAACTCATAGACCCATTTTGACTTTATTTTGTAATAGGCTGTTATGTATTGGTCAAAGCCTAGATTCTGCCACACTATTTTATAATTTTCCTAGCAATTTTTGTCAAATAATGAGTTCTTATCCCAGAAGCTGGAGTCTTTGGGTTTATCAAACAGTAGATTACTGTAGTAATTGACAATTGTGTCATATGGATCTAACGTATTCCACTGATAGACTACTCTGTTTTTTAGTACCAAATGGTTTTGATAATTGCTGCTTAATAATATAGTTTTACGTTTGATACACCAAAGCTACCTTTATTTGTATTTTTTCATTAATTAACTTAAAATTCTTAACCTTTTAACCTCTTAAAACCTCTTAATCTTAATCTTTATACAGATGAAGTTTGTTATAATTGTTTTTAGCTCTGTAAGGTAATGTTTTGGCAGTTTGATTGGTATGGTATTGAATAATAGATTAATTTAGGTAGAAAGGTCATTTTTATTATATTAGCTTGGCCTATCCATAAGCACTTGATATTCTTCCATTTGTTCAGATCTGACATTATTTGTGTGGAAAGTGTTTTGTGATTGTGTTCAAATAGTACCTGACTTTGTATAGGCAGATCGACTCCCAAGTATTTTATATTATCTACTTATTTTAAATGGAATTTCTCTTTTTATCTCTTGCTGCTGGACTTTGTTTGTAACAGGTAGAAATCCTGATGATTTATGTGGATTTATTTTGTATCCTGTAATTTTGTTGAAGTTATTAATTGTTTCTAGTTATTTTTAGTTGATTCCCTAGGTTTCTCAAAGTATGCCATCATATTATCTGCAAAGAGTGATAATTTTGTTTCCTCATAACCTACTCTTAGTTCTTTTAATTTATTTTTCTTCTCTTATTGCTAAAGATAACATTTCTAATACAATATTGGATAGTGAAACTGGTATTATAGGGAATGGTTCTAGTTTATCCCTATTGCATATGATGTTGATGTTTTTGAATAGATGCTACCAAAAGTTTTAAGGAAATCTCCATTTATTCCTGTGTTTTTTTAGTTTTTTGATAGAAATGAGTGTTGGATTTTGTCAAATGTTTTTTTTCTGCATTTATTGAAATAATCATATAATTTGTTAGTATGGTTAATGATAGAGTCAATTATGTTAATATTTTCCTGATATTGAACCAGCCCTGCATTACTGGTATAAAGTCTACTTGGTCATGGTGCATTATCTTGGGGATAACTTTCTGTAATCTCTTTGCTAATACTTAAGATTTTGCATCAATATTTATTAGGGAAATTGGCCTATAATTTCCTTTCTCTTTTCTGACCCTACTTGGTTTGAGTAATAGCACCATATCTGTGTCATAAAAGGCATTTGATAGGACTTCTTCTTTCCCTAGTTTTCCAAATAGTTTCCATAGGGCATAAAAACTTTAAAAAATGTAGAAAGGCAGAAATAATTAATGCATTTTTTCAGATCATTATGCAATAAAAATTACATGTAATAAAGGGCCAGGGAAAATACACCAAATGTTAATTGGAAACTAAATAATCTAATCCTAAAGAATGAGTGGTGAAACAATAAATCATAGACACAATCGATAAGGGGAGATTATCTGAAGCTTCCTCTACATGTAACAGTGGCTTCATATTGCCCTAGTGAGGTGCTGCCAGCTTCCTTTCCATCCTGGGTAGATGTGACCAAGTCCTGCTTGTTAATTCTGGAGTTCAGGCATTCACTATTTGCCCTTTGTTGCCATATTGGATGTCTCACATCTAGTCTGCTCATCTACTGGCGTCTGAACCAGTACAAAGGAGCCAAGACTGCTATATTTTGCCTAAGAGCCTCCCAATATATTCCCCAGCATGGAAGGCCTCTCCACTCTGGGTGTCCCTGTGATATGCTTGTGCTCGACTGACTCCCCTGTTATCTGATTGAGACAAATCTTTCCTTAAGTTCTTCCAAAATATCTTCTGCTGTAAATTTGTTACAACCCAAATATTTGTATATTCTGCCATTCCAAAACATTAAAAATAAATTAGAGGCTTGATTTGGTGTTGATTCTGAGAGAAGCCAGGAAGAGCTCAAAGAACTGTCTACTCTCTGCCATCTTGGCTTCGCTCCTAGAAAATACAATGCTTTAATCCACATTCAGTCATCATAGTAGTCTCTCTAGATGCAGATGGCTCTTTACACTACAAGAATATTGGAATTGCCTTGAATTACCTCATTTTTGAAAAGAGCCAAGTCCATCACAGTTGATCATCACATAATCTTGTTGATCAATGAGATGATTCAGGCCAATTCCAATATTGAGTTACTTACTCTCTGGAGGGGAGAGAGCAAAAAAATTTTGGAACACAAAGTTTTGCAAGGGTGAATGTTGAAAACTATATTTACATGTATTTTGAAAAACAAAATAAAAGAAAATAAAAATTATAAATAACTTATAATAAATGTTTAAAAATATATAAGCTTTTTGTATCTGTATACAATGTTCTCTTAGTATACTCACTTTACTTATCATCAGTTCATGTAAATCTTTTCAGGTTGTTTTCTGGAATCAATATGCTGATCATTTCTTATAAAGCAATAATATTATTCAGCCATTCTCCAACTGATGGGCATCCACTCCCTTTGCAGTTTCTTGCCACTACCAAAAAGGACTGCTACAAGCATTTTTTAATATATGGGTCTTTCTTATCTTTTTTATGGTCTCTTTGGAATATTCAGTTGAGAAACTGCTGGATCAAACAGTATTCACAGTCTTATGCCCCTTTGGTAATAGTTCTAAATTGCTCTCCAGAATGTTTGGATCAGTTCACTACACCACCAACAATGTATCAGGGTTTCATTTTTCCCACATTCCCTTCAATATTTATCATTATCTTTTCCTGTGACTTAGCCAGTCTGAGAAGTGTAAAGTCAGGGTTGTATTAATTTGCATTTCTCTAATCAACAGTGATTTAGAACATTTTTTTCATATGACTAGAAATGGCTTTAATGTCTTTCTCTGAAAATTATGTTTATATCCTTTGACCATGTATCAGTTGGAGAATGACTTATATTTCTTATTTTGCTTCAATTCTCTATACATTTTTGAAATGAAGTCTTTCTCAGAAACATTGGATATATAAAAAAAATTCTTAGCTTTCTGCTTCCTTTCAAATCTTGGGTGCATTGATTTTGTTTTTACAAATTCTTTTTAATGAAATCAAAATTATTCAATTTGCATTTTATAATTTTCTCCAGTTGTTCTTTGGCTGTAAATCCCTCCCTTCTCCACAGCTCTGAGAAGTAAACTATTCCTTAACTATCTCTTAACTTGCTCAAAGTATTACCCTTTATTTCTAAATCATGAACCCATTTCAACCTTTTTTTGGTATAAGATGTTAAATGTTGGTCAATGGCTAGTTTCTACCATACTATTTTCGAGTTTTACCAGTAATTTTTGTCAAATCGTGAATTATTATACCAGAATCAGGAGTCTTTGAGTTTATTAAACCCTAGATTACTATAGTCATTGACTATTATATATCTTGTGAACCTAACCTATTCCGCTGATCCACTACTCTTATTTCTTAGCCATTATTAAATAGTTTTGCTGACTGCTGCTTTATAATACAGTTTTACGTCTGGTACAGCTAGGCCACCTTCGTTTGATTCCTTTCATTAAGTCCCTTGAAATTATTGACTTCTGTCTTTGTTATTGTTGTTTCCAGCTATATAAAGTAATGTTGTGGCAGTTTGATTGTTAAGACACTAGTAGATTAATTTAGGTAGAATTGTCATTTTTATAATATTAGTTCAAGTTACCCATGAGCACTTGATATTCTTCCATTTGTTTATATTTAACATTATTTGTGTGAAAAGTAATTGTTTGTAGTTTATACTTGTGTTCATATAGTCCTGGCTTTGTCTTGGCAGGTGGATTCCTAAATAGTTTGTATTACCTACATTTCTTTTAAATGGGATTTCTGTTCACATCTTTTGCTGTTGAACTATGTTGGTAGTATGAATGCCGATGATTTATGTGATTTATTTTGTTTCCTAGTCTATACTACTTTTATTCAATGGACCATATTTAGTGTTTTCAATTTATGATCTAGTGAATATCTCTCATTCTGAGCTCTTTCACACTTTCCTTAAATTATCTTTAATGTTAAAGATATTTCAAATTAGTAAGTCATATATCTAATATTGTAAGATAACAAAATGAGGAAACTCAAGGTTAGGGAGAATATATAACTTTCCTAAAGATTAAAAAAAATCTTAGTGTTAGGGATGAAACTTTAACTCAGTTCTTTGACTTCAATACCAGCTTTCTTTGCATTGTACCATATATATACATGATATCATTACTTTTTTTTTTACCTCAGTATACTATACTATGGTTCAGTACTTCTCAAACACTGAATTAAAAGAAAGGAAGACAAAATGATTTCTCTAAAGAATTAAAAATGTCATTTTAGCTATAGTTGGCCCTTTATCCTTGATTTCCTGACCCAAAATATTAATAAAGGAAAACCATTCACTGTTAATTATTGAAACTATTTTAGAAACTGTCTCTTCTGAAGTCTTTAAACCTATGGCAATTAGTAACCACAGTGTGGAGACTGACGGGCAAATTATCAGTCCTAGTTTAGACAACAAAGTTATATGTAGCTAGTATAATGTTCTCCACTGATACTACTGAAACCAGAGACCGGAAACTTTGAGTGAAAACTAGACCCTTTACTTCTGTTGTGCCAACATAAATAGCAATTATAGCAAAGTGTGAGAGGAGTCAGAAGAAATACTGCTTGGTATCCCTAGTTTATCCAAGTCAGCAGTTTTGTGCAATTTGGGGAGAAAAAGGGCCCCCCAAACCATTATAGGACTCAGCAAGAAATGGCCTTTTTGACTTTAAAACTGATCCTTGATAAAACAACTCTGGGGTCATGAGAAGGCTGCTCTGCCAATTTCACTTCACTGTGGGATCCATTGACATCTGGCTCAGCTGTGGAAGCTGGAAAACTTCTTTAAAATTCTCTTGACAGTAAAAATGGACATGTGGAAAACATTCTAATCTGTTAATCTTTGGTGCTCCTGGAAAAGGGACATTTGGCTTTATACTTCACAATGATAAATATGAAGTCTCCAGATCTAGTTGTAAATAACTTAATGGCATTTGAATGAAGAACACAGTTTTCATTTCCCCAAAGTGGTAAGAGATGAATATGCACCTGCATCATTCCCATGATACAAGAACTCTGTAGAGCTCTTTGTTTACTCTTAACTTTTATAATTTGTACCTTTTTTCCATTGCTTTTACTTGGTCTATGAATATTACCAAACAGTAGCAGCTGGTATGTTCTCTCATGTTCTCGGTTAATTTGTGCGCATTTCTCTGTACAGAGTAGTACAAAAGATGAAGAAATTAGAAAAACAAAAAGGGAAAGATACCTTAAAATAATTGAGACATCAGGAAATTATATTGTGATTGAATCACAGATCCTAGGATTTTATAATTGGCAAGGACCTTATACAACTCTTTTAATTCATTCGTTTTATAGATGAAGAATTTGAGATGCAGTATGTGAAATGATTTGCCCAAGTGGGTACAGTTTATTAGATCACTGAGGCCAAATTCAATTCGTATTCTCTCTTTAGCACAAAAAAAATGTAAGTGGTTACCACATTGTTATATTCACATTTGTTGATACGTGAGGCTCAACAATTCTGTTCATTTCTGATTTCTAAATATGTTTTAAATATTTGGCTCCCAGGTCACAGTACTATCTATGACTCACTCTGTGCTTTGGGCCACTTCGCCATGCTGAACAGCCAAACTCATAGGACTGTTCATGTCCTTTTCTTCATGAGAGCCCCTATAAATGCAGCTTAGGAGTTCAAGATGTTTGTTGTTCCTCATTATAACCTTGCTCAGCCTTTCCTCTCCATGTTCCAAGCTGGACTCCTGTTCTATAAGAACCACTAACCTTCAACATCTGTCTTGGCTACTTGTGTTTCTCTTTTAAATCATATTCTCTTCAACTCAGTGGTTTCCTCTACAACCCCTGTCTCTGGCTGGGTTATATTAAATTTTAATTAGCCTATAAAAACTTTTCCTAAGATGGCTTTTGATCAATAAGGTGAAAAAAGTAGGAGCCTCATAACTTTTTAAGTTCAGGACACCTTAAATTTTATAAATGAAATAGTTGAATCTATCTCCTCAAATAGCTCAGGTGGCCTTTAAGCAAAGAAAATACATGTGTCAAATCATTTGCTCTTTTTTTTTTCAGACAGACTTTTGAATATATCTGAGCTCCTCTACTGGAAAGTAGTCTTTAGGAAGTCACTTAGCTTAAGTTTCATATTCATAAGCAAGACCCAACCATGTTCATTTTTTGACTTTGTCAGTTCATAAGAAATTTTACCATTCTGATGCTAAAAATGACCTTTCTATCATACCCGGATCCTCTCACATCCAGTTATGATTAACTACTTGAATTCAATAAGGAAGCATATAAGGTAGCAATAGAAACTAACTGTATTCATACAAGTTTTAGATTTAGAAAATGCTATATGTATTTTTTTCAGTTTTCCACTCTACAGTAAGATAAATAGGATAATATAATAGTCATTTACTGATTGGGAAACTAATTTCCATAGATGTTATTTAACCCGCCCAAGATCTTTCTGAATTTAAATCTTTTCATTAGGAGAAATCTCCTTTGTTAATTCTTGGAGGAAAAAAAATCTTTCTAAAGGTAAGTTAAGCAGTGAACATTCACTGAAGATGATGATATATATGATATTGTTGTAGGGAATTTTTAATATATTTTTTAAAATCTAAAATGCATCTATAACTATGTAGTTGTAAACAAGATATTTACAAAAGATAATGTTGTATTAACTATAAATTATAATTATGAAATTCAAAAATAAAGGTGAATAGAGTACCATACCAATCTAAAGGATTATAAAATTAATAAACCAAGAAAATAAAGACTGTCCATGGTTTCTGAATACCACAAAGACACTGGTGCAGAAGATAAAAATCTGAAAAAAAACCCATGGAAAAGAAAATTCTTGATTACTTTATCATTATTGAAGGATGTATTACTTATACTTCAATTTAAAAATACATTTAGCTTCTAATAAATTATAGTTATATAAACCAAATTACCAAAGGTGAAAAATAAAGGTATCCCTTTGCTTCTTATTTCCTTTTATGAAGTTAAAATTTTTAGGGAGAGATTTGATTTTATAGTGAATGAAACAATGAGAACACAGATAAGAGATAAAACCATGCTGTAGAAAGTTTTCAATAAAGTTCAAGTGCTGAACAGTTTTGTGACTTTGGGCAAGGCTTTAACCTTTTTATTTTTTTTTTTTGTTTGCTTTACATTTATTTATTTTTAATACACATTGCCTTATGAATCATATTGGGACAGAAAAATCAGAGCCAAATGGAAAAACCATGGGAGAGATTTAAAAAAAGAAAAAGAAGTGAACATAGAATGTATTGATTTACATTAAATCTCCATAGTTCTCTTTTCTGAATATAGATGACATTTTCTGTCCAAAATCTATTGGGATTGCTTTGGATTTCTGAATCGCTGAGAAGAACCAAGCCTTTCAGAGCTGATCTTTGTATATTCTTAGTGTTATTGTGTACAATGTGTTCCTAATTCCACTTGTTTTGCTCAGCATCAGTACTTGTAAATTTTTCCAGTCCTCTCTAAAATCAGCTTGTTCATTTTTTATAGAACAATAATATCCCATTATCTTCCTATATCACAAATTATTCAGCTATTCCTCAGTTGATGGGCATCTACTCATTTTCCAACTCTTTCCTACCACAAAAAAGCTGCTATAAATAATTTTGCTCATGTGGGTACTTTTCCTTTCTTTATGATTTCCTTGGGATATAAACACAGTAGTGGCTCTCCTGGGTCCAAAGGTATGCATAGTTTTATAACTCTTTGAGCATTGTTCCAGATTGCTCTCTAGGAATTGTTGGATCATTTCACAACTACACCAACAATGTATTAGTGTCCCAGTTTTCCCACATCCCCTCCAACATTTATCATTATCTTTTCCTTCATTTTAGCCAATCTGAGAGGTGTGAGGTGATATCTCAGAGTTGAATTATTTTGCATTTCTGTAATCAATAGTGATTTAGAGCATTTCTTCATATGACTATAGATGTCCTTAATTTGGTCATCTGAAAATTATCTGTTCATATTCTTTTATCATTTATCAATTGGGCAATAACTTGTATTCTTATAAATTTGAGTCAATTCTCTATATACTTTAGAAATGAGACCTTAATCAAAAATACTGGATATAAAGATTCTTTCCCCAGCTTTGTACTTCCCTTATAATCTTGTTTCTGTTGGTTTTGTTTGTGCAAAAATGTTTTAATTTAATGTAATTAAAGTTATCCATTTTGCCTTTCATACTGTTTTCTAGTTCTTTTTTGGTCATAAATTTCTCCCTTCTCCAAAGATCTGATAGGTAAATTATCCCTCGCTTTCCTGATTTGTTTATGGTATCACCCTTTATGTCCAGAGCATGTACCCATTTTGAACTTTTTTGGTGTGGGGTGTGATAGGTAAGTCTATGACGAGTTATTGATATATTACTTTTTCAGTGTTTCCAGCAATCTCTGTCAAGCAGTGAGTTACTATTTCAGAAGCTGTAGTTTGAAAGTTTATCAAATACTGAACTGCTATAGGCCTTGAATATTGTGTCGTGTGTATTTAATCTATTTCACTGATCTCTACCACTCCATTTTGCAGCTAGTACCAAATGGTTTTGATGACTGCTTCATAATATAATTTTAGATTTGATACTGCTAAGCTACCATCCTTTGTATTTTTTTTAATTTATTCACTTGATATTCTTGACCCTTTATTCTTCCAAATGAATTCTGTTATTTTTCTAGTTCTATGAAATAACTTTTTTGACAGTTTGATTGGTACAGCACTAAAGAGTTAGACCAATTTAGACAGAATTGTCATTTTGATTATATTAATTTGGCCTATTCATGAACAATTGAAAATTTTCAATTGTTTGGATGTGACTTTATTTGTGTGAGAAGTGTTTTATAAATGTGTTCATATAGTTCTTGTGTTTGTTGGCAGGTAGGCCCCAAACACTTTATTTTATCTACAGTTATTTAAAAAATTTCTCTGTCTCTGCTGGATGGGCCTTGTCAGTAATATATAGAAATGCTGATGATTTGTGGGGGTTTATTTTATATACTGCAACTTTGCTAAAGCTATGAATTGTTTCCAGTATGTTTTTAGATAATTTTCTAGAATTCTAAATATACCATCATGTCATCTGCAAAGTGAGATAATTTTGTTTCCTCATTACTTACTCTTAATTCCTTTGATTTATTTTTCTTTTCTTATTGCTAAAGCCAGCATTTCTAGTACAATGCAGTGATAATGGGCATCCTTGTTTCACCCCTGATCTTATTGGAAATGCATCAGCTTCTCTCCATTACAAATAATGTTTGCTGTTGATTTTAGATAGATACTGCTTATTATTTTAGGAAAGCTTTATCCCTATGTTATGTATTGCTTTTAATAGGAATAGGTGCTGTATTTTGTCAGAAGCTTTTTCTGTATCTATTGAGATTATCTTATGATTTCTGTTGCTTTTCAACATAAGGTCAATTGATATGGTCGATTATAAGAATTGTTTTCCTGTGTTCGTAGTATAAATCCCATTTGTATTATCCTGCTGATAAATTGCTGTAATCTCTTTGATAATATTTTATTTAAAATTTTCCATCAAGAAGTGGAAATCTTCAACATAAAGAAGATCCAACTCACTTCCAGTTGATCAATGATGGACAGAGGTAGATACACCCAGAGAAGAAACACTGGGAGGGGAATGTAAATTGTTAGCACTACAATCTGTCTGCCCAGGTTGCATGTACCTTCGGATTCTAATGTTTATTGTGCAACAAGAAAATGATATTCACACACATGTATTGTACTTAGACTATATTGTAACATATGTAAAATGTATGGTATTGCCTGTCGTCGGGGGGAGGGAATAGAGGGAGGGGGGGTAATTTGGAAAAATGAATACAAGGGATAATATTATAAAATATATATATATATATATAATAAAAAAAATAAATAAAATAAAATTTTCCATCAATATTCATTAGGGAAATTGGTCATAATTTTTTCTATTTTCCCTCTTCCTGGTTTAGGTATTAGTACTATATTTGAGTCATAGAAGGAATTTCATAGCATGGCTTTAACCTTTTGGAGACTTAATTTCTATCTATAAAATAGAGATGCTTCCTTCTCTCTACTTCACAGATTTTTTAATGATAATCAAGTGTTAAAGTGTTTTTTGACAATTTTATGAGAACTGTGAGTGATTGTATATCCTATTCATCTCTTCTATGTTATGATTCTAGATCTATTCATGAAAGCCTGAGTGATATAAAAGATATCATCAAGAGAGCTAACACAGTCAAATAGAAAAATTATTGGTAGCATTTACTTGATTCAGGTGACCTGGGTTTTGTCCTAATTACTTAAACTCCTTGACTTAGTTTCCTCAACTCATCACAGGAATAATACTATTAAAAATAAGATAATGTCTTATCGTACCATTGTGAAAATCAAAATATAATATAACGAATAAAATGTCAGTTTTATTGTTTCCTTTATTTTTTCATCTTATATCCCATGGGGTTTAAAAAGAAACAGTCCTGGGACAAGTTATTATCCTATATGTTCTTTAATATTAAATGTTGAATGGAAAATTGGATAAATAGAAAAGCAGATAAAATAATTTATGTTTAACATTTGAATAAAAGTGTTAGCACTGAAACACCACTATTCTGTATTCTATCCAAGCATCTTTCTGATAATTCTGTTAGTATGCAGAAAGATAGAAATGATATATTTATCATCCTGTTCTCATGTGACTTTCTTCTAGTAGACATCTATATTTTTAGAACTTTTTGTTCCATGTAGTTTTAAATTTATGGCAACATCTCTTAAATATATTATTATTTTTATGGATCAATGGTTGAGGTGAATGTAGTTAAGAATTGATCTAGTATAGTTTATTTTTTTCAATTCCCAAGGGTTTGGGGGATTAGTATTTTAATTACAAGGATTAGCTATCATTTAGTTTATGAAGGTGAATGGTTTTGGGGTTGCAATTCTGGCCACTTGCTAATGTCATTCTTGGTATTCAGAAGTCACTAACTTTTTGTAATAAATAATGATTCCTTGTACAGATTCTAAAATTTCCTAGAAATTTTTCATAAATAAATATCCTTAAGATTTATTTTTCTTACCCATTATTATTATTCTGGCTCCTATCCCTGTTGCCTCATGTCAAACTGTAGATTTTTCAGAATTTTTTGATTTGTTAAAGATTTAATATCGCATCACTTGCAAATATACCCCTTAATTAATTTTATTTACTACCTAATTAAATAGTAAACCAATATTTGTCAAGAAAAATTCACTCTCTGTATGTGGTTGGACTCTTTATTGTTGAAAATATTTGAGCCAAATCCATCTTACAATCATTTTTATTTTCCAAAACTCTGTTTATATACAAATATAAGTCTGAATACACTCATATACTTTTCATAGATGCATTTTAGTGGACCTCATGGTAAATACTGCATTATTTAGAAACTGTTAATTGTATTTTAAAGTCCTAATAATTAAATAAAGATTTTCACATCATGCTATCTTGAGAGTATCAAGACTCCATTAGAAAACTCTTTAATAAATAGTTGTCATGAATATTTCCCTGAACTTTTTATACACATAACTGTTTCCTGTAGAGTTGATTTCCTCTGACTCAGAAATTACAGTCACAACTATATTATTGTAACTTACAAATTTGGGTCTTTAAGTTGTTAAATGGAGAACATTTCAAGTATGCTTTATTTAATTGATAGTTGTTACATTGACATGAAAAGCAAAAAAAAAAAAAAATCAGTATTTAAAACAAGTGAGATATTGAACTAAGCAAGCTGGGCTCTCCTTCTGAGAATTTTAAGAAAGCAACACAGACTTTGGCTACAGAAATTGAGACTTTTGATTTCTAAACTACCTTTTCTGAAGGCTGAATTATTATTCTTAAATCAACTCAGTAGAAAATATAAGAAAATATGTATAGTGTAAGAGCTTTCAGTAAAGTCTAAATTTCTTTATGATAGGTAACATTATTCATCTTGTCTTCATATCTCCAATGCCCTGCACAGCGCAGGCATTTAATAAAAGCTTATAGTCTACTTATGTTAGAAGTGAATAAAGTATACCCAGATAAAGATGTCACATCCTGGGTATTTAGAAGAGAGAAAATATTTTGGAGAGCTCTTATTAATATATACCTAAGTTGACCACTAGTGTGTGTTTGTGGACAACCATATATTGTATGATATAATTATTAACAACTAAGGAAACAATTTATTATTAAGTAATTCAGAATAAATTAATAGAAGCATATATTAAATGCTTTGGTACACAGACACATACATTTCTTTTGTAGCGATATATATATGTATATATAGTGTGTATATATTCATGCATACACACATATACACATTCTATAGCATCCATTAAATTCAACATTCATGTAAACTAGAATATAAACTCCTTAAAAGCATGAGTTGGTTTTATTTTTGTCCTTTATAGCCACAGTACCTAGCAATGCACCAACTCAATAGTATGTGTTTAATGGATGCTTGTTGAATTGAATTACTTTTGGAACTAGCATATGTTTTGCTACATTGAAGGGCTACTTATTTTTTATACAGAAGTCTAATTTCTTCAGCTAGATTACAAATAGTATCTATATGTCTGTATCCTCAAGCATAATGCCCTAAAAACGATAGGAACTGATTATCAGTAATTTTTATGTTGCAAGTGCATACTACATACAGAGATATCTATTCTTTTTTATTATCCTTTCTTATCCCCCTTATATTTCTTCTCCCTTATCTTACAACACAATCCCAGTAACCTTCATCTTCTACCAAGTAAGTTTTGTTTTTGTTTTCTTAAAACAACGTATGGAAGGGCCTTAGCAACAGAATGTAATTGCATTGTTTCTGGGACTGGTCAGATAATTTTTGAGAGGGTCTTCACTTGCTGGGAGATGATGGACTACATTTCCCTCAAAAAATCTGGATCAGAGCTATAAGGACACCAAGGGCTCTTCCCAACAAGGAGTCTGACTTCACCTGGGGGAAAACTGGACCCAAAAGCAATGAATTGTCATGGAAAATTGGATATGTGAAAAATATGTCTTGCCTACTCTGTGGCTTAGAGTTCAAGCTTTAAAATATAACTTTTCCTATCTGATTTGTAAAATTTACACTCTGAATGGTTGACATATAATGCCAAAAGTGTGGTGGCCTCTGTTAATCCTTATAACAGGGATTTTATTATTTGGCTCATTTAAGAATCTAATACAGACACTTGGGAAAACTCATAGAGTTGTTAATCTCACATAGGTTGTTAATCTGGCATAAATTCAATTCACATTCATAATAGATTGCCAGATCCATCTATTGCCTGAGGATTTGGTCACATTTTGGAGAAAGCTGAAATGAACTTTCCTGATTGAAAATGTCATTTTACTTGTTATTCATGTGGGTATCTCAAGGCCTTGGCAGTAGGAGCATTTTCATAAATCCACAAAGTAAATCATTAACCATTGCAGAAATCAGGTCTGTACTGGCAGGATAGAGATTAATATTGTTTCATTTTGTGCTTCTGTGGGCCTGGTAGTGACTTGCAACCACAGCTTTCTTGAACTTTTGCCTATAAAATTTTGCAGGTTTTTTTCCTCCTTTTTCCTAGGGGGAACAGGAGAAGGGAGAGATTGAATAGCTGTTTGCTTTAAATCAATATGACTTCTTTATATGTTTGTACTAATGGAAATCCAATGTATTTGCTTCCAATTAAGCTTTGACATGACTTTAAAATTTGCAGCTTAGATGACAGATTCCATTTGACCATATGACAAGGAGTATTTCTCCTAGCCACTGTCCTTGTAAGGGAATGATTTCACAGCTATTAAGGGCAGATAAATGATCTTATAGATTCCATTGGCAGAGGCTGGAAGGAAACTGCAAATTGAGTGTTCTCAATGCAGATAATCCACCAAAAATAACGGATGACTCTCTAGTCACAAAAGACAAAATATGTGAAAATCAAAATCAGCTATTTGAATAAAATACCTTGTAAAGTTACTGAATTACACCTGTGTTACATTTTTATTTTAAAAATTTCCCCTTTTCCTCTCCAACCCCTCCCCTTTGCATGATCCCATGAATGCAGAGAATTGCCCCGGAGGTGAGACCAGAAACATTGAAAGGAACTCAGAAATAGTTTATTCTGAAAGAGTATCCCAAGTGTTCTATCAACAGAGCAGGGGAATGTAGAATAATGAAAGTAAAAAAAGTCAATCAGAAACAGAACAAAAGACAAAGCCCACTTTCTTTTAGTGATGAATCCATATGGAGAGAGGCCTTGAGGTTACCAAGTTTTTTTTTTTTTTTTTTTTGGAAGGGGGATGGGGGAGGGGAATGGATGCGTTTTATTGTCCATGTTTGAAAATATTTAGTTTTATTAATGCTTTGTGTTTCCAGTAGAATGCTTTAAAAAGTTAAATTAAAAGTTAATGTCCTATTGTTCATTAAAATCTAAATTTCCTGTTGTTTTCTGTCTAATTCATATAAAGGAATGGAATTATAAAGAGAGTAAGCTTTGAAATCTCTTAATAAAAATATAAAGCATATAATTATTATTTCTGCAGACATAGTAGAATGTATGAATGTACTGGATTTGAAGTAAAAAGATAATTTCAAATCATGACTTTGTCACTTTACTATCCATATGATCTTAAATTAGTCAATAAACTTCTTTGGATTTAATATCCTGATGTATAAAGTGAGGAATTTGGACAGGATAACCTGCAAGGTGTCTTATGATCATCTACCTCTGACTATGTGATCTTATGCACTTTCTGTAGGATTTTGAGACATCCAAAACACTTTTCTCACAGCAACCTTGTAATAAAGGTACCCCAAATATTAGGAACCCATTCCCCACCCCCATGATGTGATACTTCACAAAATTTTACTCTTATGTTTCATTGTGGCATGGAGATTACTCTAGATTCTTGAATATTGTTCCTAAGGAGTATATACTCAGTAGATTCTATCAGGCTGGAAAGACTTTAGTTATATTCCCATTAAGAAAGAAAAACACTTTTCTGAGAATCAACTGAGCTAAAAATAGGTAGACTCATTTCCAGTAGACTTTTGATAATGTATTCTTTAGTGATGGCCATCTATAAAAGACCCAAAAAAATTGAAAATGAATTTTAGTCATCTTTAATATTCTTTGTTTTCTGCAGGGAGAGTGTCAACATTATAGAAAAGAAGAGTGAAGAGAAATTAATCCTCAAATAAGGATCAAATAGGTCAAATAATTTTCTCAGACTAATCTAACTAATAAACAAATATCAAAGTGAAGATTCAAACCCGGGTCTTTTGTCACTACTAAGTTATATGTGTTTTCCACTACAACATGCTATTTCTCCATCAACACAAAGTGAAGTGACATACAATATTATTAAGAATTTTGGACTTTGTAGTGATTCAATTCAGAAGTTAAATGCTAAAAGTAAAAGAAAAAAAATTAAATGCTTAATTATAGATGTCCCTAAAATATATCAAGGACTTAATAATTAAACTAAATGAAAAAAAGATGAAATGCAATGGGAATGAACAAATGTAGTGTTAAAAGTAAACTTTAATAAATAAATTTCAGTATTGGAGAATGTAACTAGATAGAATTCTACCTGAAAAGAAACTCTTGAGGTTTTAATAATCTTCAAATTCACAATGAATCATCAGTGCATTGTACCATCTGAAAAGCTAAGAGAATCTTATGCTAGATAAGAGACATATTGTGCATATTGTGCACTTATGGTCATCACATAATCAATAGTTAATTATTTACCAGTTATAAAGGGAATCTTTTTTCAGATACAGATTGAACTTGGTGGTCACTAAATTTATTTTCAATGATAAGATTCTATAATTGTGATAAATGACAATATATTCATGCAATTTATCTTTACATAATTTTCTTTCAATCATTTTGTATCATGTTCTGATACATGTTCACCATCTTGCGTGATTATATTGAATAATTTGCTTTCATGATTGAGAGATTGTTATGCTAAAATATAGGAAAAGTATTTTACTTTTTTAAACATGTCTTTAAATTGCTTACCAGAAAAAGTAGACAATTTTAAATTCAGGGACAATGATGGCATCACTTCTTCAAAACTGACTAATTTTAGCATTTCTTGTTTTTTTACCAGTTTGTTAAAAATAAGATTATAACATCTTGTTGTAACTTGTTGTAATTTACATTTCATATTATTGACAATTTTGGGCATTTGCTATATGATTAGGTACGGTTTACACTTTTGGGGGAACTCATTTGTTTGTATCTTTACCTCAATCTTTAGGGAAATGGCTTTATACTGATTATTTTAACAATTCCTTAAGTGTTTTGAATATCTAAATTTTATTCTAGATATACAATGCAAAGTATGTGTTTTATTTTTCACAATTGAAAGCATCTCTGATTCCATGTAAACTTATTTCACATATACCCAAGATATGAAATTTTGTATAAACAAAATGTTATCATCCCTTATCTATTTTTAAATTATTCCATTAATAATTATGAAAGATTTCCATTTCCTACCATCATGTGAACTTTTGTATTAGATTTCTGTGTACCTAAAAATAATAATTTAAAATGCAAGTCAATTTAAAACTTATTTTCATGTTTGTCACAGATTTTTAAAAAATAAATTTTTATAGTTTTTTTATTTTCTCCTAGTTACATACAAAAACAATTTTAACATTCACTTTTAAAACTTTGAGTTCCAAATTCTCTCCCCTTCTCCCTCCATATCCATCATCATTAAGAAAGCAATTTGTTATACATTATATATGTGTAGTCATGCAAAATATTTCTATAATAAACATTTTGTAAAAGAAAACATAAACCAAAAACAAAACAAAACAAAACAAAACAAAACAAAACTCAAAGCAAATCAAACCAAAATAAAACAAAACACTAAACCATCAAGAAAAAATACAGCAAAAACCAAATATGCTTCAATCTATATTCAGACACCTTCAGTCTTTTCTGGAAATGGATAGCATTTTTCATCATGAGTCCCTCAGAATTTTCTTGAATCTTTGGTGCTGAGAAGTGCTAAGTCATTCATAGTTAATCATCTTGTAATAGTGCTACCACTTTGTACACATTATATTTCACATCAGCTCATGTAAGTCTTTCCAAGATTTTCTGTTTTATAGCATTAGTAATCCATTAAAATCATATGCTACAATTTCCTCAGCCATTTCACAACAGCTCCCAGAAAATAATTTCTATTAATATTTTTGTATATATATACACACATATATATACACACACACACACACACACACATATATATATATATATATATATATATATATATATATATATATATATATATATATATATTCTTTTCCTTTAAAAAAAAATCTTTGGTGATACAGATCTAGTAGCAAAAGGGCATGCATGGTTTTATAGCCCTTTAGGCATGACTCCAAATTGCTCTACAAAATAGTTGAATTAATTCACAACTCCACCAGTAATGCACTATTTATCATTTTTCCCACATTCCCTCCATCATTCATCATTTTCCTTTTTTATTCTGTTTCGATTAACCATTGTAAAATGTATGAGATAGTACCTCAGAATTGTTTTAATTTGCATTTCTCCAGTCAATAGTGAGTTAGAGCATTTATTCATATGATTATTCATTTTTTATTATTCATCTGAAAACTGTTCATATATTTTTGTCATTTATCAATTAGGGAATGGCTCTTATTTTTATAAATTTACTCTATTATCCTATGTTGGAAAAATGAAGCCTTTATCAGAAAAGCATCAAAATTTTTTTTCACAATTACTATTGCTAACTATATTTCTCTCCATCCTCCCCCCACTTCCTCCCCACACACATTTATTCTTTTTTTTCTTCCTTTTGTCTTGTCCCTCCTCAAAAGAGTTTTGAGATAATTCTGATGAGAGTAAGGATCACTCACTCACTCTTACCTCCCTTTTGTTCCCCTCTACTCTAAAATCTTTTTCTTGCCTCTTGAATGTTAGATAATTTACCCCAGTCTGCCTTTCCCTTTCCCCAAGTACATTCCTCCTTCATTCCTTAACTTTATTTTTCAGATGCTATCCCTTCATATTTAACTTACACCTCCTTCCTTCTAATGTCCTTATAATGGAAGTTGTTATGAGTTACATATATTCCCATATAGAAAAAAAGCAGAATTGACTTTCTTAAACCCTGAGTTGCTCTGGTTATTTGCTTGTTAGTAATTTCTTAGATATCTCCTATTCTGTTTTTTTTAAACAAGGAACCAGTCATTTTTATGTTTATTGCTTTATAATAAAATTGGTAGGGTTAAGTTCTTCTAATTCCTAATTTTCCTTGAAATTTTAACTCTTTATTCTGTAAAAAGAACGTTATTTTTTCTAACTCAATAATTTTACTGAGTTAGCAGTTATGTTAGAGAAGAGTTGGAAAAGTATCACAATTTTTATTATATTGTTATGGTTTGGTCATATTTAATAATGTTATTTTTAGCATTTTGAAATCTTTATATCATTTTTGCCCAGGTTTTTATTATTGGTGTTTTGTTGTTTCTTCAAGGTTCTCTAAGAATATTATCATAACATCCCTATTCTAATTCCTTCAATTTCTTTTTTTATTTGTCAGTTCAACATTTTCTTACTTTCATTTTAATTATTTTTTTTAATTTTCAGAATTTCAAATTTGATATTTAATTGGGCATTTTTAATATGATGTTTTTGTGGTTTCCAAAATTTTCATTCATAATTCATTGCTCTATTCCTTCCTTGTTTTATTAATGTATGCATTTGAAGATGCAAAATGTGTCCTGAATACTTCTTAAAGTTTTAGAATGTTGTCACTTTTTTGTCATTTCCCTCAATTAAATTATCAACCATTTCTTTTATTTGTTCTTTGATCCACTCTTTTTTATGATTATATTATTTGGTTTCCAATTAATTTTTAATCTCTCTTTCTATTACCCTTTATTGAATATAAAATGTTATTGCTTACAGGAAGGACATTTTTGAAAGAAGGTCTAAAAGGCAGTATTTTGTTCTACCGAATAAAACATTTTTATGTAAAAAAAAAATAAGTTGAGAAATTTGTCTTTGGACCATTCAGCAAGTTTTATGATTATAAAGCTATGATCCTCTTTTTACAAAAGTCAGACTACTCTCTTCTGATTGTTTAAATACTCCATGATTACAAATATATATTTTGCACAGATTTTGCAGTAATACTAAAGTAGGTATAAGGGTTCTAGTTGATATTTCCTTCATCATGTTTGTTTTTGATTTTCATTATTCCCCAGTAGAAATAAATATATTTTTCAAAGAGTAGTACTTCTTTCAACTACCTCAACATATTCAAAATTGCCATTCCAGAATGAACTTTCTCTTTGTATATTTCGTTTAGTCCAATTGCTCTTTCAATTTTGTGTGTTCTGTTTTATATCTTCATATTATACAATTAGGACTCTGATGTTAGAATCCAAAGATCATAACCACACTAGTTTCGCTGGAGAAAATAGTTTGTTATTTAAGACTTCATAGGTATTTTCATTTTGTACATCATCCTCCAAGGTTTTTTTTTTATAATTTTGTGATGATCAGGCTTATTTGACTTTCTGACCAAGCTTTCTTAAAATTATTTTTCTTAATTGATTTCTAGTTGAATGAAGTAATGCTGTCTTAAACTCTTTCTTTCTTGTTGACATTTTCAAACTTTACTGTAACTTTCTCAGTGACTATTTTCCTTCAGTAGTTTCTTTCATCATAAGAAATAAATCCAAAAGAGGCTGAACCAACATGGCAGGTTGGCAGAAAGTTTTAGTTAGTACTTCTACCAAACACAACTCTACTGGACAAGAACAGGAAAATGCACTAGATCAAATTGTTCTTTGAAAATTAAAGGAAAAAAAAATCAGTGACTTTTTTTTTTCTATCCCAGTTTGGAATAAGAAGACACAATGAAATTTTTGTGGACCCTGGGCAAAAGTCAGGGCAGAAGTGAGCTAATTTACACAGGACATCCTAGTGAAGGAGAAGCTGTGTACAAGAACACGAAGGCATCCTAGATCTAGCAAGGAAAGTCTTAAATTTACATTAGAATAGATTCCAATAGAGATATTTATTCCTGAAAACCAGTTCTATAGCATACATAGAATACATTTGGGGTACATTGTGGGGAAAAAACCATACAAACTTGTATGTTCAGGAGAAATTTTTGAGAACCAAGGAACATATCCAAATATAATCAAAAGGGTCAGGCATAAGGAAGAGAACATTTGCATCTTCTAGCCCAGTGGGAAGACAGCAGAGGAATAACAGAACCGGATTCACAGACAAAACACACAAAAAGTACTGAGAAACCACAATTAGAATCATATCTAATTTAGCATAAAAAAGTAGAGATCTTGGAATACAGTACATTAGGTGACAAATCATATGATTTTATAATCAAGATTAAGTTATATAGAAAAACAAACAAAAGTAAAAAAAACTTACTAGGAATTTCATGAAATACAGGGTTTCCAAAAGTTTCTGATGAAAAGATTAGGATTCTCAGAAACTTTTAAATTAAAAAAAATATATATATATATATATATATCTATAGATATATATATATAGATATATATATATATATATATAGATAGATATAGATATATAAACAGTTAAACATGAAGCTTTCCTGTCCCTCCCCCATCCCCTAGAACCCTACCATCTTCAGGGTTCAAAGAGGCAATCTAGTTAGACAGAAATCCAATAAATGGGTTCTTTCATGTCTTGAAGAAAAGAATATAAAGAAAGGGGATAAGGGATAAACTGGGGGCAGAAGGGAGAGGAAAATTATGAAAAATTGTTCCACTTAATCAAGGTGCACAGGAAGGAGTGGGTGAGTGACTGACATTTTGAACCTTATTCTAAACTGAATTGGACAAAGAAGGGAAGAATATGCATATATAAATAGTGAGATAAAAACACATTTTACATAATAGGGAAGGGGAATAGTTAGGGAGTGGATAAGAGAGAGAGGAAAATTCATGAGTTAGAGAGGTCATAAACAAAATAACCTGCAACAAAGGATGCACAAAATATTTGTAGCCTAGTGGCAAAATTTTGGGAACTCGGGTGATATTTATCAATTGCTGAACAAGTTAGCATACATAAATGTATTGGAATAGAATTGTGCTGTAAGAAATGAAGGGAATGGCCTCAAACAACCTGGAAAGACTTGTATCAGTCAATGAAGAATGGTGTGAAAAGAATTAGGGGGAAAATTTGTATGATGACAATAGTTTTGTAAAGACAGATAACTCTGAAAGACTTAACATTTTGATTGAGTGGATCAGCCTTCATAATAGAAAGCTTAATTTCATCAACTTGCTTGCTACCATCTGATAATGAGGTTTAGGACTCAAACTATAGTATTTGTTGCAAGGATTTTAATTTTTCTTTCTCAGGCATGAAGGTAGAAGTGAGCAAAGGAATATTTTTGCTAATTGAAAAGAATAGATTTTTTTAAAAAAAAGAAAAACAGTATTAAGCAAAATAAATAAAAGTAATCGTGTCTGAAAATGTATATATTTTTCCAGTTTCAGTTCATCACCTCTCTACTGAAAGCAAGGAGACATGCTTAACTGTGAGTCCTTGAATTTATAATTGGCTCCAACATTGGTCACAGTTTTGAAATCTTTGTGTTCTTTTTCTGTATTCATCATATAAATTTTTCTGTACTCATCATATAAATAATTTAATGGATCCTGCCTACTTAATTCTGCATCTTTTAAAATGCCAACCTGAATATCTGTGGATTTTTAATTCATTATTTCTCATTCAGTGCTCATAATGTTCTTCTGTAATATTTTACTTATTCATTTACAAATTAAATATTACTGCTTTTACTGCCCTAAAAATTTTGCTTGGCAAGAGAACAGATTGTTTGAGGTTTTTTCAAATCTCTATTATCTTTTTTCTTATACATAGTGTTATATAATTTAGGTATAGTGATAGACTTTTGATAGAATTAGTAGTGTGACAGGTTGAGCTATACTCAGAGATAAGACTGCTATTCTGATTAAACAGCCTGTGTGACCGTGTATAAGTTGCAACCTTTCAGTGTCTTATAAAAATCTTTATGACTATAAATTAAGCAATAGTGATTAATCAGCATTAATAAAAATACAATTACTTTCATAACCAGAGACATTCCCATACCAATAAAATTCCAAATATATTCAACAACAATCAAAACTAACACCCTTCTTTAGAAAACATTGCCAATACCCACAAGCACTTGTAGCAATTTCACAACTGTCTAGAATGTGATCTAATAAAGGAAGCTTTTAGTAAATTGTCTTCCAGCCATACAATTCTTTTTTAGTGGTTAGTATTTCTTTTCCTTTATCCCTTCCACTCTTCATTCTCTATTTTTTAATGAATAACTCTATGATGAAAACTAAATTGTTAGATTTATAATATTTTAGGGTTATTCAATTTTAGTTGAAATTTTAAAATCACAATGAAAGGCACTTTTATTTTTCTCCTATTAACTTCTACTTCCTCCCCAACTCCCAATGAAAAAGCAAGAAAAACAAAACAATTTTATGTACATAGTCTAGCAAAATACATTCCTTAATTGGTCATGAAAAAGAAAAGTCTCAGTCTGCATCTATATACATTATCATTCTCTATTGTTTATGTTGTTCAGTTATTTCAGACTTGTCTGACACTTTATGTAGACACTTTATGACTCCATTTTGGGGTTTTCTTGGCAAAGGTACTGGAGTGGTTTGTGATTTCTTTCTCTAGCTCATTTTACAGTTGAGAAAACTTAGACAAACAGGATTAAGTGATTTGTCCAGGGTCACAAAGCTACTTATTGTCTGAGGCTGGATTTAAACTAAGGTCTTCTGACTCAAGGCCTGGCACTCTATCCATTGCTCCACCTAGCAGCTCTTACCTTTCTCTATCAGAAGGTAAGTACTTCATTTCATCATAGTCCTTTGGTGTCATAATCTGGTATCTAAGTCATTTAAAAAAAAATTATTTAACTCTCTATTAATTCATACAAGTCTTTCTAGATTCCTCTGGGGGAAAAAATACCAAACACCTTCATCATTTCTTATAACAATAGTATTTATCATGCTCACATACTGTACTTTGTTCACCTGTAGATAGGCACCTGATCACAATTTTCAATTCTTTATCACTTAAAAGGAAGTGCTGTGGATAATATTTTTGGAGGTACCTATGCCCTTTTCTTTTATTTTTGACATCTTTATAGTTTATACCTAGTAGTAGTAGTAATAATACTGGGTAAATGAATATGCATATTCTGGTAACATTTTGGGGTATATTTCTAGTTTCTTTCTTTTCTTTTTTTTTCTTTTTTTTTTTTCTTTTCCAGAATAGGCAATTCAGTTCACTGCCCTCACTATTAGTATATTAATGGACTTATTTTTCAATGCCTTTCAAGCATTTGACATTTTCCTATTTTTTTGTCAACTTTGCCAATATGAAAGTTGTGAGGTAGAATCTCACATTTTTTTTAAAAATTTACAATTATAATGCTAGAACTTTAAAAATATGGCTATCTATAGCTTGGATTTCTTTTTGTAATAACTAACCAAACATATTCTTTGAAAATTTAACAATTGAGGAATGGCCCTTGTTCTTAAAAAAAATTTAATCAGCTCTCATATTTGAAATACTTTTAATAAAGTTACAATAAATATATTTTAATTTACCTATAACTCTTCTACTTTTAGCTTCATTGTTTTTCTTTGTATAAAAAAGTTTTAATTTTATGTAGTTCACATTATCCATCTATCTCTTTACTATTAGTTCATACATTCTTTCCATACCCATAAATCTGATGGGCTATAAAGTTATTTTCTCACCATAATACCTTGCATTTTGCAAGCAATTGTTGCCACTTCACAGATGGGAAAACTGAGGTACAGATGGGTTAAATAAATTGCCAAGTCAAAGAACTTGACAAATATAGTTAGCAAGTGTTGGAACTGAAGTTGGAACTCAAGCCTCTCCTAATTACAATTCCAGTGCTTTTTTTGCTATTCAGCAGGGCTAAATAAAGCTTATTTCTTTTCTACTCTTATTTATAAATATTAGTGATAACATTGGGTGAAAGGAAGAACTGGAGGGAGGAGCATTTATGAAACCCATCTCTGTCCATAGAAACCCAACTAGGCTAAGTAGATCCATTTTTTTTAATGCAATGATTTTTTTTTCTTTAAATAAATTTACCTTGAAAGGATATATGTACCGTTTCTATTGGGCGATATTTACTCATATCCTAAGTAAAAAAAAAAAAAAAAGAAAGAAAAAAAAACACATTCCATTATCTATACAATATAGTCAATTCCAATTTTTATAAAAATGGCAGTAAGAAAGGATATTTCCATAGACCACTTTCAGCCATTAATGATTCAAAGACTGTATTAGTGGCCATATCATCTTTGATCCTTCTTCCTTTTTTCTACTTCCCCAATCATTAGCATTCTCTTTTTCCTTGCTCTTCCCTCCTCTTTTCTGTCTTCCTGACTTTCCCAAGTTTAATTTCCGTTATCTTACCTTTATTCTCTCTCACCCCATGCTTAATATCATTAAAAATAGCCAAATTAACTTTTTTTCTTGGGTTTTTAAAAATGAACTATTTATTTATTTCAAACATTGATTTAAAAAAATTGAGTTCCGAATTTTCTTTGTCCCTATCTTTCTCTCTTCTACCCACTGAGAAGAAAGCAATATATCAATTATACACATGAATTCATGTAAAATGTATTTCCATATTAGCCATGCTGTGTAAAAAGTAATTAAAAAGCAAGAAATATAAATAAAGTTAAAAAATAAACTTCAATCAGTACTCATAGCTTATCAGCTCTCCCTCTTTGGAGGTAGATAAAATTTTTCATTATGGCTCCTTTGGATTGTCTGAAATTACTGTACTGATTTGAGTAAATAGGTCTTTCACATTAGATCATCCTAACAATATAGATGTTACTCTATACCAAAAACCTGTATGTCTTAAGATACCTTCATCAGTGGTTTGATAATTTCAATCATTTTAATAATTTATAAGAAGAACCACACAATGTATTTCATAAGATCGTAGAATTTATAAATGGCATGGATCATAGATTTTGCATTCAAATGTATTATAGAAAAAGCACAGGGCTATACAAGTTGAATGTCTTATCCATAGTGATATAATTAAAAAGTAACAGAGCAAACATTTGAACTCCTGTCCAGTGATTCCAAATTCTGTGTGTTATCTACTGTAACATTTTATAACTGCATTCAAAGACAGTGTGAAAATCAACTAAACTCAACATTCCTGACACTTATTATTGCCCATAGTCATTGACGTGTCCTGAAAGAAAAAAACAAAACAAAAAACAAAACAAAACTTGATACTTGAGTTATGAGAATTGCTAAATTAGGAAAGGAGACACTTATTATTTACTGTTATAGATTTTTTTGTGCATAGCATGATTATAGTGAGGATTACTCATAATGGGGTACCAAAACCTACTGTTCAGTATCAGAACAATGATTCTTTAAAAATATTTATTTTCTCCATAATAAATATTTTTCCCTTTATTGGCTATATTATGTAAATCTTTTCACTTAGGAAAAAAATAGCCAGAAATCTAGCATGCTTTGTGTGAATCATTTCTTTGAAACAAGTAGGGACTACTTCATATTTTATTCCCATCATCATCTCATCTTGCACAATTAATTTCTCTGTTTCATGAAAAAATAATTATTATGCTTATTATAAATTAAAGTGTTAGTTTTAAGAAGAAACATCATTTGCCAGATTAGCTTAATTATCTTTATTGATTAGAGAATGTAATAGATATAATATGCCTCTATTATAACTAGTAAGAAATTTGACAAAGTTTCTCAAGGTATACTTATGAACAAGATGGAGAGATATCAACTAGAGATTCTGTAGTTACATGGTTTCATAAGTGTGCCCAATTGAATCTAAAAATAATGGATAGATGTGAACCTGGAAAGAATGCCTCAAGAGCCTATACTTCATCTAATTCTGTTAAATATTTTTGTCTCTTACAAAAAGACGATATATATACCATTCCTATCAGATTTATAGATAATAAAGTACAGAAAACACCTAACATAATAGATGACAGAAGAGAGATTCAAAATAGTATTGACAACGTAGGCTAATGGTACAGAACTAGGATGATGAAATTCAATTGGAATGAATTTAAAATCCTACACTTGACTTAAAAAAATAAAATTACAAATTCATTACAGGGAGATATGATTAAAAAATCACACATGAAGACTAAAATTTTTAAGTGTACAGCAGAGCAATGTGTCATTGTAGCCTCCCAAATCTAACATAATCTTAGTCTATATTTATTGAAATAGAGTATCCAAAACTTTTTTGTACTGTCCAGAGAAGAGCACATCTGAAGTATTGAGTTTTTTTCTGAGTGTGGCATTTTCAGAAGGACATTGGCTAATTTCAGTTTATCTAAAAGAGGGTCATGTTTTGAATAATTGTAAATTATACCAATTTTAAAAATTGAATTTAGTTGACTGGAATATTTGAAATAGCAAATGATATTTAGCCTGGGCAAAAGATGATTTGGCGATTAGGTGGGAGAGTGGTAGACAATAATTTACAAATTATTTCAAATATTAATAGGCTAATAAAAGTTAGGTTGGAAGGGCTGGGGGATATTTGATCTATTTCCCTCAAATTACAGATAAAGATATTGAATTTTATAAATAAAGGATCTGGCCAACAACCACATAGGTAATAAGTAGCAAAATCAGGATTTGAATCGACATCTCCTATTTCCACATTTGAAGAATGATGAGTTGAAGAATGATGAGTGAAAGAGACATTAAAATTCTAGTTGGTTCTAATGAACAGGACTTGGAATAACAGGTTGACTTTTCAAATAAGAAACAAGGGAGCATGTATTTGTAAATGGAGGTGAGTGTCCAGAAAATGTGATGCTTCAACCAGAGGACATTTTAAAGTAAAGGTTGAATATCATATTTTCAGGTATGCTGCTGAATTAATGGCTGAATCAATTCCTGTTCAAGTGAATCCCTTTCAAGGTCGCTTTCTGATTCTTTGATGTTCTGCATAGTTTTCAGAAGTCTTTTTCCTTAAAAAATAACACTGTAACTGATTTTATGTTGTATTTCTGTAGATAACCATCTTCTTCAGTTAGAACACAGTACTTCTTTCTTTCTTTCTTTCTTTCTTTCTTTCTTTCTTTCTTTCTTTCTTTCTTTCTTTCTTTCTTTCTTTCTTTCTCTCTTCCTTCCTTCCTTTCTTTTTCTTTCTTTGTTTTTCTTTCTTTCTTTCTTTCTTTCTTTTTCTTTCTCTTTCTCTCTCTCTTTCTCCCTTCCTTCATTCCTTTTTCTTTCTTTCTTTCTCTTTCTTTCTTTCTCTTTCTTTCTTTCTTTCTTTTTCTTTCTCTTTCTCTCTCTCTTTCTCTCTTCCTTCCTTCCTTCCTTTCTTTTTCTTTTCTTTTCTTTCTCCCTTCCTTCCTTCCTGTCTTTTTCTTTTATTTTCTTTCTTTCTTTCTTTCTTTCTTTCTTTCTTTCTTTCTTTCTTTCTTTCTTTCTTTCTTTCTTTCTTTCTTTCTTTCTTTTTCTTTCTCTTTCTCTCTCTCTTTCTCCCTTCCTTCATTCCTTTTTCTTTCTTTCTTTCTCTTTCTTTCTTTCTTTCTTTCTTTCTTTTTCTTTCTCTTTCTCTCTCTCTTTCTCTCTTCCTTCCTTCCTTCCTTTCTTTTTCTTTTCTTTTCTTTCTCCCTTCCTTCCTTCCTGTCTTTTTCTTTTATTTTCTTTCTTTCTTTCTTCCTTTCTTTCTTTCTTTCTTTCTTTCTTTCTTTCTTTCTTTCTTTCTCTCTCTTCATTTCTTCCTTTCTTTTTCTTTCTTTCTTTCTTTCTTTCTTTCTTTCTTTCTTTCTTTCTTTCTTTCTTTCTTTCTTTCTTTCTTTCTTTTTCTCTCTTCATTTCTTTCTTTCTTTTTCTCTCTTCCTTCCTTCCTTTCTTTCTCTTTCTCTCTCTCTTTCTCTCTTCCTTCCTTCCTTTCTTTCTCTTTCTCTCTTCCTTCCTTTCTTTTTCTTTCTCTCTTCCTTCCTTTCTCTCTTCCTTTCTTTCTCTCTTCCTTCCTTTCTCTCTTCCTTCCTTTCTTTCTTTCTTTCTTTCTTTCTTTCTTTCTTTCTTTCTTTCTTTCTTTCTTTCTTTCTTTCTTTCTTTCTTTCTTTCTTTCTTTCTTTCTTTCTTTCTTTCTTTCTTTCTTTCTTTCTTTCTTTCTTTCTTTCTTTCTTTCTGTCTTCCTTTCTTCCTTCCTTCCTTCCTTCCTTCCTTCCTTCCTTCCTTCCTTCCTTCCTTTCTTTCTTTCTTTCTTTCATTGCTAAATGTCATGATTCCTTCTAAAAGGGCAATGTAACCAATGCATCTTTTGGTGCAACAGTGCCACCTTATGGTTATTTATGTAAAGATCTATTTAGTTTAAATGTTAAATCAGGAATCACTAGTTTCAAGACCCGAGTAGTCTCCACTCAAAGTCACCATTTGCACTTGTGATCTTTGCCTTCTGGTGCTCTATACAATACTAATATCTAACCTATTTGTGATTGTGTTTAGGATTCATTTCATGAAGAGGAAAAAGAAGTGGCTTTCAAGTTCTGCTTAATTATCAGTTAAATAGAGATATGTGACTAGGCCAATTATTTAACCTCTCAGTGGCAGGTAACTCCTTAAAAGGCCAAGTTGCAAAAAAAGGTAGCAACTTACATTAGTAAAGGTATTTTCCTCACCTAGGAGTTTCCTATACTAATGAAATTATAGATCTCTGATCTATCTTTTGAATGGTAGGAAATATACTAAAAAAAATAAAATTGTCAGTTATTTCTCCTTTCAAAGTGAATAGTTGTTACAGAAAGAAAAAAAATGATCCTGTTCCAAATCAAGTGTAGTTGTTGTTGTTTAATAGTTTTGGTTTTATTTCTTTGTTTTTCTGATTCACACTTAACAGAAGTGAAATATAATCCTTCCAAGAAGAGAAGAGAGAATAGGGCAGCTAGGTGATGCAGTGGATAGAGCACCACCTCTGAAGTCAGGAAGACCTGAGTTCAAATTTGGCTTCAAACACTTACCACTTCCTAGCTGTGTGATCTTGGGCAAGTCATTTAACCCCAATTGCCTCAGGAAAAAAAAAGGTGGAGGATAGGGAAGATACTCCTAAATCATCATACTGACATGTAGAGGACATGCTTCATAAGGCTGCAGATGATACTGTTTTCATCAGAGCTTCTGTTGCTAGAAGATAGAATTCAATTGTTTAGCAGAACAGAGGAATATTAACTTGTTAAAAGTATTATTTTATGAAAGAGAATTTTAAAAGAGCTTAGTATTTTCCTCTGGGAGACTATTGTAAATTTTGAACTGGTAATTCTTGTACAGCCATAAAAAGAAAAACAAATTGCTTATGAGTGATACTAACAGTCCACATTGGAATAAAGGCAGCACAAGCCCCCTAGAAAAGAAAGTATTAACTATCAATCAGATATACTCTGACACCTTGGCAAATAAGTGAAATGATACATTAAGTTATTCCAATCTCTTCCAATCAATGACATAAGACTTTGATTTTTTTTTATAGATGTGGGATTTTATCATTGTAATAGTGCAATGAGCTCCTAGAGAGGAGTTTTTATTACCAATGAAGGTTAATATGATACCTTCACCTCATTTATAGCTTTTGAGAAATGACTGAGACTGGCTGAGAAAGGAGTAGGAATTATCCAGACAGGTTGTATCAGTACTAGATGAAAATCCGAGGCCTTTTTAACTGTTATTTTGTCACTGATTTCACTTAGACCTTAGAGAGTCAAGACTTTTGCAAAGTAATCAAATAGCAAAATAAAAAAAGGGAATATGGGATGTTTTGAGTCCCAGTTCATCTCATTTTATGATTATAATTATAATCATATAATATTATACATAAATATAATTATAATTATGAAATATAATTATAACACAGAAGACATTGGAAAGCACTTCAATTTGACTTCCATGACGAGCAAAAGATAAATATGTTTCTGGTTTTGAGATACAAGCAGTTGGCCCCTTTCAGCCCATAACTAAGCTGACTCACAGAAAGCCAGTTGAGACTAAGACTATGCTCTTTTCTTAAATCAACAAAGTTCTTAATAAGGAGAGATCTGTCCAGGGGCAATGGATAACTCCTAGGGTTAACCTTTCATGTGACCTCTGGTGCAGGCAAGAGGGGGAATAAAGAAGTGCTCATAGTCTTACCTGCTGGATGCTGTTGAAGTAATCTCATGCTGACCCAGATGTATCACTCTAGGGGCTACTGACTCTTGTCAATTTAAATCCTTCCTGAACAGTGTTTCCAAGTTTTTTGAAATGTTGTCCAGGAATCGAGTGATACTCTGGGGGATGGAGCTAAGGATGAAAGCTGACCCACACCTAAGCTAACTCAGTGTTTAACTAAGAAAAGGGGAAACTGAAAGGGCTAAAAGCCTCATCTTTTGGCTCCCTTAGGAGAGAGTGTGTCAGCTCCATCAGGCAAGGCTAGTCTCCTTAAATCAATGTCTTTGCCTCTGAGGGGTGATTTCAGGGGCGTAGAAAACCTTGCTGACTATGAAGTTCCCTACCTCTTTTTCCCCCACTCTATCCCACCATGATACCCATTATTCTACTATTAGAATTTGCCATGTTGTTAATTTTAAGTTTTTAATTCCTGCTAAATGTAATGCCTTTGGAGACTATCACATTAAAACTCTTATTGGTAATTTATTTCTGAACTTGTTGGGGTTTGTAAAGTGAAAAGGGAAAAAAATAACATGAAGAAAGTCATGATAGCACTGGATACTTAAAGGATTAGGAATATAGTTAGGACCATAGTGGGACTGATGGTGCCAAAGATAATGTTCTCCTGCATGCCTGTTTCATTTATTTTTGCCCATTAGTGAACTTTGGGATCCTTGAAGGATCTTTTAGATCTGAGGCCTTGGTGGAAACATAAACAGATTTAACAAGATATAATATTCAAAACATTCATTGTAGAACAGACCAGATAACTTCATAGGTTGATAATCTAACCTTGTTTCTTTCCTTATACAAAAGCTTTTCAGCTTATGGAAAGTATGGGAAATTATTTAGATGATTCAACAGAGGGCAATTGAACCCAAAACAATTAGCAGTGTGTCCCCGTATTTTGATCAATGCATAACCAGCCTGATTTATCTACCTATACCATTTTCACTTTGGAAACTACATAAAAATCTTACAAAGTCTCCTTGGAAAGAGATAAGTACATAGTACTTATAGGATCATTCCTCTGCAAAGCTGGAATTTGTTATGTGGATCAGGTTTTGCTCTAGGGTTCCAGAGTTTAAAGGGTGCTGACAACACTAGCATTCCAGAATCCTAGAAACAGCTGAGCTTAGCACCTAGTTGGTGATAATAATGAATTAAAATAAGAAGCTGCCTTCCCTTGGCAGTCAAGCCACAGCCAAATTCCTCCTGAAGCATGCCCCACTGTGTTCTTATTCCTTCCCACTTAGAGCCTTTCTTGCTCACAGGGACTGGTGTCAGGTGTTTCACATTCTTATGTACTTGAGTCTCCCCCAAATGGCACACTGAATTAGTCCTAAAAAATGGATTTGCAGATACATTTAATGTTCATTGTTCTATAGCTAGAAAATGATAATGGCAACTCTGGTAATTACCTTTACCATTCCCCGCAAATGTTCATCATTAAATTGGTTAGCACAACAGATCAATATTAACTTGTTATAAGTCTTATTTTATGAAACAGAATTTTAAAAGGTTGCAAAAACTCCACATAGCATTCTATATGAGTCTTAAGTTATTAAAGTTTAAAACCACACTAAGACTTTTGGAATGCCAAATATAGTACATTACCAGACTGAAACTAAAAATGCTTTGGGTGTGATAGATCTCCTAGATCTATACTTTGCCAACCAACAAAGCCCTCCTTTTGACATATACTGGCTATATGTCTCCAGACATATAGTCCCTCAGGAGGCACTAATATTATAAACTGCAGATCAGGGGCTTATCTGCCTTAGTAGAAAGAGAGTACCTGATAGGAATAGGAATCATATCATCAGGAATACCTGATATGATAAAGAAATGGTAAAGAAAAAAAATTAGTCACTCTGCTTGATACTGTTGATAGGAAGCATAATTTTTGGCCTGAATAAGCTCAATTTTTTATGAGACAGAAGAAAGATTATATTGTATATAATTAAACAATTTATAGACTAAATTAAATTGGGCAGGGCAAAAGGTGTCTCCATCTAAAAGGGAGGCACCACTATTGTACTTTGAAGCTTTCACTATAACAGCTGAAAGAAGTTTTTGTTAGCTCCTTTTCCTGTGATCATGTCTAGAAAATTTCTTATTTATGGTTTTAAAGTGAATCACTTGAATTTTTGCTTCAAACTCTCCTAAGCCCTAATCTCCAGAAACAAATTATCAGGTTTCTGGTAGCTATAGGCAGACCCTTCTGAATCACTTCTTTAACTTCAGTAGAAAATTCAGGGTAAAAGTGAAGTTTTTAGCGTTAGATTTTCATGCTAAATATTTGTCGAAGAACTGATCTTTTGCTTACCTACAAAAGTCCAACGAAAATTTTTCACCATATGCTGTTAATTGAGAAAGAAAATCCATTGCTTTTGTTTGTTTGCTTTTCAGATGGGAATCAATGTTGTGGACTCGGCTGTGTCTGGATTAGGTGGTTGTCCTTATGCAAAAGGTGCTTCTGGGAATGTAGCAACAGAGGATTTGATATATATGCTGAATGGTCTGGGACTCAATACAGTAAGTCATTATAATACATTCAAATAATATTCATGTATTCCATGAAGCTCCAGATCAGAAGATTTGTAAGAACTGAAAACTCGTTCCAAGGTCAAGGTTGTATTCCATTTCTGCAGTATGCTAAAATTCAGAGATGAAAATCCAGTATCAAAAATAGCTTTAAAATAACAACATTGTTACTTGTTTAATCATTGAGAACAATAATGCTTTATATTTGCTATAGCACTTTATAATTCAGTTTAAGAGGTAGCATAACTTAGTAAATAGAGATTCAGCACCGGGGAATGGAAAATAGGAGAAATTTGACTCTTACCTCTGATGTATGCTGGCCAAGTGACCCTACACAAATCATTTAAAACTCTCAGTTCCACAGACAACTATCTAAAATTCTGAAATTGTAGGAAAGTGGCTGATCACAGTTTCTTAATGGGAAATTCCTGAACCAGTGACATCATAGGTCTAAATGACCTTCTTCCCTAGCTCATCCTCCAATCCCATACATCAAAAAACAACTTCACCAAGCATTTTTCAAGTGCCTTGCTGGACAATAGAGATATAAAGACAGAAATGAAATCAATGAATAAACATTTATTAAGTGCTTACTATGTACCAGAAATTGTATCTAGGGATACAAAAAGAGGCAAACGACAATCTCAGTCCCCATGGAGATTACTTTGTGTTAGAGGATAAAATTTACAAAGTTCCCACATTAATTGAAATATCTCACTTGGGCTGACTTGATACTCATGACAACTTCAAGACATTGATAATACAGATATTATTATTTTTTTATTTATAAATAAGAAAATTAAGGTTCAGAGTGATTTAATGATTTAGCTTCTTTTCATAATTAACTAGGAAAGGTTTATAAGATATTGGGGCAAAATCATTTAAATCTGTAATATATTTTACATATTTGTTGTTTGTTAAGGATCAGAAATTTAGACATAAATATGAATGAAACATTAGGGACCATCAGATTTAATACTTTCATTAGTAGATAGAAATGTGGGCATGGAGTCAAAAAGATCTGAGTTCAAATGTAACCTCAGAAATTTACTAACTATTTACTACTACCTGGCTAAGTTTTTTTATCTTGGTTTGCCTCAATTTTCTTAACTGTAAAAAGGGAATAATAACAGCACTTACTTTGTAGGATCAAAAGAAATAATAATTGTAAAATTCTTAGCATATTGCTAGCACCTAGTAGGTGCTATAAAAATGCTTTTCCCCTTCCCTTTCTTCCCTGTCTTTTTAAGAGTCTGAGACCTGGAGAGGATAAATGGAAAACCCTTGTTCACACATGGAGTAAATGGCAGATCTGGAGCACTAACCCAGATGTTCTATCTCCAAGCCCAACCATCTTTCCGCTTTATGGTTCTGCATCCCAAGTAATAGCATCACAAATTTAGAGCTGGAAGGGATTTCTCAACTTCCTCATTTTAAAGATGACAAAGCTGAAACCTAGGTAATAAAATGATTTACTCACAGTCACACAGGTAGGAAGTGACAGAGGCTAAGTATCAGACCAAATCTTTGAACTCCAAAAGCAGTGGTCATTTCATAGAACCATATCATATCTCAAAATGACTTGGTTGTATCTAACTATATTCACTAGGTATGTAATTCTAGAAAGAGAACAATTCAGCTTCCTGCAAGAAAGATTAAATTGATTTCAGGAGAAAAAAATGGACAAACATTTATGATAATAGAGCAAGAGAAGAAGTCAGGCACAGTGTAGTGACAAAAGTACTGAATTTAGACTCAGCAATACCTAGCTCTGCATTGTAAACTTAGTCAAATCATTTAATCTCTCTGAGCCTATTTCCTTATCTGTAAAATAAAAAAAAATCTGATCATTGAAATCTCATTCAACTCCATATTCTCTGATGTGACTGAATCATTTTTATCTCAGAAGCCCCACGTCTTCAGCAAGCACAAGCTGTCATAACCTTCTTTAGCTTTAAGCATAAAAGTTGTTGTTTTGTGAGGTAGGGCAATAATAATTGTCATATTTAGAAGACAAAAGACCTAAAGAAAAGCTTGGTATATGTGTCTTTTTTAAAAAATAGACTATTATGTTCAGAAGTAAAATAATAACAGCTTAAATCTATTTATACGTGACAATTTAAGTCCCATAAAAGGGCAGAAAGCTGCTAAAAGGAAACTCTCCTTTTTTTACATACATTTCAACAATCCAACTTAAATAGCTGTAAAAATGGAATTCTCAGGAGGTGATGAGAGGATTTGATGGTTGATGAAGCTTTAAAAGTCTCCTGTGAGCACTTGTTGGAAGATAATTAAAAACTTTCAGTTGACACATGTAGCCAATCATACAAAATTTCCTTTTAACTTTATGAGAGAATTCAAACTAGAATGTTTCCTGGACTCAGTGAAGAAAGCACCTAAGGATATTTCTGTGACACAACTTGTTTTCCTGAAGTAAAAGATTCAATCTGAAGTAACAATTGGTGTTGGAAATAGTTATTCAAGAAATAGTAGTGATATAAGCCATTTAATTACTGGATTTTAAAAAAAATGTTTTCATGGATTTTTTTAATAAAAAAAAAAGAAAGAAAGAGGAGGAAATTCAAAATCAATGACCTGCAAAAAACAAAAAAAATTGCACAGAGAAAACTAACTAAAAGGAAATATGGTTCAGTAAATATGTAAATACATACATACGTGTATATATTTATATATTATACACATACACACATGTTTGTGTGTACATAGAAAAATATATATGTATATGTATATAAACACACACATATGAGTGTTAGTGTGCTCACATTTGTTGCTGTCAATTCAGTTGTTTATAGTCATGTCTGACTCTTCTTGACCACATTTGGGGTTTTCTTAGCAAAGATACTGAAGTCCTTTGCCATTTCCTTCTCTATCTCCTTTTACAGATGAAGAAACTGAGGCAAACACAATTGTTACTTTCACAGGGTTATAAATGAAGTAAGATTTGAACTCAGATCTTCCTGACTCCCAAATTGGCACTCTATTCACTTAACTTCCTATACCCTCTCTACCTCTCTCTCTCCCTCCTCCCCCATCATACACACTTGCTAATTTTTGAAAATGCCGCCACTGCTTTGGAATACACCATGGAAATATGCAAAATTATATTTACAAGAATTCCCTAACTGTAAAGAAGGATCAGATAAATTCACTTTTAAGCCAAAGGAAGAAAGGGGAGGGGAGAAGCACTTATGAAGTTTGCTAAGTGCTTTATAAATATCATCTCATTTGATCCTCACAGCAAGCTTAGGAAGGGCCATCTTTGTTTTACAGTGGACTTGCCCAGAGTCATCTAGAGTAGTAAATTTTTAAATCAAACTCAAGAGACTGTCTGGGTAATCCTAAACAAGTCACTTAACCTATGTTTCCCTCAATTAACTTCTATTTCCTCATCTGTAAAATGGAGATAAATAATAGGGCCTACCTTTGAAGATAAAGCACTTAACATAAGTACTTGGATCATAGTAGGTACTAATAAATGCTGTATTCTCTCTGCTTTTCAAAGCAGTGTTCCCTAACCCTATTTTTAATTGAGATATTATAACATATACACTACATGAGAATTAAGTAGTAACTAATCAAACTAGTGATATTATAACAATTTCAGTCTTAAAATTCATTAGTGATATGTTAATAATAAATGTGATTAAAAATTTTTGTTGATTTTATCAAATTGGGGAATTTCTGGTATGGAAACTAGTTGCATATTGCCATTCCTTCTATAATCTATAACTTTAGTAGAAAGTTACCAAGAAATGTTTTAATTTTTTAAAAATTGAGATTTATAGTCTTCATGATCATTTAAAGGCTTTGTTCATGAGGGTGATGGACTTAAAATCAGGAAGATACTGGATAAAGTTCAGTTTAATCCCTTACTAGGTGGGTGACCTTTGACAAGTCATTATGCTCCTGTGATCCAATGTTTTAATTTTTTAAAAAAATGGATAATGATAGCCTCTATTTAATATGATTATTGTAATTATCAAATGAGATAATGCAGATAAAATCAGTTTGAAAATCTTTGAAAATAGTTACAATCATATAGCACTTTAAGGCCTATAGAGTATATTGTATTATTTGATCATTACAATAGCTTCTTAAGAGCTATTCCCTATTTTACCTATTAGGAAAATGATGTCAGAGAGGACCTTTGATAGGGTGGCACTTCTTCTAAGTGTCTGAAGCAGGATTTAAACCTAAGTGCTCTTGAAACTGAATCTAGTTCCATGTTCACTGTGCTATATTACTTTAAAACTTTATATAAAAGTGAGTTGTTACTATTTATATAATATTGTGCTCCATAAATGAGAATTAAATGTGAAATATTTAGGTTTAAAGTGATGAATTTAGCATTGGATAATTAGAGAATCAAATAGAAATAGTAGAGATATCTAGTTGATACAATGGATAGACTACTGAACCTTAATTAAGCAAGGAAGATCTGAATTTAATTCTGGCTTCTTATTAGCAAGACATTAGCAAGTGAGTAAAATAACCATAGATAAGTCATTAACTTTTTGCCTACTTCAATTTCCTCATCTGTAAAATGGGGATAATAGTAACACTAACCTGCCAAAGTTGTTGTGATGATTACATATTTATAAAGCGGGGCAGCTAGGTGGCGCAGTGGATAGAGTACCAGTCCTGAATTCAGGAGGACCCAAATTCAAATCTGGTCTCAGACACTTAACACTTCCTAGCTGTGTGACCCTGGGCAAGTCACTTAATCCCGGCCTCAGGGGGGGAAAAAAATATAGATAGATAGATAGATAGATAGATAGATAGATAGATAGATAGATAGATAGATAGATATAGATATCTATCTATATATATATTTATAAAGTATTTTGTAAACATTCAAATTCTATTAAAATACTAATTAGTAATACTACTAATAGCCTTTCACCATTTCATTTTTCTCTTTTCTTCTTTCTCATTTTTTCACTGACCAGGGAGTGAATCTTTACAAAGTAATGGAAGCTGGGAACTTTATTTGTAAAGCTATAAATAAGACAACAAATTCAAAAGTAGCACAGGCCTCCTTCAATGTTTGCAGTGTTTGACATGAATGAAGTTGGGTTGTGAAATTTGGAAGCTCCATCTCTCCTACAAAGATATCATCTGAAAAATATTACTGTCAATTTATTTGGAAATGTGAAATGATGGACAGAAGTGGAAGTAGGCTTTTAAATAGAAGATTGTTGACTCAGAGCATAGCATGGATACCAGGTAAATAGAAAATCTTGTGGATAAATAATAAAACAACTCAGTGTATAAATATATTATTACTTGGAGAATGTCATGTATTGCTGTGACAAAAATAACTTTTAAAATTCACCTAAAATTGACTGCAGATTTCCCCAATATTGAATACTTGGTTAATACTTAATCAAGTTGGTTCAACATAGAGTACATATTTTCAGTAGTTTATGAGATTCCACATAGTGTGTGGCCCTGATATTATGTATTTTGCTCCTGATCTCAACTTTCTATTTGCCAAGTCAGTTAAGTTATGAACGAGGAGCCAAATCTCAATATGACCCTAAGTAATTTTAGCAATAAGACTTTTGTATTTCAACTATAGTTAACATCTGTTAACTATTTGAATGACTTTATCTTGTTCCAAGAGGCTGTGGTCGATGGCAACATGCCATATCCTGGGAACATATTAGGACCTCCCATATTTGTTACATGCATTCAGTTCACCATGCTTCTCTTTTCATCAGTTACAGTACAAACCAATGGGCTCTTACTCAACAATAAAGAAACTGGAGGTGGGATTTTCAACCCATTTACTTCATACCACAAAATAAAATGATTCTGGTTTTACTTTTAGCACATCCTATTTTCACATCTTGTTTCCAATTCCATATTGCCATTGTAACTCTAATTATATAAAGTTGCAATGTTATTAAAGACAGTTCTCAATGCATAGACAATCTTATTATTTGTCATTCTATAGTTAAGTTAAACCACATACACTCAGGTTATCTATTTTTTTTAAATAGTGTGCTTATTGTTGAACTTGAAATTCTTGGTTATTGTAAACTCAAGAAGACAAATTATCACATAGAAAATTCTTACTGAAATGACCCAGGCCAATGCATCAAAGATGGGCAATGAAAAATGCTCTATTAAGAATAACCTTTCAGTAACCTATGCAAATCATGTGTAGAAAATGTAAAACTTTACTCTGAAATATAAGTTATCTTATTTATTTAAACTTCTCCAATAATACCTGATAATATTAACTTTTAAATAAGTTGAATATTGATTCAAATATGAAAATGAACATTGTGAATTTTGTCTTAATATTTATCAATTATCTTAAATATAAATATATGTATGTTTATATATATATATATATATATATATATATATATATATATATATATATATATATATATATATATATATATATATATATATATATATAAAACACCAAAGCACGAAAGGGAAGTACTGATTGTAACTAAAGCAAATTTAATAACAATAGTGCAAATAATAAATCTCATAAGTGAAACATGCTGAAAGTTAGAAAAGCAAAATAGCTATCAGAAAAAAGGTCAATTCACCTGGTAATAGAAAAGTGGTAAAGGAAGTAGACACTTCTACCCAAAACTATCTTGTCACTCAAAATGGTAAGTCCAGTCTTCACTGAAATATTATTCAATGATGATGTTAAGGATGTTTTCTTTCCCATTTCCCTAGCCCCTGAATATATATAACTATGCATTTCCTACACAGTTTTATTTAACTCTTAAATCAAAATAAAGCCTCAGTATTCATCAGGAAATACTAATGTCACATAGGCCTCTGGATTAACAGGAAAGAATGTGTTAGACTCAACAAAGACTCAACAATAAAGAAATTAGAGGTGGGATTTTCATCCCATTTACTTCATGCCACAGAAGAGAATTATTCTGGCTTTACTTTTAGCACATCCTATTTTCATATTTCCTGCCCCCCCCTCCCGGTTCCAATTCCAGAGAAGGAAAACATTTCCTGAGATTTTGGACTCTAAGAAACTTGGGTTCCATCTCAACATCCCTGGCTTCTAGCATGGTGGCTAAAATAAATAAAGTGCTTAATCAGTACTTTCAGAAATAAATTTAACGGTAAAATACATCAAGTCCAAATCTTTCAATATGTAGAGGAGAAAAGAGAGATCCAGAGATGCTGAGGGGCCTAGGACTTAAATTCAGGTTATCTATGTCTTTTCCCTCTATAATGTATTGCCTCTCTTTGAAGGCAATCTTCTATCACCAGTAGAGTCTGCTGAATTCACTGCATTGTCTCTTGGTCTAAAACACAGAGCACTAATCTGACACACAAAACATTTAATGTATTGCTAACATACTTAGCTTTTATATAGCAACTTTAGAGTAAAATATTTTAATTGATTACCCATAAAATGTCTAGCTTAAAAAACAAAGTTCTTTATCTTCTTAATCACAAAATTGAATAACTGGAATAAACTGCTGAGGGTCCTTTGGTCTTACTGCTATGTATTCCATCTGCAACATTTTGGACAAGTGTTACTCTAATCTCTACTCAGAGAGCTTACCTATATGCCCAAATCATGTATCCATTTTGACATAGGGTGTGAGATGTCTATACCATGTTTCTGATATATTATTTTCCAGTTTTCCCAGCAATCTCTGTCAAAGAATGGGTTCCTATTTCAGAAGTTGGAGTGTGGGGGTTTAGAAAACATTAGACTATTATAGGCCTTGATTGTTGTGTTATGAATATTTAACTTATTCCATTGATCCACTGATCAAACTCTTTCTTAGCCAGTACCAAATGGTTTTGATGACTGCTGCTTTGTAATGTAGTTTTAGGTTTGGTACTGCTAAGCTACCATCCTTTGTATTTTTTTTCACCAATTCCCTCGATATTCCCTTGATATTCTTGACCTTTTGTTCTGCCAGATGAATTTTGTTTTTATTTTTTCAAGTTTTATAAAATAATGTTTTGGCAGTTTGATTTTTATGGCACTGAACAAATAGGCCAATTTAGGTACAATTGTCATTTGTATTACATTATTAGCTCAGCCTACTCATGAATAATTGATACTTTTCCAATAGTTTAGATCTAATTTTATTTGTGTAAGAACTGTTTTGTAATTGTGTTCATGTAGTTCTTGGGTTTGTCTTGGCAGGTAGACCCCCCAGTATTTTATTTTGCTTACAGTAATTTTAAATGGAATTTCTCTTTTTATCTCTTGCTGATGGGCCTTGTCAGTAATATACAGAAATGTTGATGATTTTTGTAAGTTTATTTTATATCCTGTACCTTTGCTAAATCTGTGACTTGTTTTCAGTAGGTTTTTAGATGATTTTCTAAGATTCTCTAAGTATATCATCATATCATCTGCAAAGAGTGTTAGTTTTATTTCCTCATTGCCTATTTTAATTACTTTAATGTTATTTTTTTCTTTTCTTATTGCTAAAGTCAACATTTCTAGTAAAATATTGAATAATAGTGGTGGTAATGGGCATCCTTGTTTCACCCCTGATGTTACTGGGAATGCATCCAGCTTCTCTCCATTACAAATAATGCTTCCTGTAGGCTTTAGATAGATTTTCCTTATTATTTTAAGGAATGCTCTCTTTATCCCTATGCTCTCTAGTGTTTTTAATAGGAAGGAGTGCTATATTTTATCAGAAACTTTTTCTGCATCAACTGAGATTATCACATGATTTCTGTTGGTTATGTTATTGACATGGTCAATGATGGTAATAGTTTTGGGGGCACCTTGGGAATGCTGATGGCATACCCAGCAATCCTGGACACCCCCATTACTGGCAGAATTCCCTAGTCTAACTAGGAAGTTGTCTCTCCACTGGCAAGGGCTCACAGAGTAAGACCAGGAAAGCTGGAGAGAGAGTATTAGGAGTAGAGTCCTCATGAAGAGGAAGGAAGGAAATTATAGTGACAGACAGACAATTTCACCCTTCCTTCTCCAGAGCTTCTTCATGGTTCTTGCAGATGAAAAACTTCAGATCTTCTATGGGTTCACAGGAATATTCTGAGATATCTGAATCCTAGAATATAAGCCAGCTGGGGGACTCTTCCAGTTTGATGATGTTGGAGTAGTCAGAATGATTGTGTATGAGCCTTTCCACTTTACACCTCAGACCCCTGAGGCTTCCAGGTTTTTAACAATACCATGCCCCCAGGATTATAGGGGCAGCAGTCTGAGTATGAGCATCTGTAGTTTAGAAAGATGTTCTGTTGTGTATTCAGAAAGGGCCTTCTGGACCACACCAAGCTGTGTGGCAAACTGGGTGATCAGATGCTGTCCTGGATTCATAAGAATGTTAGTGGTTAAGAGGGGTCTTCCAGAGGAAGTTTAAAGGGGCCTAGCTTAATGTTCTCCTAAGGTGCAATTCACATTCTAAGAAGTCCTAATGGGAGATTCTTCATCCAAAATTCTCTAGTCTCTAAGCACAGCTTAGTGAGGATTGGCCTGAAGGTGTGGTTCATTTTATCCATCTTCCCCGAGGCCTGAAGATTCCAGGCAGAGTGGAGATGGTAAGTGATTTTTAAGTGCTTTGACTACTGCTTGGGTTACATGAAAGGTAAAGTCCGGCCCATTATCTCTTGGTAAGGAGCTAGGCAGGCCAAAACGAGGTATGATCTTTAGCAAGCACTTTGATACCTCCTGAGCTTTTTGAGTCCTGGAAGCAAAAGCTTCTACCCAGTTAGTAAAGGTGTTAACAAAGACCAGAAGCAATTTGGAACCTCTACAAGGAGGCATATGCATAAAGTCTATTTGCCCATCTTCCCCTGGGTATGTGCCCCTTCTCTGAATAGGCTTCAGGAGAGAGGGAGTTTTAACAGCTCCCTCAGGATTTACTTGGGCACAAATTAGGCAGGCCTGGCAGACCTGCCTGATTGTTTCTCCCAGCTTGTGACCAGTCAAAATGCATTTCACCAGAGATTGCAGAGCTCCTGGCTACAGGAAGGGGTATAAGAATCAGGGAACTGGGGATTAAAGGTGCCATGATCAGGGGTAAATGAGAACAGCTTTAGCAGCTGAATCTGTAAACCTATTTCTCGTGGCCTGAAGTGAATCTCTCTTCTGGGGATATTTACAAATATGACTGAAACCTCCCTGGATTCCTGGACAGCTTGTAGTAGCTGTAGAATTTCTCCTGCATGTTTAATGGGAAAAATCTTTGTTGTCAACAGACCCCTTTATCTCCGTATATCTCCATGAGCTTGCAAAATATGAAAAGCATATTTGGAGTCAGTGTAGATTTTCACTCTCATTCCTTTCCCTAGTTCCAAAGCTCGGATTAGGGCAATGAGATCAGCCTTCTGGGCAGAAGTCTCAGGAGGCAGTAGCTTAGCTTCTAGGATGCCATTGAGGTCACCACAGAATAACCTGCCTTTCTTTCCCCATATTCAAGAAATCTCGACTCACTGGTAAACCATACCCCATCTGGGTTGTCAAGCAGAATTTCCCTTAAGTCAGGTCAGCTGGAGTAGACAGAATCTAGAGCTTCCTCACAATTATGAATAATCTCTCAGAATTAGGTGGTTTCTGGGAGCAGGGTGGCAGGTTTAAAGGTATACTGGACACAGAGAGTTAGGTTGGGGATATCTAACAGTAGAGCCTAATACCTAGTAAGCCACTGAGACCCTTTGGCTCCTAAAATGCCCTGAACCCAGTGGGGGGTTAAAACCTCTAATAGCTGTTCCAAGGTTAATTTTGCGGCCTCTTCAATTAAAAGAGCTGGGCAGCCACTGTTCTAAGGCGGGAGGGCCATCCCAGGGAAACTAAATCCAGTTTCTTTATGAAGTAAGTGATGGGTCTGGGGTCAAGTCCCAGAACCTGAGTTCGGACCACCAGGGCCTGACCTCACCTTTCATCAATATACAGAGTAAAAGGCTTTTCTAAATTAGGGAGGTCAGTTTGGCCTTCAGAGTTTTCAAAGCCTTAGCCTGATCAGGTCCCCATTCAAGGGGAAAATTATCAGGGCCTTGTATAGAATCATAGAGAGACTTGGCAATAATTCCAAAATTAGGAATCTAGATTCTGCAGAAACCAGCCATGCCCAGGAAAGTGGATAGCTGCTTCTTGGACGCAGTGTCTAGAAGGCCTCAAATGGTCTGGTTTCTCTCCTCAGTTAGAGAGCAAGAAGTGGGGGTAAGTTTGTGGCCCAAATATTTGACAGACTAGCAGGAATGTGGGCTTTGGGTGAGGAGACCCTCAAGGTTAGAAAATTTAGGATTTTCATGGCTGCATTTTGGGACTCCTCTCTGGTGTAGATTAAAATATTATCCACATACTGAATGTTAAGCAGTTCCAATTCCCTTAAGAAGTAAACAACTTGTTGGGGTTCACACAGGGCGTGGCCCTGCCTGTCAGGATTGCAGATCAAGATAAGACTGCCATTAAGCATCTCCAAAGGTTTATGTTCAAGAAATATCCCAATCCTGGAAAGCTTTGAGAGCAACACAAGAAGACCATCTGGAGATCTGAGAAGAGAAAATTAAGTCCCAAATTTCACCATTAAATCATACCCCAATAAGGGAGCAGGGCAAGAGGGAATAATAAGAAAGAATGTGTAAATAATAGTTCACCATGCTGGCAAAGCAGAGGGAAAGTCTCAAAACAGTTCTTAAGTTTCCCTTCAATTCCCATTATTCTATAGGGGGTGGGTCGAGTGGAGCCAGAGTGCTGGAGCAGAACTGAAAGAGAGAGACCCCCATATCAAAAAGAAATTCAATGGCCTTACCTGCAACATCCAAAGTAACCCTGGGTTCAGCAGCTGTGACAGAATAAGGGGGGCCTGGCTGAACCCTGGGCCTGTCACTCCTGGTCCAGAGAAGACCAAAGTGTGAGGCTTAAAGCAGTGGCTCTACCCCTCTCTGGGCAGTCCCTCTTCCAGTGCCTTTCCTTGTTGCATTCAGGGCACAGGGGTGGGGAGTGGAAGTGGATGCATGGTGAATCTGAGGGCAGTTGCATGCCCAGTGTTCCTGCCCATTACAGCTAAATCACAAACCCCTGTGTTTTCTGAAAATAACAGCAGCCAAGATATGGGACTGTTCTTTATTTCTTGCTCTGGCCTGTGGTCTTCCTTTTCTGCTGTAGCTCTATTGTTAAAGACTCCAAAAACTGTTTCTAACATGGGACTTTGGGGACCCAAGGTAACATCTGCAGCTTCCTCCATATATCTGGGGCAGATTGGTTAATAAAATGCATGCTGAGTCCACTCTGGAGACCAGATTAGAGTCTTGAGGATTTTCAAACCAAGTTTGTCTGTTTTTTAAGACAGCCTAAAGGAGAAGCTTTAGGAATAGAGGAGGTGAACTGTCCCATTTTGCCACAAGCCTGAGATTCTTCAATTCTATAGCTCCTACTTCTCTTTAAGTCCTCCTAGAGAGAGAGAGAGACATATGACAAAAACTTTCCCTAAATAAGGGGACTTTTGTCAAGGCATAGGAATTCCAGCATGGGCATCCCCAGACAGAGAATTGTGCTGGTGTGGAGCCCCAGTCAACCCAAATTTTCCCAGAAGCTTGAGCCATCCTAGCTATAGAATAGATCACCAGTAAAAAGGGGTTAATCTCAGCTGGGCTCTTGGGGATCCCCGTACAAGATCACCAAATAATGAGGTGTGGGAATAGGGGGAGAGATCCCCTCTGGTTGGAGACACAGGTCCAATGCGAAAGAATTTGCAAACCAGAAATCTGTGTTCTCTAAGAAGGAGGCTTTCTTAGTGGGCAAAACTCATGATTAGGAATTTGGCAAAGGTGGGTTAACAGACCCTTGGTTATATGGCGGAAATCTTGGCCTGGGGCTGGTAGCTGTCTGGGCTGATCAATAGAGGATTGTAGAGGACCACAGGTATTGGGGAACTCTGAGAAAAGTATATTTGAAGCAAAGATACTTACATCAGGGTGTTACCTCAGTGTGATTAATGAGATGATGGTTCTCTAGTTCACATGCACTTAGTACTTAGTGTAATATGGTGATGTAAGGGTTCTACAGTTGGCAATACTCAGTGTGCTGTAATGATATAATTGTACTAAGATATATAAGGACTGAGATTACTGAAATAAACAGACTCCAGAGAGAGACTCAAGTGTGTTTGTGTGTGCTTGAGCTCGAGCTCAGACTCCAGAATCCAGAGAAAGCTAGCGGGGACATTACATTTTGGCGTCCAAATGTGGGGCACTGAAAGAAGCACATTACATTTTGAGGCTTTGGATGTAAGAACCTACACTCAGCAGTTTGACTGATGCAATTGTGAGTTGAATTGTGAGAAGAAGTTCCTGTGACCTGGAAAAAGGGTGAGTACAAAAATAGACAATTGGGAAACTTTGGTAAGGGTTAAACTAGTTAGTTTTGGTTTTCAGCTAAAATGGGGCAAATACTAAGAAAAGAGCCTTCCCTACCCCAAAGGAAGTGTGTAGCAAGTATTGTTAGGTTAATAAAGAAGGAAAGCTTGTTAGTAATTTGGAAGCAGATCATTGGACTCTTAAAAATATTACATCTCCTTGGTTCTCTAAGGAAGAAAAATTAGAGCCAGATATGTGGAAACTAGTGGGAGAGCAATGAATTGAATATTATGAAGCTAAGGGTCCTGATTCAATTCCTGAGGAACCATTCTATATATACAACATAATACAATTGGCTTTAAGAAATCCCGCAAGTGTTAAAATAAGGAAAAATTTTAATGTGGACAGTCAGACAAGGAAGTGTGAGGAGAAAGAGAAGGAGGGGGATGGTACTGACAAAGCATCTGAAAAGCATGAAGAATTGGACAAGAAAGGAGTTAAGTACACTGCTGATTAACTTAAGGAGTATAGTACTTCTTAAAAGGCACCCTTAGGGCATTTCCCATCTCCTGCCTCTGCCCCCCCCCCCATAAATTTTGCCTGTGTGAGTGGAGGGAGGAAGAGGAGTAGGAGGGGCAGTGATACTTTCAGCACCACTCATACAGCAGCTTTGTCCACCCTCTATGACACTATTACATTTAATTAATTAAGTTAATTAAAGCTAAAGATGGACAGGATAAATATGATTTGAAAATAGAAGCATATCCTGCGATTGAAGAGTTTGACCCTTCAGATCAAGAAACAAGAAGATACACTCCTTTTAATCTAGGAATTATCAAAGATATGAAAAAGGCTTGCACTCGTTATGGGGCTACATCATCTTATGTTAAGATGGTGAGAATTTGGCTTAGGAAATTTTAATCCCTAGTGACTGGAATTCTATAGCAAAGACATGTTTAGAACCTGGACAAAACTTGTAGCTTTCTGAGTATAGTGAATTCTGTAAAATACAAGCCCAATAAAATAGGCAAATTGGAATTAATATACCAGTCACCTTTGAACAACTAGCAGGTTTAGGTCCTTATGCAGACACTTTAGAGCAGATTAATTATCTATAGCAGCATATGAGTAAATTGCTTCTACTGCTATCAAAGCAAGGGGCACCCTCCCAGGAAGGCAGGATAAGATGGGAAGCCTTCACAAAAATAGTGCAAAGTCCACATGAACCCTTTGCTGATTTCATGGGACATTTGCATCCAGCTGTCATTTGAACTATTGGTGAAAATGTAGCAACAGAAATTATGATAAAACAACTTGCTAAAGAAAATGCTAATGAGTATTGTAAAAGAATTATACTAGGATTACACAAGGATGCTCTTTTAGGGGAGATTATAAGACACTGTGCCACAGTGAGCACAAATACCTTTTATACCCAGGCTATGATGCAGAACATGGGGAGATGGGGTCCCTTTTGGCAAGGGACTTCCAAAGAGACTTGTCAATGCTTTCAATGTGGTAAAGTAGGGCATCTGAAAGCTCAATGTTGGCGTAGAGATAAAGTGAAAAAACATGGTGGGAGAACAAGACCCAAAACTCCATATCCAAAATGTAACAAAGATATCCATTGGGCATCAGAGTATAGATTGATTCAGGGAAATGGGAAGCGGGGCTTGGCTCCAGGGCCCCAGGTAAAAAACACTTGGGGCATAATAGCAGCCTATGTTAACTTTAGAAGTTCAGTACTCCAACATGATCAATCGTCTGAGAAGCAACCTGATGGAGAAAAGGATTGAAATTGGGGAGATTAGTGTTATATGCAGCTGGGATTACTGAGATATCCCCTGGAGAGGTGAAATCTCTCCCTGTCCAGTAAGATCCCTTGCCTCCACACAGAGTAGACTTGACCATTTCACCTCCTGAGAGTGTTTACAAAACGGTGTACTTCCATACACTGATTTGGGAAACTGGGGAATGTGTAACTAATATCCCAGTCACTCAATACAGATAGACAATGTGTGACTTATCACCCAGGAGAAGTGTAGCATCAGGTTTACTGATACAGACTCCTAATAGGCAATTTGGTGATAGTTGCCCAGATTTTGACTCTTAGCAACAGAATCCAGGAATATATTGGACTGCTGCAGTTACAGCTGACCAACCTATGCTCACTATCTATGTAAATGGCATACTATTAGAAGGATTGGTAGGCATGGGTGCAGATTGTACAGTCCTTAGAGGTGCCAGTTGACCCAGTCATTGGCCAAAGATTAAAGCAAACACCCATATGTCTGGTGTAAGAGGATCAATTAGGGCTCCCCTTTTGAGATGGATATTTGAAGGTGAAATAGGAGTTTTTACTCCCTTTATAATAAATGAAATCTTCATCAATCTGTGGGGAAGAGACATCTTACAACAGTTAGTATTACAAATGAGTACTTTGCTTTTTTAGGCAGGACTGCTGTTGAAGCCCTGCCAACACTCTCACCTGTTCACATTCAATGGAAAACTGATACACCACTGTGGGTATAACGGTGGCCCTTTACAAGTGAAAAAACTTAGGCCTTATTAGATATAGTACAGGAACAACTTGACCAAGGACACTTACAACCTTCTCTAAGTCCTTGGAATTCCCCAATATTTGTTGTAAGAAAGAAATCTGGAAAATGGAGGATGTTGAATGATTTAAGAAAGGTAAATGAATAGATGGAACTATGGGAACTCTTCAACCTGGATTTCCATCTCCTACTCAGTTGCCTAGAGAATGGCCTCTTTGGATTATAGACATTAAGGATTGTTTCTGTTCTATCCCTCTAGATAAGGAAGATATGAAAAGATTTGCCTTTTCAGTGGCCAGCGTTAACTTAGCTGAGCATTATAAAAGATAAGAATGGACAGTATGGACAGAATGAAAAATAGCTATACTATGTGTCAAATGTATGTTGCTGCTGCTCTTACTCCGATAAGAAAAGCATTTCCAAAAGTAATGTTATTACATTACATGGATGATATCTTGGAGTATGCACCTGAGAAGTAAATGTTAGAAGCATGTCTACCAGTGCTTGTGGCTAGAATTTTATTAAAGGCCATTAAGCAGGCAGTACAGTTATCTGGGATAAGACCTGACAAGATATATACTTTTTATACCAATGCACAAATTAATGCATGCTGTGAAACTATCCCAGAGTGGCAAATTTTATTGGCCGTAGCTCTAAATTTTACACATGGGTCTCCATTAAAAATAACACAGCTATTACATAATTGCGATGGAGTTTGAAGAAAAGGTTTCTAGGGTTCCTCTTCAAGGACCAACTACTTTATAGATGCATCCAAACATATTTGCACTTTATACTCTCATGACAACTATAAGAGAGTAGTCAGAACTTCTTTTCAGTTCACTCAGCAGAATGAATTGTATGCAAATATTCTAGCTCTTACTTATTATCCAGGAGATGTACATATAATATCTGATATGGCCTATTCAGTAGGTGTGGTACAAAGAATTGCCACAGCCCAAATAAAATTTGTACCCTGTAATATATATCATTTCTTTAAGGAACTTCAAGAGAAAGTGAAAAAGCATCAAGGTAAGATTTATATTTTGCATGTCCATTCTCATAGTGGACTTTCAGGTCCTATTTTAAATAGAAATTCAAAGGCAGATAGCCTTCTAACCATATTGGCCAATACTCCTTTATTTCAGGCAGCTCAAGAATCTCATTCTAAATATCATCAGGCTGCTTGAGCTTTACATTTGCAATTTGGGATAACAAACAGGAAGCTAGGAACATAGCAAAAGCCTGTACAGCTTGCCTTCCTTTCCATTCTCCTACGCTCCCTCCAGGGAAGAACCCTCATGATTTGAGACCCAGTGAAATTTGGCAAATGGATGTGACCCATTATAAATCTTTTGGTCTTCTATCTTTTATCCATGTTGTAGTAGACACCTTTTCAGGATTCACTTTTGCAATACTAGCAGCAAAAGAGACAACCCAGTGGTCACTGAATCTTTTATATAAGCATTTGCAATTATGGGTGTGCCACAAGCAATAAAAACAAATAATGGACCTGCATATACTTCTAGACATTTTGCACACTTTTGTGCACAGTATAAGATTTTACACACCATTGGCATATCTTTTAATCCTCAAGGACAGGTACTAGTAGAAAGGAGAAACAGAGACATTAAGATACTCTTTCAAAAACAAAAGGAAGGAGAAGCCACAGGTAACCCTAGAGAACTTCTAAATTTAGGTTTTTATACAATTATCTTCTTGATTTTTGACAAAGATGCACTGGCTCTGGCAGACATAACCCACCGGAAGGGCAGTGTCCAGTGCGAGCAGCTCCACTATCTTTAGATAACTGCCAGATGATATGGAGAGATCCAGAAAATGGTGAATGGAAGGGACTAGATAGGTTAACTGCTTGGGGAAGAGGGTTTGCTTGTCTGTCTACAGATGGAGAAGGAATCAGATGGGTGCCAACGAGTGTATTTGCTTTGTCCATCAGAGAAAGACAGAAAAAGAGAAAAACCTCGAAACAAAAGAGAAGACCCAAGAAATATTGGGTGGTTCCATTGCTGACTTTGCTCACCACTGAAAGAGCCTGGTAGGTATGTCAATTGACTCATGAACATCAAAAATTATCAATGAGACTGTTGTAGGACTTCAAAAACTTGCAAGAATCATTGAATTCCCTGACATGTGAAGCAATGGACAATAGATTGGTTTTGGCCTATCTCTTATCTGCTGATGTGTGATTGTTGTTTATATATCTTCCTTCTAGGATTTATGACATGTATAATTCCTCATGTTGATTCTTGTGTTTATTACATCACAACTAGCCTGTGTTATATTAGTACAGACTCAAGAGAGACTCAAGTGTGTGTGCTTGAGCTTGAGCTCAGACTCCAGACTCTAGAGGAAGCTAGCCGAGACATTACAGAGGATCATCAGAGATCTCCAATTGAATAAAATCACTTAAATGGGAATTTGAAGTCTTTTCCTAGGGTCTGGGTACTCCCCAAAGGGGTTACAGTTTCCGGGACCCCCAAAAGATCTCAGTTTATGGCACAGTGATTCAAAGCAGTCCCAGTAGACTTTGGACAGAAAATGCCATCTGCATCCAGAAAAAAAGAACTATGAAGACTGAATGTAAATCAACATATGCTATGTTCTCTTCTTTTTTCTATTTTTTTTTTTTTTACTCTCTCCCATGGTTTTTCCCTTTTGCTCTGATTTTTCTTTCCCAATATGATTCACAAAATAAACTTCCTATAAAAAATAAATTTCAGTGTTAACAAAAACACAAAAACAATACTTCTTAATTGGGGAATGGCTGAACAAATCAAGTTATATAAATGTGATGACTTACTATTATACTATAATAATGACAATATAGATTATTTTGAAGAGTTATGGAAATTAATGTGAATTAATACATAGTAAAGTGAACAGGACCAGGAGGACAATTTATCATATAAGATCAATGTGAGAAATATATTTATTTGGTTTCCACAGTATGAAAATTAGATCAGAGAATAAAAGAATAAAACTGAAATTAGAAAAATTAAACCCTTAGGGACATCAAAGAATAATGAGGGTGGTCAGTGGTGGAGATTATCTCTCCCAAAAGAAAACAAGAATGTAAATTCTTCAGGGGCTGGGAATGGCTTTTGTAATTTGGACTGGTGGCCAGAGATTTGAAAAGAATCTTTTGTTCTTTGCCCCTTAGCTTTCCACTGTTATTTTCCCTTTCTAGAATGAAAGTTCCTTGGGGGCAGGGACTGGATTGAGTGGGAAACAGTCTAGTTCCTTAAGCATTTGATAGCCTTAGGCTTTCTTACCTCATTTTCTTTCTTTCTTTCTTTTTTCTTTTCTTTCTTTCTTTCTTTTTTTAAAGAAATTGCCCTTTACAAACCCCAGCCAATTGAGAAAGGAGCCAGATGGTTGCAAAGGGGAGTTCATTTTGGGAAATAAAAAAGGGAATGCTCTTTGCCTGGGTGTGTATCTTTAAAACCATGCTTTGTGTATCAGAGACTTCACATCTTTTCTCATGAGAAAGAAATAAACTTTTTTCTTACAATTAAAAATTGTACTTTTGATTACTTTTAGTGGTTGCTACTGTCTTACACAATCAATATTATGAAATATGGAAAAAATTGATAGCTTTTAATAACAAATCAATAAAGGATGAAATGAACAGAAGCAGGAGAAAAACTTATATGATGACAACACATTAGAAACAAACTTTTTTGGAAGCTGTAATAACTCTGATCAATGAAGTATCATCTATCAAAAAGAATACTATCCTTCACCAGGCAGGAAGGAGATGAACTCAGAATGCAGTATGAAACTTTTAACTTTTTTAATATATTAATTAGAGAATTTGCTTTGTTCAACATTTCTTATTTATTATATGGAATTTGTTTGTCTTTTACTTTTCCCCATTCATTAAGGAGAGAAAGAAAATTGATTTCTGTTAATTTAAAAAAAAGAACTTTTAAAAATAAAGAAAATAAAATTGGGATACCTCTGATGGCTGTTATGAACATCATATGACATATAACCTTCATAAAAGGTTTACACAATGCTTAATATGTAGCGAGCACTACATAAATATTAGCCATTATTGTTGTTATCATTATTATTAATAATAATTGCCCATAGAAGGCTAATCATGTTTTTTGTTTATATTGTTAGTTGCTATGTGCTTTATTGGATAGATTACCCATTCACTTGCAAAAGCAAGTTTTTATTAAATGTTTATGATATGGTAGGTAGTGTCCTAGCCCTTTTAATTGACCCTAAATTTACTTAGGGAAGCAAAAATCTATCCTTTTAATATGGATATTCTACCATTTTGAGCCATTGAATATTATAATCTATGAAGAATTCAAAACTAATCGGGCAACAAAGAGGTTAGTGGTTGGTTTATGTAATTAAAAATGTGTCATGTGGTATGTTAAGTGGAGATAATTTAGGATTTGGAATCCAGAAGTTTATGTGTTATATGACTGACTTAATACTTGTAAAACAATTAAAAAGTAACTCAATCACCTTGGATTTCAGTTTCTTCATCTAAAAAAAGTGAAGCGGTCAGATAAAAACCTCTTCTAACTCTTTATCTATAACTATGATGGTCACTTTTCCTTAAAAATTTTATATTTCTATCAATGACATCCCAAATGACATAAGAAAATGTCAATCAAGAGGAAGAGAGGAATATGTCCTATGTGTTCTATTTCTATTCTTTAATATCTAGGCACTTTTGAGTCATTACTTTTGTTTATTTTGTAGATAAATGAGATTTTAATAATTTCTCTACTGGTTGGCAAATATCAATTTTATAACTCCATTAAATTATGTTTTGAGAATAACACATGGCAGATTTCTGTCAGATGAATGACATAAAGAGAAGCAAATATTTACAGCTTATATCTTACTCTGCTTCTCATTTATTGTGAGCTTAAAGGTCAGAGGTAAAGACTAGATTTCTACTTACTTGCCATAAAAAGAATGTGATTTTCTTAGTTCTATGATATAGAAAGTTTGATTATTGCCTCTGCCCTGCTTCTGTGACCTGACTTGTGAATGTATTTTCATGTTAAAAAGATTGCAACAACATCCCTGCAGAACCTATTGATGCTAAAGTCATGTTCCATCCTCCTAGTCAAAAGCAGGCTGAAATTGGTTACAGGACTTTCCAGTGCCTAAAATTATGTTTAGAGAACAAATTGGTGATAATTACTGAGTAAAGTCAGGATATTTCTATCTTATCTGAGTGAAAACAATGAGCCAAAAAAATTAAAGCCAACCTCTAATTTAATTGGATCTTTTGTGTCCTATGAAACTGACCCATGTATCTTAATTATAAAACTCCATATTTTTTGCACTGTGACCTACATATAAACCAATGTCTCTTCTCAGTCTAATTCATGACCTACTATAGCATTCTGTCTCTCATAACAGGCAAAGATTGTTTTAATGGTCCATGTGGAATTTAGCTACCATGTAGAGTTTTATAGAATAATGAAGACTAGGCAAATTGATAAAATACAGTCTTTACCCAGAAATTGAAAGGCATCTGGTAGCCTTGGGGAAGACATGGAGTAATAGTAAAATTATAGTAATACAAATTCTTAAAAGTAGCAAGCAGGAAATCCAATATAAATATTATCCCAATAATGTAGAATATCCCATCTATTCACAAATATAGGTTTTGTAAGTGAAACAAAATGGAATAATTGAGTAAGCATAGCAAAAGTTTTCTTCTATACCTTGTCCCCACCTATAAAACAGAAATATCATTTTTTCCTTCAACACCATGATTATTCTTATACTGACAATTTTTCTAAAGTAAAATGGTCCAGAAGAATAATGGAATACAGGAATCAGTAGATATGAATATAAAAGATCCCAGTCAGGTATCAAAATCTATCTGGTAAGAATCAGGAGTAAGTTTTAGAATATTGTAGTTTCCTTTGAGCTTTTTTATTTCTCTAATGAACTGGGTTTTTCCAAATATAACCTTAAACTGACAAAATCAGCTGTAACTTTTTTTTTTGTCTGGACTTATGACTTCAACTATAAGGCAGATTCTAGTGGGTTTGTAAAACTCTGGCGAAAGTTCTGTTCACCAACTAGTTGCTGTTTAGCAAATACTCTGCAATTTACAGTCTTACAGAGTTACCTTAGGCCCAAAATTCTCAAAAAAATTTTGAGCCAAGGAATCCCTCTCATGCATGGTGAAGCCTAGGGACCTTCTCTTAGAATAATGTTTTGAAATGTATAAGAAAACTAAATACATTGAAATACAGTCCTCAAAATATCTTCTGAAAAAAATAGGATCATGGCCCTAGGAATACTTGCCTGGGGTAGTGGGAGTTTAAGGGATTTGCTAATCATTTCTCAGCTAATATGTATGTCAAAAGAATGATTTGAACCCAGCTCTAATTTATGTTAAGGTTCTATCCACTAGCATTTCAACTTGTTATTTCAGTAAAAAGCTGAACAACCACTGCCAACTAATACCACTACAAGAAAAGACAAATGATTAAATTTAAAAATTGGAAAAGAAAAAAAAAAAAAAAAAAAAAGGAGTTACTAAGTAACCCTTACTTGTTTTCTGCACTGTGACAATATTCAAATTCCTAATAGTGTGAGGATATTGAAAACAATTTGGGAATACTAAAAGGCACACAACCAAGTTCCTGTGCAAGTTCTGAGTGTGGGGAATGAGTTCAAAATAATACATCCTCTTCCCCCCTTTTTTCTCTTTTTTGTAATTATATGTAATTAATTATTTAAAGAGGGAGAATATGGTGTTTTATATGTGTGTGTGTGTGTGTGTGTGTGTGTGTGTGTGTTCTCCTTCCAGCCAATTCCAACACACCTTTCCCAGATTACATAGGTCAAAGCAAATAAGAAGAAATAAGTAATACAACAGAATTGAAGATGTAACTTCAATTCCAATCTCCAACTGTGCCATTACTAATTGCTTAAAAGGATAAAAGATTATACATCTAGAATCTACAAAAGACCAGAGAGACCCTCAAGTTCAGTTTCCTCAGTTTTTCAGATGAAGGCACCAAATTCAGATACATTAAGAAATATGGCAGATGTCATTAAAATAGTAAATAAAAGTCAGGACTTGATCCTTTTATCTTAATCAGAAGCACTGAAAAGTTCTTAATTTGGCACCACAGAAGGAAGGGTGTTTGGAGAGATTTCAGGAGATTTCTGAACATGTATGAAAAAAAAATACATCTTTATTTTGCACTTCTAACTGAACTTTAGCATTTTCTTCAATTATAAGAGTAGAGATAGTCCGACAAAGATCAGTAAGGCTTCACCAAAATGCCAAAATATTCCATGATCCACAAAAAAAGATAAATAATTCATTGACTAGAAACAAGCAGATTATAATATGTCAATTAAGGGATAAAGAAGGTTTTATCTAAAGATGTAACTGACCATATGGAAATATATTTTCCAGAAAATGTTCATGATTGGTAGCGGCCAAAAATATCCATTGTCTATTTCCAATGACAGGTTGTATGAACTTTTTTATGACAAAGTCAAATAGGTGCTGGATTTGAAGTCACAGGTTGTTGGCTCAAAGCCCAGGCCAGCTACTTGATGTCTGTATGCTTTTGGTGTTTCAGTTTTATTATTTATAAAATAAAAAAGTTGGACTACATGGCCTCTAAGACACATCTCAGTTCTAAATCTATAATTGTATAATTGTATGACCCATATAGAATATCTAACTTATTATTGGACATGTACTTGAGGTAATTTCAATTTGTTATGACATAACCTTCAAGAGAGCAATACTACTTCCAAGCCACATGAAGCAATGGAAGAAAGTTTTTATGTTTGTCGACTGTTGTCAAAGAGACTAGAGCATTGGTCTTGGAATTGGGAAGATCTAAGTTCAAATACTGTCTTTAATAGTAGATGTGGGAACCAGAGGAAATCACCTAATCTCTGCTTGCCTCATTTTTCTCAATTGTAAAATGTAAAACCTTGGAATTACTGTTGTGAAGACCAAATAATATGATATGTATAAAAACACAGCATAGTGTCTGGCACAAACCAGCCATATATAAATCACTACTCCTTTCTCTTTATCCCTTGGTGTCATGGAGTTTAAATGGAATATGGATTCCTTATTGATGGAGAGTTTCTCCAGATGCTTTTGTTTATGGATGACCTTGAATTGACTGTTTGGAGTCCTGAAACAACAGGGCTCCTTCGATGAAATTTGCAGTCATGTGAAAGAAATTGGCACAGCTCTCCATGCTGAGGGTGAAAAAATACTAGATGAAAAATGAATATTACCCAGATTGTGACATGCAGTTGAATAAGAAGCCCATTGAGTTTGCATATCAAGGCATATATTTTGTCCCAGAAAAACAAATGGACAAAGAACTGAGTCAAAAACTGAATATGAGAATGATTTGGATCACATTTGAGAATTTACAGAGCTGTTAATGATCTCAAGCTGCTTGATACCATAGAAGATATCTTAAGCATTAATATTCTCTTTGTGATGGTACATGGTTGTGAATTATGAAACTCAAAAGAATCAAAGTAGTGGGTGAGCCAAAGGACAATGGAGAGATATATAATAGGTATAAGTTGATTTGAGCACATAACTAATTATGATATATACACATGAGGACATAAAAAGGACACGTATGATTGGAAAAAAGAAATAGAGCAGATATGTATTAAACATGAAGAGTGGATGGGATAGCTCAAGTGTCACAAGGTTAATCATGAAATATTAAAATAACCAAAAAAGGCTTTCAAAACCTAGTGGATTTCTGGAAGGGCATGGACAAAAAGGACATGAAAAAGGCATACTCGAATTGCATCTTACACTTCCAGAAGAAGTACACTGAGCTGATCATGTATATATGATAGTAAGTTCCTTAAAAAAAGGTTGTTGGTTCAAAATCCAGCCCAGCTACTTGCTTACTTGGGTGACATTGATATCACTTAAATCCTCTGGGCCTCAATTTAATCATCAGAAAAGAAGAAGGTTGGACTATATGATTTCTAAGACAAAACACATATATATATATGTGTGTGTATATAAATATATATATATATATATATATATATATATATATATATATATATATATATATATATATATATATATATATATATATATATATAGTATTTCCTAGTTGGTAGAACATAACCTTCAATAAAACATTGCCACCACTATGATGGTAAATTCCTAAGGGGAAAAAGGGCAATATGGTTAAACAATAGACTGAATGTATAGAATACAGAAGAATGAAGAGATTATGATTCAAGTACTTTGCTTAGGTGAAGAAAAAGATAATGGATTTATTTATCTTATTTAACTTGAATTACATAGAAGTTACAGATACAACAGTTTAATAGTCCTTTAAAAGACAAGATAGAATTAGGTAAAAAAAAATGTGTAAGTGTTGTAATGACTTTTTGCATGTAATTATTATTTAGACATTTTTATATAACATGAAAAACAACTTTTGTGGAGTTTTCATTTTTCTGGTTTATTTTTACCATCCAGGCATTTGGGAAATTTAACTGCTATTTCCACAGGGTGTTGTTACAATTTCACTTATAAGAACATAGTTTAAAAAAATACTTAAAGAATGAACCATCTATTTACCATAGAAAGAAAAGAAACAGAATCCTTATTAAAATTTTTAAAAAATTATTTAATAATGAGCAATGAATAAAGATTCTCAGAGATTTGGATAACCTTAGCTATTTATACACAGACACCAGACAAAATTTCTAGATGAAGTACCTTACTGTGCTACCCTTATATTAAGCTTCTTTTGAGGCTCTTTGGTGGTATTGACTAAGATGGGATTGGATTCTCTGTTATGCCATCTTATTGTTCTCTCTAGTTCTGCATATAATTCCTTTTTTCTGCCCTGCATGATGCTATACTTTTCGCATCATGAAAAATTTAAATTCTTTTTCTTCTACTTCACTTTCCATGTTCACAACTACCAGTGACTCAATTTGAGGGCATCCCAGAGTAGTTGCCCCTAAGAAAAGAAATATTTCTCAATAAGATTACACACATCCTCAAAACTCAGTTTATCATGTTCAGGAAATGGGAGTGGGGAGCAGGGAGATATTTTAATCCAAAATTGCATTTGCCAAATAATTCTGCTTTTTAATTTCTCCCTTACATTAAACTTATTCAGACTGCTTGCATCATACAAGCATGTCTAACCAATCAGAAATCCAGGTTTACTTGGGGTTTATACTTTATTCCATCAGAAAACTTGCATTCTTTGCAAATTATACTGCATACATATTTAATGGTTAAACAAGTTGATGTATATAATACATACACATACATACAAACAGAGAGATATGTGATAGTTTATAGTGCATATTGTAGGAGCAGCTAGGTGGCTCGGTGGCTAGATCACAGAGTTTACACATTTAATAGATGCATGGCTTCTGACAAAGCACTTTATTCTGTTTACCTCAGTTTCTTATCTGTAAAATCAGCTGGAGAAGGAAAACTGAAAACCACCCCAGTATCTTTGCCAAGAGAATCTGAAATGAGGTCACAAAGAGTCAGATAAAACTAAAATGACTCAACAACAATGCTTATGATGTTCTATATAAATGTACTACATATATATATATGTACATATATATATATATGAAAAATACATATAAGTATGAATATATTTTAAAGACTTCTGGTCTTAGTCTATTAATTATGTCCTTTTGGGGGGGTTGAATAGCTATAAATTGATGTGAAGTATCAGATTATCTCAACAGTGCGTGAATACTTATTCTGAGAGTTTAAAAGCATTTATATTTGGTCACAATCAAAGAATTATCATGAAATAAAGACATTTTTTGGAGGAAGGAGGAGGGATTAAAAAAATTCCAACCCTGCCATTATAGCAAAGCTTCTCAAATATCTCAGCCATACATATCTTATTGGGAATAAATATAAATAGGAGGAAGTTCAGAAATATTATATCAGAAGGATTTTCTGGACAAAGGAAACTACTAGACTTGATCTCTTGATGCTTTTCTTGGTATAGCTCTTTGCTACAAATTGATGCCTAACTAGTTCTAACTGAAGAAGTTTTCTTTAATAACATAACCATGAATGATACACAATAACTATAAGATTCAAAAACCATGTCATTGATTAGCAGAGTTTCCTAGGGGTTGCTTAGAGAGTAATTTTCTCAGACTACTTTCTGGAGTTTTGGGAATCATGGAGATAAACATTATATGAAATACCTTTTAGAACTATACTATATATCACTCATATTTCTATTTAGGTACTATAAAACATAGAAAACCTATGCTCAAAATTCCAGTTCCAGATAACCATCTCCCTCCCCATCAAACTCTACATACAAATATACATCTTTATATCAAAAACTGTCAGATAATAAAAAATGCCAACATGAACATTTATTTTAGAATTTTATACTTTATTGCCCACCCTATCCAGACCATCTTGGATTTTATTATCTGACACCATTAAAGATGTTGTCACCAGCTCTTGTCATCACATTGTTCACAAAATCCAAAGAAAAATTTTAATGATGTTATGAATAGAATAACCATCTTGGTGATGAAGTCAAAGTACCTAGGTTCAAATCTTTTCTCTGATATTTACTACCTATGTGACCTTGAGTGAATTACCTCTCCAGGTCTCAATTTATTTTTCTATAAAATGAGGATTTGGACTAGGTGATCTCTGAGATCTCTTCCAGCTACTGATTAATGATCAGGTAATAGGATTTATAGATATGGTGAATAAGTAGTGAATAACACTTACCTAGGTACCACTATAGCTTCAGTCACTTATATACTAGGTATCATTCCCAGCTGTAACTTTAATATATACCTCACTACAGGTATCCTATTGAAGCTCTTAGGACCTCACCTCAGGTAGTATCCCTTTCTACATTTGAAGATCTCTTCAATTATCAGCAGAAGTCATGGGTCCTTTTCTGTTCTCCCAGGTATTGCATCTTCCATATCACTTTGTAGAAAATGTTGTTTCTCCCTTTTAGAACTACTCATCTAAGACTGTGTCTGAGATAGAACATTATCCTCTCAGATATCAACAGTGCCCTGCTTGTGCCCCCTTCACTTTCCCCCCTCCTGCTTTGTTTTCGTGGTGTGGTTTTGTTGGGACTATTTGGCTTTAATACAGCACTAATAAAAGACCTGAGACAGAACCATGATGGTGGATAGAAGCCAGGAAGTTGTCTGAGTTCTCCCTAGTTTTCCTCAGAACAACATTAAATCAAGCATCTAAATAGATTCTGGAGTGACAGAAATCACATAAATATGGAGTGAAACAATTTTCCAGCTTAAAATAACTTAGGATTTCAGGAAAGGTCTGTCTCACTTAAATAAAAGGGGAGCCCAACCCAGCCCAGATGGTGTCTGGAGATTTTTAGCCAGGGCACAGATCAGGAGTCTAGTGACATAGCCAGGTGTGAGTCTTCTAGCTCCAATATAGCATGCAAACTACTAATCCTGAAGGCTATTGTTTGTCCTTTATTTTTGAAGAGAACCATGACATCAGGGAGTGATGCTATGGACAAAGGAAATTACTAAATTTGATCTCTTGATGCTTTTCTTGGTATAGCTTTTTGCTACAAATTGATGCCATTAGTTCTAACTGGAGAAGTTTTCTTTAATAACTGAAAGTGAATTGGATTTCAGTGAGGGAGGGCTATGCAAGGTCACCTGCCTCACTTACCCCTCCAGAGCCATCTGGGTCCAGTGACCAGATATAGATCAGGAGGACTGGAGATGGCTTTTAACAGATATGATTAGGCCAGACCACCCTAATGTGCAAGCTGCCAGCACCTAAGGCCTTGTCATAGAAACCCAGTGACCAGGTCCCTGACCACCATCCCAGGAAGCTTAGGACATTGCTCCCAGCATCCAAGAAGCAAAGGTTAACTTTAAAAAGACAAACAAAAAATGAAAAAGAGCCCTGACCATAGAAAGTTATTGTGGTGACAGAAAAGATCAAAACAACTCAGAGAGAAAGAGAGAGAGAGAGAGAGAGAGAGAGAGAGAGAGAGAGAGAGAGAGAGAGAGAGAGAGAGAGAGAGAGAGAGAGAGAAGAGAGAGAGAGATTTATATCAACTCTTTTATGGGGGCAAAGACTTGGTAATTGTAGGAATGCCCATCTATTGGGGAATGACTGAAGAAGATGTGTTATATGCATATAATGGAATAGTGTTGTTCTATAAGAAATGATGAACTGGTAGATTTCTGACTAACCTGGAAAAGACTTATATGAACTAAGGCTGAGTAAAATGATCACAACCAGGAGAGCATTGTACAACAGTAACAGCAATATTGTGTGATAATCCACTATGATAGACTTAAGCTCTTGACAGCAATACAATAGTCAATACAAACCCAAAAGACTTATGATGGAAAATGCTCTCCACATCTAGAAAAAGAACTGTGTAGTCAATGCAAATTGAAGCATACTATTTTTGCTTTTTTCCCTATAATTTTTCCCTTTTGTTCTTACTATTCTTTCACAATATGACTAATGCAGAAATATGTTTAACATAATTGATCATATATAACCTGTATCAGATTGCTTTATTCTTGGAGAGGAGAGAAAGGGAAGGAGGGAGAAAAATGTGAACTGAAATCTTAGAAAAATAAATGTTGGAAACAAAAAAAAATATTATTAAATACAAAAAAGAGAAAGAAAGAAAAAGACTATGCTTGTCATTTTTCTTTTCAACTACATATGTCAGCAGACCTCTCATCTCATAGGACTTTGCTTATCAAGAATGCATACTTTCGCCCTTAATACCTTAGAGCCCATATCATCAGATCCTTAGTCTGCTTGTTATAACCAAGACAGAATCAACTCAAGTCAAATCAAGAAGCATTTGTTAAGTACCTCCTATGTGCCAGGTACCATGCTAAGTACTGGAGAAATAAAGAAAAAGCCTTCCCAGACTTAGGAGAGCAGAGCCAAAATGATTGGAGTAAAGAAAATATTCCCCTTTCTGGCCTGAAAAAAAAAATCTTTTTTTCTCCTTAGATCGTGTGACTACTTCATATACCTGTTTGTTTTGCATATTTAAATGTTACCCTTGATTTCCTAACATTCTCTTCCACACAACTTTAAAATAACAGATCAATTTGAATCATAGAGTGGAAAAGGGAACAAAATGTCAGAGAAATTCATTCAACCTAAGATATCATAGGAATTTGAGAAGAGAGATCTATGACACAGAGTTGGAGTTTGTCCTAGAGAAATACCAGTGTTGAGACTAGGTAGTTGTAACTGAAGCAACTCAGCCTAGAAACAGTAAGGGCATTTGACAAACTGGTCAGAAAGAGATTGCAGGGAGTCCACAAAGTAGAACTGGTTGTAGGACCAAAAACTGCTTGATAACTGCATTATTTATGCATACTTCTAGGTAATATTTCAAATATAGAAGGGAGCATTTTCATTCAAGATACATCTTGAATGAAAGCCCTGAGGAATAGCATTGCTTTTTATGAAAAGAGAACAAGGACCTGAGGAATTGTAGAGTATCAGGTCCTAAGGAAGCAGAGGCCATGAAGACCAGTACAGATTACAAAATGGAAATCCTGGGAAAAAAAGAAGAAATTAGTCAAATTGAAAAGTAAATTAAATTGAACAGATAAATAAAATTAGGAGTTGGTTTTATGAAAAAACCCATGATATAATAGACTAAATTAAAATCAAATTAAACTTTAAAAAATGCTAATATAAGGTAAATGTATCACCAATGAAGAGGAAATTAAATCAATTATTAGGACTGGTTTTGGACAATTGTATATCAAATAGACAATCTAAGGAAGTGGATAAATATTTACAAAAATATAAGCTTCCCAGTTTAAGAAGTAATAGTATACTTAAATAATTCTATCTTAGAAAAAAGTAATTGAAAAAGTAATTAATGAACTAAGAAAAAATCTCCAAGACTGCATGGATTTACAAGTGAATCCTAGCAAACATTTAAAGAGCAATTACTCCCAATATTATTAACTGTTTGAAAATGTGGATAAAGAAGGAAAACTATCAATCATTTTTATGTCACAAATATGGTTTTGACACCTGAAATTGGAAGTCAAAAAATGAGAAAGAAAACTGTAGACTAATTTCCTTAATGAATATCAATGCAAAAAATTAAATAAAACAATACCAAGGAGATTTTAGTAATTATCACAAAAATCATACATTATGATCAGGAGGGATTTCTACCAATAGTACAGGAATGGTTCAAATTAGGAAAACTATCAGCATAACTGATTATGTAAGTGACAAAAATGAAAAAAAAACATTCTTCTGATTATTATCAATTAATACAGACAAAGCCTTTGATAAAATGTAAACTCCATTAATTTAAAAATACTACAAAGCATAAGAATCAAAAAAAGCCTTTCTTAAAATGAAAAGTGGCATCTATCTAAAATTAAAAATAAGCAAAGTTGCAGGACAAAAAGCAAACCTACATAAATTATCAGGTTTTCTATATACTATAAACAAAACTACCAGGAAGAGATGGAATGAGAGAAATTTCGTTTAAAATGACTGCAGAGAATCCAAAGCACATTGGACTCAACCTGCCAAGAAAAAATTAGGGAATTTATGAACAGGATTAAAAAAATAAAAAACAAAATAGAACACTTCATACCAATAAAAACAGGTCTATATACTTAAAAGAAATATTAATTACTTATATATAGTCTTACCCAACATAATAAAAATTACTATTTTATCTAAGTTAATTTACTTTTTTTCAGTGCCATATAAATTGAACCACCAAGAATTACTTTATAGAGTTACAAAAAAATAATAACAAAATTCATCTGAAAGAACAAAAGGCCAAGAATGCCAAGGGAATCAATAAAAAAATAAATGAGAAGGAACTCAATCTAGCAGTTCCTTATTTCAAATTGTATAACAAAGTAGTATTCATTAAAACAATCTGTTACCAATTAAGAAATAAGAGTAATGGATCTGTGGAATAGATTAGTTATACATTACAATGACCAATGTAATGACCAAAGTAATCCAGTGTTTGATAAACACAAAGATCCAAATTTTGGGAACCAGGATTCACTATTTGACAAAAATTATAGGGAAAATTGTAAAGCAGTTTAGCAGGAACTGGATATAGATCAATATTTCACACTAAATACCTAGAGATTTTCAAGATTGATAAATTATTTAGTCATAAGGAGTAATATTATAAGTAAATGATGACAACATGAAAAAATGTACCTGTCAGATCTTATAGATAAGGGAAGAGTTTATTACCAAATGAGATAGAGAACTTTACAGGAAGCAAAATAAATAATTTTGAATACATTAAATTAGAAAAATATATCTTATAAATGATGCTAAACGTGTGTGTATGTATGTGTTTATGTGAGTATGATATAATCACCACAGAGAATGTATTAGAATTTAGGGAAATCAAGAAAGACTTCCAGTAGATGGTAAAATTTAGTTGAAACTTGAAGCTGTGGTAGCTAGGAAGAAGACATGAAGAGGAGAGCATTTCAAGCATATGGACCATCAGTGGAAATGTAAAAAATACTATAATGGAATATCTTGTTCAAAGAACTGCAAGGAGGTCAGTGTCACACTAAACTATAGGGCTCAGGGGATGGTGGGTAGGATGAGAGTAAGATTTAAGAAGACTAAAAAGGTGAAAAGGAACAGTTTATGAGGGACTTTTACTGTCAAAAATAATATTTTATAATTTATTCTGAAAATATTAGGAAGCCACTGGAATTATTTAATGGGGCAAGGAGGAGATGACATGTTTAGACCTGTGCTTTTAGAAGATTAATGTGTTAGCTGAGTGGAGGATAGATTAGAATGGAGTAGAAGGCTGAGCAAGGTGTCTTCCCATAATATTTCTAGTAGTGAGATGAGCAGAGAAACAAAACACATACCTGTTATTATTTGCTGTTCTGTTTATTAGATATATTGTTATTAAATATTTCCAAATTTAAAAGGAAATTAATGAGATAATTTTGTCTCTTAGGACAAGCATATAATTTTGGTAATTAATGTATAAACATCTATTACTTTCATTAAATCTAAATTATTTGTTATTTACTTTTTATATGGTAATTGAATCATAGAGCTACAAGAAATCTCAGAAGCCATATTACATTTAACTTTCTCATGTTACAGTTGAGGAAACTAAGGAGAACAAGTCAAAGTTAAGTGACTTGTCCAAGATCACACAGGTAAATAAGGAACAAAGTCAAAATTTGAATTTAGATTCTTTGATTCTAATTCCAGCATTCTTTTCATTATACTGTAAAGTCCTACTTAAATATTATTTTTCAAACTAAGTTCTTTAAAAATCCATATATCATAGATTTAGAGCAGGGGAGATCTTTGAGGCCATACAATTCAACCTTCTACTCTTACAGATGAGAAACTGGGGTTCAGAGAGCTTAATGTGACCTAGTTTTTAAGAGTATTAAGTAGAAGAATGAGATTTCTACCTAGGTCATCTAATTCCAAAGCCCTAAGGCTTTTTACTGAACTATTCCATTTTGTGTCTATGGATTGATTGATGGAGCTGTTCAACAAACTCATTTAGCAAATATTTATTGAGTGCCCACTGTAAGAAACTGCAAGGATCTTGTGTGGGATACAAAGATGAATGAGACAGGATCTCTGAACTTAAGAAGCTTCATTTTCTTATTCTAATTATCATCAGACATTAGTCCCCTTGCATACAGTAGGCATTGAATAAATCTATGTTGTTTTTACTTGAATTTGAATTAATCTGCAGACTTTTACCCTAGGCATCTTGTATTTTTTTTTCCTCAGACAAAATAAGTTTTGCTAGATCTATAGTACTTGGTAGGCTCTTGAGAGTGTTGAACCAATTGCCAGCATTGAGACTGGAATTAATAAGAATTTTATTGATTCAAGGTGCCTTTCTCCAGCTGTCAGACAAAGACCAGGCTACAAGGCTATTCTTCACCCCAATCTATAAAGAATTGCATCCTCCTGGGACAAACTTAATTGAAAGCACATTTTTCCCATATGACTCAAAATCAGGGTCACAACAGGTAACTTGAAAGATTGTTCCACCATATGTTATCCCTAGAAAATATTTCCCCCAAATGTTATGATACACAAGGGGCAAAAAGTATATGTCTTAAGATAAACCTTCCATCAAGGTAGTTTACTGTAACCCTATGGTTAGGTTCCAAATGAAAGAAATAGGCAATTTGGATCTCGAGACTCACATATCAGGGAAATGAAAGTTTGGTTATCCACCTGTTTAGGGGACTGTTATATTTCTGTTAAGTTATACCATGTGTCTAAGTGATAGGTAGACATGGCAGTATACATGACATTCTAAAGACCTCAATAGTCTAAGGACTTTGCAGAGCAAAACTAAAGGAATAAATACATCATAATCAACTTGTTTTCATAGATGTAAAGTCAGAAAATGACAACAGTATTATAACTATTGTTTTTCATGATGAGAACTTTCTAAACAACAGCAAAGGAAAATTTCTGCTTCAGAGTCTAGGTGAAGGAGGTCTTTGGTTATTCAGGAAATTGCACATATTGCTTAATTGTTTAAACTTTATTGAGAAATTCAGGAAGAAAATATTTTCAGCTATTCAATTATTGCCTCCTATGTTAATTCACTCATAAAAGATTAAATGTATACTCTGTGCACAGCACTATCTTTGGTCCTGGGAGAGAAAGTAAGTTTAGCTATTATAGTCTTTGTCCTTATGGTACTTAACAAGCTAATCAAGGGTAAAGCAGAAGTGTCAAAAAAAAAAAAAAAACTATACCACAATATAAAAACTATATTATAATCATACATGTTACACATTATAAAAATATTATACATGTATATATAATTATGTATTACATATATAGTATTGTTCTATTATGTTATAATATACATACGTATATTTATATATACATATATGCATGTATGAATGTGTGTGTGCATGCACATGTGTATGTGTGTGAGTAGACAGAGAGACAGAGACAGAGAGAGAGGCGTAAAACCAATTACTCGGCAAAGTCAAAGGAATATATAACATGACAAGATCATAGATTTAGAACTGGAAGGAACTACCAGATGGCATGTAGTTTAATTCCTTTCATTTTTTCAATGAGGAAACTAAAGTTGAAGCAATATAAATGACTTATCCAAGCTGACACAGGGGGTATCAGATGTGGGATATAAACTTAATGGAATATTAACTTCGAAATCAGCATTTCTCTTATACCACTTTGCTTCTGAAACTTGTGAAAGATTTAAGTGTGTTACAGTTCACTATCAACAAGAGAGATCAGAGAAAATACTTCTAGTTATTCACCTGAGTTTTTTTTAGTTTATCATTCTTTATATTTGTATAATGTTATAAATTTTAATTATGTAAAATAATTTTTGTTGTAACCTTAAGTGTGTCCTTGATATCAGTTTCTGTTGTTTAGTCATTTTTCAGTCATATTCAATACCTTGTGATCCCCTTTTGGGGCTTTCTTGGCAAAGACACTGGAGTGGATTACCATTTCAAAATCTTCTCCAGCTCATTTTACAGTTGAGGAAACTGAGACAATCAGGGATATGTGACTTCCCCAATGTCACACAGCTAGTGTCAGAATTCATATTTGAATTCAGGTCTTCCTGTTTCTAGGTCTGGCATTCTATTCACTGTGTCACATAACTGTTCCTAGATACCAGTTATTGAGAATTAAATGGAACAACTAAGTAGTACAAGGAAGATGAAAGATTTAAGGCCACAATGATCTTACTTATCCCAAATCATGATACCGCTTCTGGTAGAGCAAAGTTGATTGGAATCTTTCTCCAGTTGTGCCAGAACACCAACTCCCACTTCTCCCAGTCCACAATCTTTGTGCACTTCTATATTAGGGTGATATGTGTCAAATATTTCTAGAAAATAATTGTTAAAGACAAAATCAGTATCATTTGGAACAAATAGTAAGAAAAACATCAGACAAACTTTGAAAGTGAGGATATGCCTATATCACAACTCCAAAAGGATTGCCAGCAGCACTGAGTTTCCATCATGACCAATACTTCTCTATCATCACCAACTTCTTTGTCTTTTTTCTTAAAAAAGAGGATTTTATATATATATTAAACACAAATGTGATCATATAAAGTGAAGTTATTGCCTTTTGGTCTATCATCATGAGGTCTGAATTGATGCTTTATTGTCTAATAGGCAAGCCCAAGTTTTCTTGTAACTATATAATAGCTTGATCTTTCGATTCCCTGTTTCTTAGAAGCAGCTGCCACTGATTGGTAACAGTGCTTCACTGGTCCCCATTCCTCTCCAATCTGGGCTTAAACAGCTGCTCATAAGTAAGGATCATTAATTCTTTAGCAGCTTTTTTAGCCTATTTGCAAGTGCTTAAGTGCCAAAGTGGAAGAAGCTCTGCTTCTTGTCAGCTGCTTGGGTGTTAATGAAGGCTCAGTTGCTCATATATCTGATATATATTCATAGTTCAATATTTCAAGGATCACTGATTTTATCAGTGTGGGTATAACTTCCCTCCACAAAGCAAATTTAAAAACTTTATGCTTCAGTAAATAAGATTTGTGAATTATCATGGATGGAAAAAAAGAAAAAATATCAAAATAACCAACTTTTTTGTGATGCATTCCTTCAGTTCCTGAGGAGACAGATACTTTCACTGTGTCAGTAATCAAAGATTGAGAGGAACAGCCAACACATGTATTCTATTGGCATAGCTTTTGAGACTGCCAGGGTAACCTCCAGAAAATGATGATGAATCAGAGAAGAATTTTAATGAAGTTATGTAGTTTGGTTCTAATCTGGGACAAGAGTCTTTCTAGTTGAAATTTTAATCTCTTAGCTAATCTTTCCACCTATACATTATTCTTTCAATTTTTTTTCCCTCACCATGTAGCCAGGTCACTTCATTTTCTCATCTTATCACAATCATTTCATATTCTTTGGTTAAAGTCCTTCCAATTATCCTGCCCAATTGTCTACCAAATAAAATTTAAGTTCCTTAGGCTAATAGTCAAACTCTATAATCTTCTATATTGCCCCACTCCCAAAATTTCCCTCCCTATAGTACATCTTAGAGTTTTCTATTTTAGTCTTTTTGCATACATTTGCCTATAAAAATAGTGCCCATCCTTTCTGCTTTTGCTGAACAAGCAAAGGTCCTTTAGTCTATTCTGACCTGCTTCAATTCTACCCATCTTTTTTTTTTTTTTTTTTTTTAATTTTTTTTTAAATTTTTTAATTTTATTTTATAATTATAACATTTTTTGACAGTACATATGCATGGGTAATTTTTTACAACATTATCCCTTGCACTTACTTCTATTCAGATTTTTTCCCTTCCTCCCCCAACCCCCTCCCCCAGATGGCAAGCAGTCTTATATATGTTAAATATATTACAGTATAATTTAGATACAATATATGTGTGTAGAACCGAATTTTTTGTTGCACAGGAAGAATTGGATTCAGAAGGTAAAAATAACAGTTTACATTCATTTCCCAGTGTTCCTTTTCTGGATGTAGCTGGTTCTGTCCATCATTAATCAATTGGAATTGGATTAGCTCTTCTCTATGTTGAAGAAATCCACTTCCATCAGCATACATCCTCGTACAGTATCATTGTTGAAGTGTATAATGATCTTCTGGTTCTGCTCGTTTCACTCAGCATCAGTTGATGTAAGTCTCTCCAAGCCTCTCTGTATTTCTCCTGTTGGTCATTTCTTATAGAACAATAATATTCCATACCATTCATATACCATAGTTTACCCAACCATTCTCCAATTGATGGACATCCATTCATCTTCCAGCTTCTAGCCACTATGAAAAGGGCTGCCACAAACATTTTGGCACATACAGGACCCTTTCCCTTCTCTATTAGTTCCTTGGGGTATAAGCCCAGTAGTAGTATGGCTGGGTCAAAGGGTATGCACATTTTGATAACTTTTTGCGCATAATTCCAGATTGCTCTCCAGAATGGTTGGATTCTTTCACAACTCCACCAACAATGCATCAGTGTCCCAGTTTTCCCACAGCCCCTCCAACATTCATCGTTATTTGTTCCTGTCATCTTAGCCAATCTGACAGGTGTGTAATGATACCTCAGAGTTGTCTTAATTTGCATTTCTCTGATCAATAGTGATTTGGAACACTCTTTCATATGAGTGGAAATAGTTTTAATTTCATCATCTGAAAATTGTCTGTTCATATCCTTTGACCATTTATCAATTGGAGAATGGCTTGATTTCTTATAAATTAAAGTCAATTCTCTGTATATTTTGGAGATGAGGCCTTTATCAGAACCTTGAACTGTAAAAATGTTTTCCCAATTTGTTACTTCCCTTCTAATCTTGTTTGCATTAGTTTTGTTTGTGCAGAAACTTTTTAATTTGGTGTAATCAAAATGTTCTATTTTGTGATCAATAATGGTCTCTAGTTCTCCCTTGGACACAAACTCCTTCCTCCTCCACAAGTCTGAGAGGTAAACCATCCCATGTTCCTCCAATTTATTTATGATTTCGTTCTTTATGCCTAAATCTTGGACCCATTTTGATCTAATCTTAGTATGTGGTGTTAAATGTGGGTCCATGCCTAGTTTCTGCCATACTAATTTCCAGTTTTCCCAGCAGTTTTTGTCAAATAATGAATTCTTATCCCAAAATTTGGGATCTTTGGGTTTGTCAAAGATTAGATTGCTATTTTTATTCACTATCTTGTCCTGTGAACCTAACCTATGCCACTGATCAACTAGTCTATTTCTTAACCAATACCAAATGGTTTTGGTGACTGTTGCTTTATAATATAGCTTTAAATCAGGTACACTTAGACCACCTTCCTCTGACTTTTTTTTCATTAGTTCCCTTGCAATTCTCGACCTTTTATTCGTCCATATGAATTTTGTTGTTATTTTTTCTAGGTCATTAAAATAGTTTCTTGGGAGTCTGATTGGTATAGCACTAAATAAATAGATTAGTTTGGGGAGTATTGTCATCTTTATTATATTCGCTCAGCCTATCCAAGAACATTGAATGTCTTTCCAATTATTTAAATCTGACTTTATTTTTGTGGCAAGTGTTTTGTAATTTTGCTCATATAATTCCTGACTCTCCTTTGGTAGATATATTCCCAAATATTTGATACTATCGACTGTTATTTTGAATGGAATTTCTCTTTGTATCTCTTGCTGTTGGATTGTGTTGGTAATGTATAAAAATCCTGAGGATTTATGTGGATTTATTTTGTATCCTGCGACTTTGCTAAAATTCTGAATTATTTCTAATAGCTTTTTAGCAGAGTCTTTGGGGTTCTCTAAGTATACCATCATGTCATCTGCGAAAAGTGACAATTTGATTTCTTCATTTCCTACTCTAATTCCTTGGATCTCTTTCTCGGCTCTTATTGCCGAGGCTAGAGTTTCTAGTACTATATTGAATAGTAATGGTGATAGTGGGCAACCTTGTTTCACTCCTGATCTTACAGGGAAAGGTTCTAGTTTATCACCATTACATATGATGTTTACTGAAGGTTTTAAATATATGCTCCTTATTATTTTAAGGAATAGTCCATTTATTCCTATACTCTCAAGCGTTTTTAGTAGGAATGGATGTTGGATTTTATCAAATGCCTTTTCTGCATCTATTGAGATGATCATATGGTTTTTATTAATTTGATTATTAATATGGTCAATTATACTAATAGTTTTCCTAATATTAAACCAGCCCTGCATTCCTGGTATAAATTCCACTTGGTCATAGTGTATTATCCTGTGGATGATTTTCTGAAGTCTATTTGCTAATATCTTATTTAAGATTTTAGCATCAATATTCATTAAGGAAATTGGTCTATAGTTTTCTTTCTCAGTTTTCGATCTACCTGGTTTAGGTATCAGTACCATGTCTGTGTCATAGAAGGAATTTGGTAGGAATCCTTCAATCCCTATTTTTTCAAATAGTTTACATAGCATTGGAGTTAGTTGTTCTTTAAATGTTTGGTAGAATTCACCTGTAAATCCAACTGGTCCTGGGGACTTTTTCTTAGGAAGTTGGTTAATAGCTTGGTCTATTTCTTTTTCTGAGATGGGACTATTTAGACTACTTACTTCTTCCTCTGTTAATCTGGGCAAGCTATATTTTTGAAGGTATTCTTCCATTTCATTTAAGTTATCGAATTTATCGGCATAAAGTTGAGCAAAGTAGCTCCTAACTATTGTTCTAATTTCCTCTTCATTAGTGGTGAGTTCACCCTTTTCATTTTCAAGACTATCAATTTGCTTTTTCTCTTTCCTTTTTTTAATCAGGTTTACTAAGGGTTTGTCTATTTTGTTGGTTTTTTCATAAAACCAACTCTTAGTTTTATTAATTAATTCAATAGTTTTTTTATTTTCAATTTTATTAATCTCACCTTTTATTTTTTGAATTTCAAGTTTTGTGTTTGTCTGGGGGTTTTTAATTTGTTCCTTTTCTAGCAATTTTAGTTGTAAACCCAATTCATTGGCCCTCTCTTTCTCTATTTTATGCAGGTAGGCCTGTAGAGATATAAAACTTCCCCTAATTACTGCTTTGGCTGTATCCCACACATTTTGGTATGATGTCTCATTATTGTCATTTTCTTGGGTGAAGTTATTAATTATGTCTATGATTTGCTGTTTTACCCAATCATTCTTTAGTATAAGATTATTTAGTTTCCAATTATTTTTTGGTCTATTTTCCCCTGGCTTTTTATTAAATGTTATTTTGATTGCATTATGGTCTGAAAAGGATGCATTTACTATTTCTGCCTTACTGCATTTGATTTTGAGGTTTTTATGTCCTAGTATATGATCAATTTTTGTATAGGTTCCATGAACTGCTGAGAAGAAAGTATATTCCTTTCTGTCTCCATTTAGCTTTCGCCAAAGATCTATCATATCAAACTTTTCTAGTATTCTATTTACCTCTTTGACTTCTTTCTTATTTATTTTGTGGTTTGATTTATCTAATTCTGATAGTGCAAGGTTGAGATCTCCCGCTATTATAGTTTTGCTATCTATTTCCTCTTGCAGCTCTCTTAATTTCTCTTTTAAGAATTTAGATGCTGCACCACTTGGTGCATACATGTTTAATATTGATACTGCTTCACTATTGATGCTTCCCTTTAGCAGGATATAATGCCCTTCCTTATCTCTTTTAATTAGATCAATTTTTGTTTTTGCTTGATCTGAGATGAGGATGGCTACTCCTGCTTTTTTGTTTTTGCCTGAAGCATAATAGATTCTGCTCCACCCTTTTACTTTTAGTTTGAATGTCTCATCCTGTTTCAGGTGTGTTTCCTGTAAACAACATATAGTAGGATTCTGACTTTTAATCCAGTCTGCTAACTGCTTCCTCTTTATGAGGCAGTTTGCCCCATTCACATTTATGGTTAGAAGGACTAATTCTATATTGCTTGCCATCCTATTAACCCCTGCTTATGCTTTTCCCCTTTCCTTCCCTTTTACCCTCCTATCCAGTATTAAACTGGTAAACACCACTTGCTTTTCACAGCCCTCCCTTTTTAGGATCCCTCCCCCACCTTAAAGATCCTCCCCTTATTTTACCCCTTTTCCTCGAAATTACTGTATTCCCTTCCCCTTAGCTTACTCCTTCCCTTTCACTTTTCAATGAAGTGGAAGAAGTTTCACAATAAATCGAATATGTCTATTGATACACGCTATGTTCATCTCCCTCCTTTCTTTCTCTCAGATATAATAGGTTACCTTTGCCTCTTCATGAGATGTAGTACCACCACTTTATACTTTTTTATGATATAATCTCCTTTCCACCTCTAGTTTCTAAGACAAATTGTACATATGTTCTTTACATATTTTTTTGACAGAAGTATAGTTCTCAAGATTTCTTTTTACCTTTTTTAGAAGTCTCTTGAGTTCTGTATTTGAAGATCAAACCTTTTATGTAGGTCTGGTTTTTTCATCAAAAATAGATGGAATTCATTTATTTCGTTAAATGTCCATCTTCTTCCCTGGAAAACGATGCTCATTCTTGCTGGGTAAGTTATTCTTGGCTGCATACCAAGTTCCTTAGCCTTTCGGAATATTATGTTCCAGGCCCTGCATTCTTTTAATGTGGATGCTGCTAGATCCTGTGTTATCCTTATTGTGGATCCTCCATATCTGAATTGTTTTTTTCTAGCAGCTTCCAATATCTTTTCCTTTGTCTGATAGTTCTTGAACTTGGCCACTATATTTCTTGGCGTTTTGATTTTAGGGTCCCTTTCAGTAGGTGATCGATGAATTTTCTCAATGTCTATTTTACCCTCTGTTTCCAAAACGTCTGGGCAGTTCTCTTTGATAATTTCCTCGAAAATGGTGTCCAAGCTCTTTTTTTCCTCCCATTTTTCAGGGAGTCCGATTATTCTCAAATTGTCTCTCCTGGATCTGTTTTCCAGGTCTGTTGTCTTTCTGGTAAGGTACTTGACAGTCTTTTCAATTGTTTCATTTCTCTGGTTTTGCTTGACTACCTCTTGGTTTCTCCTTGAGTCATTCATTTCTACTTGTTCCAGTCTAATTTTCAATGATGTATTTTCTTCACTCACTTTTTTTATATCTCTTTGTAATTGTCCAATTGAGTTTTTATCTTCTATGGAATTTTTTTCCATTTTATCCATTTTATTTTTTAGAGAGCTGATTTCTTTTTCCAGCTCTCTAATCCTGTTTTCCTTGGAGTTGTTTACCTTTTCCAGCTCACTAATCTTGTTTCTCAATGATTTGATTTCTTTATCCATTCTGTCTTTGAATGCATGGCATGACTTCTCCAGGCTCTCTTGCCAAGCTTCCCTTTCCTTTTCCCATTTCTCTTCCAGCTCTCTTGTGAGAGCCTTTTTGATTTCCTCTATGAGGTTCTTTTGTATTGAGGAGCAGCTTATATCCCTCCCAGGGGATACATCTGGGGACATTCTGTTCCTAGTCTCCTCAGCATTTGAAGTCTGCTCCCTCTCCACACAGAAGCTGTCAATGGTTAGAGCCCTTTTGAATTTTTTGTTCATTTTGTCAGAGTAGGAATCAAAGAAAACAAACTGACAAGAGAAACAATTGGTCTGTTTTGTGGGGGATGGGGCTGGATGTTATTAATGGGCTTCCTCTACAGACTGGGGGTAGGGCATCAGAGAGCCACTAACAGAACAGCAATGACTGTACTGAGTCTGCGCTCTGAGGCTCTGAGAACGCACCGAGTCAGTCCAGGTGGGGGTTGGGGGTGGCCACGCTCTGAGAGATGCTGGCTTTCTGGGGTTTTAATCTTCACCTCCGGTGTTTACACCCTCTCTGCTGTTCCTGGCTTGCTGCCAAGACGGAGCATCCACACTGGGGCAAAAGCCCTTTCGCAGAAACAGCAGAGATCACACCCCTCCCCCTCCGGTCTGAGCTGTGTGAGCTGCCTGTCTTGCTCTGGCTGTCTGCCCTCAGTCTGCGCCCAGTCTGATTGACCCTTCCCCGAGCAAACACAGACCTTTTCTGGTGACTTTCAAGGATGTCTTCTCTTGGTGATAATTTGTGGATTTCTTTCTGGGTCAAGCATTAAGTCAGAGGCTTGTCATGAAGTAAGTTCTGAGAGAAAACGAGGAGCTCAAGCAGCTGTCTGCCTCCACGCCACCATCTTGGCCGGAACCAGTCTACCCATCTTTTAATATCAAATTCAATGATGTTTCTACAGTGGAAAGAACAGGAAGTTTGGAATTAAAAGACCCTGTTTTGGATCCCAGTTCTATCAGGCAACTGACATAAATTTTCTGATCTTGAATTTCCTCATTTACAAAGTGAGGACACTGGACTAGTTTCCAGGTAGTTATAAATCTGTGATCCTCTAATCCCTTTTCATTAATAATCTATTAATAACTTGATTTTGATTGACACCTGGTTTATATCTCACTTTTACAGTGATAAAGATGCAGAATGTCTTGTAATCAGAAATTATTTCTTTTTTGCTTTTGGACTATCCCTTTCACTAATGCTGTATCCAGTACTAGTGGGTATTTTAATGAATGCTGATTGAATTAAATTGATCATTTATCATTTTGTATTTATATATCATTTTGCATTTTTAAAGAAGATTTTACCTATTAATTGTTTAGCTCTAAGAGATGACAGAGACTATGCCTGTGGATGTTCTTGTGTCTAGCATAGGAGCCTTACTATGATAAAAATTCAAGAAACATGCCTGAATTCTGGACCTGACCATTACTTGTGACTTTAATGAAGTATTCAAAGCTTTCTGAACCTCAGTTTCCTTCTTTATAAAATAAACCCTAAATGATCTCTAGGAATTGTCCAGACCTGAGAACTGCAGGAAATTCCATTGTCTGCATTCCCTATACCAATTCAGATGAGCAACTTTCTATGAGGTGATTTTTACTGAATTGTGTAGGGCATCAAAAGTGGCTTAGCCATCCTCATAAAGTCAGTGATAGGACTTAAATTCAGATTTTTCCAGGGTCCAAATCTAGTTCTATATACTTCATGCTAATGTTTCCACTAAAGGAAAGATGTCATATACCAATGAAACAAATGCTAATTCAGTGAGATCTCTTACCTTGGAAATAATAGTCACTAAATTAAAATGATGAGTCCTAAGCATCATCATTCTCAACACCATCATTGTTGTCATCATTAGAATTAATATCATTATTATCACTAAAACGATAGGGAACCTAGATCTATACTCATTGATAACCATACACTCATGTACCGCCCACATCTATGAAACCACACTCAAACACAATGCAACATTGACTGCAAGGTAAGATCAATACTGAATCAATAAAAAGTTCTTATTTTAAGCATACTAAAGGATTCAACCTTCAAAACTACGCTTTGATCCCAGGGCATAGGAGAATTATGCTTTATAAGAAAAGCTAAAAAATATTTTCTGACACTAAATACTAGAATTATAACCAAGAATCACCTACACAGGTGATTCCCCTACTTCAGGGGAAAAAGTGTTCATTCAATGAAATAGAAGGTTTTTAAGCATTCATGATGAAATACCAGTGTTGAATGGAATATTTGATTTTCAAATTCAGGACTCAGGAGAAACATAAAGAGGTAATTAGGAACATGTTATCATAAGGAACTTAATAAGGTTTATCTGTTTTCATTTCTACCTGGGAGGATGATACTTGTAACTCACTGGAACTTTCTCACTATTATGGAAGTTATTGTTGGGGAATTGGGAAGCTTGCCTCTGTTCAGATGTAGGGTTTAGAATTAGAAGGGACTTTAGTGATTATCTAGAATTATTTTTAGATTATGATATAAAAAAACCACTGATAAAAAAGTATAATTGAAAAGATAAGTAGATTCAAGACTGTGAATAGTTTAAAATTCTAAAGTAGTTCCCATTTTTTATTGGAGGCAACAAATAGGAATTTAAAATCTTTTGACTGTGTGTCTGTGTATGTGATGGTAGAATGGAGAAGGAGCAGGTAAGGTGACATTTTAAGATGTATGTTTGGGAAATACCAAGAAAAGATCATTGAATTTAGCTTGGAGAATGTTCCTTCAATTGAATGGTGGATTCAGAAGCCAGATTATATAAGATTTAATGAGTGCGAAGAGAAAACAAAACAAAACAAAACAAAATGAGGGAATGAGGATTTCTGGTGCAGTATAAAGAATCATCAGAGGATTTTAATTTGATTCTTGCTCTGCTACTGACTTCCTATTTGACAATGGGAAAATTGTTTAATCTGGGTTGCAATTCTGAGTCTTAGTTTCTTCATCTGTAAAATGTAGGGGTTGGTTAATGTGATGAGAACAGTATATTAACTGTTACCCCATCAAAATTAGGCTATTTTTTTTTTCTTAAAAGGTATGGAGATCATCCTTGAGACATTATTAGCAAAAAGGACTAAAAAGTCTGGGTATTTATTTCACTTACTGATCATCTAAGTGTGAAATATCCTTAAGGGGCTTTTACCTCTCTGCTGTTTATTTGACAAACCAAAGATGGCAATTTATGATAGAGAGTTTCAGTTAACTTAATCAATTTGGGGTTATCCTCAGTGCATACAACTTATGAAATGTGCTAAGTATATTATCTTTTGTTTCTGAATGACCATTATCAAACTTTTTTTTTTTAATTATAGTTTTTACTTACAAAACATTCGCATGGGTAATTTTTCAACACTGACCCTTGCAAAACCTTCTGTTTCAACTTTTCCCCTCCTTCCCCCCACCCTCTCATCTAGATGGCTGATAGTCCAATACATGTTAAATATGTTAAAGTGCAATGTCCGGGCTAGCTCTGTAGAGGATCTCAGGATCAAGCAAAGTCCTTAGTCTTAGGGTAGAGAAGTGAAGGAGACAGGAGAGTTGCCATGTGACTGGTCCAATATGGACTCTGGATTCTGGAGTCTGGAGCCTGAAGTCTTCTGTGGCTAAGAGCTGCTGCTAAGAGCTGCGCCAGAGAGAGAGAGAGAGAGAGAGAGAGAGAGAGAGAGAGAGAGAGAGAGAGAGAGAGAGAGAGAGTCCTCTGTCTCTGGGACTCCCCTTAAATATTCAGCCTGACTATATCACCACATCACACTGGGCATGTGAAGCTGTTGAACATCACATCACATTAAACTAAGTATACTCCAACTAGATTGATCATATCATTACATTATATCAAGCATGTGCTTAGAGAACCACCATCTCACACCCAGTAGGTACCTAACTATAAGCACCCTGCTGTCTTAGATTTAAGTACACCCTTTCAGAGTTCTGGCCTCCTACATTAAAGTATATGTTAAATCCAATATATGTATACATATTTATACAGTTATCTTGCTGCGCAAGAAAAATTGGATCTAGAAAGAAAGAAAAAAACCTGAGAAGGAAAAGAAAAATGCAAGCAAACAATAATAGAAAGAGGAGAAATGTTGTTGTGGTCCACACTCATTTCCCATAGTTCTCTCTCTGGGTGTAGCTGATCCTCTTCATTACTAAACAATTGGATGACATTTGAATCATCTTATTGTTGAAAAGAGCCAGTTCCATCAGAATTGATCATGGGATAATCTTCTTATTGTCATGTATGATGATCTCTTGGTTCTTCTCTTTCATTTCATTTTCATAAGTCTCTCCAGGCTTCTATGAAATCACTCTGCTGGTCATTTCTTATAGAACAATATATTCCATAACATTCATATACCACAATTTATTCAGCCATCCTCCAATTGATGGGCATCCACTCAGTTTCCAGGTTCTTGCCACTACAAAAAGGGCTGCCACACACATTTTGGCACATTTGGGTCCCTTTCCCTTCTTTAAGATCCTTTTGAGATATAAGTCCAGTAGAAACACTGCTGGATCAAAGGGTATGCATGTTTGATAATTTTTTGAGCATAGTTCCAAACTGCTCTCCAGAATGGCTGGATTCTTTCACAACTCTACCAACAATGTATCAGTGTCCCAGTTTTCCCACATCCCCTCCAACATTCATCATTATCTTTAACTGTCATCTTAGCCAATCTGAGAGGTGTGTAGTGGTATCTCAGAGTTGTCTTAATTTACATTTCTCTAATCAATAGTGATTTGGAGCACTGTTTCATATGACTAGAAATAGTTACAATTTCTTCATCTGAAAATTGTCTGTTCATATCCTTCAACCATTTATCAATTGGAGAATGGCTTAATTTCTTATAAATAAATTTGAGTCAATTCTCTATATAATTTGGAAAGGAGGCCTTTATCAGAACCTTTGAATGTAAAAATGTTTTCCCAGTTGATTTCTTCCCTTCTAATCTTGTTTGCATTACTTTTGTTTGTGCAAACATTTTTAACTTAATATAACCAATATTATCTATTTTGTGATCAATAATGAACTCTAGGTCTTCTTTGGTCACAAATTCCTTCCTCCCCCACAAGTCTGAGAGGTAAACTATCCTATGTTCTTCTAATTTATTTATAATTTCATTCTTTACTCCTAGATCATGAATCCATTTTGACCTTATCTTGGTGTAAGGTGTTAAGTGTGGGTCAATGCCTAGTTTCTGCTATACTAGTTTTCAATTTTTCCAGTAGTTTTTGTCAAATTTTAAATTCTTATTCCAAAATCTTGGGTCTTTAAGTTTGTCAAATACTAGATTTCAATAGTTATTGACTATTTTGTCTTGTGAACCTAATCTATTCCACTGATTAAGTAGTTTATTTCTTAGCCAGTGCCAAATGTTTTTGATGACCATTGTTTTATAATATAATTTTAGATCTGGTACAACTAGGCCACCTTCATTTGATTTTTTTTTTCATTAGTTTTCTTGAAATTCTTGACCTTTTGTTCTTCCAGATGAATTTTGTTGTTATTTTTTCTAGATTATCATTAAATAATTATTATCATTAAAATAGTTTCTTGGGAATTTGATTGGTATAGCACTACATAAATAGATTAGTTTAGGTAATACTGTCATCTTTATTATATTCACTCAACCTATCCAACAACACTTAATATTTTTCCAATTATTTAGATCTGACTTTATTTGTGTGGAAAGTGTTTTGTAGTTTTGCTCACATAGTTCTTGACTTTCTCTTGGCAGATAAATTCCCCCAAATTTTATACTATTGACAATTATTTTAAATGGAATTTCTCTTTGTATCTCTTTCTGTTGGATTTTGTTAATGATATATAAAAATACTGATGATTTATGTGGATTTATTTGGTATCCTGCAACTTTGCTAAAGTTGTAGATTATTTCTAATAGCTTTTTAGTTGCTTCTCTGTGGTTCTCTAAATATACTATCATAGCAACTGCAAAGAGTAATAATAATTTGGTTTCCTCCTTACCTATTCTAATTCCTTTAATTTCTTTCTCATCTCTTATTGCCAAAGCTATCATTTTAATACAATATTGAATAGTAATAATAACTAATAATAGACAACCTTGTTTCACTCCTGATCTTGTTGGGAATGGTTCCAGTTTATGCCCATTACATATGATGCTTACTGATGGTTTTAGATAGATGCGTCTGACTATTTTAAGGAAGAGTCCATTTATTCCTATACTCTCTAGTGGTTTTAATAGAAATGCATGTTGGGTTTTATCAAATGCTTTTTCTGCATTTATTGAAATAATCATATTTTTTGTTAATTTGGTTATTGATATAGTCAATTATGCTAATAGTGTTCATAATATTGAACCAGCCCTGCATTCCTGGTATAAATCCTACTTGATCATAGTGTATTATCCTGGGGATGATTTTCTGTAATCTTTTTGCAAATATTTTATTTAGGATTTTTGCATCAATATCCATTAGGGAGATTGATCTATAATTTTCTTTCTCTGTTTTCATCCTACCTGGTTTAGGTATCAGTATCATGCCTGTGTCATAAATGGAATTTGGTGGGAGGCCTTCATTTCTTATTTTTTCAAAAAGTTTATATAGTATTGGAGTTAATTGTTTTTGAAATGTTTGGTAGAATTCACATGTAAATCCATCTAGTCCTGGGGATTTTTTCTTAGGGAATTAATTAACAGCTTGTTCTAAAATGGGATTACATAAGCATTTACTTCCTCCTCTGTTAATCTGGGCAACCTATATGTTTGTAGGTATTTCTCCATTTCACTTAGATTATCAAATTTATTGGCATAAAGTTGGGCAAATTAACATCTAATAATTGCTCTAGTTTCCTCTTCATTAGTGGAAAGTTCTCCCTTTTATTTTTAAGACTAACAATTTGATTTTTTTTTCTTTCCTTTTTTAAATCAAATTTACCATAAATTTATCTATTTTGTTGATTTTTTTTTATAAAACTAACTCAGTTTTATTCATTAATTGAATAGTTTTTTATTTTGAATTTTATTAATCTCTCCTTTAATTTTTTGGAATTTCAAGTTTAGTATTTGATTGGGGGGTTTTGATTTGCCCTTTTGCTATTTTTTTTAGATATAAACCCAATTCATTGATCTTCCTTTTCTCTATTTTATGCAAGAAAGCCTTAAATTATATAAAAATTCCCCTTATTACTGCTTTGACTGCATCCCACAAATTTTGGTATGTTGTGACATTATTGTCATTCTCTTGGATGAAATTACTAATTGGGTCTATGATTTGCTGTTTCACCCATTCATTCTTTAGGATAAGATTATTTAGTTTCTAATTACTTTTTGGTCTATTTTCTCCTGGCTTTTTATTGAATGTAGTTTTTTATTGTATCGTGATCTGAAAAGAATGCATTTAATATTTCTGTCTTTCTGCATTTGATTTTGAGGTCTTCATGTCCTAATATATGGTCAATTTTTATATAGATCCCATGAACTGCTGAGAAGAAAGTGTACTCCTTTCTGTCTCCATTAAATTTTCTCCAAAGATCTATCATACCTAACTTTTCTTGTATTCTATTTACTTCTTTGACTTCTTTCTTATTTATTTTCTGGTTTAATTTATCTAATTCTGAGAGTGCAAGGTTGAGATCTCCCACTATTATAGTTTTTCTGTCTATTTCTTCTTGCAGCTCTCTTAACTTCTTCAGGAATTTAGATGCTATAACTCTTGGTGCATATATATTTCATGTGTGTGTGTGTATATATATATATATATATATATAAATATATATATGTAATAGACATTATCTATATATCCTTTAGCAAGATATAGTTTCCTTCCTATGTCTTTTAATTAGATCAATTTTTGCTTTTGCTTGATCTGAGATCAGAATGGCTGCCCCTGCTTTTTTTTTTTTTTTTTTTTTAACTTCACCTGGTGCACAATAGATTTTGCTCCAGCCTTTTACCTTTACTCTGTAGGTATCACCTTGCTTTAAATGTGTTTCTTGTAACCAACATATTGTTAGAGTCTTGTTATGGGTTTAGAACTCTTGTACTTGTAACAAGAATTCTTACAAGGTGTTAAGTCAGTGGAATTGATAAGCCAATGGTTATATAGTTAAGCATGATGATCAATAGTTCTCTAGTTTAATCTTACAACAAATAATGGTTACTTAGTGATATCATGATTGGTTTATACTCAGTATACTACATATAAACTGGGACACATTCAAGCAGAAACAGACTCAGAAGGGCTCTGAGACAGACTGGAACAGAATGGGGGAAGACAGTGGCTGGAGGCTGGAGCACAAGTTCTCTGACTGAGACAAACTTCAAGAGAGACTTCTGTGGTGGTCCTCCTGCCCCCCCAACAGAAACCAAGACACATTTTGGAGGACCTCAAGATACCTAGCCAAGCCCCAGGCAAGGAGACAAGATTTTGAAGGAGATAATAAAGAATTTGGACTTTAACACCTGGCTATTCTTGTGATGATTACTCTGCTGAAACAAAGGCTGGTTCAGAGACCTCCAGAAAATCCACTAGAATACTACAGAGTCTAGCTTTTAATCTAATCTGCTATCCACCTCCACTTTATGGGAAAGTTCACCCCATTCACAACTATTAATTCTGTATTTCCTGCCATCTTATAATCCACAGATTATACTTTTCTCTTTCCTTTTCCCCTTACCCCTTTTCCTAATAACTTATGGTCACAACTTATCTCAAGCAGCCCTCCCCTTTTAGAGTCCCTCCCCTTTTCTTATACCTTTCTTCTACTATTTCTGCATTCCCTTCTATTTAGCCTATCCTTTCCCTTTTTTCTTTTCTCTCCCACTTTTAAATAAGGTAAAAAAAGTTTCTCTGTAAACCAAATATGTCTAGTATTTTCTTTTAGAGCCAAATCTGATGAGATTAAGATTCACACAATGTTCATCCCCTTCCCTTCTTTCCCTCAATTACAATCTGCCTCTTCATGAGATGTAATTTTCTTCTTTTTACTTCCACTTTTCCCTTTTTTGGGTACAATCCCCTTTCCACCTCTAGTTCCTTTTTATATTATTACAGTAAAATCAAATTATAGATTCACTCTCTATGTATACCCATAACAGAAATACAATTCTCAAGAGTTCTTTTTACCTTTTTATGCTTCTCTTGAATCCTATATTTGGAGGCCAAATTTTTTGTTTAGTTCTGTTACTTTTTTCATCAGAAATAAATGGAATTCACCTGTTTCATCAAATGCCCATCTTCTTTCCTGGAATAAAATGCTTAGGTTATCAGGGTAGTTTATTCTTGGCTGCATTTCAAGTTTCTTTGTGTTTCAGAATATCAGATTCCAGGCCCTTTGATTCTTTATTGTGAAAGCTGCTAGATCTTGAGTAATCCTTATTGTAGTTCCTTGGTATTTGAATTGTTTTTTCTGGCTGCTTGTAATATTTTTCCTTAGTTTGATAGTTCTGAAATTTAGCCACAATATGCCTTGGAGTTTTAATTTTAGGGTCTCATTCAGGAAGTGTTTGATGAATTCTTTCAATGGTTATTTTACCCTGTGATTCTATAACATATGGGCTGTTCTCTTTGATGATTTCTTGAAAAATAGTGTCTATGCTTTTTTTTTTTTTTTTAATCATGGTTTTCAGGGAGTCCAATAATCCTTAGATTATCTCTCCTAGATATATTTTTCAGGTTTGTTATTTTCCCAAGTAGATATTTAACTTTTTTTTTCCTATTTTTTTTTCATTTTGGGGGGGATTTTGCTTGACTGATTCTTGATGTCTCAAAGCATTCATTTCCATTTGTTCAGTTCTGATTTCAAATGAATTATTTTCTTCATTTACTTTTTTTCCTTCTTTTTGTATTTATCCTAATGAGTTTTTAAATGAGTTGTTTTGTTGTATGGAAGTTTTTTTCCATTTCACTAATTATTTTTAAGCAATTATTTTCTTTTTATAATTTAGAAATTCTGTTTTCCTAGGAGTTGTTTTCTTTTTCCAATTTATTTTTAATGAGTTATATGCCTTTTTCAAACTCACTTGCAAAGTTTTCCCTTCCTTTCCCCATTTTTCTTCTAGCTCTCTTTTAAGATCTTTTCTACGTTTTTCTAGGAGAGCCTTGTATGGTGGGGACCAGGTTATATTACCCTTTTGGACTTCATCTGGAGACAATCTACTTTTAGTCTCCTCAGGTTTGAAATCTTTTCTTCTCTTTCACTATAGAAACTATCTATAGTTAGAGTTTGCTTTGCCTTTTTACTCATTTTTAAAAAAAAGTTGGGATCTGCTTTTAAGGCAAGGAAGGCTTTCCATGCCTGTTCTACAGGCACAAGAAAGATGCAGCAGAGCAGTGATGGCTGCACTGGAATCATGCTGAATCAATCCTGGTGCTGGGTGGGTGTGGCCAGGTGCCATGAGACTGGCACTTTGGGGTTCACTCTTTATCTTTTATGTTTGTGTTGGATGTTTTATAACTACTCTACTGATCCACTGGCTTGCAACTAGGGCAGAGTAGACAACACTGTGGTAGAGTCCTTGCAGTAGATTCTACTGCCTCACAGATTCCACACCTTGCCCAGGGTCTGCTCAGTGAGAACTGGCCTCTGTGCTCTGCCTACCTGCCTGTACCTAGCCTCCTCCTATGCCCCAGCAAAACAGACCTTTTCTGGTGATCTTTGAAATTGTCTTTTTCTGGTAATTTGCTATACTCCCAATGTTCATGGATTCTGCTAGTCCAGCACTATTTCAGAGTCTAAATTTTGTAGTTATTGTGAGGATAGTAGGAAAGCTCAGAAAGAAGCATGTTTCCTCTCTGCCTTCTTGCCTCTACCCTTGACCATTATCAAACTTAAGGAATTGGGGGCCTGCAAAAAAAGGAACTAGGGGCTTGAACTGAATTAGATCATCTTAGACCAGAATACATGACATCTAACTCCAGTTAAATATCTATAAAATTTTTAATATTCATGATTGCAAATGACCTTTTCTAGGAGTCTGGAGCTGACAAGAGAGAGAGGGAGAGAGAGAGAGAGAGAGAGAGAGAGAGAGAGAGAGAGAGAGAGAGAGAGAGAGAGAGATTATGGAGAGAGAGATATAGATATAGATGTAGGTGGATGTGAGTGTGGGCATGTGTAAAATCTTCCCAAATTGAAAAGCTCTGTCTTAAGAATAGATATTATTGTCAGTTAGGAGGTACAGTGGATAGAGCTCTGGGTGCTATGCATAAAGTCAAAACTCATTTTTTCTGAGTTCAAAATTGAGCTCAGACATTAGCTATGTGATCCTGAGAAAGTCACTTAACCCTGTTTGCCTCAATTTCCTCAACTGTAAAATGAGCAGGAGAAAGAAATGTCAAGTACTCCAATATTTTTGCCAAGAAAATCCAAAATGGAATAATAAAGAGTCAAACCACAACAAAAAATGATGGAATAACCAGAATCATTATTGTTTCCTCTAGGCAATGTGATGTTGGAGACAACACCATTAAATTTAAGTTGAGATTGTAATTATGCTCATATATGTATGATAAGTTATATTTGAATATATTTGATGAATTAGCATCTGAAATGGAAACATCTTCTGTCACCTTAGGAGTTGGCTTACCCCAGGGCTTATAGAGATTCTTATAATTCATAAGAATTAGAGGGAGTATCTGAAGCTATACCCTGCAACTCCCAAGCTCATCACCCTATTTTACTAAAGTGCTTTATCTAGAAATAATTCTTCAGAAAAGCTATACTTTGTAGATCTGAACTTTGAAGAATGGAAGAATTGAACTTCTGAAATAAATTGTTTCCCTTACTCCAGGGAAGTACTACATAATAAAAGTAACTAATATTTAATGATGGTGAATCACTTTGCATATATTTACTCATTTGAGTCTCACCTCTGAGGTAAGTGCTATTATAATTCCCTTTTTTACAGATGAAATAACTAAAGCTACTTGTGCAGAGTAATAAAAATATCTGAGGCCGGAATTGAACTCAAGTCCTTGATTCCAAGTCCTATGCTTTTCTATCCATTGAACTATCTATCTGAAGCTTCACTTTTAAGTGAGTCTAAGCTGGGGTAGAATTTTCTAATCTTTGTATTCACACTTTTTTTTTATTATTGGAAAATCCTTTTATTTAAAGCAATGGTGTTCAAAGTCAAATAAGAATGAAGCCACTAAGTTAACATAAGGTTTTGTATTTCCCATATATTGAGTTAGAAGACATAATTACTTTATTTGCTTTGCTAAGTATTTTCAAATTTCATTTTAATTCAGTTCTGGCATTATTTAGAAGTTGTGTAGGCCACATGTGGCCTTTGGTTTGTGTATCTGACACTTCTGATTTAAAGTGTACTGAGTATATATGATGCAGGAGTCCCAAAAGTATAGATCAAAATATTCACACAGGCTGTTCACCTACTTACCCCAAACCTTTTTTTTTTTATATTTTATCTTACAAAAACTTACTTTTCTTTTCTAGTGCTCAATTCTATCAGAAAAAAAGAAAAATCATTAAAATCATAATTTAACCCTAAATGTTGTGAAAAATCTTTTGATACTTCTGGAAAAATCATAGAATTAGATATGGACAAGCTAGTAGAAACATTTGTTGAATACTATAGATCCTCCTACACTCCCCTCTGTTTTCTAGATGGAATACTGTAATAATTATTAATATTGTAGACCAGAAAACTGCTTTTGATTTTTATGAACTCTATTACCTAAAAAAATAAACATTCCAATATGCACAGATGAATAAAAATCTTTGTATATTAAACTGTGAGCTTTGGTTTTTAAAATTTAAGTATTAAATTTAACAAATTTATATTAAAATAATTTTCCTGTTTGTGTCCTGCATTGAATAGCAGTGTACTGTCAAGTACACTTTTGCTTTACCTGATGAATGGATCATATTTTTATCATTATTGTTCACTTAACTGTTGTGGTATCCCATCCCTCCCCCCCATTCTTCCAAACAATAACCACCCTCCACACATAGAGCTTTCCATATATGTAATCAATGCTAGGGATTATGGGTGGGAGGTTGTCAAGGCAGGAAGTTATTATTATGGGATATTACAGGATATTGTGAGAGATTAAGGACACAGCCAATTTCATAACATTCTTCCAGCTGGAAAATTCTTGAAACATCTTTAGGTCCCAAGTTTGAACTCCTCTCACATTTCCCCTTCCACTCCTGTCTGCTATTTCTCCAGAATTGCCCTTATGCCCCAATGTCTACATATTTGTTATGGTTAATACTTTCCTGTTTAAAAAAAAAAATTAAAGCCTAATCTTTTAATCTTGTTGATTTTTTAACTTAATTTTGTGAGCTAATAAAACAATAAAAAGAGTCTCTATGAGGTAAGTTTCTGACAGTGATGTCTATCATTTCCCAATTTCCTCTGTTGAAACTGCCACATCTTTTAGTGATTGTATTTCATCTATAACAATGAAACCCCTTATATTCCTGGCATATCAATAATTCACTAAAAAACAATTGATTTTGCTTCTCCTCTATACTGCTTATTTATGACTGCATTTATAGAGAAAAATTTTAGTTCTTTGAATTTGTCATAACTTCTGATATGTATCCTCAAATAGTCTATCAGGTTGTACTAATATTTCTCAAGCCTTTTCCTTATATATCCCCAAACCTCTTCGTACCTTCACTTTTCAATCCTCTCTTCAGTAAGCTTTTATTTCTGTTATTTTCCAAGACTCTCTGTCTCTGTCTCTACCTCTGTCTCTGTCTCTTTGTTTCTCTTTGTCTCTCTCTCTCTCTCTCTGTCAATTTCTGTCTCTATCTCTCTCTCTGTGTCTCTGTCTCTGTCTTTGTCTGTCTGTCTTTTTCTGTCTCTGTGTGTGTCTTTCTCTGTCTCTCTCTTTCATAAATCACTTACTTGAAATAGAACTGTTTTGTGATTGAATTGAAACTAGAACATGCCTCTTTTATTCCCAGTCCCCTAAATAAATATATTGTACTCTAGGTCTGCAAATAAGCACTCAAATTTCTAACCTGGAAGACAGTGTTTTGTTGTTGTTATTGTTGTTGTTGTTTTAACAATTTGGAATGTAATATTAAGTACAAGATTTGTTATCTATTGCATTCTACTGATTCTACCCCAAAAATAATTGTATGCATAAATCTAATGAATCAAGGTTAATCCTTTTTATTAGTCTGTCCCTCAAAAAATTAAAGTTATTATGTGAGAATGAATCATAAACAATAATAGAAAGATTCACACCATGTATTACAATATTTTGTGATAATTCAGATATTTATGACATGATTTTTAAATTGCCTTTAAATCTGACAATCCTTCTTGATTGCACTTGAAACTGGATTTTGTTTTTTAAAGCACCCATTTCCCTTTTACTTTGATGGAACCCAATGTTTAGTAAATTATACACAGTGGAGAAGTTTGATTAAAGATTACTATCTGCCACTGACTTTTCTGTGGAGGTCATTTTGGAAATTCTAATTCTACTGTATGGTTTTTGGGTGAAATCAGTGTGGTCTTAACAGATCCTGAAGTCTCCAAAAAGGCACTTAGGGAACAACTTGAGAAACTCAAGAGTAGTAAATCACTGCAGTCCAGATGGTATTCATCTCAAGATACTGAAGGGGGTGGTGGTATCATGGAGTGTGAAAGAAATAGCATGCAAACAGACAAGGACATTTAAAAATAGAAGCTCTTCTTTCCTTAAGGAGCCATGAGACTGTGATCATCTACTTTAAATTGGCAGCTCTGTCATATGGACTGACAGTCCCTCAATTTTATCTTAACCTTTGGTGACTTCACAATGAGATTATGTTCTTTTAGAAGGAGAGAAGGAAAATTATCATGTATCTCCTCTTCTTTGTACTCTAGAACATTTCAAGTAGTGTGTGTGTGTGTGTGTGTGTGTGTGTCTGTATGTGTGTGTGAATGCATGTGCATGCATTACACCAAAATTATTCATAGGTTGTTCTCTCAGGATATCTGAAAGTAAAGATCTGTTCCCAACTTTATAGCTGTTAGGAAGTTCCTATTTACTTCTGGTCCTTAGTGCCTCCTAATGGATTTTCATTCATATCAGTTATAAGTAGTATTCCTCTGCTGATTACAGTATCTGGGCTTACCCAAAAGGAAATTACAAAAATATATAGAAAAAAAGTTATGGGTAATTATTCTGGATCCAGAAGCATAAATTTGGAATAACTATGCCTCCCAGGAGGAAATGAATAATTTGTTTAAACTAATTAAGGATAGTAATTGCCCAAGACTCTGATTCCCTTATCAGCTTAACCTTTGAGATGTGGAGAGTTAGGTTCCAGTATTGTTTCAGAGACATAGTGGCTCTGTGATCCTTGTCATTTAATCTTTCAGTGTATCAACTGTAAAAATTTAAATTGGAAAGAGCAGTTGTTATTATACATTGGTACCCAGACTTTCTTCACTAGAAATTGCCTGTAATGATTAAATAACATAACTAGTTTAAAAACAAACAAATAGCCAAAGTATTTCTCATGATGGCTATCTCTTACTATGTGGAAAGAAGAAGAGGAGAGAACTATGAGTGGAGAGATATGGGTAGGAAAATTGTCAGGACCTTTATCATATAGGATCAGAAATTTTAATGCATTTATTTTAGTCTTTGGTAAAAATAAAACTATTTGCAGAATCATAGCTAGAAGTAGCAAGATTAATATTAAGTATGGACAGTTTTTTAAGACAACTTAAAATCATTAGAAATGGTTAGATCTGATTTAAGATAAACAGAAAGGATTCTAATTTAGTTAATCCTGACTATAGCATTGTATCCATTATGCCAACTAGTTGCTTATATTCACTTTTTAAGGAGTTTGAAAGGGCTTAAATAATTCTTTTCATTTGGGCAAAGTAGAACTATCTATAGAAAGGCATGACAGTCAAACCATGTATATAGTCAGAACAGTGGAGAAATGAGAAATTTAAATATTAAAAATATAAAGAAGACACAAAAGGATGTGTCTTTTTTGATCATTCCCAAGTCAAAAAAAAAAAAAAAAAAAGCTGGATATGTCTTCAAAACAATACTAGAGGACAATATGGATAGATAAATCTACATCTCATGTGATGAAATCACCCCTAAGTCCCTGATGCTATCCTTTCAGGACAAGTTATGTCTATAAGCTCTGACTTCTTTTCCTCAACTTTGCAGGGTAGTTTAGATGAGCATATTTGGCGTTTCCTTTACTTAATGGGACTCATCCAGTAGTGATTTACAGATGTGCCTCCAAGGGCCAGATTCTCTTGACATAGTCTCTATATACCACTTGTAATAAAGCAAATGGCTTACTGAATCACTGATTTCGTTTTATAGAATAGTACTTCTATTGCTCATCATTTATATGTTTTAAAAGTAACTAATTCTAAAAAGAACTCTTATTGTATATGTCAGCTAAATTGTAAAATAAGATTGGATTTCTGAGGCATATTCAGGGTCAAATATTGCAGAGAAAAACATCTAAGATTAATAGTCTATATCTTGAGTTTTAATTTTGATTAAGCCTCATATTTACATTTATATATCCTAATGTCATCTGACCTTAGGGTCTCAGCTTCTATAGCTCATAATTAGAAATAATTAGTAGATAATTAGACTGACTCTTGTCATACATACATACATAACTTATACACAAAAACTTTTAAACATAACGAATATATTATTGAGAAGAGTTTGAAATTATAGCTTTATTTAAAATGGCTAAATAAAACCATGTCTCACTGTTTTTTCTCTTTGATTTTTAATTTTCTTTTTTATATTTGTTGTTTCTTAGTAATGCTCAATAGAACTTTCCCATACAATGACAAAAATAAGTTAAGCAAAGAACAAGCAAAATCAACTATGAGTTACAGGACATGTAATATTCTACAACCAGAGTCCATCACCTGTTCGTATAGAGGAAAGAATCATGTTTCATCACCTTTCTTCTGGAATTGAGAATTTTCTTTAATAAACATGAAACAGCTGCCTTTTAATATTGATTTCCTTTCATTTTTGTGATCATTGTATAGTTTGCTTGATTCTTTCTTTACTTTGCACTGATTCATATGAATCTTCTCAAGTTTCTCTGAATTCTTCATATTTATTGTCTTGCAAAAGAATAATAAAATTCCTTTATCTGAATCATTCCATACATTATTTTTTTTAATTCTGCCACAAAAAAGTGCTGCTGTAAATGTGTTGCCAAAATTTAATCTTTCTGTCTGAACTATAGTGGGATATTTACCTAGTAGTATTTCCTCTTTTTCTAGTTAAGTAATTGTTTCAATACACTTAATAAATTCATATTGTTACTGTCAAGAATTCATGAAGAATGACAAAGTTGAATAAAGGAATATCACAAACAAAATGCATTGCTATTGAAATTTTTGCAGACAATATTTAACTACTGTGTATAAGTTGTCATGAATATATTTCATTACATTAGTAAATCTTAAACATGATATATAAATACCTAGGAAGTCAAGATCAATACAAAGATAACTTATTGTCTTATCAGCTGTTAGAAATAATTTAAAAATACCAAAACAGAAAATGAAAGGAAATTTTTTTCTCAATTGTGATTTTACAGTTTATCAGGTTATATATTAGATTAAGATAGTGAATGTAATTGTAAGACCATTTCAATAAGATCATTCAATAATAATTCACATTAATATATAGATCCATGTATAGGTTTCTTTTGAAATACAGCATCAAGAGTTTGGTATTGTTACCCTGATACCAATATTAAAAATAAGTCTTAGTATATTTATTCCCATGTTCACATATTTCTAAATGAAACTAAATTTAAAATTAATATGATTGACTTCATATTCCTTAAAATTCAGTCTCATAAGAAATTCATCTTAATAACAACCCCCTTATTAATCACATATGTTATATTGGCTGGCTACAAAAAAAAAAAAAAAAAAAAAAGAAGAAGAAGCTTTAAAGAAGTGATTGTTAATGATCCATGACTTTTAATGTACCATAAGATCTTCAGAGATTTGGACTGGTGAAGGATTTCGTGTCGGACTTGATTTTCTGCAGGTTCTAAAAACACATAAAAGTAAGATTGTACATTTTAACAGTATGTCATTGTAAATGTTTTACATCTTTGATTAATACATTGCAACAAATGAATGCTGTTACAAAACCTAAATTTTAGCAAAGAGCTAATACATTAAATAATTTCAAAGAAATAAGGATATAAAATTTAAAAGCTATGTCATCAGTCATAGAATGTGTTCTAATTTTACAATTTGTATTTTTTAAAAGATGATTATATAGATAACTTTAAGACAGTGTTCCAAATTAATAACCTGAACATAACACACACAACATACACACGTACACACACACACACACACACACACACACACACATACACATGCACTCATATACATACACATATGCTTTCTATTTCTTACATATTAAGCTAGCATAACAGAATAGATTATAGCTTACTCTACTTCTTCCCTCCACCCCCTACATATCCTCCCTACACTGTATACATACGAACTAGCTATGTGATTCTGGGCAAGTCACTAAAGTTTTAGATATGATCTATTTAATATACTATAGTATCTCATAATTATGTTTCCAATTCTATCTACCTGCTCTATCATTCTATCTAGGGGAAATAGGGAATAGAAAAAGTCAGATTCCTTCAAGAACATGGTTTGGATTTCAGTATCTCTTGAAAGACTGCTATAACTTTTCTTCTAGTATTACAAAAACTCTATACATAACCTGGGAATGTACTTATGACTTCCTAGTAGGGCTGTCAATAAGTGTTTCTTTTTCTTACTTTCTTTTCTTTCTTCCTCCCTCCCTCTCTCTATCCCTCTCTCCTTTCCTCCCTTCCTTCTTTTCTTTCTTTCTTCATTCTCTCCTGGAGTACTTGCCTAGCAGTGATATTATTAGGTCAAAGGATATGCATAAGTTTGTAGTCCTTTTAAAACAATTCCAAATTGTTCTACAGAATGACTGAATCAGTTTACAATTCCACCAACAATACATTAATGTCTCATTTTTCCCACATTCTCTCAGCATTTCTCATTTTCCTTTTCTGACCCATTAGTGAATCTAATAGGTCTAAAATAGTACTTTGGAATTATTTTAATTTTCAGTTTTCTAATTAATAGTGAATTAGAGTATTTTTTTAAGGGTGGTTATAAATAGCTTGACTACTTAATTTAAAAACTGTTCCTATTTTTCAATCACTTATTAAATGGGGAATACCTTTCTCTCTCACACACACATAAATTTGACTCAGTTCCCTATACATTTGAGAAATGAGGCCTTCATCAGAGAAATTTGCTTCAAAATTTTTTTCACAATCACAATACTGTAGTAATGGCTAACTCTGTTCTTTCGCCCTGTTCTTCCTCAAAAGTGTTTTGCTTCTGACTACCTCCTTCCCCAATATGCCTTCTCTTCTATTACCACACTCCCTTTTAATCTCCCCTTCCCCTTCTACTTTCCTGCAAAGTAAGAGATTTCTTTACTCAAGTTAAGTGGTATGTTACTTTCTCTTTTGAGCCAATTCTGATTAGAGAAAGGTTCATTCACTCTTTCTCACCCCCCCACTTCTTTTCCACTGTAAAATCTTTTTCTTGCCTCTTATAGCAGACAATTTACAACATTCCACTTCTCCCTTTCTTTCTCCTAGTACATTCCTCTTTCACCCTCTAATTTTATTTTTAAAGATACACCCTTTTATGTTCAACTTGCAACTATGCCCTCTGTCAATTTACATGCCTTCTAACTGCTCTAATAATGAGAAAGTTCTTATGACTTATAAATTATTATCCTTCCATGTAGAAATATAGATTAACCTTTTTTTTTTTAATCTTTTGCTTTTTCTTTCCTGATTGTTTTCTTGTGCTTTTCCTGAGATTTGCATTTGAAAGTCAAACTTTCTAGCTAATTCTACTTTTTTTTTTATTCAAAGACTTGAAAAACATCTCTTTTATTGAATACCCACATTTTCCCCTGAATGATTATACTCAATTTTGTTTGGTGGATGATTCTTGGTTGTAATCTGCCTTTTTTGCTCTCCAAAATATTATATTCAAAGCCCTTTGGTTTTTAAATATAGAAGCTGCTAAATTTTGTGTTACCCTGACTGTATATATACTTCATTTTTTTCTTTATGTTTTGGGATTCTAAAATGATTTATTTGGAATTGATCTTCTGGTAATTTATCCATATGCTGAAGAATATTAAACCAATTGGTTCAGAAAAGGAAGTGAATTCTCCAAGTGAATGATCTGGGTTATCATTTAACCTTAAGAAAAACAACATAGTCTTGGAATACCACAAAAATCTTCCTATGAATACCCATACTTTAAAAATGGATTGTTCAGTGGTGTGTTGTAGAAATGATGATCAACAAATTATATTTTATTATACTGAATTAATAGTCATATTAATGTAGGTGCTACATCACCTCTATTAAAGATCTAGAAAAGGAAGTTTTTGTCACCAAAGTCATTGGCATTGTCAAATCTTTCAGCTTCAGAAATTGATAATGTTTTATTAGTGGAATTATATTTGAAAAGAGTCATTATCATATGTTCTGTCACTGGATTCCAAGGAAGATATGATTTCTTCACCTGACTTTGAGTTGAAACCTTCATCCATTAGAATGTGAGTTCCTTAAGAGTAGGGACTGTATTACTTTTCTATTTATATCTCGAAGACATCCCACAGCACAATGATTTGCTCTTAGAAAGTGCTCTAATAAATATTGTATTCATTTGTTCAACATTTTTTATGCCCAAACTTTCCTCCAACACATTGTTGTGACAAGAGATGGATCCCATGTCCACAACAATTATGGCATTAGAATAGAAACATTGTCTTATGTTTCCAAACTAGAAAGGATTCCATCAAGGGCCTGGTGACAGACAGGTCTTGCACCCAAAGGCTAGCCAAATTGTTTTCACAGTGTAAACTATGGTCCTTATAATGTTTTGAGCATCAGATTGTTTCCCCTTCTTTCTAAAGGATATAAAATCTAGAATCAACATATTTTTCTCTTCCCCAACTATTATTCTTATTACTAGAGAATGTTAATATCCTTGTGTGTGTGTGTGTGTGTGTGTGTGTGTGTGTGTGTGTGTGTGTATTCCTTTAAATTTACAAACCTTCCAATTCTTTGTTGTTAATTCTATTACTTGTGTCTTTGTGACCCTATTTGGGATTTTCTTGCCAAAGTTACAAAAGTGATTTGTCATTTTATAAATGATGAAACTGAGGCAAATAGGGTAAAGTAGTTTTATCAGGATAACACAGTTAGTGTCTGAGGCCAGATTTAAATTTCAATCTTCCTGATTCTAGGATTGGCACTCTATCCAGTGAACCACCTATGTCTTTAGCTTCCTTAAGTACCTGGTTCTATTCCTTTACTAAAGAAGGCACAAATAGAAATGATATCCACATACTAACTTTTATCGTTAATCCAAAGTCTTCAACTTTCCTAATAAAAAATTCTACATTCCTCAAATGGACCATCACATCCCAATGTATCAAGATCTCCAAACCCTTCACTGCTCAGTTCTTTCTTATGACAGTAAATCTCTAAATTTACTTTCTTCCCTTTGTAATCTTCTTCCCCCAAATAAGTCATTTTAATTTTCTTTTTACTTTGAAATCCTAAAATTGATTCACTATTTTTATCTCTTACAAAACTTTAGTTAGCCCTTAATTAATCCCACCACCTACCTTGCTTGTTCCTACTCACAAGCCACTGAACACAGCTAGAGTATGTCTCATAACCACACTGTCTATGAACATTGTAAATTTATGTTATCCAATCTTCTCTGATTTTTCAAAATAGCAATGTAGTATTTTTTCTTTTCTAACTGATTCCATTTCTCACTACCTACAGAAATTATCTCAAACCTTTTCTTCCCTCCTCACACTTCCTATACTGTCTTCTCTATTCTCAAATTATTCCTTGATGCAAGGTCCCTCTTTTTGTCATTCTTATCATCACATAAACCTTTGATATGTCCTATTTTCTCCTCCTTTGCTGTCTCTGAAAAAAAAAAAAAAAAAAAAAGGTGACTTCTTTGTGCTAACTCCTCTACAAGTATAATGAAATAAACTTTTATTCTCTTCTCTGCCAAATTTCATCCTCAAGCATCCATTTATTTTCAGAAATCTTTGCTTTCTCCTTATCTAATAGTTTTGTCCCTTTTATCATCAAACATAAGTATTTTCATTTTCATTTTCAAAAGTATTTTCCTGGGCACTAATATTCCTTCACACTGTTTTCCTATGTATTTCCTCCTTTTCTCAGCAGAACCCCTTGATATATATGACCTATACTTAATGCTTCAAGTTCCTGTTCTTTCATACTTTTCTAAAATTTTTGCAATCTGGCTTGTGATCAAATAATTTAAAATCACTACATATAAATTTACCAATGATCTCTTACTTGCCAATTCTGATGGCATGTTTTTTTTAGTCCTCTTCCTATTTGATCTCATTATTGTTTTTGATTGACAAATTGACTATACTCTCCTTTCCATGATTTCTTGACATTACTTATTGTAAAAAAAACAAAACAAAACAAAACAAAACAAAACAAAACAAAAAACATGAAATACTGAGATATGTATATTTGCTCCATTCTATTACTATACAATAATCACTAGAATTATATCACCTAAATTATCCTGTTGTTTTTCAGGTCCTTAGTTTCTTTCTTGTTCATTTTTGTTCATTTAGTTCTGAAAACTGAGGACCACTCCTCAGTTCATTGATAACTATCAGATAGATAATCTGATGGTCAGTGATAACCAAATTCTGGAGACTACTCCTTTGGGCCATAGGATTAGCATGTCAATGACAGAAAGTTGGATAAATGTCTCTTTGCTTCTGTTTCCTTGCTAATTTCTTTTGGAATTTAGCCTGCTTGTAAAGGTATTACAATTACAATAAAACTTGCCAAGGTAAGCCTTCCATTTTTCTCCCACAATCCTATAGTGGGACACCCCAAGCCACTGGGAGAACATTTGTCTGGGTCATCATGAGCTCCATGCTCAGCAAATTTTCCTTGCCTGGGGATGCCCAGACTGAGAAATTCTTGCCATTTTCGGCAAAATTCCTAGGAAACCTTTGCCACCCTTTTACTTTCTCTAGGATGCCAAAGAAGAAGGAAGTGCTACATAGGATAAATTTTGGCAAAATTTTATGGCTTTTGGCAAAGATGGGACAGTCCTCTTTCATGTCATTTTGTCTAGGTCTATCTCTGTGCAGAATGTCTGAGTCATGTTTGTTTTGTGAATTAGATTTTGTTACCTGAAGAGATTTAAAACACAAATAGCAAACAAAACAAAATAAAAATCCTCTATGCTATAGTTTGAATGCTGGGAAAATTTCTTAAAATCCCTAACTTTTTTTTTCTGTGGACCTCAGCTCTGACAAGCTGTGGTTATACAAAAAAGTTAGCTAATTAAACTAAAAAACATCTTAGCAGTACTCAAAATTTTGAGAGCAAACATCTTAGCAAATTTTTAAAGCTTTGAGAAAAATGATTAAGAAGTCTGGCAATTAATCATTTTCAGATTTCAAGAAAAATTTCTGAAACATTTGGGATAATTCCAAGAATTTACCCCATTCTGGAAGAAAAGGAAAAAGGAAAAACAAACCAGGCAAATAGCAACTTTTTTGCTAATCCTTCCTTGACTCCTATCTTCTCCAGAGTCCCTCTTCCACTTCTTTGGGAAAGTGCCCCAGAAGGTATTGAGTACCTTCTTCACTCCATTTTCTGGAGTGCATCTTAGTTGTGGGAACTGTTAACAAGATCAATATAGCCCAAGTCCTTCTGTTTACTAACCCCTCTTATCTCAGATCAAATAAAACTCAAATTCTGCCTCATCTGTAGAAATAGAGGAAGCAAAACTGTGGGGATCCCACCTCCACAACCCAGGTAGGGGAAATGGGGATGGAGTAGAGGTAAGGTTCCATGGTAAGCATTCTTTGAATCCTGACACCTGAAACTACTATCAGCTTTCAACAGTCCAGAAACTTTCTAGGAAGAATACGGGTACCCCTGGCACCATGAAAGAGATCTCCATCAATTCTCCTTAATTTGTAAATTTGCCAGTTTTCTTGAAACCATCAGGGTAAGCAAGGTCATCAGCCCTGAGAACTGAGCCTGTTTAGGATTTATAGTTTCTAAACAAAGAATGCTTTTACTAAGAATCTATAAGCTTGTTTAATGATTGATCCTTTGCTCCAGGATAGGTTTAAGCATAAAAGATATTAAGCAAAATCTCCTTAAACCCATAAGTCCTGATAAAATTTTAAAATAATGTATCTAGCCTTAAGCTGCAATTAGTAGAATATTAGAGATAAAATCTCTTAGGACTATAACTGATATTCTTTTGAGTTCTGCATTTGATCCCCTGATCATTATATCAGTAGGCGAACCTTTGGGAGAAATGCCATAAGTTTCTAGGTGGATATCCTCTCTGGGCAAGAGTTAAAAGAACAACTTTAGCCTCTACTTAAAGTGGAATCCATCTGACTCAGTTTCCCAGTTCTATTTCTTTGTTTCCCATCTGATTATATCTGAGTCTAATTATTATTGGATGTTCAATTGACAAATAGATCTAAGGATACTTTATTGGTATCAGGCTGAAGCCCGAAGGACCAGTTTTGATGCTATTATAATCATGTGCCTGCTTTTTCCTCTTATAGCAAATTTCTATAATCAGAGCAAATTGTCGGTAGAAACCATGAGCCCTATACAGCTACCTCAGGGGAGAAAATGGCTCTCTACTCTAGATCTTAAAGATTCTTTGCATACCATTGCAAAAATATTCATAATTTCTTTTTGCCTTTGAAGGGTCAAAGTCAGGGGAACATAACCCTCCACAAATGAACATGGCCAGTAGGGGTTAGATGATAATGTGATCTATAGTCCCACCCAAGAGGCTTCTCTGACTGCAGCCATACAAACCCTCAACCTAACAGCTCTGTCCCCCAGCCAGGACTATGAAGTATCTTTATCAAAAGGCCCACATAGTTTTATCAGTCCTAAGAACTAAGACCCTGAGAACTAAACTAATCCTTTGACCTGCCTTAGCCTTACTAAAATCCTCTTATACCATACATACATTGATAGAAGGTGGAGCCAAATCCTAGGGAGTCACTGGAATTTAGTCCAGACCCCTTGCTTACTTCTCAAAGAAACTTGGTATTTTGGGGATGACTCTCCTGCCTTAGAGGGAGCTCCCACAATCCTTTCTAATTAAGGAAGCTTTTAAGCTCACCATCCAGGTTTGGAGCATTTTGAAGCCAAAAGGCATCAGTGAATTGCTAGTGGGAGGCTTACCAGGTATCAAGTTCTCCTGCTAGTCACTCCTAACTTGACTCTCCTAGTGTGCCATACCCTTAACCCTGCCACTTTGCTCCACAACAACACTCAGTTGGGTGATATTACATCCCAGATAGTGAATGGTTAATAGATGATGGGTTCAGTTTTCTTGGAACTGGGGAAAGGAATGAGAGTGAAGATGTATACAGATTCCAAATGTGCTTTTCATATTTTACACACTCATGGAGCTATATGGGAAGAAAGGGGACTTTTGACAGGAAAAAAAAAAAAAAAATCCTTGTTGAAGAAAGGGAACTTTCTCCTTCTGGGTGGTTTCAAACACCCTCAGGCCAGTTTTTAATCCCGCAGGCAAGCTAGTGGGAACTTCTTTTTGACCTGCCCAGCTCTTTGCAGAATAGCAATGGCCCAGTCTTCACTCCTCAAATAACTCAAAACATGACTGAGGTACTTAAGAGTAGCTTTATTTTTTCTTGTAATTTTTCTACTTTTTTCCAGATGTACCTTTAACAACACTCCAAGAGCTTTAGTATTTTCTGTCTAGCTCTTCTAAGTGTCACTCTGTGGGCCTCTGCTAGTGGGGAGATGACTCCTTAGTCTTTAGTCAGGCTAGGGAACTCCATGGGCAGAGGAGGCATTCAAGATTGTTGAGTGTGCCCTCAGCATTTTCAAGGAAGCCCATATAATGCAACCTGAAGCATTATTTGCAATGGCCCCATTCCCAAATGTCATCATTCCCACCCTGGATTCAACCCATTTGTACTAGCTACCCTCCTCCCCTGGAGAATAACTTTAACCTGACTATCTCCCATTTTCTTGTCAGAAAGGATCTCTTATCCACATAATAATTGTAGGATATCCATTCCAAAATTATTCTGGCAAACTTGCTCATAATGCTTCTATACCACCTTCCTTGAAGCCCCTTCATAACCTCCTGAGAACTAACATTCTGATTTATATAATGTTATACAATCATCCTTGGGGACAACCAACTAGGAAGCTACTACAAAACCTGAGTTCAGGTATCATCTGTGCACTTAAGGATTATGCTTTTCTTTGTAAAATGGGTTTTCCATTCTACTTCGATGTTTCTGAGAGACCTGTTATGGTACTTGTACCCCAGGTCATCTGAATTCTCCTTTCACTGTGCATAATGCCACTGCTTCAGACATTGCCCCCATGCCTTCAAGGAGACAAAATTGGGAATCTGAAGGAAAATATTCTTTGGTATTTATCCTAGGAAAAGCTGTTTGGATGAGAGGCATTCATGATAGTCTCATCTTACCCCCCAGCCTTCCTCTGGATGGGATTCCTGGCTATTGTTCCTAATAACTCCACTTTAAATTTTTTTTTTCCCCACATATTTGGCTCCTGCATTTTTAACCCACTTGTGGGATTAGTCTCCTCCTGGCTTCCAACTATTTATTCATGCTGAATACCATTGACTAACTGATTCTGACACCCAGCACCCCTCTGAATGCTGCTGCCTGCCATCTTCAAATATGGCATACCACTAGACAGGGACAGTTCTTCATCCCTTATCAGCATAAAGCATTTCCAGAAGATGAGATCTCCATCCCTTTGTCCCAAACGAATTTGGGGTACAAACTGTTGAAAGGGGGAAATGATATAATATATCAATGATTTTGTGATCCCCTGATTTTAGGGGTAGTTCTGTTCTAACAATAAGTCAGTAGTCCTAAATCTTCTACCTTTGGATTCTGCTTCAGGAAACTCCCACACCCAATATGTCTGATTTTGAATAGACCAGTCCTTAGATAGCTTCTGGTCTCAGGATTGTCCCACAGATCAAACTCCTGAGACAATAATGAATAGACCACTCCACTCCTCATTTCATTGCTGATTACCAGAGAGGTAATTTGTTGGTCAGTAATAACCAAATTTCAGATAATCAAATTTCTGCACTATAGAATTAGGATGTCAATTATAGAAAGCTGGATAAATATGTCTCTGCTTCTCTTTACTTGCTAATTTTTCTTTTTCTTTTCCTTTCTTTTTTTTTTTTTTTGAACTTAGCCTGTTTATAAAGATATTACAATTATAATAAAAATTTTGCTCTTGATTAGGAAATGGGTTGAAGCCTTCAAATTCTTTTGAGATACCTCCTGTTGTTGTGCCACAGTTCTCTTTTAATGTCTTGACCCAATTTCCCTAATTGTCCTATTCAGTTACTCTTTCTCAAGTTAGAACCATTCCCTCTTAATGTTAGGATGAAGGTCTTATATATATAGACCTTAGGCTATAGTCATTTCCTCTTAATGTTTGGTGGGATAAAGGTCTTTATCCATTTTAGATATCATTAGAATATCAGGAGCCTCTCTAGTACCTCCCTCCATTATGCCTGCCTCCATTATGCCATCCTCATCCTAAATTCCTCCCCCAATTAGGTCATTCCCATCCAGGTACCTCCCCCATTATGTCATATTTCTTGTAACCCTATAAAAGAGTCTTGTTTTCAGACATTCAGTGCTGGATTCTTTGAGATGATAGTCTCGTTCTGCTCTGAGACCAAACCATGGATTCATTTGGTCCCAGTAAATCTCCCCATTAAATAAATTATTAAATTGTTCTCTAATCTCTATCTTGCTCAGTTTCTCCAGCATTACAATGTCACCGACCTGTGTTCCCCCCAAACTTTTGGGGTTCCTTTCCCAATCTCAACACAAACACTGTAGAAATGATAGCTAATATTATTACTATTATCCGTAATACCCTAATATTCTAATTGTTGATATAATCCAAAATATAGTTTCTTTCTCTCTCTGTAACCTCATCATTAGTTTAATTATCTACTTTACATGATGACTAATCTATATGTCAGCCAAAAGCACAATGGAAAATGAGTTCGAATTTAGTCATATATTCTTCCTAGCTGTATAACTCTGGCTGGTCCTTTAATCTCTGTTTTCTTTCAAAAGGCATACTTTATTGTTTTGTTTTGGAGGTTTATTTATTTATTTATTTTTTGGTAACCTTAGTCTCTTCCTCAGCTTCTCACTCTCACTCATCCTCCATATTAGTCAGTATCCATATCTTATCTTTCCTACCTCTGTAAATTCTTTCATACCCGAAGCCTTCTCTGGACCAAAGATAACATTTGTGTAGCCAGTTGGACCTTAGCAGAGAAAGCCCATCTACTTCCTGAGGCAAGCAGAGAGGAGCACTGATAGGATTATTATACTGCCTGAGGCAAGCAAGGAGGATTGTTGATAGGAACATCTAAACATTAAATGGGCCTTTTGTTCTTAAGTAGGCCTTTTGTTCCTTGCATTAACAAAATCATCATAACCACCATTTCTGGTCAAAAGCCAACTTAATATGATTAAAAGATCTGCTCATACTATAGATCCTCTCTAACTCCTTTTTAGGCTAGCCTATTAGTCATTGGTATACATCTGCCTCATGACATCTTACTCCTTGTAAGAGCTAATTCCTTTTTAGCTTAGTCAGCTAATTTTTCCTGGAACTTAACCCATTCTCAGCAGAGAAACAAAATCTTTGCCCCTTAGTTTGAGAGCAAAATTCTTTTGAGACATCTAGCAACATATATTTTTGGGTAATACCTCTGAATACTAACACTAACACATCCACTATTTTAGTCCAAGTCTTCATTACCTCTTGCCTAGATTTACACAAGTACATTGACCTTCCTGCTTCCGGTTTCTCTTCACTCCATCTTCTTCTTCATATAGATGCCATAAGTGATTTTCCTATCCATGTGCAGATCTATCCATGCCACTCTCTCATATAACATTCTAGAACTGGTATGCCCCCTTTACAACTACTTTGTTTTTAACTCCCCTGTTTTTATTTTTTTTTTTATCTTTACATTTATTCTTATGTTTTTGTTTTGTCTTCATATATATGTGTGTGTGCTTACACATCTGTGCATACATGCATACACACATATATGCATATGTGTTCCCTACTGGAATACATGTCTCTTATCACTAGAGGCTGTTTTACTCTTTGTAATTTTTGTCTTCAATATTTAGCACAGTGCTTGGCATAAAATGTGAACATTTTAAGTGATTACAAATTATATGGCCAGAGTTTGCTCTTTTGAAAAATGATGGAATTAGATAAGCAGGCCCCACAATATCCTTTTTATTCCACACCTCTGATCATACAATAGAATCTCAGCTATGTAGAAGCTTTCCTCTGTTGGCAATGCCACTGAATCTCCCTAGGCCACAAAATGAGGGGTGTTGAACTAAGTGGTCTTTGAAGCAGCATTTACCTCAAAATTCAAAACCTTATTTTATTCTCACAACAATCCTGACAAGTAAGGACTACAAGTATCCCTATTTTGCAAAGAAGCAAATTGGGTTTTAAAGAGATTAAATGACTTTCCAAAGATCAAAGAACTAGTAAGTTACAGAAAAGGGAATTCAATACTGGATTTTTTGATATCAAGTGCATCATTCTATACATTATGCTTCTGCAAGTTACCTGGTCTTGAGTAGAGCCACCAGAATTATTCCAAAGGCTAGCACTAGGCATGCAACAGTGTAGATAGCTTCACCTGTGGGGAAAAACAAACAAACAAACAAAAAACTAACAATATAGGAGAAATACACAGAACAAAGGATATACACAGGATAAATACTTTACTTTTTGAAGTTTTAACTAACTAAAAAAAAGTGGAGGGGGAGAGGTTAACCCACCATTGAAAAGAGAGTGAAATCTAGTTAATGTGATTTCTTTTGCAGATGTTTCTTCATACAAGGGAATACTTTTAACTGTAGACATAGATGTCCTACCTGAAATACAAAGGATTACAATTAATTCCTAATATCTAAATATCATGAATCATTACTTCAAGATTCTGTGATTTCATTACTGTGATTGCTCTTTCAATCAAGACAGATCACAACTCCTCTATAACTTAGTAAAATGGTTAATTTGGGGAATTTTTGAAGCCCAACATTTCTTACCCTAAGGTCAATATGGTAAGGAGTTTTTCTGAACTTCCTTTGGCTGCTATTCAGACAAAATCTGTTATTCTCCAGGCCATTGCTCATCACCTTTCTATTTTGGTAGAACTACCAACATATTCACCACTGATAGAACCTTTAGAATCCAAGATCTCATTCATTGTATGATGAGGTATCAAAGGGAGGTGAATTATTATGATTATTTCATGAATTGAAAGAGATGGTTTCAAATTATTTTCCTTCATGTAGATAAAGAAGATAAAAATGGAAAAGGACCTTAAAGGTCTCTTAAATCCTATGTTATCATTTCACAGATAAGGAAAAAAACTATTGAGGGGTTAAAAATATTTGAGATCATCCAAAAAAAATTCATATTACAGTCAAAATTAGAACTTGTATTGATTGAATAATTTGCTTTTCCCTAACTTTATATCTTTCTTTTTTAAATTAAAAAGAGTTTCATAGAAAAAAAAAAAGAGTCAGATCTTCAGGGGTTAAGGGACTAAATCCATTTTTTTTTCCAGTCAGTTTAAAGGAGAAAATACTTAGTGGCTACAATTGATTAATAGCAGCAACATAGAATTGTGTGTAGTTGACTGGTCTTGTAGTCAAGGAGATCTGGTTTCACATTTTGCCTCTGATACACACTGACTAGATGATTATGGGAAAGTCACTTAACCTCTCAATGCCCCCACACAAATCTCTAAGGTACTAAATTACAGATGATTTGTCACATGGAGAGTTCTCTACACAGATGGAATCACAGGTCTAGACTGCTCCTCTCTCTGAATCCCCCCCCCCCCAAAAAAAAATCCATTTCTACAGGTTGTGCAGCATTCAATCTAAGTAAAATATATAACTCACTCAGATTTACAACTAAGCTAAATATAAATATAAAATATGCTAAAAGTACAATCCCTTGTTTGCTTGAGGAAATAGACTGCAGTTTACTTTTAAGAATTGGTCAAGAGGGAATGAAAACCAGCTACTGCAAAATGACCATATTTTAAGGGTATCATCAACACTTTATCATGTCTCTTTTGAGCATTATTAGGCTCAAATGACAAAGTCAGTAGGGTAAACAAGCACAGTGAACCATATTTAGAAGTAAATATATTACATAGTAGATGTTAGTCTACATGATAGATAGTAACAACAGAATGACTGATACAATGGACTAAGAGATAAATTACTAGAATCCCATTCAGACTTTTCTCTTTTGGGGATTGCTACTGCTCAAAATACAGCTGTCCTGGAAACTAAGGTTTGAGGCATATATCAGAATAATCAGTGGAAAGCACTGAAGATAGATAATATTTCAGGTTAACAATAAAATTCTTAAGGTAGGTCAGGGGATAGTAGCCAGATACAAGGCTTATATATCTATATATCCTTTCATGTAACACGATTTTCAAGAATGGAGTATTAATGGTATCACCATTCTTCATCAAAATTTTGACTCCTATTAGACCGATCATAAAACTGGTGATATTATAAAAACTATGGAATGACAGATAAAAAAAAAACCAAATAAAGAAAATAGAGTCTTTTCTCAGAGCATTTAGAATATAGAATAGATTCTTAATGGGTGGATCTAGAGTGCATCAACATAATTAGGAAGGACCCCATTTAGAGTAAGTCTTGTCAGTATTTTTTCAGAAGTTGATGTCACTTAAAATATGCTGATGACCTATTTGATATATATATAGAATTTTTTCTATATATTGAAAACTGGCCCAGGAATCAGGAAGCCCTGGGTTCAAGTTCTGACTGATACTTACTGGCTGTGTGATCCTAAGTAATTCACTCAACTTCACTGTGCCCCCTACATAATACTCTAAGTTGCAGAACAGATAATAATCTGTGTTGATAAGAAAGGCTTATTTTGCTTTATTTTTTATTTTCTGAAATTCCCGAAAGCAGTGAAATCATAGTTCTGGCATACACACACACACACACACACACACTGCTGCTACTCATTTCACATAATACTTTATTTTCGCATTATACTTTAATTTTAAATTAAAAATAGAACATTGGCCCTGCAAATGTGAAGCAAATCCTTTCTTTTTCCTACATTAATTGGTATCTAACAATTAAAAATACACATGTGTCCTCATTCACTGATCTATGTTTTTGATATTAGATATCTATATACCCATGAAGGTAGTCTTTTTCAGTCTCACTCAGGAATGAGAAAAAAAAAAAAATCTTTCTCTTCTCATTACAAAAGCCATGGGAGGAGTGATTTTCAATATTTTTTTAAAATTACTTTTCACTTTTTCATGGTTATGTGTCTCATTTTAAATATGAGAGCTAGAAGGGACTTAGATTGATCAAATCAGAGAATAATAATAAGACAAAGTTGTAATCTATAGGTATACATACATATGTATATGTATGTATTTAAAGAACTTTCTGAAACTTTTGATGGTCCAATTGCAGATTTCAAAAAAAAAAGATTCCATGAAATACTCTCATAACACTAACATTTCAAATTTAAATTTAAAATCAGTTCAGAATAAACAGGAACTGTCTCGTACTTATTTTGCAGTCCTTATGAAGTTGGCACATGGAATTTATCCCTGCATGGATGGATGAATAGATGGGTAGAAGTATTTATTGATTGATGTATAGATGTTACAGTTTTTCTCTCTAACATTTTGTACTGGAATCATTTTGATAAAAGTTAGTTTTTTTTTTTGTTTGTTTGTTTTCCCCCCAACTTATCTTTGAATATAATATACATAAAGAATGTTAAAGCTACATTGTACCTTAAGGACTATAGAATTTAAGTGAACATAATATCCTAACAAGGAATAGTAAAGTTCAGATATAGAACTGTCTCCTATAATTGTGTAAAATTCACCTAAAAGTTTGGAAAGAATTAAAATGAACTGGAATTTAATAGCATGGAACTCATTAACTAGGTTATAATAGATCAGTGACAGAAGTGGTTGTTAATGATCCCAATGAAAGTTTAAATGTGTCAAGCAATCACTACCTAATCTTAAATATTGCACCCTAGGAGGATACAGAATATCAGTTAGACAGATTAATGCTAGTGAGACTTTCTTGGCTACTGAAGCCTCTTGATGCTTTGCTTCCTCTGTCTCCCCTCCATTATAAGCAGTGCAGTTTATAATGCTTTATAAACTAGAAATTAAAGTCAGTAGAGTTGATAACTGACCTCAGTCCAACAACATCTGTTATATTTATAGATAAACAATGTCAGTGATTTGTTTATCTTAACTCTGACCCCAAAGGAATTAAATATGATTATGAATTACATTGTAAAATCCCAATGCATTTGAAGTAGAATGAAGATTAATTTCAACCTTGAGCTAACAACAAATGTAAATACTATTCTCCTCAAAGAAACTATTGAGATACAATCGTTACTAATTTATTTTTCTTCTTCTGAGCAATAGTAGCTCAGAAATGATGCAGGTTACTTTTTTTCCATTTTTTAAAAACAAATAAAACCTTTTCTTCTCAATCTTTTTAACTGAGGATATCGAAATCCATATTTTTTGTTTTTTTTTTTTTTACTTAAAGCAAAAAAAAAATTACAAAATTTGCTGTGTAAACCAATAATATTCCCGAATTAATTGAATTTTAATGGATACCTGTGACTTAAAAAATTAACAAGGTCTTATGAAATTGAGCTCTTATTTGTCTTGCAAATCATTTTGAATATTTGAATGTTGCAACCATTAGTTATTTGTCTTTAAGTAATATAATTTCAATGGCTGGCAAACTTCTCTAGCCAAAGTGGTAGAGATGATTTCATATGCTCTGTTTAGGAAAATATTTTTAGGTTAATTTCAAGTTTTTATTTTCTATTTGTGTTCTGGAGTCATGGATTCTTATTTTTAAAAGGAGAAATAGCACGGCATAGTGAGAAAATCACTGGATATGGTGGATTCTAGTTATTGATATGCAGGTAAATATTTAACAAATTGCTCTTGGGGGAAGTGGTGGTGGTAAGATTGTACCCACAGTACACCTTTAGGTTTAATATGCATTAACATTTTCTCTGCCACTTTCTTGCTCCAAAACAATCAACAATAATAACAACAGAATCAAGCTCTCATTTTTAGCATTTGCTAATTTCCAAGATGTGGATAGCCATACTCAAAACATAATAATCCCCTCTCAAAGTCCATTTGAGCTGTCTTCACATGATATCAAGAAAAACTGGTAGGCTTACTTGTTAGATGTTTTAATAGGAATAAATTTCAGGTGCAGTTTGGAATAGACAGCTTTTGAGACCTCTTCCAACTTCAAATGAATTTTTATGTAATGTTGTGGGTTTGGTCTTTGAGGACTTTGCTCACCTTCTAGCTTTTCTACTTGCTACTTATGTGAGCTTGTATGAATCATTTAACTTCACCAGCCACAATAATCTTATCTGTAAAATGAGTGTGTTTCAACTAAATCTAAGTTGTCTTTTTCTAAATCTATCATCCTACCATTTCTCTTTAAATATTTGAAATAATTAAGTCTATAGCATGGAAAATGTAGTCTTGAGTTCATTAAAATATTTCACTAAAGCAGATCTTTAGAGGTACTGATACCAGTAACCCTTCATTTCATCCATCTAGAATAATGTATTATTGGAAATATAATTTTAAAATAAGGTTTAGAGAGGTGAATCAATTGGCTTCTTATTTGATAACAGCATTAGTTATCAGTGTTCATTATAAACTAGAAATTAAAGTCAGTAGAGTTGATAACTGACCTCAGTTTGATTGATTAATTCATTCAGTTAACAAACATTTAATAATATGTTTACAATGTGTTAGGTACCAACTGAAATGCTAGAGCTGCAACAGCAGCAACAACAAGAAAAAGGCATTACTTACCTTCAAAAAACTTTTAATCTAACTGAGGAGACTATAGCTAATAAATATGTGCAAATAATATATAGGATAAATAGGAAATATCCACAGAAGAGAGATGCTAGAATTAAGAAGTACTGAAAAAGGCTTCCTATAGAAGGTAAAATTTCAGCAGGTGCTTTACCAGCAAAGAGAGCAAGCAGAAATGAGGAGAGAGAATTTCAGGCATGGGGGACAGTGAATATGCCTCACGTCATTAGATAGAATGTCTTGTTCAAGGAACACCAAGGAAGGTCATGTCACTAAATAAAATTGTGTGTGTATGTAGAGGGAGATTGAAGGTGGAAGTGAAAGCTGTAAGTTGTAAGAAAATTGATAAGATAAAGGAAGGTAGGTTTTGATGGACATTGAATGCTAAACAGATATTTTATATTTGATCCTGGAGATTTATTGGAATTTATTGATTAAGGAGCTGACAATGTAATAGTTGTACTTTAGGAAAATCATTTAATGAACTGAAATGGATAGAGACTTGTGATAGACAGACTTACCTGAAGGTTATTGCAATAGTTTAGGTGTGATGTGATATATTCTGGTACAGAGTCATGGTAACATTAGAGGGGAAAAAATGATGTATTTGTGAGCCTTTGGAGAGATATGGCCAGGGGTGAGAGAGACTGAGAACCGACACCTAAGTTGCAAGGTTTGGGGACTAGGAGCATGATGGTTCCCTTAAAAATAGTGGGGAAGTTTGGAATATGTAGGGCTACTCTCTACTGCAAGCAGGCCACCAAACACAAGAGGTGCTCAAAGCCAAGGTTCAGAGCTGCATAAGATGCTCAGGACAAAGCCTTCTGTGCCCCAAGAGTAAAGCTCAACATTAAAAGTCAAGAGATAGGGACAGAAATAAATAAATAAAGAGAGAGAGAGAGAGAGAGAGAGAGAGAGAGAGAGAGAGAGAGAGAGAGAGAGAGAGAGAGAGAGAGAGAGAGAGAGAGAGAGAAGGAAGGAAGGAAGGAAGGAAGGAAGGAAGGAAGGAAGGAAGGAAGGAAGGAAGAAAGAAAGAAAGAAAGAAAGAAAGAAAGAAAGAAAGAAAGAAAGAAAGAAAGAAAGAAAGAAAGAAAGAAAGAAAGAAAGAAAGAAAGAAAGAAAGAAAGAAAGAAAGAAAGAAAGAAAGAAAGAAAGAAAGAAAGAAAAGGAACAAGAAACATGAAAGGACCTTAACCGTAGAAAGCTACTATTGGGTCAAGGAAGACCAAAAAAAAAAATACTGACTGAGATTAGATCAAAACACACAATGTAAAAGGGTGATATGAATTGGACTCAATCCCTAAGAGGCTTCACTCATAAAAGATTTTAGAAGGCAAATAAGAGAGTTAAAACAAAAATTGGGAGAAGAAATGAGGGGTATGTAAGAGATATTAAATAGCTTGGAAAATGAAGGACAATTTTTTTTTACCATGAGGAACTGATAATTTAATAGATTTTTTATTAATTTTTATAACTAGAATATCTTTTTTGACAATACATATGCATAGGTAATTTTTTTTACAACATTATCCCGTGTACTCCTTTCTATTCTGAATTTTCCCCCTCCTTCCCTCCATCCCCTCCCCTAGATGGCAGGCATTCCCATACATATTAAATATCTTATAGTATATCCTAGGCACAATATATATGTATCAGAACTGAATTTTGTTGTTGTTGTTGCAAAGGAAGAATTGGATTCGGAAGGTAAAAAAATAATCTGGGAAGAAAAACAAACAAAAAAAATTCTCACAGTTTTACACTCATTTCCCAGTATTCCTTTTCTGGATATAGCTGATTCTGTCCATCATTGATCAATTGGAATTGGATTAGCTCTTCTCTATGTTGAAGATATCCACTTCCATCAGAATACATCCTCATACAGTATCATTGTTGAAGTGTATAATGATCTCCTAGTTCTGCTCATTTCACTCAGCATCAGTTGATGTAAGTCTCTCCAAGCCTCTCTGTATTCCTCCTGTTGGTCATTTCTTATAGAACAATAATATTCCATAACATTCATATACCATAATTTACCCAACCATTCTCCAATTGATGGGCATCCATTCATTTTCCAGTTTCTAGCCACTACAAAAAGGGCTGCCACAAACATTTTGGCACATACAGGTCCCTTTCCCTTTAGGATTTCCTTGGGATATAAGCCCAGTAGTAGCACTGCTGGGTCAAAGGGTATGCACATTTTGATAACTTTTTGGGCATAATTCCAGATTGCTCTCCAGAATGGTTGGATTCTTTCACAACTCCACCAACAATGCATCAGTGTCCCAGTTTTCCTACAGCCCCTCCAACATTCATCATTATTTGTTCCTGTCATCTTAGCCAATCTGACAGGTATGTAATGATATCTCAGAGTTGTCTTAATTTGCATTTCTCTGAACAATAGTGATTTGGAACACTCTTTCATATGAGTGGAAATAGTTTTAATTTCATCATCTGAAAATTGTCTGTTCATATCCTTTGACCATTTATCAATTGGAGAATGGCTTGATTTCTTATAAATTAAAGTCAATTCTCTGTATATTTTGGAGATGAGGCCTTTATCAGAACCTTTAACTGTAAAAATGTTTTCCCAATTTGTAACTTCCCTTCTAATCTTGTTTGCATTTGTTTTGTTTGTGCAGAAACTTTTTAATTTGGTGTAATCAAAATTTTCTATTTTGTGATCAATAATGAACTCAAGTTCTCCTTTGGACACAAATTCCTTCCTCCTCCACAAGTCTGAGAGGTAAACTATCCTATGTTCCTCTAATTTATTTATGATTTCGTTCTTTATGCCTAAATCTTGGACCCATTTTGATCTTATCTTAGTATGTGGTGTTAAATGTGGGTCCATGCCTAGTTTCTGCCATACTAATTTCCAGTTTTCCCAGCAGTTTTTGTCAAATAATGAATTCTTATCCCCAAAGTTGGGATCTTTGGGTTTGTCAAACACTAGATTGCTATTTTTATTCACTATCTTGCCCTGTGAACCTAACCTGTTCCACTGATCAACTAGTGTATTTCTTAGCCAATACCAAATGGTTTTGGTGACTGTTGTTTTATAATATAGTTCTAGATCAGGTACAGCTAGACCACCTTCATTTATTTATTTTTTCATTACTTCCCTTGAAATTCTCGACCTTTTGTTGTTCCATATGAATTCTGTTGTTATTTTTTCTAGGTCATTAAAATAGTTTCTTGGGAGTCTGATTGGTATAGCACTAAATAAATAGATTAGTTTAGGTAGTATTGTCATCTTAATTATATTCGCTCGGCCTATCTAAGAGCACTCAATGTCTTTCCAATTATTTAAATCTGACTTCATTTTTGTGGCAAGTGTTTTGTAATTTTTCTCCTATAATTCCTCACTTTCCTTTGGTAGATATATTCCCAAATATTTTATACTATCGACCGTTATTTTGAATAGAATTTCTCTTTGTATCTCTTGCTGTTGGATTGTGTTGGTAATGTATAAAAATGCTGAGGATTTATGTGGATTTATTTTGTATCCTGCAACTTTGCTAAAGTTCTGAATTATTTCTAATAGCTTTTTAGCAGAGTCTTTGGGATTCTCTAAGTATATTATCATGTCATCTGCAAAGAGTGATAGTTTGATTTCCTCATTTCCTACTCTAATTCCTTGAATTTCTTTCTTGGCTCTTATTGCCAAGGCTAGCATATGAAGGACAAAAATTGACTGAAGAAAATAAATTCCTTAAAAAAAAAAATAAATTGGCCAAATAAAAAAAAAAAAATCCACGGAAGAAAACAACTGAAAAAGTAGAATTAATCAAATTGAATCAAATAAAATCAAAAAGAAAATGAAATAAAGGGTAAAAAAAATTATACTAGGAAAAGAGGAAAAGGAAGGTAAAGTAGGATAAATTACATTTCATGAAGAGGCACAAAACATCTATTAGAAGGGGAAAAGGGGCAGCTAGGTGGTACAATGGGTAGAGCACCAGCCCGAAGTCAGGAGGACCTCAATTCAAATCTGATCTCATATACTTAACACTTCCTAGCTTATGACCCTGAGAAAGTCACTTAACCCCAATTACCTCAGAAAAAAAAAAAAAAAAAAAAGAAAAAAGAAAAAAAAAAGGGAAAGAAGGAAGGAGGATCAATATTGTAGAAGTTTAATCTCAATTTTGGCTCAAAGAGGGAATAATATATTCACTTAGTTGAGCATAGAAATTTATGTCATAACTATAAGGAAATAGTAGGAAAAAAGAAAAGGAGGGGCTAAATAGAAGTGAGGGCAAAAATAATAGAAGAAAGGGATAAAAGAAGAGAAGAGGAGTGATAGAAGGGAGGGCTGCTTGAGGAAGGGGTAGGTTAGAAATAAAGTACTACTAAGAAGGGACAGGGTTGAAAGAACAAAAGTCTATACCAGGGATAAAATAAGATGGAGGGATCTACACAACTGGTAATCATAACTGTGAATGTGAATGGGATGAACTCTTCCATAAAACAAGCAGATAGCTCAGTGGATTAAAAAAACAGAACTCTACAATAATTATTTAGAACAAATACATTTAAAACAGAGATACAGAGTAAGAGTAAAAGGCTGGAAAAGAATTTATTATGTCTTAGCCAAAGCAAAAAATGCAGGGGTAACAATTCTGATCTCAGATACAGCAAAAGCAAAAATAGATCTAACTAAATGAGATAAGGAAAGAAGCTACATCTTGTTAAAGGATGCCATAAACAATGAAGTAATGTCAATATTAAATGTATATGCACAAACTAGCATAGAATTCAAATTCTTAGAAAAGTCAAGCCATTTATAGGAAGAAATAGGGAACAAAACTAAAATAGTGGGGGACATCAACCTCCTTCTTTTGGAATTAGATAAATCTAACTACAAAACAAACAAAAAATTAGGAAAGTTAATAGAATCTTAGAAAACTTAGATAAGATAGACTTCTGAAGAATATTGAAAAGGGATAGAAAGGAATATACTTTTTTCTCAGAATTTATGGCACCCACACACACATTTATTAGAACACAAAAAACTTTCAATCAAATAAAAGCAGAAACAGCGAATGCTTCCTTTTAAGGTCATAATGCAATAATAATTGCATTCATTTAAGTGCCAAAAAAAGATATACTAAAAACCAATTGAAAATTAAATAATCTAATTCTAAAGAATGAGTGGTTCAAACTGCAAATAATAATTTCATCTAAGAGAATGACAATTATGAGACAATATATCAAAATCTATGGGATGCAGCCAAAGCAGATATTAGGGGACATTTTATATCTCTAATATTTATATGAATAAAATATAGAAAGAGAAATTTAGTGAATTGGGCATGCAACTAAAAAAGCTAGAAAATGAACAAATTAAAAGTTCTCATTTAAATTCCAAATTTGGAATTCTGTAAGCTAAAGGAGAGATAAACAAAATTGAAATTAAGAAAATCATTGAATCAATGATATGACTAAGAGTTGATTCTATATTAAAAAAAAAAAAAACTTAACAAAATAGATAAACCTTTGGTTAATTTGATTAGAAAAAGAAATGAAAAAAAACCCCCAAATTACTACCATCAAAATAAAAATGGTGAACTTACCAACAATGAAAATGAAATTAAAGCAATAATTAGGAGCTATTTTGCCCAACTGAATGCCAACAAATCTGACATTCTAATTGAAATAGATTAATATTTACAAAAATATAAATTTCTCATGTTAACAGAAGAGGAAATGCATTACTTTTTAAAAGCCATTTCAAAAAAAGAAATTGAACAAGTTATGAGTGAACTCCCTAGGAAACAATCTCCAAGGCCAGATGGATTTACAAGGTAATTCTACTAAAGATTTAAAAAAAAACAATTAATTTTACTATTATGTAGACTATTTGGAAAAATAGGCAAAGGAGTCCTGCAAAATTCCTTTTAATGACACAAATATGGTATAGATATCTAAACCAGTGAGAGCCAAAAAAACCAAGACAATTGAAAACCAATCTCCCTGATTAATATTGGTGCAAAATTTTAAAATAAATTATTAGCAAACAAATTAGAACTTATCAACAAGTACACTATTATTGATTGGAGTTTATACCAAGAATGCAGAGCTAGTTCAATATCAGGAAAATATTGGCATAATTAATTCTATAATTAACAAAACTAACAGAAATAACAATATCAGTACATGCAAAAAAAGCTTTTGACAAACTACAACCACCATTTATATTAAAAAACACTGGAGAGCATAGGAATGGATGGGATTTTCCTTAACATGATAACAGCATCTATCTAAAATCATCAACAAGCATTATTTGTAATGGAGAGAAACTAGACACATTCCCAGTAAGATCAGGAGTCAAACAAGGATGCCCATTATCATCACCACTATTCATAATTATACTAGAAATGTTGGCTTAAGAAATAAGAAAAGAAAAAGAAATGAAAGGATAATAAAATAATAAAAAATTCATCTAAAGGAACAAAATTTCAAAAATATCAAGGGAATTAATTGGGAAGTATAGAGGGCTAAAACTCCAAAAAGGTATGCTTGAATCAGACAACCAAGCACCTAAGGCTAATTACCTATTCTATATGAGACAATGACTCTATTAGCATATGTTTGGATAAATTGACTCTTCTCACAGTTGGTGCTTATTGAGTGTTTGGTGTTAAGATAATCATAGGCAAGTATTGGAGGGCAGAGAGACAGAGGCCAGAGTCACTTGGCAGCAGGATGAGGAAGAGAAAAGTTGGTGACTCCGGACTCCCAAATCTGGGATTCTGCTTGGCCCCTTCTTTCACATCTCTTTGTAAAGATCAAGGACTTTTATTTATCCTGACTCTGGCTGATGCTGAAGTCCTCCAGAAAGCTACCCCATATTCTACAGGGGAGAAAAAGGGCCTAGGAATACCAGACCTAAAATTATTATAAAGCAGCAGTCATTAAAACCATTTGGTACAGGCTAAGAAATAGAATGGAAGATTAATGTATAGGTTAGATACACATGACACAATTATCCATGACAAAGATACAAAGATACAATAATCTAGGATACGATGAACCCTAAAACTCCAGCTTCTGGGATAAGAACTCATTATTTTGCAAAAATTGGTGAGAAAACTTAAGAAATAATGTGTCAGAAATTCAGCATAGACTTATATCTCACACTCCATACCAAAATAAGGTCAAAGAGGTACATGATTTAGTTATAAAGGGTGATACTATAGGCATATTAAGGAGAACAAGGGATAATTTATCTATCAGATTTTTGAAGAAGGGAGGAATTTATGACTAAAGAAGAATTGGAGAACATTATGAAAGGCAAAATGGACAACTTTGATTGCATTAAATTAAAAGTTTTTACACAAACAAAAGGAAAACAGAAAGTTAGGAAAATATATTTTACAGCCAATATTTCTGATAGATTTCATTTCTAAAATATATAAAGAACTGTGCCAAATTTATAAGAATACAAGTCATTTTCCAATTCATAAGTGGTCAAAGGTTGTGAACAGGCAAATTTCAGATGAAAAAATTAAAGCCATGTGTAATCATATGAAAAAAAATGCTCTAAATCACTACAAATTAAAGCAACTCTAAGTTACCATCTCATACCTCTCAGAGTGGCTAAGATGACAGAAAAAGATAATTATAAATGTTTAAGGGTATGTGAGAAAATTGGGACACTAATGCATTGTTGGTGGAATTGTAAAATGATCCAACCATTCTGGAGCATAATTTGGAAATATGCCCAAAGTGCTATAAAATTCTGTATGCCCTTTGAATCACTAGTGCCACTATTTTTTATATATCGCAAAGAAATTATAAAAGATGGAAAAAGACCCTTATCTGCAAAAATATTTGTAGTCATTCTTTTTGTGGTGTGAAAAAATTGGAAAATGAGTGGACATCGATCAATTGGGTAATGCCCGAATAAGTTATGGTATATAAAAGTAATAGAATATTATTATTCTATAAAACATGTACAAGCTAGTTTTTAAAAGGCCTGGAAAGACTGACATGAATTGATTCTGAGTGAAAGAAGCAGAACCAGGAATACATTGTACACAATAACAGCAAGACTGAGGGATGTTCAACTATGGGAGACTTGTTTCTTCTTAGTCGTTCAGTGATCTGAGGCAATCCTCATAAACTTTAGATGGAACAATGCTATCCATATACAGAGAGGGAACTATAGAGACTAAATGTAATCAATATATGCTGTGTTCATTTTTTCCCTCTTTCTTTTATTTTTCTCCTCTTGTGGTTTTTCCCTTTTGTTCTGAGTTTTCTTTCTACATGATTCATAAGGAAATATGTAAAAAAAAAAGTTCATGAATAAGCAAAAAAATTGATGTTTTTACACTTAAATGAGGAAAATAAAAATTATATGAAAAAACAAAAAAATTATAAAAGAATAGAAAAAAAATAAAAGAAAAAATGTAGAAATACACTTTACCATAGTAAGTCAGGCTTTCTTGAGCACAGCAAGAAATGTTAGAGTGGTAGCATAAATCAAAGAATAGAAGGAGGAAAATGACTAGGAGAAAGCAAAGGTATTAGAAGGAATTATAAGCAATATGGACAAGTGTTTGGTGTATATTTTCTAAGTAATAATATCCATATGCTTTTTAAACAAAATGCCATTGTAAGTCTTAAACTGTTTCTATAAATGTTAAAAACTGTGAATAGAAAAGAGAACAATACAAAATAGTTAAATGGCCTTCATGCATGGATAGCTAGATGAGCACCAGTATCCTCAAACTTGAAAGACAATGACAGAGAGCAAATGTGTTTCTGGTTCATTTTGTCCAGACTACTATAGTCTTTGATTTATGTCATATTTCAAGTGTTCAGATATGTAAAACTGAGACAGAAACCTAAAAAGATCATGGTTCATTAAATGGTCCAATCTTGGTCCATTAAAACATTTTGAACTGTGTTTAGAGACATCAGAAACCAGTCATTACTATTTTGTTTTATTAAGTTGATGGAAACATGAATAGAATACCCCCAACTTTTTCTTTTCTCTCTCAGTGTGGCAATTAAAAATTGTGTTCTTTTTCTGTTCCATAAACCAACAACAAGGGAAAAGACAAAAGATAACAGGAAATTGTCTCTATCTCTTAGAAATGCTATCAAAATATTAACAAACTTCCAAGCTGTGTCTAGAAGCTTTTTTCCAACCCCCATTCCATTATCCAACTTTCTCATATGATTTATTTATTATGACTTATACCTCAGGTCCCAGATGAATGGTTTCAAAAGATTAAACAGAAATGTGGTGAACTGAATGACAATTGATTCTATTCATTCCTGTGGATTTTTTAAAATTAGAAAGTAAGTTTTGCAGTTTGCAGTATTCATTAAATATATTGAAGTTTGAGACACTGACCAAAATTTTCTCAGGTCCTCATGGGGACTTAGAATTTTGTCTCAGACCTACTGCTAAATTGCTGTATGACCTTAGAAAAGAGACACACTCTTTGCAATGCAAGTTCCCAAAAGCTTAACTAACAACTATTATTACATTATACATTTGTCTATTTATTATGAGTGATTCTGATTCTTGGATTGGACATGTAATTACATTAGTGTAAAGAATTCCTGATGTAGTAAGTTAAGGGACTTAATACAAACAGGCACCTGTTCTGTAACCTAGCATCAATAAAGTTGCCTGGGACATTAAGAAGGTGAGTTTCTTGTGACAGTTTATCTGTCACAAAACCAATATTTGTCAGGTAGAATTTGAACATATGTTTATGACATAATCATCCTTATCATCAAATATTATGGGATTCTTACCTCATCAGGAGACCAGGATAAAATATTCAAAGAAATTTTAATACTCAAGATATCTCTTTGTAAGGTTGTTCAACTACTTTTCAGTTATGTCTAACTCTTTGTGACCCCATTTGGGATTTTCTTAGCAATAATTCTGGAGTATTTGCTATTTCCCTCTCCAGGTCATTTTATAAATGAGGAAACTGAGTCTAATAGGATTAAGTCACTCAAATAGTAAGTGTGTGAGGACAGATTTGAACCTTGGAAGATGAATTTTCTTGACTCCAGACTCTCATCACTTCTCTTACTATTCCTTTATAAGGTGATCTTCTTTAAAAGATGGTTCCACAATCCAGATAATGATGTAGTTATCTTAAGTGTATAGTATCTTACAAACATTTCATGAAAACTAAAGAGAATAATGGTTGATAGAATCCTGTACAATGTGTGTATTCTAGTGTAATAAAACAATACAGCTTTTGAAGCTAGATATCCATATGTTTATAATACAGGAACTTTCTGGTTTCACATAACAACCATAATGTTTAGAAAATAAAGTGTTTATTCTATGCCAACTTGGCATCTATTCCTACCCGATTATAGCCTATAAGTAGATTTGTTTTGAGCAAATAAATTCAACAGTGGAAAATGGAAAAGATAACATTTGCATTACCATACCAAATCCTGCAATTGTCCAGACTGTAGCATCATTGTTTCTTTGCCTGCTGCGCAAACACGCCTTTCTTTTCAGCATCTGTAAAATGTGACTTGTCTCACTCATCATTGGCAACTCTTTAATCTTTCCTTCTTGGCTTCAGTAATACTAGAAAGGTAGTTTTGGGTGATTCATACTACTTTTCATGCTTTAGTGGCAGACTTTTTTTTTTTTTTTTTAAACACCCTCTAAGTTTTTCAGAGTATTGGGAGGGGGGAAGGGAGAGAAGGTAGAAGACATCTGCTTCTGAGTTGTCTCTGTTGTTTGTACACTTCAGTGTTTCCTGATTAGGTCTGTGTGAAGCATTCTTTAAAAAGCAGGAATCCCAGCCAAATTTGCCGGTTTCAGGTCTGCAGACAAAATTTAAACCAGCTGGATTTTATTGGGATCCTTTGTGTGCCTGTAAACCTTTCAACATAACTGAAGCCAACATTTGTCTCTGTTGGAATGGAATAGGCAAAGTCTTCTGAGGCTTCTCCCTCACCTCTTCTTTAGAGGAAAGTTTTGAATTATGAAAGGTCATATAGTATAACCCACCAGATAATTCCTTAGGGCATCTGATTGAATATGATTGGATCTCCCACTCCATGTGGGGTGAAAGGTGCAACCAGACATGATGCCGACCTCAGTTAAATCTTCAGAGAAATGAAGGGAAGCTTGTGGTTCTCTCAGCACTCTGGTTCTAAGTACTCCAAATTAAAGCATTTAATGATTTCAAGCACACACATGTCACTATGTTTAGCCAACCTGGCAAGTAATGGAAAGGTTATTGTATTCATAGTTGGCAAAAGTCCCATGATTAGTTTTTGAGTGTGCCTTAAGTGGAAAACATTATATTTTACCATTTGGGCCAATATGTTTCTTACTTGTGAGGATATATATATATATATATATATATATATATATATATATATATATATATATATATATATATATATATATCTTCATGGAGTTAAATGCAGAGGTAATTAAATCAAAGAAACTCACTGTATTGATATTATTTAATGGGTCTCAGACTCTTATAAAAAAGATTGAGACTCTGGAAAACAATGATGTAAGAAAGCTATGGCACGATAAACAACACTATACTCTCCAAACCATGATGCCTTTCTCAGAAAGCATGATCATTTTCAAAGGGGAGAAAAGATAAGTGGAGAAACAATGTGGTTTAATGCATAGAGAAATGAAGAAATCAGAAGAGTCTGGACAAATCACTTAACTTTTCAAGGCATTGGGAACCTTCCAAAGTCTGTAATTGTAAGAGCATTTGCTGATCAGAATTAGTAGAAGGAGTTTCTTCACTGAGAGTTCCCAACATCAATGAAATAACAAATTTTACTAAGAAGAGAAATAAATGTGTGGTATAGTGTCACTTCATTATGGCTTTAGTTTCCTCATTTGTAAATGGTTTATGTAGTTTCTAAAGTTCCTTTTAATACACATATCTATTTATACTTCCTCCCTGTTTCTATGTATATATGACTGGGGCATAGTGTGGCCTTCAGTCTCTGTCACTTACTATCTGTGTGTCTTTGAATAAATCACTGAACCACTTTAGGCCTCATTTGTCTCATCTGCCAAATGAAGGAGTTGAACTAATTTCTAATGTCTCTTCCAGTACTAAAATTATGATTCTAAGGCATTTTACACAAATAAGAATTCATCTTAAAGTTTTTACTAATAAGCAGAATAAGGGGCTACCTAAATAGTAAAATCATAGAGGTGTTATTTGGAGCCCCCAAATATTCCTTCTTAGGTATGAAATTGATTGCTTTATGTTAAGACTTCATCTTCTGAAATTCCCAAACAAAATACATATGTATTTCTTAGAATAAATAGTTCTTAACATCAATTCTTGTCTTCCCAATGTCTCCAGCCAGCACAAAGGTGGAAGTTGGAATGAATCTTGACTCCTCCTCCCAGAAAGTGGGCTTGTGGGTTTCTGTGGGCTTTTGAATCTCCCATTAGTCCAAGAGTGGGTTTGTCCTTGAGAGCTTCTTGCTTATATTTCTGCCCAACTTGTGAATCTCCTTGACTGTGAATCTCCTCCTTATAAATGCTTTCTAAAAGTGTGAACTTTAAAGGTGTGAACTAAGTACATTAGCACCTTGTTTTAAGTTCTGGTCCATGACAGACTACCACACCAGTAATTTCAAGGCCTGTTAGCAACCTCACTTGGTTTGGCCCATCTGATAAGAGAGTTTTACCAGGGTATGATCACTGTACCTGCTACAGCTTCTTAGAGCCACAGTGAAAGTTGGGTGAAAGGTGGATGAGCAGTCCTAAAAAGGGCTCAGTAAACTTACTCACCAGAGGTTTTAGCATTCTCCAAATACTCCATTTGTCCCATAAAGAGGTGGGCAAAGGGTTAAATAAGAGATAGGAGAGCACTAAAAATATACTTAATGCAGTCCATAATTTGATTGAAGGCTGGCCCTAATTCATAATGTTGTTGAGGAGATAATTCTACCATTGCCTTTGTGATCCTTCCATCCCAAAGTCCAGGAAATAAATTTCTTCAAGGACTTTCAAGGCTTTGATACACCTGCCCTAAATACTTCCTTGTGCTATGAGCAGAGAAGGCCAATGAATCTGGAAGCTAGAAATGTGACTAGGGCAATAATTGTGTCCATTACAGCCTAAGTAAGCATTAGTTTTGTGTCCTGAAAATCCCAGTCTAATATAAATCTACTTCTTTTTAATGGCCAATATTTACTTAAAGAGCTGCTGATAAATGCAGAAAGACCAGCACTTTCACAATTACTATTGGGAGCTTGGCTGACATTTCTTTGAGATTTTCATGCCCTATTTCATGACAAAACCAATTTATTGCTCTTTAATCACCATAACTAAGTAAAATCTGTTCTCATTCTATGTGGTTCTGGACCTGGAGCACTTAAAGCAAGAGCAAAGAGGACCTAAGGTCCCTGGCCTATAGATTCTAAAATGCAAAGCTTTCAGGCTATAACCAAACCCATAACTTGCATATGAAAATGCACTTTCTCTGGATTTTTTTATTTTGGGGGGCTCTCTAAGAATGGGCATTCTCAGTTATATTTTAGATATCAGGAATTTAAAGAATCAAAGTAAGAGAGATGGGTGTGGACATAGTATTATAGGAAAAGTCATGAACCATTCTCTGACTCTAACTAAACATATTAATTTGATAATATCACTTAGTGTCTTCTTTATTTATAAATTAGACTACTTCATCTCCAACAAAGATTTCAGTTTTAATATATTATGGTTCTAATTGGTCTTAGTACCTAACAAGCTGGAGCTAGCTGGAAAAGGCTTATCAGATCTAATTGTATGACCTCAATGAAAGAGAACTTTATTAACTTTGATTAACCATATAAATATAAAATGCTATTCTCAAAAAAAGAGAGAGTGTCATCTAGACTCAGTAGTAGAGTTCTGGGTTTGGAGTCCCTTCACCATCCTTTGTCTCTCTCACACTGTTTCTCTATATCTTCCAAATAAAAAGGTATTTTCCTTTTTCATAAAAAACCAAAGCAATAGATGAGCAACTTTTCCTTCTTTCTACCAATTATTATTAACATCCTACTTATTGAGCACCATGTCTATCCATTCTTTTATTTCCCCTTTTCCTTTATTACTAAAATTAAACCAAAACAAAAACCCTTTTTTGTTGTCTTTAACTTTCCTCTTCTGCTCCAGCTCATTCTGAGTCTTAATACTGGTTACTCTAATTACAACTTGCACATATAATTACATAATTCTATGAAGCATGTGAAATATTGCATATTTGGTTATTTGAACTTCACTAAAATCATGTGAGACAAGTAGGTGATTCAATGGATAGAGTTCTGGGTCTAGTAAGAAAACCCTGAATTTAAATATGCCCTAGTCAGCTAATCATGTTTGCCTCAATTTCCTCATCTATAAAATGAGATGAGAAGGAAATAGCAAACCACTTCAGTGTCTTTGCCAAGAAAATCCCCAGTGGGGTTACAAAAAGTTAGACACAACTGAACAACAATAATCCTATGAAATATATTATCTTATTATATTTTTACAGATGGGAAACTAAAGCAAAAAGAAATAAAATTACTTGCCTGGGGTTATATGGCTAGTAAGAATCTCAGGCAGGATTTTAAGATAGGTCTTCTGGATTCTGAATCTAGAATTCAATTTGTTGCCCCACAAAGCAGAACAAAATAACTCATTTAAAAGTTCAATTGGCCAAATGCAAAAGTAGATACAAAGCTAATTGAAAAAAATAATTCACAAAAAATTAGAATTGAACAAATGGAAGTGAAGGACTCAATGGGACAGCAAGAATCAGTCAAACAATCCTCCCCCAAAAGGAAACAAAATATAAATTATTTCATTGGAAAAACAAGTGAATTGGAAAACAGATCCAGCAGAGACAATATAAAAATTATTAGACTACCTGAAAACCATGATGAAAAAAAAGAGCCTAGACATGATCTTTCAGGAAATCATCAAGGAAATCTGCCCTGATACCCTAGAACTAGAAAGTAAAATATCCATTGAAAGAATTCACCAATTACCTTCTGAAAGAGACCCCAAAATGAAAACTCCAAGCAATATCATAGCTAAACTTCAGAATTATCATTTCAAGGAGAAAATATTGCAAGTAGTCCAAAAGAAACAATTCAAATATTGAGGAGTCACAATCAGGATTACCCAGGACCTAGCAGCTTCCATTTTAAAGGACTAAAGGACCTAAAGTATACTATCCCCGAGGGCAAAGGAACTTATATTATAGTCAGGAATCAACTATCCAACAAAATTAAGCATTATTGTTCAGAGAAAAAGATGAATTATTTAATGAAATAGGTGAATTTCATTTATTTCTGATGAAAAGACCAGAGCTGAACAGGACATTTGATCTTCAAATACAGAACTCAAGAGAAGCATAAAAAGATAAAAAAGAAAGAAAGAAAAAAACTATGTTTTTAAAATGTTAAAATATCTGCATCTCTATATAGGAAGATGATATATTTAACACAAGAACTGTATATTTGTTAGGGTTATACTTAGAGGATATAAGTATAATTTGACTTTACTGTGATGATATAAGAAAAGAAGCTACAGGTTGAAAAGGAATTAAACTGGAAGAGGAAAAGGGAGGTAAAATGAGATAAATTATATATCATGAAGAGGCAAATGAGACATTATAATTGAGGGAAAAAAAGGATGAAGATGAGCACTGGATGAACCTTACTCTCATTGTATTTGGCTCAAAGAGAGAATATCAGACATATTTCTCTTCATAGAGAAATATGTCTCACCTTATAAGGAAGTAGGAGAAGAAAGAGGAAAGAAAAGGGAGAGGCTAATAGAAAGGAGAACAGAAGTAGAAGAGGAAAAAGATAAGGGGGAGTATAATGTTCTGATTTTCGGGAGGTCTCTGGAATATCCTTTGTTTCAGCTTAGTAATCACAAGTATAGCCAAGTGTTAAACCCCAAAGTCCAAATTCTTTATTGTCTCCTTGCCAGGGGCCCAGTTAGCTTTCTTGAAGCCCTTCAAATGGACTTTGGTCTTAGTGGGAGACCAAGAGGACAGGTCAGCCACCATAGTGGTGTGAGATGAAGTCCAACAATTTTCGATGTCCATGAGTCAAGTGCCATAATTGCCATGCTCTTTCAGTGGTGGGCACAGTCAGCAACAGAACTAACCAATGTTTCTTGGGTCTCCTCCTTCATTTCAAGGGTCTACTCAGTCTCTCTCTGATGGACAAGGAAAATACAGCTTATTGACACTCATCTGATTCCTTCTCCATCTGTAGAAATACTCTCCAAGCAGTTAACCTATCTGGTTCTTCCATTCACCACTTTTTGGATCTCTTCACATCACTTGGCGATTATCTAAAGATAGTGGAGCTGCTCACACTGGACACTGCCCTTCCGTCAGGTTATAAAATCTGTCGGCTGGAGCTAATGCATCTTTATTGAAAATTATACAATTAATGGTATAGAGAGCTAAATTTAGAAGTTCTTTAAGATTACCTGTGGCTTCCCCTTTCTTTTGTTTTTGGACAAGCATCTTAATTTCTCTGTTTCTCCTCTCTACTATTGCTTGACCTTGAGGATTAAAAGGTAGGCCAGTGGTGTGTAAAATCTGATACTGGACACAAAAGTATGCAAAATGTTTAGAAGCATATGTAGGTCCATAATCTGTTTTAATTGTTTGTGGCACACCCATGATTGCAAAAGCTTGTATAAGGAATTCAGTGATCACTCCACTGTCTCTTTTGCTGCTGGTATTGCAAAAGTAAATCCTGAAAAGGTGTCTAGTATAACATGGATAAAAGACAATGGCCAAAAGATTTATAATGGGTCACATTCATTTGCCAAATTTCATTGGGTCTCAAACCACAAGGGTTCCCCTCTAGAGGGAGTATAGGAGTGTGGAAAGGAAGGCAAACTGTACAGCTTTTTACTATGCTCTTAACTTCCTCTTTTGTTATCCAAATTGCAAATATAAATCTCCAGCAACCTGATGATATTTAGAATGAGATTCTTGGGCTTCCTGAAATAAAGGAGTATTGGCTAACATAGTTAGAATGCTATCTGCCTTTGAATTTCCATCAAAAAATAGAACCTGAAAGTCCACTATAAGAGTAGATGCTTTCTCACTTGTTCTTGAAGCTCCTTAAAGGACTTTTATATATTAGATGCTGCAAATTTTATTTGGGCTGTGGCAATTCTGAATAGGCTGAATGAGATATTATATTTATATTTCCTGGATAATAAGTAAGAGCTAGTATGATTGCATACAATTCATTTTGCTGAGTGGACTGAAAAGGAGTTCTCACTACTCTATAGTTAAATAACAAGAGTATACAGCACAAATGTTATGTTTGGAAGCATCTATAGAGATAGTTGGTCCTTAAAGAGGAACTTTAGAAACTTTTTCTTCAAAAATCCATCGCCAATTATGTAATAGCTGTGTTATCTTTAAGGGAGACCCGTGTGTAAAATTTGGAGCTGTGGCCAACAAAATTTGCCACTCTGAGATGGTTTCACATCATACATTAATTTGTACATTGGTATAGAATGTATATATCTTGTTAGGTCTTATCCCAGATAATTGTATTGCCTGCTTAATGGCCTTTAATAAAATTCTAGCCTTTATTCTAGTTATGCTGGGAGGTTCACCCACTCTATCACACTGTCTCCTTGATGAAGGACTGCTATGGGTGCCACTTTTGTATTAAAAACTGATATTTCCAAGGGTTTTTGAGTAACTCTTTCAACCACATTGGTTAAAACCAGTTCAACTTCTCTCAAAGCCTCTTGAGTTTCTTTTGTAAGCTGGCGTGGTGAGTTAAAGCATTGTCTTCCCTTAAAATGTCATATAATGGTTGTAATTGATTGGTAGTTAAGCTTAACACTGGATACATCCATTGGATATCTCCTATTAATTTTTGCAAGTCATTTAAGATGTTCAACTTCTCTGTTCTTAAAGAAAGCTTTTGTACTGTAAGCACCTTATGGTATACTTTATATCCTAAATATTGAAAATGAGCATGTCTTTAAATTTTTGCTATAGCTATATGCAATTTGTAGTTCCTTAGTGTTTCTATAGTCTTTTGTAGACGTATTTCTAACATATACTCCTCAGGTGCACACCCCTAGATATCTTCCATATAATGTAACAATATTACTTTTGGAAATGTTTTTCTTACTGTAGTAAGAGCAGCAGGAAAATACATTTGACACAGTAGGGTTATTTTTCATTTCCTACGGCAAAACTGTCCATTCATATCTTATATAAGGCTCAACTAAATTAATACTTGGCATTAAAAAGGCAAAACTTTTCATATCCTCCTTATCTAGAGGGATAGAAAAGAAAAAGTCCTTAATATCTATGACCCAAAGAGGCCATTCTCTAGGAATTACATAGGAGATGGAAGTTCAGGCTGAACAGTTCCCATAGTTTCTATCAGTTCATTTACTTTTCTTAAATGAGTCGACATCTGCCATTTTCCAGATTTCTTTTTTACAACAAATATAGGGGAATTCCAAGGATTTAGAGAAGATTCTAAGTGGTCCTTGGTCAAGTTGCTTTAGCACTATATCTACTAAGACCTGAATTTTATCACTTGTATAAGGGCCACTGTCTACCCACACTGGTGAATCAGTTTTCCACTGAATAGGAACAAACAGATGAGAGTATAGGCAGGCCTTCAACAGCATCCGTGCCCAAAAAGCTGAAGTACCCAATTGTAATCCTAACTGCTGTAAAATGAATCTTCCCCATAGATTGATGGAGATTTTTTCAACTACAAAAGGAGTAGAAGCTCCTGTTTCACTTTCAAATGTCCATCTCAAAATTCAGCTGCTATTGATCCTCCTACCCCAGACATGTAGGTATCTGCCCTAAACTTTGGCCAATAACTGGACCAGCTGGCACCTCTAATGACTGTACAATCTGCACTCATGTCTACCAGCCCTTCTAATTGTATGCCATTTACACAAATAGGAGCATAGGTAGGTCAGCTGTAACTGTTGCTGTCCAGAATATTCTTGGATTCTCTTGCTTAGAGTCAGAATTTAGGCAACTATCATCACATTGTCTATTAGGGGTATGTAACAGTAAACCTGATGCTACTACTTCTCCTGGTTAATAAGTCACACATTGTCTACCTGTATTAGTGACTGGGATATTACTTACACATTCTCCAGTTTCACACATCAGTGTATGGATGAACACTGTGTTGTAAGCACTCTCAGGAGGTGAAATGGTCAAGCCTACTGTGCTTGGAGGCAAAGGATCCATAGGCCAGATAGGAACAGATTTCACCTCTCCAGGGGATATCTCAGGAGTCCCTGTTGCATACAACTCTATTTTTTCTAATTGCAATCCCTTTTCCCCATTTGATTGCTTCTCAGCTGATAAATCATGTAATCTCTTTTTTCCACCTGATTACTTTTTGGCTAATTGATCATGTCTTAATATTGAATTTCTAAAGACTCTCTGGGTATAACTTCAGTTGCTCTCATGCCCACCTGGGGCCTTGGAGCTGGGCCCTACCTCTCATTTCTCTGAGTCAATCTACATTCTAAGGCCCAGTGGAAGCCCTTATTGCATTTTGGACATAGGGTTTTAGGTCTTGTTCTCTCACCCTGTCTTCTCACTTGATCTTTTTGCCTACATTGAACTTTCAGATGCCCTACTTTACCACACTGAAAGTATTGACGAGTCTCTCTGGAAGTCCATTGCCAAGAGGGACCCTGTCTTCCCATGTTCTGCATCATAGCCTGTATATAAAAGGTATTTGTGTCCCCTGTGGCACAGTGTCTTATGATCTCTTCTAAAGGAGCATCTTTGTGTAGTCCCCATATAATTCATCTACAAACTTCATTAGCATTCATTCTAGTGAATTGTTTTATCATAATTCCTGTAGCTACATTTTCTCCAATTGTCCACATGATAGGTTTTTGCAGACATCCCACAAAATCAGCAAAAAGTTCATTTAGACCTTGCTCTATTTTCATGAAGGCTTTCCCTCTATCTTGTCCTGGGAGGCAGCCCCATGCTTTGATTTCAGCAGCAACAATTTGCTCATATGCTATCAAAGGGTAATTAATCTGTGCTGACTTGTCTACATACTGACCTTTACCTGCTAGTTGGTCAAAGGTGATTTGCATTGTAAATCCAGTTTGCCTATTTCATTGGGCTTGTATTCTACAAAGTTCACTATACTGTGAAAGCCACAACAAGTTTTGTCTTCTAAACATGTCCTTGCTATAGATTTTCAATCACTAGGGGTTAAAATTTCATAAGCCAAATTCTCTAATACCATCTTAACATAAGATGGTGTAGTCCCATAAAGAGTGCAACCCTTTTTCAAATCTTTGATTTTTTTTCCATATCAAAAGGAGTGTATCTTCTCCTTTTTTGACCTGAAAAGTCAAACTCTTCAATAACAGGGTATGCATTTATTTTTAAATCAGATATATCCTGTCATTTTTTAGCTTTAATAAGTACCTTTTGTAATCTTGTCATAGGCTGCTTCATGGGTGGTGCTGATTGTGACACTGCTCCTCACCCTCCTCCTTCTCCCTCCACCCATGAAGGGTTAATTGAGGGGGAAGGGTGATGAGATTGGGATTGCCCTACTGGCTCCTGCTGTGAAGCACCACACTTCTTAATTTCACCAGAATTGTACTTATCTCCATTTTTGTCTAATTCTTCATTCTTCTAAAAGTTCAATGATCTGTTCCCAAGTTACAATCAAACCTTGGTTTTTTATAAGTTTGACTATGCTTTTTGACACATTTTCCTTGAGGTGGAAAAGTCTCGTTTCTAAACATTTATCTCATTTCAGCTACTTTAGCCCTTAACAAAGTTTCCTTTTTGTCTTTTTTTTGTACTCACCCTAATTTCTGGGTCACCAATGTAGGTCCTTAGTCCCATGTTCAGATGCCAAAATGTAGTGTTCTTGTTGGTTTTCTGGAGGTCTTGGAGCAGTCTTCATTTCAGTAGAGTAATCACCACAAAAATAGCCAGGTGTTCAAGTCCAAATTCTTTATTTTTTCCTTCACAGTCTAGTTTCCTTGCCTGGGGCCCAGGCTAGCTATCTTGGAGGCCTTCTGGAGTCTTGGTTTCAATGGAGAAGCTAAGGAGGAGAGCCCTGCCACCAAGATGTAATGAGATGAAGTGAAAGAATCTGGCTCTCAGTCTGCCCCAGGTTATATGCTCTATTTTAATTACATTATCATAGGTATGAATCTTGGAGAATTATATTAAGTACTAAGTACTTGTACTGAAGTAGAGAACTATTAATCACCATGCTAAACTAGATAACCATTGTCTTATTAATCCCACTTGCACCTTGTAAGAATTCTTCTTTCAAGTACAAGAATTCTGGCCCAAACAGATTATAATACCTTAGTTTTCCACTTCTGCCAAACCTCTTCTTCATTTTCATCATGACATCTGATTCTTCAGCAGATTAACTTGAAGAAGAGACAAAGGGACCAAGAAAATCTTTAAGGAGGTAGAACCTGAAATGAGCTTTGAATGAAGATACAGATTCTAAGAGACAGAGGTGAGGTTAGAGTACATTTTAGGCATGGAGAGGATATTAGCAAAGCAAAGAACTTGGAGATGGAAAGTTTGTCATCTAATCTGGCTAAAATATAAAAGTTTCAAAAGGACAAAGGAGATGAATATGAAATAAGTCTATAAAAGTAGTTAGGTTTCATACTAGGTTGAGGACTGAATAACAGAAATTACTGTGAGATTGTTTCTGAATTTAAGGAGCTAAGTAGCTGTTTTGGAAGAGAAAATAAATAAAATACACAAAATAAAAGCAATGACTTTTGTTTTCATAAAGTATCATTCAGAACAAATAAATCACTGAAATAATAAATACTTGACAACACATTAAATGAAGACCAAAACCAATAATGACCTTTTAGCTAATATAATTGATTCCATTAAACCCTGTTTGGCACCTAAACTAGAATTAGAAAATGTATATATTTTGGTTATGAAATCATTATCAAGTTTCTATTTTAAATAAGGATGACATATTTTATGTACAACTTTATATTTAACAAATGAAATTTCAAAACATTTCCCCTTGGTTTGGCTATTTATAGTTACATGAACTGAATAAATGAAAGTTATAAATATTTTTGTCTCTCGACGATATTACCAATGTTGGAGCTAACTTGTACTAAAGCCATTCTTTGGGAGCATGACAATAAGTTACAGGAATTTTTTTGAATTTTGAATATGAATATACACAGAAAAAGGTAAAATTCTGGAGCACAATCTATTTTGCTTAAGCTGAAGTATTAAAAAAAAAGAAAAAAAAAGCAGGGGTAGAGATCCTGATGTCAGAGCAAGCAAAAAGCAAAAATAGATCTAATCAAAAGAGATAAGGAAGGAAACTATATTTTGCTAAAGGGTATATATATGTGTGTGTGTGTGTGTGTGTGTGTGTGTGTGTGTGTGTGTGTGTGTGTGTGTATACCAATGTCATAGCCCAAATTCCTTGAGGAGAAGTTAAGAGAGTTGCAAGAAGAATTATTCAGCAAAATTATACTAGTGGGGGAATCAAACTTGATTTCTCAGAAAGAGATATATTGAATTACAAAGTGAATAAGAGGGAAGTTAAGAAGGTAAATGGAATTTTAGAAAAGTTAGATATGATAAACCTTTGGGAAAAATTGGATGGAGAAGAAAGTAATATAGTTCTTTCCTCTGTGGTACATGGAACTTACACAGAAATTGACCTTGTATTATGGCATAAAATATTAAAATCAAATGCAGAGAGGCAAAAATAATTAATGCATCTTTTTCAGATCATCATGCAATAAACATTACATATAATAAAGAAACAGGGAAAAACAAAAATTAATTAGAAACTAAAAAATCTAATCTCAAAGAATGAGTAGGTGAAAGAACAAATCATAGGCACAATTAATAATTTCATTTAAGAGAATGAAAATAAGGAGACAACATGCCAAAATTTATGAGATGCAACCAAAGCAGCTCTTAGGGGAAGTTTTATATTTCTGGGTGCTTACTTGAATAAGATTAAGAAGAGAAGATCAGTGAATTGGGCATGCAATTTAAAAAGCTAGAAAAAAGAACAAATTTAAAACCTCCAATTAAATACCAAATTTGAAATTCTGAAAATAAAATAGAAGCTTAACACAAATTAAAGTAAGAAAACTATAGATCAATTAACAAAACTATGAGTTGGTTTTAAGAGGAAATTAGAGGATTAATTAAAAGCTATTTTGCCCAACTGCATACCAATAAATCTGATAATATAAGTGAAATGGATGAATACTTACAAAAATTTAGATTATTTAGATTAACTGAGGAGGAAATAAATTACTGAAATAGTCCCATTTTAGAAAAACAATTTGAATAAGCTATTAATCAACTCCCTAAGAAAAAAAATCTCCATGGCCAGATGGATTTACATGTGAATTCTACAAAACATTTAAAGAACAATTAATTCAAATACTATGCAAACTCTTTGGGAAAAAAGGGAGAGAAGGAGTTCTACCAAATTCCTTTTATGATACAGACATGTTGCTGATACCTAAACTAGGTAGGATCAAAACAGAATGAAAATTGTAGACAATTCCCCTAGTGAATATTGATTCAGGAATCTTCAATAAAGTATTAGCAAAAAGATCACAGCAAATTATTCCCAAGATAATACACCATGACCAAATAGGATTTATACCAGGAATGCAGAGCTGCATTCAACATTAGGAAAATTATTAGCACAATTACTATATCAATAGCCAGGCTAACAAAAATCATATGATTATCTCAATAGGTGCAGAAAAAGCATTTGATGAAATCTAACGCCCATCCCTATTAAAGACTCTAGAGAATATAGATGATTTTAGAGAGGCTTGGAGAAACTTACATGAACTGATGCTAAGTGAAATAAGTAGAACTAGGAGAATATTGTACACAGCAACAGCAAGATTACATGATGATTAATTGTGATGGATGTCTCTTTTCAACAGTGAGGTGATTCAGGCCAGTTTCAATGGTCAAAGGAAGCCATCTGCATCCAGAGAGAGGACTGAGGGAACTGAGTGTGGATCATAAAATAGTATTTTCTTTTTTTTAATCATTATTTATTTATTTGTTAATTTTATAATTATAACATTTTTTTTGACAGTACAGATGCATAGGTAATTTTTTACAACATTATCCTTTATACTCCCTTCTGTTCCGAATTTTTCCCCTTCTTTCCTCCACTCCCTTCCCTAGATGGCAGGCATTCCCATAGATATTAAATGTGTTATAGTATATCCTAGGTACTATCTATATGCAGAACCGAATTTTGTTGTTGTTGCAAAGGAAGAATTGGATTCAGAAGGTAAAAATAATCTGGGGAGAAAAACCAAAAATGCTAATAGTTTACACTCATTTCCCAGTATTCCTTTTCTGTGTGTAGCTGATTCTATCCATCATTGAACAATTGAAATTGGATTAGTTCTTCTCTATGTTGAAGATATCCACTTCCATCAGAATATATCCTCATAAGTATCATTGTTGAAGTGTATAATGATCTCCTAGTTCTGCTCATTTCACTCAGCATCAGTTGATGTAAGTCTCTCCAAGCCTCTCTGTATTCATCCTGCTGGTCATTTCTTACAGAACAATATTCCATAACATTCATATACCATAATTTACCCAACCATTCTCCAATTGATGGGCATCTGTTCATTTTCCAGTTTCTAGCTACTACAAAAAGGGCTGGCACAAATATTTTGGCACATGTAGGTTCCTTTCCCTTCTTTAGTATTTCCTTGGGAAATACTAAAGTAGTAGCACTGCTGGGTCAAAAGGTATGCACATTTTGATAACTTTTTGGGCATAGTTCCAAACTGCTCTCCAGAATGGTTGGATTCTTTCACAACTCCACCAACAATGCATCAGTGTCCCAGTTTTTCCACATCCCCTCCAACATTCATCATTATTTGTTCCGGTCATCTTAGCCAATCTAACAGGTGTGTAGTGGTATCTCAGAGTTGTCTTAATTTGCATTTGTCTGATCAATAGTGATTTGGAACACTTTCATATGAGTGGAAATAGTTTTAATTTCATCATCTGAAAATTGTCTGTTCATATCCTTTGACCATTTATCAATTGGAGAATGGCTTGATTTCTTATAAATTAAAGTCAATTCTCTGTATATTTTGGAGATGAGCCCTTTATCAGAACCTTTAACTGTAAAAGTATAACATAGTATTTTCACTTTTTTATTATTGTTTGGTTTCTTGGTTTTCTTTATAATTTTTCTCCTTTTGATCTGATTTTTCTTGTGCAGCATGATTATTGTGGAAATATGTATAGAAGAATTGCACACATTTCACATATATTTGATTATTTGCTGTTTAGGGGAGGGGATGAGGAGAAAAGAGGGGAAAATATTTGGAGTGCAATGTTTTGAAAGGGTGAATGCTAAAAACTATCTATGAATGTTTTGGGAAAAAACAACCTTAAAAAATCTTTATTTATTATTCTGAACACCAAAAAAAAAAAAAAAAAAAAAAAAAAAAAAAAAAGCAATTATAAGCATAGCTGAATACATTAAAATGACCTCTTTGAAACTATCAATCTCCATTTCATATAAGCTGGGAAGCCAGGACTGGTTCAAGAAGATCAAATTTCAAATCCAATGTTGTATATTTGTCAATTATGTGGATCTGGACAAAAAATAATACTAGCACCTAGCTCCCAGGATTATTTCAAAGGTCAAATGACAATAATTGTAAAGTGCTTGGCACAGTGCATAGTACATAGTAAACTATATCAATGTAAGCTATTATTATTGTTTACTTTTAAAGAGTATGTAAAGAATTCTACATGTAACTTCAAAAACTATTCTATTTGTGCTTCTTTCTGAATATCCTTCAATTCTGTATTATGAATTAAAAACAAATTCAATGACTTTTTGTAGAAGTACAATTATGACTAACCTTCTTTTCCCTGTTGCAGCACATATATCTCCATTGATAAGAAAAAAAGGGAAAGGAAAACATATGTAAGGTGTGAGCATATTCCCTTTTTTGAATAACTTTAGGAAGCCAGGCCCAAGATTAAATGCTTTGTCAAAAGTTAGAGAGATACAATATTTGATAATTTGATCATAATTTTTTATTTGATTAGGTGCTTCCAGGGCAAAAGGATCTTGAGTTTCCCTCAAGGCCCTGATATTACTTGCAATCCTTTACTAAGTACATACAACTATGCTTAGAATCTAGGTAACTAGAAGCTTCCATAGTATACTTTTCCTCTCCACACAGCATACCTTAACAACTGCAATATCATTTTGGTTGTTGTATTTACTTTATGTCTTTCTTACCCATCTTCTACTCTGATCTTCTCTGAATGCTTATGGGATTTATGGTCCGTAGCCCTAAATCCTACAGACAGTTGATAATATGCTATCATGTGTTGCTTTCTAATTTGATAAACATTAATTTTGTCCTTCTAGTGGAATGTAAGCGCATTAGAGATAAATATAGCACAATTTATTTCTTTGATATTTGTACAGCAATGGCACTCTACAGATGCCCAATAAATGTTTGTGAAAAGAATTGTATTATTTATACTTAGAAAACCCAAACCAGAAGGATTACTTATAAGCAATAACAAAGCTTTCTGCAAATGCCTTCATGAAAATCCATGATTTTCATACTGGCCTGTATCAATGTCTTAAATAATGCTTTCAGGTATACTACTTGTAATGTAGTATAGAGAGATGATCAGTTGAGTTTTCAGCTATGTGCAGTACTAATTATAGTAATGTGAAAGTATTTTCCATAGTTTGGTAATCAAAATCCAGAAAAGAGATTAGAGATTGACATTTAGAACATTTGCTCAGTATGAATAGTAAACTATTCTTGAGCTTTCCAATTCTGTGTGGTCTGATGTCTTACATTTCAGCTACATATGTGATAATCCTCCCTCCAGACTTCCCCTCAATCCCTACCCATTTCCACTGTCAAATGTAATGCCTGTTGCATTGAGTGTGTCCAGATCTCTGAAATATCTCTTTCCCCTCCTTAAAATTTGTCAAGGTGATGGCATGACCTCTAGTAATTGTGATGTAGACATTTTGTGTTAGATATGAGCACAGAGTCATTAGTCATAAATACTGGGTAGACTTTCTTGGTGACAAATGATCACTTGCATAGCCAAAACCTGACACTCATTCCTTTCACAAAAGGAGAGTGCAATGCAGAGGTGTCAAACACTCAACTTCTGCACCACATGAGGCTAAGTATTTCTGAGTGTACCAGGAACAGATTAAAATGTAACTAGCTAGGAAGTATTTAGTGAAATAAATGAAAATTAAATAAAACATAGATAATATTATATTTTAAAATTAAGTCAATATGCATCCCAAAGGGCTGCATAAGAATTTATGGTTATATTTCTATTTGAATTTGACATCAGTCATGTAAAACATGAAGCAAAATAAATGTCTAGACTTAAAGGTTTAAGCTTATATCCCTGGAAATTTTTAATGTGATAGAAAGGAATACATGTTGGATCTTGAGTCAGAATCCCATCTATTTGCCCACTGATTATATGTGTTCAGGTCACTTAATGTTTTAGGCAAGTCATTTCTTGGGTCACAATCTCATCATCAGTAGACTTGGAAAATTGGACCAGATGGGCACTGAGGTTCCTTTAGCCCCGATATTATGGTACTATGATCCTTAAAAGCTAGTCTGAGGTATGTAGATATAGATCAGGAAGAGTTGGGAATTTATTATGAAGTTGAGCTTCCTTAAGAGAGGTAGGCCTACAACAGGCCTTTCTAACATACATATAGTATTGTGCATTCCATTTACTTATAGATGTCTTATCTCTTTATGATATTATAAATATTAGAAGGCAGATATCAATTCTTATCTAACTATGGTATGTCCTTCCAATTCTGACATAATACTTTACACATAAGAGGCACCTATAATTTTTTGTTAATTAAATTGGGTCAAAACACATTTAAATTTTTTTTAATACTTCCAACACTTTTGCTTTTATTTGATATTAAGATATCAATGTGTTTTGTGATATTATCCTGCCAATGATTATCTCTTTCCTAAATGTTGCAGTGGCAAGGTTTCTTGATTTTACATGATTTTCGGAATGTATCCTCTGTGATTGTACAATTTCTCTCATTAGCAAAATAGTTCCCTACATAGACTCTTCAAGCACTGGTGATCCTTGAAGATACTTTAGTCATGTGATAATATTCTAATATGAAAATTAGCTTATTTCTCTATTCAACATGATCAAACTGATGAGCTAAAAATGAGACATTACCTTAATAATACTTAAAACCAATGACTTTATTCTTGTTTGGGCAATGGGAAATGAGAAGAGAAAGAATAAGAGATCTATAGGCTCTTTTCAAATGGTCTGGAAACTAATGAAGGATGTAGAATATATACAGAAATATTTGTGGCAGCAAAATTTGTGGAATGCTAAGAATTGGAAGTAAATGGCTATACATCATATAGTGAATGGCTAAACAAATTGTGGCATATTAATATAGCAGAGTATTAGTCACTGGAGAAATGATTAACATAAATAATTTAGTGACATTTGTGAGTATATTTATGTAATATTTTCAAGAGAAGCATGCAGAACCAGAAAGAGAGAAGATGAGAAAGAAAAAGTGGGAGAAAGATAAAAAAGGAAGGAAAAAGAGAAAGAAAGAAAGATGGAAAGATGGAAAGAAAGAAAGAGAGAGAGAGAGAAAGAAAGAGAGAAAGAAAGGGAGGGAGGAAGGAAGGGAGGGAGGGAGGAAGAAAAGTAAGGAAGGAAGGAAGGAAGAAAAGAAGAAAAGAAAGGAAGGAAGGAAAGAAGAAAGGAATGAAGGAAGGAAAGGAAGAGACTGAGAGGGAAGGAAGAAGGAAAAAGAGAAAGAAAAAGAAAAGAAAGGAAGGAATGAAAAATGAAGGGAGGGAGGGAAAGAAGGAAAAAAAAAGGAAGGAAGGAAAAAGGAGGGTAGGAAGAAAAGTTAATATAAGTGAATTAATATAATTCAATACACCTTCATCTATTTAACATTAGTGTTAGTGTTAGCTAAATTCACCTTTAAGTAATTAGTTAAGTGAGACATCATTTGTTAATGGTTTTGTGAAACCAGTCAAATTAGTTTTTCTATTTTTAGTGCTGTAGTGTCTCAGTTTTATAAGTGAAGATTTTATTTTAAAAACTAGTGAAAAAATAATTTTGTTTTTGTTTTTTGGTATGTCTGGGTTATTCAGGCAAACAACTGAATTAAGCTCAATATAGACAAAGATATAGAAAACTCTTTTTTTTTTTTTTTTAAAGGAAAAAAAAAAAGAGGGAGGGAGGAATTAAAAAACTAAAAACAAATCCTGGAGAGCCAAGATAGAGTATGTGCTATCTGGGCAGTATGTTAGTTGTATTTCATAAAGTTCAATGGAGAAGAAGCTTTAGAAATCTGTGTTACTACTAAGGTATTAAAGATGTTATACAATGTATTACTTTTCAATAATGAAATGTTCAATGTTATGGATCACAGTGTGATATAAGATTTTAGGAAATTGAAATCTATTTAAAATCTTTTTTTCCACCTTCAAAGTAACTGGTGTTGGGATAAAAACAACTATGTCCCTGTCCTATGTGTATGAGAAACAGACTTACCTGGAATTTGGTAGCAATGGTAAGGAGCTATCTCTGTAACCAAATTTTTTTTTTAAATAGCAGGAACTTTAAGTAATTATATAATCTATTGACTATGCTAAGTCATTTTAAGACAATCCTTCTAGAAAGGAAGAGCTTGCTTGGCCTCTGATCTAGTGCCTTATTGAAACTTGCTTGCATCCTTTGGCAGGAGTATGTAACCTTCCTGTGAACAAACATATAACCTTAAGAAGCTAAATATTTTCTCAAATATTCTCTTCTTTAGAAGTGTAATCAGAAAGAAGAATTCTCTAGAAAGACTTTGGGGCCACAAATGTCTTTAGTGCCATATTGAGGATCATACAAAATCTATTAATCTATTTTTCTCATTTATCTCTGGAGAATTATGAGGAATAGTGCCAGAAACACTTTTAAGCATGAGTTAAATATCATAGTACCAGTGTTACTGGTACTTGCTCCTAATCTAAATATGAGAAGGAAAGAGAAAAAATAAAATAGGAAGCTATTAGTGTTTTTTGTTTTTGGTTTTTTTTTTTTGGGGGGGGAAGGGGTTTGGTCTAAAACAAAACCAGGTGCATTGCTGTGACTTTTTTTTTTAACTGAAAAATTAAATTAATACAAACTTCAGACTCTTGTATATATGACTTGGACAGAATAAAAACAAAACTTTGGTCATTGGTAAATACAGCCAAGATAAATGACATTATATCTTAATAAATCACCTGGGAATTCAAAAATTATAATTATGATGCATTGCTTTTAATAGGTAATTAATTTATATCTTATTTATTTTCACTTGGCAAAATGGAAATATTCAACATTCTAATAGCATTTCTAAATTAACAAAAACAAAATTATGAAGGAAAAGGAAAATTCAGGATTTTGTAGGAAAATTGTATATTTTTAATTTACATGTATATGTTTATACATGAAAGAATAAATATTTCCTACTGATCTGTATGACTCTACTAAGTAGGAAATATTGGTCTGTTTACAGACCATAGGATAAACCTGAATCCAGATTATAGCAGAGCTGTTGAATGTTTTATTGAAAACTAAGAATGTTTTTATACACCTGGACTGAATTTAAAGGGAACTGGATGTGAATTAGGGTTTTGTGTGGAAACCAAAAAAAATTTCGTGGTTTTGGCTGGGTGAAGAGATTTATTTAAATTTGAAACTTAACATAAAACTCCTCGAATACAAATTTATATAAACTGGCTACAACAGAAGAAGGTTATTGTGAACCCACAGCAATGGAAACTGATGGTTTTTTCTCAATTCATTGACCTCATTGTTCTATATTTATATATATTTTATAACTTTCCTATATCTTTCTGGGACATATTCAGTGATTCAGTAACTAAACATGCAAAACAAAGTTGTATAATAGTTCAAGTGTTCAACAACTTTTATCAGTTGACTCCACAAATAGAATTAAATGTACTATATGAAAATAAAATATATGTATATATATATATATATATATATATATATATATATATATATATATATATATGTATATATATATATATATATATGTGCATGTGAGTATATGTGTGTGTGTGTGTGTGTGTGTGTGTGTGTGTGTGTGTGTTTGGGTTATTGTAAGTAAAGCTATATCTTCACTAAGAATAAGAAAAAAGAACTGCTCTAAGGTTATAGTGAAATGCACTATCCAATAATGAAGCCTAGCTCTTGATTCCTGAGAAATAGCAGCAGTAGATAGAGTGTGCATTCATAAAAGAACTGAAGATAGGACAGCAGCTAGTAGGAAGAAGGACAAAGTTACAAATAAAAAAAGCTTCGAAGCCATAGGTACAGCTGCTAATCAGAAGAATCATATCTGACTATTGAATAGCTATCTGTCTGATAAGCTGTTAAGACTGCTGGGCAGAATGACTATAGGATATGACTACAGGATATGAATCAATCATTTGAAAGTATCATTTAAAAGAGGAAGCTTACTTTCCACTTTTTCCTCCTCATTATTTTCTTACTTCTTTTGAGGGTACATCATCATTACAATCACCTAATTCCATAACATTAAATTCATCAATTATAATTCATTTTACCTTATCTCCCTCATACATATCCAACAAGTTGCCAAGTCTTAGCAATTTTATTTCTGCAATTTTATTCTCTTCCATCCTCTTATTTCCACTCACATGACTATCACACTTGCTGAAATCTTCATCACCTTTTCCAGGGACTGATGCAAAAGGTTCCTAATTTGTCCACCTCCTTTTTTTTCTCTCTATCCTCTATATAAGTATATAAAAATAAGCCTAAACATGTAACTTTTCTGGTCAGGAATTTTTAGTAACTCCTTATTATCTCTTGTACATTATATAATTTTCTCTGCTTCCCATGTAATTCAATCTACCTTTCTGGACTTATTTTGCTTTATCTCTCTTCTTGTGCTCTATGTTTTTATCATACTTAAACTCTCTGACTTCTATAATTTTGCTTCATCTCACATGCTCAATATATACCCTCTGCTTCACCTCAGCTGTTTAGAATTCTTGACTACATTTAAGGCTCAGCTCAGGAGTCCTCCCCCATAAAAATACTTCATAGATCTTCATAATTTTATCATTTTATCACTTTTCGAATTTTACTTAAAAATTATTTGTAATACCAGGGTCAATCCCCAAACCCTTTTAGACACATACCCACATACCCACCCACCCACACACCCACACCCACACCCATACACACCCACACCCACACACACACACACACACACACACACACACACACACACACACCCCACCTAGAATACCTATTCTAGAAAGTGGGTTCATATAATTAATTAGTTCTAAAGTCATTATTCATGCATTTGATATTTTTCTCTAGTTATCACAAAGGCAAGGAATAAAAGTCTTGTAAACTTTTCTGGATTGGAAGTTCAGTATTTCAACCCTGATGGAATTGCATTTTTAAGAGTTACATGCTTTATTTTTAGTCAGAGTTAATCAAAGGGTCACAGAACATAGGAATAACTCTTGAACCAGAAGTTTTGTGAACCCAACATTAAAGATATGGTTCAGGAGCTAAATCCTTCCTTTATAAGAAAAACAAAACAAAACAAAACAAAACAAAACAAAAAAAAACAAACACCTTTTTTTTCTTCAGGTATAAGAAAGAAATAATCAAATAAAAAATGAAAAAATATCTATTTTTAAAAAGTCAAATAAGCATTTTGGAATAGTGGTATATCAGTTCTAAGTACAAATACAAAGGCATAGGAGGATAAATTAAAAATTTGATTTCTAACATAAGATCTACTACTAATTTGTTGGTTCCTAGATTTCTGATTTGTAAAATAATGAGATTGGACTATATGGCTTTTCAAGATCTATGATCCTTTCATGCTATTGTATAGGCAAAACAAACTTGAGAGAATCAGTTAAGTATATGAGAATTTAATTGAATTAAATCAATTCAAGACATTTCAACAAGGTATGAAGAATACTTTCTCAAAGTAGATGTCTCTGATGAGCTGGATGAATTGGAAGTGATCTTGAACAAGAGGTGCATTTGTATGTACTGAGAAAACTTAGTCATGCTCTAGAGATCGTTTATAATAAAACAGCAAACCAATTTGACCTTGAGGGAGATTTGGAGTTGAATAAGTGTCTAGTAGTAGAGAGAAAAGATGGCTGCTTCTAAAAAGGAATACATGAGGAATGGGACAGGAACAAGATTTCCCACAACCTAGGTCATAAAAAAAAATGGAAGTCTAGATGATATTCCATATTTTCATCAGGAATATATCCCTGAAACAGTTCCTTATGGTAGTATTTGCATGGGGAGCCAAGAACAGATTAACAACTCTACAATGAATCCAGGAGACAACTACACCGTGAATAAAAAGAAATTCTTTATAATTCCACCAAGATTTCCATGATTTCTGAGTTATTTTTTAATCACAAATTTGAGACTATATTCTCTAAATTTCTAAAATTTAGTTACATCTGGTTGATAGGCCTTTCAGAAGATCAGATGGTGGACAACATTTTTATTTTTCAATTTCTGCATAATTTGTATCTTAAACTCTTTAATGTGATGCAATAGCTATAATTTTGCCTATTGAAATTTAGAGATAAGCTAATAAAAAAGAAGAAGAGAATTCTCCTTTCTGAAGATGGAAAGCCCATTATTTGTGGATTGGAGATTGGTTGGTTAAATGAAATTTATGTGGAATCCTTAATTAATTTAGAATTAATAAAGCATAGTAGGGAGACTGGTTGTAAGAAGAGTTAACTATGAATTCCAAAGAACTTAAGATCAAGACACTCATGATAAAAACAACAAAAATGATAATAAACTGTAATCTGAAAAGGAGAATAAGAAGGTATTGTTATTTCTTTCCCTTGAAAATCAGAGTTCCTCTGTATTTGGGGAAAAAAATAGACTCCTGAAAAAGAAGAGGGAAGTGAGTTAAAAGATTTGTCCAGACAAATTCTCTGACTCATAGAGTAATTGGCAGCTCAGCCTATATATTTATAAATATCAGTTGTTATAATTATTATTGTTATTGTTGTCAGACTGAACATAGACTTGATTGTCCAAATAGTTTTCTTCTAGGTTATACTACAAAGATTCTCTCCCACCCCCACTAACACAAGTTAATTATCAAATTGAAATGCAAATTAAGACAACGCTGAGATACCACTACACACCTGTCTGATTGGCTAAGATGACAGGAAAAGATAATGATGAATGTTAGAGGGGATGTGAGAACACTGGGACACTGATGCATTGTTGATGGAGTTGTGAATGGATCCTACCATTCTGGAGAGCAATTTGGAAATATACTCAAAAATGTTAACAAACTGTGCATATCCTTTGATCCAACAGTGTTACTACTAGGTTTATATCTCAAAGAGACTTTAAAGAAGGGAAAGGGACCCGTATGTGCAAAAATGTTTGTGGCAGCCCTTTTTGTAGTAGCTAGAAACTGGAAATTGAGGGGATGCCCATCAATTGGAGAATGGCTGAATAAATTATGGTATGTGAATGTTATGGAATATTATTGTTCTATGAGAAATGACCAGCAGGATGAATACAGAGAGGCTTAGAGAGACTTACATGAACTGATGCTAAGTGAAATGAGCAGAACCAGGAAATCATTATACACTTCAACAACAATACTACATGATGATCAATTCTGATGGCTTTGGCTCTCTTCAACAATGAGAGGATCCAAATCAGTTCCAATTGATCAATGATGCACAAAACCAGCTACACCCAGAGAAGGAACACTGGGAAATGAGTATGGACCACAACATAACATTTCCACTCTTTCTGTTATTATTTCCTTGCATTTTTGTTTTTTTCTTCTCAGGTTATTTTTACCTTCTTTCTAAATCTGATCTTCCTTGTGTAACAAGATAACTGTATAAATATGTATACATATATTATATTTAACATATACTTTAACATATTTAACATGTATGGGACTACCTGCCACCTAGGGGAAGGGGTGGGTAGAAGGAGGGGAAAAGTTGGAGCATAAATTTTTGCAAGGGTCAATGTTGAAAAATTACCTAATCATATGTTTTGTCAATAAAAAGCTATAATAAAAAATAAAATTAACAAAATTATCAACTTGAATACAATTTGCCATTCTTGATTTTATTTTCAGACTTCCCAATGAAAGACCTCTCAATTTAGAGGCAACATATGTCTCAAAAAGAAAACTGAGTATTGATGCCTTGGAAGCATAGCACCCCTCTATTCATTTTCCTGATTCACAAACTAGATTTTCTGGAAATTCTTCACACTAACTTCTTGGCTATGACATTTTCTCTTTCCCACATTTGCTTAAATTTCTGTGTTGGAATTTAAGAAGATTGGGATAGAATTAGCTTCATTCTTTCCTGATCATGTTTACAATAATTCACATGCAGAGTCTCTCATCTTTCTAAGGAAAGGGAAAGTATTATCTTGATTTTAAGATTATGGTGATTAATATAGAAAGAACTACAAAACAAAAATGGATATACACAATTATCTTTTTATCTTCTATGAGACTATGACAAGATAGATATGTATTAGGTAGAGATTCTCTGCAGTACTTTTGAACACACACATGCACTAAGTTACAGAGTGTGCTGGTATATGTTCAATAATTGACTGCAAAACTAATGTGTGTATATATATATATATATATATATATATATATATATATATATATATATACATACATACATACATACATAATTAAGTTTAGTCTATATTACTAGCATTTTCTCCATCATTTTCTTAAGTCTAGACAATCAGCAAAATAATATATCTAACCCTGATTTAATAACAAATGCTGATTTCCCTGTTGTAAGTGCTCATGCTGAAAATTTAAAAATAATTTCTCCCAAGTCAATATGTTATAGTTCCAGCACTTGAAACCTTTCTATTCTCTTGGCTCTTTTTTCATGTCTCTGGAAAATGTGGTAGGTGGAAGATAAAGGGTTTCATAAGATGAGATGTGTTGTTGTGTCAAATCTTTTGGAAAAATCCTAAGGAATAGAAGTACTATGAGTAGAAGGAAATAGGAGGAGCATTAGGATTTGAGTGATACTTGATGTCTTTGCTGACTGCTACTTCCCCAAGGAGCTGAAGCTTTATAACCTATTCTGAGAAAGGAGCATATATAAATTAACTCTAATTTTAGTCAGCAGCAAGATTCCTCCCTTCATTCATTCTACCTACCTTTGAATATTGGAAATGAAAACAATCAACTTTCACTCTCATTTTCACTCTCCACTTCTCTTCAGGTCATCTTTCATTTATTTATTAATTTTTAATTATTAAATTTGTTATATTTTAAAAATTATATTAATTTTCAAATATATTTGTCTTTCCCCTCCCCTTTCCAGCATTCTCCTTAAAAGAAAAGAATTAAAATGAGAGGAAAAGATAGTTCCACAAAATCCAACAAAACATTACCTGACTCTGACAGTATATAAAATATTCTATATCTACATTCCCTTACTTTTGCAAAAATAAAAAATGGGAGAGTTACATTTTCTTATAAAAGATGATCTTTTTAGGCATCATGTAACTTTTTGAAAAAATTCTTAGATTTCTAGCTTTGATGGTCAAAGATTGGTCAAGATTCAAGGAGACTGAAAAAATCCCTGGCTTATTTCAAATTTTCTGGAGGGAAGTTCTTTCAAATCTGTTGTAGCTATTAAACAATTTTTTAAAGTGAAATGTCCCTTATTTTCTGCGTTTTCTTCCAAAGCTTATATATCACTTTAGTGTCTGTGCATTTTTTATTCCCTCTCCTGCTGTCTTTCTATTGCTGCTATTTGTCATCCACTGATATTCCCTTTCCTTGTATGAGCTTTAGTGGCCACACACATGTCATAAAAGAAATATGCCAATAAATCAAGATACACAGGAAAAAGAAAATCCTACTTGGAGTTAGAGAAAGTACCCTTGGACTGGCATTTCATTCTAAGAGGAGTAATGTATGTGCTCAGGGAACTGAACAGGCCAACAGGCTCTCTATTTGTTCTGTGAAGCTGTTTAGATTATGAGACCAATTATTGTAAGTAATAAATCAGTTTATCCTTCTATTTACATAATAGATGTGTGGTATTGAACATGGGCTATGGTTTATTTAAATTTTTTGAAATCTGATAGTTGGTACTATGAAATATGAAGCAATTTTCTAAAAGTATTACTTAACATTTTGGGAGTCCCAATAGGACTAGTAGCTGATTTTCAGAGTGGAAGATGGTTAAAGAAACATGCTACCAAAAAGGAGCTGATGCAATTTCTCCTTCTTTGTCTCCTCTTAGAATGCAAACTCATGAAATAAATTCCAAACATTAACTATAAAAGACTTGACATTAGAGAGCCCGGATATAATTAAAATAACAATATAAAATTATGTAATTAAAACTAAATACTCTGGGAAAGTTAGCTTGATCACATTATAGGTCATGAAACAAGTAGAATAGCAGTCTATAAAGAGGATTTCTTGGAAAATGGGTCTCCTAAAATTGGAAATTAATATGGCAGAAACTAGGCATTGATCCACACTTAATACTGTACACCAAGGTCAGGTCAAAATGGGTTCATGACCTAAGAATAAAGAATGAGATTATAAGTAAATTAGAGGAACATAGGATAGTTTACCTCTCAGACCTGTGGAAGAGGAATTAATTCATGACCAAAGAAGAACTAGAGATCATTTTTGATCACAAAATAGAAAGCTTTGATTATATCAAATTGAAAAGGTTTTGTACAAACAAAATCAATGCACATAAGATTAGAAGGGAAATAATAAACTGGGAAAACATTTTTACAGTCAAAGGTTCAGATAAAGGCCTCATTTCCAAAATATATAGAGAATTGATTCTAATATATAAGAAATCAAGCCAATATCCAATTGATAAGTGGCCAAAGGATATGAACAGACAATTCTCAGATAAAGAAATTGAAACTATTTCTAGTCATATGAAAAGATGCTCCAAATCATTAATAATCAGAGAAATGCAAATTAAGACAACTCTGAGATACCACTACACACCTGTCAGATTGGCTAGAATGACAGGGAAAGGAAATGCTCAATGTTGGAGGGGATGTGGGAAAACAGGGACACTGATACATTGTTGGTGGAACTGTGAATACATCCAGCCATTCTGGAGAGCAATTTGAAACTATGCTCAAAAAGTTATCAAACAGTGCATACCCTTTGATCCAGCAGCATTGCTGCTGGGTTTATATCCCAAAGAGATCTTAAAGAAGGGAAAGGGACCTGTATGTGCAAGAATGTTTGTGGCAGCCTTCTTTATGGTGACCAGAAACTGGAAACTATGTGGATGCCCATCAATTGGAGATTGGCTGAATAAATTGTGCTATATGAATATTATGAAATATTATTGTTCTGTAAGAAATGACCAACAGGATGATTTCAGAAAGGCCTGGAGAAACTTGCATGAACTGATGCTGAGTGAAATGAGCAGGACTGGGAGATCATTGTATACTTCAACAACAATACTGTATGATGATCAATTCTGATGAATGTGGCCCTCTCCAACAATGAAATTAACCAAATGAATTCTAATAGAGTAGTAATGAACTGAACCAGCTACACACAGCGAAAGAACTCTGGGAGATGACTATGCCATAGAATTTCCAATCCCTCTAATTTCGTCCACCAGCATTTTGGATTTCCTTCACAGGCTAAATGTATACTATTTCAAAGTCCGATTCTTTTTGTTCAGCAAAACAATTGTTTGTTCATGTATACATATATTGTATTTAATTTATACTCTAACATATTTAACATGTATTGGTTGACCTGACATCTGGGGGGGAGGGGAAAATTGGAACAAATGGTTTGACAATTGTCAATGTTGTAAAATTACCCATACATATATCTGGTAAATAAAAACTGTTAAAAGAAAATGGGTCTCGAAGATGGCAGAGAAGAAACACACGACTCTGTGAACGTCCTTACTTCCTCACAACCAATTAGATAAATCAGCCTCAGAAATAGCTCTGGACTGATAGATACCACAAGGACTGGAAGCACGACTTACCAGCTGAAGAGAATCTGGAGTTTCAACAGAAAAGGTCAGTTCCCAGGGGAGGAAGAAGAGAGGCCAGCACAGATGGCTGGGTGCTAGCACACTGCGCCTATCACACTGGGAAGGCTCTGGGATCAGAGAAGCCACTGAGATAAAGGAATCTGGACAGGCTGTTAGCTCTTTTCTGCTTATAATATAGCAGTTCAGAAGAGAAATCTAAACTACTTTAAAAATTCAGATAGATTAGATTTTCCCGGATCCTGGGGGTGACTCAGCAGATCTTGGCACCGGGGGGTGTGGCCCCTAGCTCCCACCTGAGACTAGTTAAAAGAATGAGAAGTGGACGGATACAGCCCAAGGCAACACACACTGCGTAGCTCAGCTGGAGGGTGTGGAACTCAGCTCCGGAAGTCCCAGAGAAGCGGAACCTTTGAACTAGGGACCTTGGTTTCTGGCAGACACTTCCAGTTTGAGTGCAGGGGCTTTTCACATCACCTGCTGCAGTCATCCACGCCCCACCGGGACGCATAGGCTGGGCTTTGTGCCATCTTTACTGTTCAATCTCAAACCTCAGGGAAGCAGCTAGAACACAACGCCCTCAAGGCACAGCAGTGCTAGTCACCTCTGAGGCACTTCCAGGGAGGGGGTGGGGAACTCTCTCCCAGAGCTCTCTCTTAGCTCAGGCACAAGAGCCACTGCATCCATCCGGTCTGGGAGGAAGCTGGTAAAGAAGTAAATAAATTTCCTACCCCAGGGACAGACCTCAAAAGATTTTTTAAGTATGAACAAAAAAGCCAGAAAAATTATAGATTCCTTCTACACAGAGAAAGAGCGGGTATCCAACCCCGAGGAAGTTAACAGCAGAGAGTCAGCAGATAACAACCTAAAGGGGAACGATTCCTGCCCCCCATCACATAACTCTCTCCCAGAAGAGACGATTAAAAAGTTAAGAGAGTTTGAAGAAAAATGGGGAAAGGAAAGGGAAGCTATGATAGAGAATAACAATGTCCTGAAATTAGAGTTGGAAAAAATAAAGAATTCACAGGAGATGCAGGGAAACAAAATTTGTGAATTAGAAAAGGTTAAAAAATCACAGGAAAGTAGGATTTCTGAATTGGAAAAGATAAAAAAGTCTCAAGAAAATAGAATTTCTGAATTGGAAAAAGAAAATAATTCTCAAAAAAAATTAGGGAAATGGAAAAAAATTCAATAGAGCAAAATAATTCATTTAAAAATGAAATTGGGCATTTACAAAAAGAACTAAAAACTGTGAAAGAAGAAAATAACTCCGTAAAAGTCAGGATGGAACAAATAGAAATGAATGATTCACAGAGAACCCAAGAATCAGTCAAACAAAACAAAAAAAATGAGAAGCTGGAGAACAAAGTCAAATACTTCCTGGGAAAATCTATAGACCTGGAAAATAGATCTAGGAGAGATAATCGGCGGATCATTGGACTTCCAGAAAACTATGACCAAGAAAAGAGCCTAGATTCTATTTTACAGGAAATTATCAAAGAGAACTGTCCAGAGATAATAGAAACAGAAGGGAAAGTAGATGTGGAAAGAATTCATCAAAATCCTTCTGAAATAGACCCAAAAAAAGAACACCACGGAATATTGTGGCTAAGCTGCAAAATTGCCACACAAAGGAGAAAATCTTGCAAGCAGCTAGAAAAAAACAATTTAAATACCAAGGTGCCACAATAAGGGTCACTCAAGATCTGGCTGCCTCCACATTAAAAGATAGAAGGGCCTGGAACCTGATATTCCGTAAGGCAAAAGATCAAGGACTGCAAACCAAGAATGAACTACCCAGCTAAGTTTAGCATCTTTTTCCATGGAAGAAGATGGTCATTCAATGAAATAGAGGAATTCTATATGTTTCTAAGAAAAAAACCAGACTTAAACAAAAAATTTGATCTACATCCACAAGACTGAAGAGAAACAGAAAAAGGTACACAGAACCCTTAAGAACTGTAACTCTGTTATGGGTATATAAAAAGTACTCAAGGATAATTTGATTTTACTGATATAAAAGAAAAAAAGGGGGGTGTAGTAAAGGGAAGGAGGTCGTTTCAGAAAAAGGGGAAGGAATGATAAAAAGAGGGAAACTACATCCCAGGAAGAGGCATAGAAAATACACCATATCTGAGGGAATTTAGTGAGGGGGAGAATCATTGTGTGAATCTTACTCTCATCAGGAGAGGCTCAAAGAGTAAATAATTAATATTTTTTTTTCAGAGAATTTTCTCTCACCTCATTAAAAGGGGGGAGAGAAAAATGGAAAAGGAAAAGGAGAATAAGTGAAGGGACTTGGAGGGAGGGGGGAGGGATACTAAAAAAAAAGGGGAGGGTTGCGCGTCAAAAGGGGGGTCTGTAAATTAAATATCGGGGAGGGGGATCAGGGGGGTCAAGGGAAAAAGCATAATATGGGGATAATATGATGGCAGGAAATACAGAATTAGTAATTTTAACTGTAAATGTGAATGGGATGAACGATCCCATCAAACGGAGACGGATAGCAGATTGGATCAAAAATCAGAACCCTACAATATGTTGTCTGCAGGAAACACACTTAAAGCATGGAGATACATACAGAGTAAAGGTAAAAGGTTGGAACAGAGCCTATTATGCTTCAGGTAAAGCCAAAAAAGCAGGGGTAGCTATCCTTACCTCAGATCAAGCAAAAGCAGAATTTGATCTAGTTAAAAAAGATAAGGAAGAAAACTATATCCTGCTGAAAGGTAGCATAAATAATGAAGCCATATCAATACTAAACATTTATGCACCAAGTGGTATAGCATCTAACTTTCTAAAGGAAAAGTTAAGAGAATTGCAAGAAGAAATAGACAGTAAAACTATAATAGTGGGAGATCTCAACCTTGCACTCTCAGATTTAGACAAATCAAACCACAAAACAAATAAGAAAGAAATTAAAAAAAGTAAATAGAACATTAGAAAAACTAGGTATGATAGACCTTTGGAGAAAACTGAATGGCAATAGAAAGGAATATACTTTCTTCTAAGCAGTTCATGGATCCTATACAAAAATAGACCATATATTAGGACATAAAGATCTCAAAATTAAATGTAGGAAGGCAGAAATAAAAAATGCCTTCTTCTCAGATCACAATGCAATAAAAGCTACATTCAGTAAAAAGTTAGGGGTAAATAGACCAAAAAGTAATTGGAAAATGAACATCTAATCTTAAAGAATGACTGGGTGAAACAGCAAATTATAGAAACAATTAATAATTTCACCCAAGATAATGACAATGATGAGACATCATACCAAAATCTGTGGGATGCAGCTAAAGCAGTAATAAGGGGAAATTTTATATCTTTAGAGGCTTATTTGAAGAAAATAGAGAAAGAGAAGATTAACGAATTGGGCTTACAACTTAAAAGGCTAGAAAAAGACCAAATTATAAACCCCCAACCAAAAATTAAACTTGAAATACAAAAATTAAAAGGAGAAATCAATAATATTGAAAGTAAAAAAAAAACTATTGAATTAATAAATAAAAGCAAGAGTTGGTTTTATGAAAAAGCCAATAAAATAGATAAACCTTTGGTAAATTTGATCAGAAAAAAGAAAGAGGAAAATCAAATTGTTAGTCTTACAAATGAAAAGGGAGATCTTTCCACCAATGAAGAGGAAATTAGAGAAATAATAAGGAGTTACTTTGCCCAACTTTATGCCAATAAATTTGATAACTTAAGTGAAATGGATGACTTCCTCCAAAAATATAGGCTCCCTAGATTAACAGAGGAGGAGATAAATTGCTTAAATAGTCCCATTTCAGAAAAAGAAATAGAACAAGCTATTAATCAACTCCCCAGGAAAAAATCCCCAGGACCAGATGGATTCACATGTGAATTCTACCAAACATTTAAAGAACAATTAGCCCCAATGTTATATAAATTATTTGAAAAAATAGGGGATGAAGGAGTCCTACCAAACTCCTTTTATGACACAGACATGGTACTGATACCTAAACCAGGTCGATCGAAAACTGAGAAAGAAAATTATAGACCAATTTCCTTAATGGATATTGATGCTAAAATCTTAAATAAGATATTAGCAAAAAGACTTCAGAAAATCATCTCCAGGATAATACACTATGATCAAGTAGGATTTATTCCAGGAATGCAGGGCTGGTTTAATATTAGGAAAACTATTAATATAATTGACCATATTAATAATCAAATTAATAAGAACCATATGATCATCTCAATAGATGCAGAGAAAGCATTTGACAAAATCCAACATCCATTCATACTAAAAACTCTTGAGAGTATAGCAATAAATAGACTATTCCTTAGAATAATCAGGAGCATATATTTAAGACTGTCAGTAAGCATAATATGCAATAGAAACAAACTGCAACCTTTCCCAGTAAGATCAGGAGTGAAACAAGGTTGCCCACAATCACCATTACTGTTCAATATAATACTAGAAACACTAGCCTCAGCAATAAGAGCTGAGAAAGAGATTCAAGGAATTAGAGTAGGAAATGAGGAAATCAAACTATCACTTTTTGCAGATGACATGATGGTATACTTAGAGAACCCCAAAGAGACTGCTAAAAAGCTACTAGAAATAATTCAAAATTCAGCAAAGTGGCAGGATACAAAATAAATCCACATAAATCCTCAGCATTTTTATATATCACTAACAAAATGCAACAGCAAGAGATACAAAGAGAAATTCCATTCCAAACAAATGTTGAGAGTATAAAGTATTTGGGAATCCATCTACCAAAGAAAAATCAGGAATTATATGAGAAAAATAACAAAACACTTGCCACAAAAATAAAGTCAGATTTAAATAATTGGAAAGACATTCAGTGCTCTTGGATAGACTGAGCGAATATAATAAAGATAACAATACTCCCCAAACTAATCTATTTATTTAGTGCTATACCAATCAGACTCCCAAGATACTATTTCAATGACCTAGAAAAAATAACAACAAAATTTATATGGAAGAATAAAAGGTCGAGAATTGCAAGGGAACTAATGAAAAAAAAAAAAAACTCAGAGGAAGGTGGTCTAAGTGTACCTGATCTAAAGCTATATTATATAGCAGCAGTCACCAAAACCATTTGGTATTGGCCAAGAAATAGACTGATAGATCAGTGGAACAGATTAGATACAAAGGACAAAAAAGGGTACATCTATAGCAATCTAATCTTTGACAAACCCAAAGATACCAACATTAGGGATAAAAATTCATTATTTGGAAAAAAACTGTTGGGAAAACTGGAAATTAATATGGCAGAAATTAGACATGGATCCACACTTAACACCATATACCAAGATAAGATCAAAATGGGTGCATGATTTAGATATAAAGAGTGAGATCATAAATAGATTAGAGGAACAGAGAATAGTCTATGTCTCAGACCTGTGGAGGAGGAAGGAATTTATGACCAGAGGAGAACTAGAGATCATTATTGATCACAAAATATAAGATTTTGATTACATCAAACTAAAAAGTTTCTGTACAAACAATACTAATGCAAACAAGATTAGAAGGGAAGTAACAAATTGGGAAAATATTTTTAAAAGGAAAGGTTCTGACAAAGGTCTCATTTCCAAAATATATAGAGAACTGACCCTAATTTATAAGAAACCGAACCATTCTCCAGTTGATAAATGGTCAAAGGATATGAACAGACAATTCTCAGATGAAGAAATTGAAACCATATCCACTCACATGAAAGAGTGTTCCAAATCACTACTGATCAGAGAAATGCAAATTAAGACAACTCTGAGATACCACTATACACCTGTCAGATTGGCTAAGATGACAGGAACAAATAATGATGAATGTTGGAGGGGATGTGGGAAAACTGGGACACTAATACATTGCTGGTGGAGTTGTGAAAGAATCCAGCCATTCTGGAGAGCAATTTGGAACTATGCCCCAAAAGTTATCAAACTGTGCATACCCTTTGACCCAGAGTGCTACTACTGGGCTTATATCCCAAAGAAATACTAAAGAGGGGAAAGAGACCTATATGTGCCAAAATGTTTGTGGCAGCTCTTTTTGTTGTAGCTAGAAACTGGAAGATGAATGGATGTCCATCAGTTGGAGAATGGTTGGGTAAATTATGGTATATGAAGGTTATGGAATATTATTGCTCTGTAAGAAATGACCAGCAGGAGGAATACAGAGAGGCCTGGAGAGACTTACATCAACTGATGCTGAGTGAAATGAGCAGAACCAGAAGATCACTGTACACTTCAACAACAATACTGTATGAGGATGTATTCTGATGGAAGTGGAAATCTTCAACATAAAGAAGAGCCAACTCACTTCCAGTTGATCAATGATGGACAGAGGTAGCTACACCCAGAGAAGAAACACTGGGAAGTGAATGTAAATTGTTAGCACTAATATCTGTCTGCCCAGGTTACATGTACCTTCGGAATCTAATGCTTATTGTGCAACAAGAAAATGGTATTTACACACATGTATTGTATCTAGGTTATATTGTAACACATGTAAAATGTATGGGATTGCCTGTCATTGGGGGGAGGGAGTAGAGGGAGGGGGGGATAATTTGGAAAAATGAATACAAGGGATAATATTATAAAAAATATATAATAATAATTATTAATAATAAAAAAAAGAAAATGGGTCTCCTAAATAGATTTAAAGAAGATTATGAAAGAATACAATTTCTTATTCTGGCATTTGCTATCTCTTTATAAGTTTTATTTTCCATTTAGAGATTATATAGAGATGAAAGAAGTTACATATATTCTCTTATATATTATAATTGCAATCTAAAGAGCTACCACCATATGGGTGGTATAGCTTTAAGAGTAACTCCATTTATTCGAATACTCACTTCTTACTTTTTAATTAAGGGAAGGTGCCCTTGCTATCTTTGTTTCTATATCATAAATTTAACTTATGTCAGTAACAGGATTTGAAGATTTAGAACTAAATGTGGTTTAATAGATAATATAGTCTTACCATTTTGACTTATTGTTGCAATGACTTGCCCAAGACCATACAAGTAGTGAGTAGCAGATCTGAGTCTTCTGACTCCAAATCTTTTTGGATTTTGGATATATTTTTCACAACCTTACCTTTCAGAAGGGACTCACTTCTTTTTCCCCAATTTTTTAAAATTACAAAACTTGAAACATAGTATACATAGTACATACACATTTTGTATTTGATATGTTTCATACTTTACCTTGGACAAGGGATTCATCTCCAACTATAAAGCCACTGATATTTGAATTTGATTATTCTTAGTTAGACTGGACCTTAGAAAACACTCATTCTATTCCTGAGAGTATACTCACACAGTGGAAACAACTGAGTAAAAGATGCCCAGTGTCCCAACTCTGATACAAAGCTGTATTCATGCTTCAAAAATTTTCTTTCTCTTCCTTTCTCTCTGTATCTCTTTGACTCCATCTCCGTCTCTATATACACACACAAATATATATGCATATACATGTGTGGATTGCTAAACATATGTTTTGGACAAACGCATATTAACATACATGTAAGACACACCTGCATATTACCTACATGTGTATATGAACACATATGTGTATATATTTATATGCATGTGATATGTATGTATTTGACAGAGAATGTACAAGAAAAAATAATTGATCTCATAATTGGGCAGAGACGACAGGATTATCTGTTTGAAATGTCTTGAGTGTTTTAAATGGCACTAAACTTTTCCTTGAAATAAAGGCTCATCATATAATTTAACACCAATATTATGGTGATAACCTATGACCTATAACTATCATATTTTACTTGGGTCTCTGAAGAATTCTAGTTACAGATCACCCAAAAGCTAATGGATAATCACATAGTGTGAATAGTATGTAACACATTACCAATCAAGAAATATGCAAGGCAGGTAGTTTAAAAGAACGAAAAGAGATTTAATTTGTACCTTAAGAAATGGGCCAGTCATATATTTTGAGTCATAGCTAACTAATGAATCAGTACATATACCAAGCAATATCAAAAGTACTTTAAGAAAACATCTCCCATCTCTGAATCCTGGTCATGTAAGTAGACAAAGATTAAGTGACTATTTGAAGAAGGTCACATGACTAGTAAGATTCTTAGGCTAGATTTAATAGTGTTACATAAAACAGTTAAAATGGCATTAAAGGAAACAAATAGAAACAAGTCCATGCTGGAAGAGACATAATTGGGAAGGTATTAAAGAGTTCTCATGGTATCCAAAAGAGGAAATTGAACTAGGTGTTGGAAAAATATCATAACAGTTTTTACTACTACAAAAGAAAGATTGATGAATATCAATAGAAAAAAAATTTATGTCTTCTTTTTTATTTTGTACTCTTTAGGAAGTTTTACTTTGTAAACTTTCATCAAGGGTGTCTGAAGATTTATAAAACATAACCATAAAGAGTGGAGAACATTTCATTTTTTTCTTTTCCTCTGAATATTCATTTGAACCTACAATTACTAGGTTGATTTCCTACTTTTTTTAGTAAAACAATATGCAGTATTAATAACTCATTAATCAATCAACAAATATTTATTAAATCTTTTCTATGTTCCAAGTTCTATGTTATGTACTAGAAATGAAGAGAAAAAAGCTGAAGTGATTGTGTTTTATAAGTATTGAGGTTATTCTTGGTGAAAGTTTGAGAAGAGAATAGGATGGCTTTCACAAATAATATGCTACATCTGGTCATAACTATATAGTTACTCATTTAACAAGAAATATACAGAATGATTTGTCATTGTGTTTATTATTTGTTGAATATCTTTTGGTCTCTCTATCTCTATTTCTGTCTCTATCTCTCTCGTTCTCTCTTTGATAAAATTTTTACCCTAAAGAAAAATGTACCTCAAAAACTGTCCTCCCAACACATATTAAAATCTAACATTGAACTGAAATATGTGACAACAGAAATAGTTTTGTTCAGTGATTTTCTCAATATAAATATTAAGTGTTGCATGAAAGGGGGAAGCTTATCCTCCCTGCATTTTTTAGATACTGTTGTACAGACTGCATAGCTCAGGAGATAAATTGAAGAGTTCTTCCAGCTATTTCTGTGTGTGAATAATACTATTCTGATTGAATCCAAATTCAAATAATTACCAAATCTCATATACATATATGCATTTAATAGACACATAAACATAAGGCATATGTTATTCTATATAAACATTAGAAAAAATAAGGAAATAACAATACCTTTTGCCAAGACTCTGCTAGGCATTTTGTATAGACAGGCCATAGAGATAATCTATACATAAATAAATAAACAAACAAACAAATAAATAAATAAGCAGATAAATAAATGAATGAATGAATGTATATATCTCAGAAAATTATTGTAGCTTTCCAGTAAAATGGCCTCAGAATGGAAAAGAATGAAGATAGTACTTTTCTTTGAAACAAAAACTCCTTTTTGTAATACATAGTATTTTCCGCAATTATGCCAAATTACTCCAAAAATATATATACTATTTTAGAAATTTATTTCGGGGAAAAGAAAAAGACCAGTCATGTTGTGTAAGAAAGAAAGCTTCTAATGGAAAGATTTCATACTTCTCCAGAATCTGTGCCATATCGAGACTTAAAAGAAGGGACTTGACATATTCAACAGATGCCATGTGGAGGCTTAATGGGAAAACATGACTTAGAATTACACGAATTAAAAAAAAAAAAAAAAAAAAAAAAGGATGGTTTGAGATCCACACCTTTGGAAATAAAAGATTCATTGCTGTATTAAATTACATTTTTATAATCCATCTTTTGCAATGCCAAAGAGTAATGACCAGAATGGGAATGGATGGGTATAATAACATCTTAACTAACCAGGGTTTTAAGAGCATTCCTTGAATTCTTGAAGTCTTGCATTTGGCTTGCTATTGGCTATTCAAAGTGCCCAAGTGCACACAATATTGAAATATAGATGGCAGTATAACAGTGAAATGGAAGAGAAGGATCTTAACTACTCAGTGAGACATAAATATAATGAGATGAATAAGCTATGTATTTACAAAGTTTCCAATTATTACATTGAATTTTAGTTAGCAATTTTTTTTGATCACCTAATATGTGCAAGGCATTATTTTAGATTTATAATCTAGACAAGTAGGATGTGTTGTATCTGGAATGGTGCCTATTTCTTTGAATGATTAAACAAAGAAACATATAAATAAAAAAATAAAGAAACAACAAACAGGTAAGAAATTTTGATTCAGATCACACAGCTAATTAGTACAGAGCATTCTCTAGAACTCAGGTCTTCACTCCCAGGGTAGCTTCAATTCCTATTCAATTCCTAGGCAATATTGTTGCCTTGTTTTCTGGCAAGCTTTTTATTTAAATATTTATTTCACTTACATATTGAAATAATCCATTCTCAAATGTTTTGTTTTACAGAGCAAGAATCCTAAGAAATATGATCCATAGAAACAGTACAGAAGCATTGAAAAGAGATATTCTATGTTTGGTATTTAACTCTATAAGAATTTTCATTACCAGAAAATTTAAGTTGCCTAATACTAAAACTTTAACATTGGAAAAAATGTTTTTAAAAAGAGGAGCTTATTACTTCTAGGATGGCAGAGTGAAGTAAAAAATATGCTCAAGTTTTCCCAGTTTCCCTTGAAAAACACATGAAACCAAGCCTCTGAACAGAGTTTGATGGATTGAAATCACTCTCCTGTCCAAGATAGAATAGAAGAATTTCAAGAAAGGTTAGTCTCACCAGAATGAAAAGGGTGTTTAGCCCCCATCAGATGTTGTCCTGGAAAACCAGTAAAAAGGTCTTAATCATAGCAGATTATCAACTGAGACCCTCAGTTTCAGATTTATGGGACACCATCCAATCCCAGAGTGGAAGGCAAATTGCTAGCCCAGGAAATCAGGCTGTTGCCTAAATAGAAGCAATAGAAGCTATCACTTCTGTGAACAAAGTGGCAAATACAAGGGACTTGTGCTCAAAAACAAGGCTCAGAGCTGCACAAGATACTTGGGACAGTGCCTCCTATATCTCAGGAGAAGAGGTTGATATTAAAAGTTATAAAATAGGAAAAAAGAAAGAAAGGAAGGAAGGAAGGGAGGGAGGAAGGGAGAGAGGGAGGGACGGAGGAAGGAAGGAAGGAAGGAAGGAAGGAAGGAAGGAAGGAAGGAAGGAAGGAAGGAAGGAAGGAAGGAAGGAAGGAAGGAAGGAAAGAAAAAGAAGGTATTGGAGAGAAAGGGAGGCAGAAACAAGAGAGGAAGGAAAGAAGGAAGGAAAGAAAAGGAGGAATTGGAGAGAAAGGGAGGCAGAAATACTAGAAGAAAGGGGTAATAAGGATGATAGAAGGAAGGGCTACTTTAGGGCAGTGTGGGTTAGAAAGCACTAAATAGGGAGAGTGGAAAGAGAACAGAAGTATATACATGGGAGAAAATAGGATGGAGAGAAATACACAGCTGTTAATCATAACTGTGAATATGAATGGGATGAACTTTTCCATAAAACAGAAGCAGTGGATTAAAAAATAGAATCCTATATTATGTTGTTTACAAGAAACACATTTGAAATAGTTATATACATATGAGTAAGAGTAAAAGGATGGAGCAGAATTTGTTATGCTTCAGCTGAAGTAAAAAAAAAAAAAGCAGGGATAGCAATTCTGATCTCAGATAAAGTAAAAGCAAAAATAGATCTAATTAAAAGAGATAAGGAAAGAAATAATATTTTGTTAAAGGCCATCATAGACAATGAAGTAGCATTGATACTAAATGGAAATGCATCAAGTGGTATAGAATCCAAATTCTTAGAGAAGAAGTTAAACCATTTACAGGAAGAAATAGGGAGCAAAACTCTACTGGTGTGGTGCCTTCAACTTCCCCCTCTCAGAATTAGATAAATCTAATCACAAAATCGTCATGAAAGAAACTAGGGAAGTTAATAGAATCTTAGAAAACTTAGATAAGATAGATCTCAGGAAAACACTGCATAGGAATAGCAAGGAATATACCTTTTTCTCAGCAGTACATTGCACTTACAAAAATATTGACCATATATTAGGGGATAAAAAATTTCACAATCAAATGCAGAAAGACAAAAATAGCAAAGGCTTCCTTTAAATATCATGATGCAATAAAAATTGCATTCATTTAAGGGCCAAAAGAAGAAAGACTAGAAACCAATTGGATATTAATTAATCTAATTCTATAGAATGAGTGGGTCAAACAACAAATGATAGAAACAATCAATGATTTCATCCAAGAAAATGACAATAATGAAACAACATGCCAAAACCTTTGGGATGCAGCCAAAGTATTTCTTAGAGAAAATTTTATGTATCCAAATAGTTATAAAATAAAGGAAAAAAATGAATTATGCATTTATTATAAAGTAAAAAATCTCAAAATAGAAAAAAATTAAAAGACTCCAATTAAATGCTGAATTAGAAATTTTAAAAATCAAAGATTAACAAAATTGAAACTAAGAAAACTATTGAACTAATGAGCCAATCTAAGAGTTAGTTTTATGAAAAAAAAAAAACAAACCAACAAAATACATACTTTTGCTTAATTTGATTTAAAAAAAGGCAAAAAGAAACAAAAAATTTACCAGCATCAAAAATGAAAAAGATAAACTTTCCCCCAATCAAGAAGAAGTTAAAGTAATAATTAGGAGGTATTTTGCCCAACTGTAGGTTAATAATTCTGACAATCCAATTGAAATGGATAAACAAATATTTAAAAAATATAATTGCCAATATTAACAGAAGAGGAAATAATTTAATAACTTCATTTTAGTAAAAGAAATTAAACAAACCATCAATGAACTCCTCAGAAACAATCTTCAGAACCAGATGGATTTCAAAGTGAATTCTACCAAACATTTAAAGAACAAATAATTCCAATCCTATGTAAATTATTTGGAAAAATATGCAAAGAAATCCTGCCAAATTCCTTCTATGACCTAAATATGGTTCTGATACATAAACCAGAAAGACCTAAACAGAGAAAGTAAACTACAAACCCATCTTCCAATATTGATGCAAAATTTTAAAATAAAAATTAGCAAAGAGATAACAATAATTTATCAGCAAAATAATATACTATAACCAAGCAGGATTTATAATAGGAATATAAGGAAAATTATTGTTATAATTGATCATTTCAATAGTAAAACTAGCAAATTACATGATATTGTCAATAGATGTAGAAAAAGTTTTTGATGAAATACAACATCCATTCCTATTAAAAATACTAGAGAGCATAGTAATAAATGAAGTTTTTTTTTTTAAATGAAAAGCAGCATCTAACTAAAATCATCAGCAAACATTAGTTGTAATGGGCAGAAGCTGGACACATTCCCTATAAAATCAGGGCTGAAACAAGGATGCCCATTATCACCATAATTATTCATAATTGTACTAGCAATAAGAAAAAAAAAAAGAAATTAAAGCACTTAGAATAGTCACCATTATTCAATATTATATTAGGAATGTTGGCATTAGCAATAAGAAAAAATAAATGAAAGAAATTGGAAGAAGAAATACAAGCTGTAAAATAAACCAATACAAATCATTAGCATTTCTGCATTTTCCTAACAAAACCTAATAATAAGAGATAGAAAGAAAAATTCCATTTAAATTAGTGCAAAGTGAAATATTTGGGTATCTACCTGACAAGATAAACCCAGGAACACAATTACAAAAACACTTTTCACACAAATAAAGTCATATCTAAATAATTAAAAAAATATCAGTTGTTCATGCATAGGACAAGCTAATATCACAAAAATCACAATTCCACTTAAATTGGTCTATCTATTCAGTGCTATACCAATCAAACTGCCAAAAATTATTTGATAGAACTAGAAAAAAAATCACAAAAGTTATCTGGAAGAAGAAAAGCTTCAGAATTTGAATGGAATTAATGAAAAAAAATACATAGAATCGTGGCCTAACAAAATTTATCATAAAGACCTAAAAATCTATTATAAAGCAGCAATCCTCAAAAGAACATAATGTGAAATAGAGGAGTAGATCAGTGGAATAGGTTAGAAACACCTGATACAATAACCAATGACTATAGCAATCTAGAATTTGATAAACCCCAAAACTTCAGTTTCTGGTAAGAACTTATTATTTCACAAAAAATTGCTAGGAAAACTGAAAAATAATATGTCAGAAATCAGCATAGACCTACATCTCATACCCCATATCAAAATAAGTTCAAAATCTATACATTAATTAGGCATAAAGGATGATAAAATAAGCAAATTAGGAGAACAACGGATAATTTACCTATCAGACCTTTGAATAAGAGGGATTTATGGCCAAGGAAGAACTAGAAAACATTATGAAATGCAAAATGGTCAACTTTGATTACATCAAATTAAAATTTTTGCACAAACAAAACCAACACAGCCAAGATTAGATGAGAAGTAGAAAGTTGGGAAAAAAGAAAATTAAGTCAATTTTTCTGATAAAAGCCTTTTTTCTAAAATATATAAAGAAGTCAAATTTATAAGAACATGTCATTCCTCAACTGATAAATGGCCAAACTATATGAACATTTCAGATGAAGAAATTGAAGCCAAATATAGTAATCTGAAAAGAATTCTTTAAATCATCAGTGATTAGAGAAATGCAAATTAGAACAAGTTTGAAGTACCAACTTACCCCTCTCAGCTTGACTAAGACAGGAAAAAAATAATGATAAATGTGGATTTGTGAACCGATCCAACCATTCTGGAGAGCAATTTGGAATGATGTCCAAAAGCCTACCTTTTGAACCAGCAGTGCCATTACTACTTCCTTTTTTCTCTTTCTTTTTAGTTAAAACACTACAGAAAACTAACTTTTTCAAAAATCATTATAGCTAAGTCAACCCACATTATAGAGTCAGGAAGATAAAATAAAGACAAATTTCACATAGTCACTGATGTTAACAAATATATTGAAGGTCCCTTTCAATTCTCAACCTGTACTTCTGGCTCAAGCTAGACTGATAATTATTATTCTAGTATAATAACTGTGATCTCAACTAATAATTGATAATGGGATGATTTAACCAATAAATAATGATAATTTATTCCCTCAGAAAAATGCAGTAATTACATGCTTAGCAATAAAAAAAATTAAGTAGGCATAAAGTTTTTATGTAAAATTAAATAAATTAAAAATTAATTAAAATAAAATAAATATAGTTAGAGATAGAAAGAGATAGAAATAAAGATGGAGATGAGATATAGGTGTAGGTATCTAATATATGGAAAGGTATGTTACTGTGTTAAATGCCCATGATTTAAAAATGAATCATTCCCCATCTTTAAGAAGATCATGTTCTACTTAGTGAAACATGAATATAGATTTTTTTCTCAGATATAACCTCTGATTTCATTGACACTCACAAGATGTCACTTTCCCTATTAATGCAGATGTAAGTATAGCAATATTCAATTATCATATACATGTATATACATATATACATATGTCTATGTATACTTATGTAGCTTTAGATGTAGTGCCATAAAATTGGACATTCTTTAAGGATCATGTTGATCAGATAACTTACTGAAGCAGGACCTGCTCTGAAGCATGTGATAAAAAATCTCACATAATGGCTGTTCAGTGAATGGAATGGAGTTGCAGGTGCATTGGACATGAAGGATGGTCCCCAGGGTACCAATATAAGCAGCTTTGCATGTATCATCTGCTGAGCAAGTTATATCTTCCTTATTGAAGGTATTAATGCAAGTCTCATCAAAATAGCATTTTTCAGTGACATGACGCCAACATTTTGATTGAAATGTTTCATAGTAGCTTCTGGTAAGAAAAAAATCAAGAATATTTATTGGCTATTCACATAAATTCAATTCAATTCAACCAACCAATCGATAATAATTTCTTAAACATTTATTTCTGTTATAGGTACTATGCTAATTAAAAGACAAACAAACAAACAATTAAATACCTATGTGAAAGATACTGTTTTACATGCTGGTGATTAAAAAGCAGGGAAAATCAACATTCTTCAACCTCAAAGAATTCACATTCTATTTAGGTAAATAATTTATATAATGATAATTTTTCAAAAGAGGACTTTTGATTTAACTGGTGTAAGAAGATCATATATTATGTTCCCTACTAATATAAATTAGTTGTTCAGTGCTGCTGTTTGATTCTTCAGAAACTCAACTGGTATTTTATTGGCCAAGCTACTAAGATGGTTTGCTATTTCTTTCTCCAGATCATTTTACAAATGAGGCAAATAGAGTTAAGTGTCTTTCTTAGGATCACATGGTTAGTTTCTAAGGTCAGATTTGATGTGTCTTCCTTGTTGGAGCTATTGCACTCCATCCAAGCTCCCCAATCCAGATTAATACTTGTTCTTAATTAATCCTTTCAGAATTGCCAACATTAGAGAATTAAGTCTTTAACTAATATGCCCAGGCTCACACAACCAGGATGGAATAGAGCTATATATTTTTAATCTAGGTTTTCTTGACTCTAAGACCAGCCCTATATCCACTAAGTTTTACTACTAAATAAGTTAAAATAAAATATATATACAAAGAAGTTGCCAAGAAGATTTAAGTAGACAGGGCGCTAACAATTTGATAGGGAAAAGGGAATTAGAATGTTCCTCAAGTAGGAAGGAACATTTGAGCTGAGCCTTGAAGGGAGTTAGAGTTTTCATGAAGCATAGATAAAGGAGAAACAAAAGAATTGCAGATATGGAAATCATCTGAAAATGAAATATTTGGCACAATGAAGAATAAGTAGTCCAAGTTAACTTGAATAAAGAATACATTAAAAGACAATACAAAATCTTATTTTGTACCACTAGGTTTGTATCACCTTCATTTATTTTTCCTGAAAACTAATTTAAAATAGATTGCAAGGAACAGCTAGGTGGCACAATGTATAGAGCACCAGCCCTGAAGTCAGGAGGACCTGAGTTCAAATCTGGACTCAGACACTTAACACTTTCTAGCTGTGTTACCCTGGGCAAGTCACTTAACCCCAATTTCCTCAACAACAACAAAAAATATATAGTATGCAGAAATCTAGGAACTTCTTTCATTTTAAGTGGAAGGTAAACTTATATGGAAATTACCTCCAATAGAAAAAAGAAGAGATTCTGTTTTTGGTTAAACATAGATATTAATTCTCTTTCACTTTTACTTCAATTGTGGGTTCACTTGGGGAAATGAAAATTTATAGTATGGCATTAAATACTTTTGATAGCACTATTCTTATGGTAAGCAACCAGCCATTTTCTTACTGAGTTTGGTTTAAGTCATTTAATCCAAATTTCTAGTAAATAAAAAGTAGACAGTTGCCAATTTCCTTCTCTTAGATCCCCATGTCTCAATTAAAATTCACAAAATATTTTTAAGATTCTTAACAGATTTTGATTAAAAGTAAACTTTGAAAAAATCACCAGAACAAAAATGTTTTAGCTATTTGTTATGTTTGCTTTTAAATAAGCCAATAATCTACTATAAAAAATGTTTTGACAATATATTCAATCAATTTTATGGATTTACTCCAATTTTTGGAAACATTTAGGACAAAAGAATATTATTTTTGCAATTTCATCTGCAACATAAAGCTCTCTCTTTATATTTTTATCTACATTTTTAGCCTATCTTTAATAAGTTGAATCATGCCTCCTGGGTAAAATTTTGGGTTATTTATCTTGATACTGCTGGCACACAAATTTAAAATATAACCTCAGAAATTCCCAAAGTATTCAATGCTGAAAGGCATAGTGAATAGAGTGACAGACCTTGAGTCTGGAAGACCCATCTTCCTGAGTTTAAATCTAATTTTAGACACTAGCTGTGTGACCCTGGATTGAAATGGACAAAAGACTGGCCCCCTCATGTCTGGGTCAAGGGGCCTCAGGCTTATAGGAAAATGTTACTTAAACTAAATTAAGGGACGTGTTATGTTCAGACTGGGCCTCATCCCCCAGTTCATGAGACCCTAGACTTTTTGGAAAGTATGTGCCTAACAGAGTCGGGACAACATTGCAAAACATCTCAACAGGTTCTGTTGTGTGCTCACTCACATCCTGACACAGACATTTCCCCATTGTAAATGAGAAACTGTGTCAGTGATTTCCGAAATTTGTAACTGCAAGGCTGTACCAGGATGTGGCAAATCTGCTTAAAAAGTGTACCTCGCTAAAGGTTCGGGGTTGATCTAGTGGGGTCAGTCCCTGGGTGGCTAATAAATGATGCTTTAAATTGAATAATCTGGTCTGAGCTGTCTATCTTGTGTCAGTCCATTTCAAGCAAGTAATTTAACTTTGTTTGCCTTAGTTTCTTCATTTATAAAATGACCTGTAGATGAACATGGTAAATCACTACAATATATTTGCCAAGAAAACTCCAAATGTGGTCTTGAAAAATGAGACATATTTGCAATGACTAAAGAAAAATAAAATTCAATGCTAAAGAACATCTTTAGACTATCTATTTTTCTATCTACCTATGTCATTTTAGAGTTGGTGAGTCAAATCTCCCTCTTCTCCCTTGCGCTATACTTCTCCACCCTCATAATCATGTCCCTCTTCTTTTTCACTCTCTGAATAATATGTGATCCTTTATTAGAGGACTTTTGATCCAATTCCTCTTATCTCTTCCAGAGGTTTGAACATTTAATCATTTCTTTCTTTATTTTAGTTTCAATCCTTCATTAGTCGCTTCTTTTTTTGATAGTTTCCTCCCTTCTTTAATCTTCATGTTTTTTCATTTACTGGTTCCTTACATCCTTCCTATAACTAAATGTATTCTTATTTACCTTTCCCCCTGTCTTTATGTCTAGGGCAATAGTAAGTTTTCAGGGGAGACTTGTTAATTAAAAATCAATTTTGAAAATAATAAAATGATTACAAAATGCTAAATGATATTCATACCATGTTTTATTTTAGATAGTAAGTAAATTATGTTCTGAGTTCAAATCTAATCTCAGACACTTAACACTTCCTAGCTGTGTGACCCTGGGCAAGTCCCTTAACCCCAATTGCCTCAGCAAAAAAATAAATAAATAAATAAATAAATAATAATAATAATAAATAAAAATAAATGATGCTCACTTATGTAAATAAAACCTTAAATTATATTTTTCTGTTGAAATTTCTGGTTCTTAGCAATTAACTTCTATTATATGTTGGGAAGATATGCACTGCCACATTGGACTCCTATTTCCTCTTGTATCATACTTTATATAAGATCAATTTGAGAGAATGTTATCTTGAGAAAGTGAGAAAAACTGTCTCCCCATTCCAAGCCCCTCAAGCAGGTTAGAAAACTTGCTTGTGTTTTTTCATCCTGTGAAAGATTTACTATCATAAGGGTTCCTGTGGAAGAAATATAATCATAGAGTATTTTCCCACCTAGACCCTGAAAGGTGTTATACTCTGTCTTCATTTAAAAGGTCTCCTGTTATTGAGTCTTTGCAGTAGGAGTCCCAACTGCTATTCTCATTCCCAGTTTCATTTAAAGGGACCAATTTTATACTCACTAATTGAAAATATAGCATCCATATTGATATATACTATTTGAGGTACTAATTTAGGATGAGGGACTGACATTTGATCTTTATAAACTTTTTTAAGATTACAATATGCAATCATATTAGTCATAGTTCCACATTAGCCATTTGATAAAAGAAGAATCAGAATAAAAAGGAAATAACATGAAAAAGAAAAAAAAATAAAATAAAAAATAAAAGTGAAAATAGTATGCTTCAATCTGTATTCACACTTTGTAGTTCTTTCCTCTGGATGTGGATAGTATTGTTATCCTATTTCACTTAATAATTGTTTGTTTCAGTCATTTCCTGTCCCACTGTAATTTAAGCATAAAATATATCTGACAGTTTATCAAATTGATATATGCCTGTTTATTTTCTGGTGCAGTGAGGATGAATTGATTCTGCTTATCTCTCCTCTTTTTCAGTATCCATTCAATATACCTACTTCTAGTACACATCTTGTATTGGATCTTTTGGAGTCTAGGAAAGACACTCATATGTCTTTTTCATCTTCTTTCAATTTTCCACCTCCTTCTTTGGCAGCTGGACCAGGTTGTACAAATTAATCTGAAGTTTCTTCAAGACTCTTAACAGCAGAAGTGACACCTTTTACTAAGACTTGAAACACAAGCAAGAATGGAGTGTCAACCCTGCCTCAGTCACTAAGGTGCATATTCCTATTATATTTATAAAATGTTTTCCTAGAATTAACCATGTGAAGTAACTGATGCAAATTCCTATTTTATAAATAAATAGAAGTGAGGGAATTAGAGAGGAGAAGAAGAGAGATTCCTTTTTAAGGAATATGTGACAATCATGGGTATGCCACAAGCAATAAAAACAGATAATGAACCTGCATATACTTCTAAACATTTTGCACACTTTTGTGCACAGTATAAGATTTTACACACTACTGGCAAACCCTTTAATCCTCAAGGACAGGCCATTGTAGAGAGGAGAAACAGAGACATCAAGACACTTCTTCAAAAACAAAAGAAAGGGGGTAACCCTAGAGAACTTCTAAATTTAGTTCTTTATACAATTAACTTCTTGATTTTTGACAAAGTTCACTGGCTCCAGCAGACAGGTTTTATAACCCACCAGAAAGGCAGTGTCCAGTGCAAGTAGCTCCACTATCTTTAGATAATCAGCAGGTGATGTGGAGAGATCAGAAAGTGGTGAATGGAAGGTTAACTGCTTGGGAGAGAGGGTTTGCTTATATCTCTACAGATGAAGAAGGAATCAGATGGGTGACAACAAGCCAAATTCGCCTTGTCCATCAGACAGAGACAGAGCAGACCCTTGAAACAAACAAGAAGATCCAAGAAACATTAGGTGGTTCCATAGCTGATTGTGCCCACCAGCATGGCAGTTATGGCAATTGACTCATGGACATCAAAAATTGTTAATGAGACTGATGCAAGACTTCAAAATCTCCAGCAATCATTGGATTCTCTAACAAATAAAAAGACTGTTGCAGCACTTCAAAAACTTGCAAAGATCATTGGATTCCCTGACACATGAAGTACTGGACAATAGATTGGTTTGGGACTGTTTTTTGGTTGCAGAAGGAGGTGTATGTGCGATTGTTATTTGCATACCTTCCTTCTAGGACTTCTGGAAATCTTTACAATATCATGTTGATTCATATTGTTTGTTATATTATTACTTGCATGTACAATTCATGTTTGTTATACCACATTGAGCCTGCAATAGCTATTGTGAGGGTCATCACTAATAGCCTGTGTGTTATTGCTGTTTCTAGTAAGACCCTTCAGCCCAGAAACCCACTAACTATATCTGGCTTGACTCCCCACTTCCCTTTGGTGTTTTTCATCTCCCTTCCTGAGAAGTCAGGGCATGTGTGATCATTTCCTTTTTGGGATTCTCACCTCCCTGAGAAGTCAGGGAAGGCATGATCACCTGTATTCTAAAACAAAATAAAGCAGGAGATATAGAGGGCTGAAACTCTAACAAGGTATGCTTGAATCACTTAAGGCTAATTACCTATTTAATGTGAGACAATGTCTCTATTAGCATATGTTTGGCTCTTTTCACCCTTGGTACTTGCTGAATGGTTGGTGTTAAGATAATCATAGGCAAGGATTGGAGGGCAGAGGCAGAGAGGCCAGAGAGGCACTTGGTGGCAGGACCAGGAGGAGAGAAGTTGGTGACTCTGGACTCCAGGATCCAGAAGACATCTTTGGCAAGCCTTGTTACAGTTTGCCTGCCTCCTTCACTTCTCCCCTAAAGACCAAGGGCTTTGATTTATCCTGACTCTGGCTAACCTTGAAGCCCTCCAGGGAGCTAGTCCATACTCTACAAATATAGACAATTTTTTATTAGCAAATGTCTTGCTGTTCACTTATTCCATCCAAAACTTCACACATCATAAAGGGATAGCAAAACCTCTTTGTAATTTTTTAAGACCTAACATATTACTGTCCCTGTTACTTGCTCCTTGATTTTTAATTTTCCCAACTTTGTTTATCTCCTAGGCAGGCAGTGAATGGATAACAGTATTTAGACTTGGAGTCAAGAAGATCTGAATTCAAATCCAGTCTTAGGCTTTAGTATATATGTGGCCCAGGACAAGCCATTTAATGTGTTTGCCTCATTTCTCATTTGTAAAAATGGGAATAATACTAGTGTTTACCTTTGAGGGTTGTTAAAAAAATCAAATAGAATAATAATTGCAAAACTCTTTGCAAACTTTACAATGCCATATAAATTCTACTAGTTATTGTTCTTATACTGATAATTCTAATGTATTGATAGTAAAATTTAGAGCTAAAAAGTACTTTTAAATTATTTAATTCAACTCTTTTTTTTTTTCATGAAACACATAGAATTCTAGGTTTATAGATTTTGAGTTGGAAGGAACTAATTAATTTTATGAACTAACAATCATTTCTTTGGTAACTATTATGTTACAGACACCATGATAAGTAACGGGGTACCAAAACAATAATGAAATACTACTAGTTTTCAGGGAATTTATAATTCACTAAGATGGAATGTTCATATAAAGTACATAGAAAATGAGTACAACAATATTCTGGTTGGAGTCCTACCTACTTAGACCATTACCAAATGTTTCAGCATATTATCTAAGTTTTGAATGAATCTTGGCATTCTAGGAGGTGATGAGGCATTCTATGAAGAAAGAACAATGTTTTCAAAGTTACAGAGACAGGAACTAGAATGTCATATATGAGAAAGAACAATTTGGCTAACATTGCATGAAAGGAGTAATGCACACCAAATCATTAGGAACAGAAAATGTAACATTAATAATATTAGTTATTTGCTATTAAGTCAACTTTTTGCATGATAAATAGTATTTTGCAAAGCACTCTGTATCCATATTTGAATAAATAAAAATATTCATGTATGCACACATGTATATGTTATATATTCACATCATACATTTATGTATAACTTATACTTAGTTATACTTATGGGGCAGCTAGGTGATATAATGGATAGAGAACTAAGCCTGGAGTCAGGGAAGATTCATTGTCATGAATTCAAATTTAGTATCAGACACTTATTCACTGAGTAAACTAGGTAAATCACTTAATACTGTTTACCTCAATTGCCTTATCTTTAAAATGAGCAGAAGAAGGAAATGGCAAACTATTCCAGTACTTTTGCAAAGAAAACCCCAAATTGGGTCATGAAGAGATAGACACAACTAAAGTTGACAAAACAATAATACATGCTTATATACATATATGTATATTTATATAATATTTAAAATGTTTCCATACAAATTTGTGTATATATGCAGATATTAACATACATGTATTTTATATATGTCATCATATACACAAATGCATATAGATAGAAACCCTGTAAATTATGAATATGGATTCAGATTTCCCATAAAATTAGTCTGGTAATAATTATAGCATTTTTGTTTGTTTCTTTTTCTTTTGTTTTTATCTTTTGCTAAAAAATACTGTTAAGGGGGTTAATCTGATCAAATGTTAAAATTGAACAATAACAAGTAAAGTGTCAAAGTAAGAAAATTAGGAAAGCATGCTTTTAGTTACCTGCATATTTTATCATCTTGGCAGCTGTGAATTATATCAAGGCATGATGGGGGTGGAACTACATTCCCAGCACACGAGTTGTTATGAAGAACGTCTTTGGACTTCTGACAAGGTATATCGGTTGGAGCACAGTCACACAAAGCCAACATCTGGCCAATGTTAAAAGGCATGTTTTGATAGAAGAAGCGGATGGCTGCTTGGCACTGTGTCAGATTGCATGGTCTTCCAGTTGCTGAACAAGCCTTAATGTACAGAGCCAACTGTTTGTTACATGTTACATCTCCAACACAAATCTGTGCTGCTTCCAAACAGGACCAGATCCCTTGGAATCCTAAAAGCAGAAATATGCTCAGATTGCAGGAAAATAAGTAAACATCTACATATAGAACACCTAAAAATACTATGAGAAATCTAGACTTGAAATACTAGTGCTTTACTAATCCACTGGGTTTTAGCAACTACTATGTATTTTAAAGAATAAAAGAATTTGCTGTGAGAGGCAGCATGGTATAGAAGAAAGTGGATCAGCTTTGAAGTCAAAAAGACCCAGATTCCAGTTCCACCTCAAACTGTTATTGTTGTTTATCCATCAGTCTCAAAGATAACTATTACATGAGGGATATAATATCTTAACATTCAAGTGAATTAGATTCAAAGGAGAGAGTGTTGTGCAAAGTCACCAGTCTCATTTTTCCTCTACAGCTATCTACATCCATTAGGCAGATACAGATGAGGAAAATTGGAGATGGTTCTAAATATAGTGAAATACTTTGACCTTTACAAGCTAAGGTCTTTGACTGGTCTCACTTTGACTGAGGTGAGCACCCAATTAGTGAGTAAGTCTAGGTGAGAAAGAAATGAGGCAAAAAAATAGTCTTTTTTTTAACCTATTCAAAAAAAAAAAAATCAATCTGAGGGAAGACCCTCTGGATTTCTATCCAAAACAGAAAAAAAAAGAAAGTGCTATTTGCATTCACTCTGAGATAATCATGTCCCAAACAAAAATAGAGTGTAGCTTGACTTGGAATCTTTTATTGACCAATTAATGAGAACTAGAGTTATCTGGGTTTAAGATGGTTCTTAAGAAAGAAATCTAGTCTATGAATCCCAAGACACCTTGCAGTCAAAATTTACATTCTTTTGGGTAGAGTTGTATGACTTAAACTGAGGCACTTAACCTTTCAATGTTTCAGACATCACTTTTAGGCTTTATATTAAAGAAAATATACTTGTACAGGGAGTTTTCTTGATGGAGTTTACAAAACATTGAAATCACATATTTATAGCAACAACAATAATAACAGTAATGAATTGATGTCACTCATCAATTTTATTTATTTTTTATTTTTTTGCTTATTTATTTAATTTATTATAAATATATATTATACTTATATGTAATAAATATATATTTATATATAAATGCATAATAAATGAATAAATAGATTTATTTTCTTATGTAAAATAAAATACTATTTTAACATTTATTTTTTGCTTACTTTGCTTCTGGAGGGATACAAGAAGAGAGGAACAAGAATAGTTCTGGATTTAATTAAACATCCCAGAACATAAATTTCTCAGAAGAATGACAAAGGACAAGGAACCATTACATTGTTTTTTTGATAATTTAATAATAAGAATAAATTGGATTTTTGTGTTTGCAAAATACTTTACATATAGTATTTCTTTGCTCATATTAGTATCATAGAATCATGAATTCATGATCTTCTACTGGAAGAGATGTCTAAGACTATCTAATTCAATATCTTCATTTTATTGCTAAAGAAAGGGAAGTTAAGAGATTCACTCAAAGTCACATAGATAGTAAACTTCAGAACGATTATTTGAATCCAGGTCCTTTGAACCCAATTTCACAACTTTTCCAATTCTACAAGAGAGGTATCATTTCAATTTTCTGATGATAGATAGAACTAAGGTTCAAATAGCAAAGTATAGAAAGTTAATGTATTTGAATACACACATATATACTTGAAAACATATTTTGATATTTTATATATAGATATATGTTTGTGTGTATATGTGTTCATATATATACATTTGGAGATAGGGAGAGAAAAAGTGTACATATAAATTATGATTAAAATATTTAGTTTATCTGTTGATATTATTTGCAATAATAAAAATATCAAATAACTATAGAATGTAGTATGTGATGTTAACTCTCATAATGCTTACCATAATAAGGAAGAGTAGTTTTATCCCATTGCAATTTAATCAGCTTATTAACATAATCTAGAAGAAAATAAACCAAATGATTATTGAAAACTTCCCTATATGTAATTGGTACATATGGGCCAGAATCATTATCACATACAATTTAAAACAGTTAACAATGAGCAAAAGTAGCAACACTAAGAAATCAGTTTTTAAACCTACAAATCCAGAATATGATTTGAGCAAAAAACTAAGCAGGTGGAGCACTTTGGACTATTATCTAAGTAACTTCACTCTCTTTGACTACACTTAAACAAAGGAACAACCATTAGTGACCTTTGCTTTGTATTTCTACATAAACAATGGTTCATTTGCTTTTTCTGAACCAAATTCATCTTGCCTTTAAGGTTTAAATTCTCTAGAAATTATATTGACTTGTCATTTATTTTTGTCTAAAACAAGGTCTTATTTATTGAAGTAATGATATGTTAGAATCTTAGAGCTAAAAAGGATCTCAGATGATTTAGTCTATCCAATGTTTCTCACAATATGACTACTCCCTATATAATATTCCCCTCATGATGGTATATTGTAGGAAAAAGAATATTACAATTATAATCAATAATCAAAGGACTGGGGCTCTCATTTATTGTCATGATTGTTGTCATCATCAGCATCATGATATTAATATTAATATTGTTATTACTATTCTGCTTCTGAGGCTCAGTTACTATATTACCCTGTGTAGTGAGCTGTCGTCTCCAGAAGCTGTCAGATCGCTCTCTGGGAAGAGATCTGCTGTGTCTACTCAAATCTTTCAGACAGATTCTTCTTCCTGTAGTGAACCGTTGTCTCCAGGCAGTTGCTGTTAACTCTTGTCCAGAGAAGTGACTTCCCTTCCTGCAGAGAGCCGACTTCCCTTCCTGCAGAGAGCTGCGTCAAGCCAGACGTAGTGCAGAGTCTTCTCCTATCTCTGGAGTGGTGTCCTCTTTTATCCTCCCAGAGAATGGGCGTGGGATAATGCAAGGGCTTCTGGGAAGAACCACTTCAGCCAATGAGCTTGATCCTTCTATCAAGTCAACCTGAGTTCTCACCTTGTAATTGTCCAGACAACCTGAATTCTCACCTTGTCACTGTCCAGACAACTTGAGTTCTCACCTAGTAATCCTAACATCTCCCCCTTTCTTTTGATTTAGAACATAGGACAGTCATGACCTTGAAACATAAATCCATCAATATGGGAAGTATTACACATAATTACATAAATTACATAAGCACATAGTAACATAATACATGCTAGATGTATATGACAAATAACATAATCAAATAATCATAAATTGAAAATTTATAAATGTCCATAAGTCCATTGTCCATTAGTCTCATCTCGTGTGAGGAAGTCCAATGATTCCTGCTGGTTTTAAAGTTCTTTAACAGTCTCCTTATTATCCATGCTCTTTCAGTGTGAGATGTTTCTTAGATCTTCTTTATTTTGAGGTCTTTCTCTTTTTCTGTCTCTCTCTGATGGACAAGGTGAATATGACTCGTTGGCACCCATCTGATTCCTTCTCCTGCTGAAGAAATACAAGCAAACCCTCTCTCCCAGGCAGTTAACCTATCTAATTACCTTCTATTTACAACTTTCTAAATCTCTTCTCATCATCTGGCAATCACATTGGAATTGTTTTGCACTGGACACAGCCCTGTTGGTTTAAAAGGCCTGTATTCTCCCCAAGTGTAATCCATTTTTGCAATCTGATTGCCTTTTGGCTCACTTATCAAGTAATCCCTTTCTGCCATGTGATTGCTTTTCTGCTGGTTGATCAAATCAGAGTCCTGACCTTCTAAAGGCTCTTTGGGTGTAACATCAGCTGCCATCATGCCCCAAGTCTTTTTTGCCTGGGGCCCTGGACCTGGGCCCCTCATCCCATTTCCCTGAATTATTCTACACTCTGATGCCCAATGGAGTCCTCTGTTGCATTTTGGACATGGGGTTTTAGGTCTTCTTTCACCCTGTCTTCTCACTGTATCTCCATACCTACACTGAGCTCTTAGATGTCCAATTTTTCCACCTTGAAAACATCGCCGAGTTTCTCTAGAAGTCCCTTGCTAGGAGGGACCCTGCCTTTCCACATTCATCATTGTCTGGGTGTAAAAAGCATTTGTTCCCACTGTAACACAGCTTCTTATGATCTCCTCTAAAGGAGCATCTTTGTCTAATCCCCATATAATTCTTTTGCAAATCTCATTGGCATTTTCCTTAGCCAGATGTCTGGTCATTATTTCTGTAGCTGCATTTTCTCCAATAGTTCTTTTGACAGCAGTTTGTAAACGTCCCACAAAATCTGCAAAAGGTTCATTGGGACCTTGCTGTATTTTAGTGAAAGCCTCTCCGCGATCTTTCTGTCCATGAAGGACACCCCAAGCTTTTATTGCAGCCTTAGCAATTTGTTCATATATTGTCATGGTATAATTAATCTGTTCTGAATTCTCTCCATACTGACCTTCACCAGCTAAGTGCTCAAAAGTGAATTTTGTGTTAACTCCTATTTCTAAATTGCATCTGACTTGAATTTTACATAATTCATGAAATTCTGCAAGCCATAATAAATTTTCTCCAGGTTCCAGGCAGGTCCTTGCTATGGATTTCCAATCATTTGGGGTTAGGACTTCATAAGACAAACCATCTAGTAACATTTTAACATAAGCTGATGTAGCCCCATAAAGGGTACAACCTTTTTTCAAATCTTTAATTTTATTCAAATCTAAAGGTGCATATCTTCTCCTTTTTTGACCTACAGAGTCAATATTTTCAATCACAGGATATGCATGTATAAAATCACTTATATCCTGTCCTTCTCTCTTAGCTTTAACCAATGCTTTTTCTAATCTTGTCATAGGCTTAGACTGCTTCACAGACAATTCTGTTTGTGTTTCTGCCTCTTCCTCTCCTCCTTCTTGCTCCACCCCTGAAGGGTTAATTGAGGGAGGAGATGGGAAGTGCTCCTGTTGCTGTTGCTCAGAATTGTACTTAACTTCATTGTTATCTGATTCATCCTTTTCACCTAGTTTAGTTGACACTTCCTCATTTTGCTCCTTCATCTCTTCCTTTAGAATAACATTGTTTAAAGCCAATTGGATTACATTGTATATATGAATTGTATCTTTGGAAATTGAATTTGGCCTGGAATTGTAGTGTTCACCTAATTGCTTTCCTACTAATTCCCATTCATCTGGATCCAATTCTTCTTCCAGAGAAAAAGAAGGACATATGACCTTCACAGTTCTTAAAAGTTCAGTAATCTCCTCTGAAATTATAATCAATCCTTGGCTTTTCATAACCTTGATGATGCTCTCTAAACATTTTCCTTGAACAGAAGGTGTTTGCCCCATTTCACTATAAGAGATTGCTGGTTTAGCCCTTAACAAGTTAAGTTCCTTATTTATCTATTAACACACTCACTTAATCTTTAACAAAGTTTCCTCGTTACTCAAGGTTCTGGGTCAGAGAGACTGAGATCTGGATGGGAGGCTTTTTCACTGGAATCAGGACCGTGTCTGTCCCTGTTCGGGTGCCAAATTGCAAAGGTCTGGTCTAGCTCCTCTTGTCAGGATAAGCAAAAGTCCTTGCCCCACGTGTGGACGCCAAATGTAGCATGCTGTCGTCTCCAGAAGCTGTCAGATCGCTCTCTGGGAAGAGATCTGCTGTGTCTACTCAAATCTTTCAGACAGATTCTTCTTCCTGTAGTGAACCGTTGTCTCCAGGCAGTTGCTGTTAACTCTTGTCCAGAGAAGTGACTTCCCTTCCTGCAGAGAGCTGACTTCCCTTCCTGCAGAGAGCTGCATCAAGCCAGACGTAGTGCAGAGTCTTCTCCTATCTCTGGAGTGGTGTCCTCTTTTATCCTCCCAGAGAATGGGCGTGGGATAATGCAAGGGCTTCTGGGAAGAACCACTTCAGCCAATGAGCTTGATCCTTCTATCAAGTCAACCTGAGTTCTCACCTTGTAATTGTCCAGACAACCTGAATTCTCACCTTGTCACTGTCCAGACAACCTGAGTTCTCACCTAGTAATCCTAACAACCCTGGGCACTTTACCTTGGTGGGAAACAGTTTATTCATTTACAAAATGAATACACACACACACACACACACACACACACACACACACACACACACACACACATATATATATAAATTTATTAATATACCTATGCTTAACCTATAACTTAACTTTCTTGGTAGAGGTTGGGTGAAATAAAGGGAAGGGAAAGAATAAAATAAAAAATGCATAGCAGAGAACAAAAGAAAATCTCCAAGGAAACACAGAAAAAAATGGACAGTTTTTGATGAAGTCCTAGATCATTAAGTGGGTTTGGCAAAGAAAGCCAATACTGATAAGATTATTACCTGAGGCCAACAGGAAGGGCATTGATGTGGAGAGTTCAACCTTGTAGACCCAACCTGAAGATGTAAGTGATATTCAGAATACTTTCTTGTTTCAAATTCTATGCAATGTACATTTAGTGATGAAGAGCTAATTATCTCATAAAATAACCTATTTTATTTTTGAACAACCAAAACTATTGGAAAGTTCTTAAGTTGAAAACTGAGTTCCTTATATTGAGTTGACATCTCCCAGGCATTATTACTAGTTATAAGCTTAAACTTGCCTTGTCCCTCTTCTACACATTTGATAAACTGCCAAATCTTCAAAGATATCTATCATGTGCTTTATCAGTTTTCTCTTTTTCCCAGTCTTCTCAAATGTTATTCATATAATTTGTTTTTCAAGATTTCTTAACATTCTCTCTACCTTTAGCTGGACCTTCTCTAATTTCTTTTCTTTTTTTCTTTACATATATTTATTTATTTAAAACTTAAAAATAAAATAGAAAAGTAAAGAAAAACATTGTCATGTGCACGGCAAAGCAAAGGAGAACATTCAAAATATGAAACAATACATTTTCATTTCTAGAAAGTGCATATAATAAATACGAGACATTGTTGTAGAATATTGTAGAGAACTTCAGAACTGATGAAGAAAGAGGTTTTAACAATTAATAATGGAAAAGACTTGTTCCCTAGTGGAACTCACAATTAACCAGGAGAAAGAATATGCCACAATCTGGGAGTAAACTACTAACTGGCAGGTTAAGTTCAAAGAAGAATTTAGCACCCTATATTTTGTTATGATAAGGAAAAACATATGTTAAGGCATGGGGGAGGGGTTATGAGAAAGATACTACAAAACAGACAAACAATGTAGGCTAATCTAAAACAAACATTTTGTAAAGATGGTGTGGGCCATGGGCATATTTATAGGGGAAATTTAAATACAGAGGTTTGACATCTGATTGGATAGAGTAAGATGGGATTACCACAAACCTCAACAGGGGATGGGCCTGCAAAGTTGACCTGATCCCCATCCATGTCCTTCCCTGATTGCCTTAGGGAAGAATCTTATTAATACTTCAGGCTTTCTCTGCCAACCCCACCTAGTGACCCAGGACTTCATCAAAAACTGCACCATTTTTTTCTTTGCTTCCTTGCAGATTTTCTTTTGTTCTCTCTCTACTGTACACTTTCTATTTTATTTTTTTTCCTCTTTTCTCCAACCTGAAACCTACAGTTAAGCCTGACTATATTAATATATACACATGAAAATATAATATCTATACATACATATATACATATGCACATACATGTACACATACAAAGATATCTATAATCATATACACACATATACATTCATATATATCTGTGTAAGATTGTTCTGTGCTTGTTGGTCCTCTGCTTCTTTGAAGGTGAATAACCTTATCCTTCTTAGGTCCAAGTCTAATTCTACCAACTCATCATTTCTTATAACACAGGAATATTCTACTCTTATACCTTAAGTAATTTAAAATAGTTTTAAATAGTCTAAAACAATATTGATTAATATATAGTTTCCCTATTTTTTCTTTTTAGTAAATCTATTTTAACTTTTAACTTTATCTGAAATCACTGATCACTACCCTGCTTTTTATTTTTTTTTTAATCTAATAAATTCTAATCCTAATCATTATTACTATTTCCTATTCCCTTTGACTCCTCTATTTTACTTTGTGGTATCTTGCCTTGCTACTAAACTTCCCCTCAGGATCCCTATCTTATTCCCCCCCCCACTGCAATTCTTTCCTTTCACCTTTTTCTTCCCTCTTTATCCTTTTCCCATTAATTTTTATACCTTATCTCATTCTCATTAGTCTATACCTTCTGTACTCCCTTTTATGGTGTTCTCTTCCCCTCTTAGATCTTAATAAATTCAGAAGACTTTTATACCCTTCTTTCTAGATATCTATATCTAGATATTTGCATTATTAATGCATCCTGATGTAAGTAGAATTCCAGAACTACCAGCCCTCCTGTCCCATCTAATTCCTTTGTGTCATTTCTTGTTATTGCACTGATTCATATAATTACTGTTTTTTAGGATCACATAACATTCAGCTCTATTTCAATATTTCTTTTGAATTGTTCATTGACAAATAATGATATTAGACAATCTAGGTTTATATTCCTCTATAAAACATAGACAATTTGTTCTTATTGAGTCCCTTAAAATTAATCTTTGTTTACCTAGTATTTCTCTTGGACCAATCAAATTTTCTATGTTCTTTTTGTGACACAATTCTGAGCATCTTACAATTCATTGAATGTCTGTTTTTGGTTTTGTTTATTATTATTATTATTAATTTTGTTGGGTGTAATATTTTTGGTCACAACCTCGGTTCTTTTACTTTTTGATCTATAAAGTAGCTACTGCTAGACCTTGTATGATTCTAATTGTAGCTCCACTGTATTCAAATTTTTTTTTCCCGTGTTGCTCATATTTTCTCTTTGATCTGGAGATTTCAAAATTTAGCTATAATGTTCCTCTAGCTTTTCCTCTTAAGATCTCTTTCAGGTGGTGAATGGTGAATTTTTTTTTCTATTTCTACTTTCCCCTCTTGTTCTGACACTTCAGGATAATTTTCTTAATTTCTTTTATTATTATATCAAAGTTCTGTTTTTGGTTGTTGCTTCTAGGTAGTCCAATTATTCTTATATTTTTTCTTCGTGATTTGTTCTCTGGTTTTGTTTCTTTTCTTATGAGATGTCTCACATTCTTTTCTGCTTTTTTCATTTTTTATATCTTATTTTATTATTTCTTGATCTCTTACAACTTTTCTGTCTTCCCCTTTACTAATTCTTATTTTCAAGGTGTCATTTTTTTCTTTAAGATTCTGGATCTCCTTTTGTGGTTGGTCAATTTTATTAAGATAATATATATATTTTTAAAATTTCTCCTCAGTCTCTCTCATTTGATTTTTAATGTCTTTTGTGAGTTCTTTTATGAATTCTTTTTGATGAGGTGGCCATTTGATGTTACTCTTTGGGATAAGAAAGTTTTTTTGGTGTTTGATTTTTGTTTAATTTCAGTATGTTTCTCTGAAGATGAATCCTGGTCTTCCCAATTTCCATAATAACTTTTTATGATTTGGTTCTTTTTTTTTTTTTTTTTTTTTTTTTTTTTTTTTTTTTTTTTGCCTGCTAATTTTATTGCAGATCATTGGTATAATCAACTCTACTCCTGGGTTATGTGTTACTTCTGGTCTCAAGTCCTTCTTCAGTTCTCTCTCTAAACCAAGAACTCCACCCTTCTGTAAATTCCTGCAGACAGCAGCATCCCTGACCCACTGCTTCTGCACTTTCTAAAGTTTGCTGGTTTCTTCTCAACCAGAGTTGAGATTCAGTAGCACAGTTGGGCCTAGCATTCCTTGACAGAAGAGGTACCCTCAATCTTACTCAATTCAGATGACAACTCCCCACATTAGGAGATGAAAATTTCTATCCTAAGGCAATCTCTCATCCAGGCTCTCACTTCAGGGCTTGCTGCTTGCTATTTCAGTGGAATGAACCTGGAGATGTTTATAATTTACAAAGGCCAAAACTCAGTCCTGCTTTCTTTCTTAGGATCTTCTCCAATTATCCAAAGACCACTGTTCTGCTCTAGTTCTTATTTGATTTTAACTGTTCTATGTTCACCCTGAAGTGCATATTGGTATTCTTTTGAGGAAAATCTGGAGAATTTGAAATTTTCTGACTTGCTCCATTATCTTAATAAAATCCTCTCTGTTGTTTACTTTTTAGGTTATAAAGCAATAATATAATAAATAATCATTGCACATAAAATTGCAAATATAATATGTAAAACTTTCTATTCCTTTTAAATATAAAGTAATTGTGTAATTTTTCCCCATTTTTCCCTTCCCCAATCATTTTTTTATATGTGATACTCAGAATAGGAAACAACAACTAATAGTCTGATTTGCCTATTAATACAACACAGTTTGAGATTACATTGGATGCTATGTTGACTATGTCATCTTTTATTATTATTGAATTTATTGGCAATCCAAATCCACATTATTTTCTCATAAAATGATGTCAAGCTAAGTATACTTCATCCCATTCATATGCAATGGATAATCTGAATTGAAATTTACAATTTCACATTTTCTTCTTTTAAAATTAATTTGTTATTTTTTAAGGAGGCAACTGTTCCAAATTGTTAAAATCTTTCTATTAATATAACTCTGAATTTTAGACACATCATGGTTTTCTTATTTATTATTCTAATTATCTGTCTGGTCCTTCTCAATCTTCTTTCCTGGGTCATGAACTATATCACATCCAAGGTTCTGTCCCAACATCTCTTATTTCTGGATAATTACTTTTTCTTAGCTCCCATGGGTTTAAATATCTCTATGCACACAATTCCTAAATCTTTGAAAAACTTAAACTCCTATACAAACATCATCATTATCAACATCTCTATCCATCATTGTCTAAAACTAAAAATCATATATTTTCAATTTGGTGTACTCTAGGCAGCTCAAATTCACCAAGTTTAAAACACAACTTAGCAAATTTTTCTAACTAGGCCACCATTTTTCAGAATTCTTTTGAGAATGACACCATCCTTCCAGTCATCTATATTTGTCACCTAATTCATGATTCATTCATTAATGTTCTTTGTTCTCTGCAATATATGTCCAGTTACCTTCCAAATCTCATTGTTTGCACTTCTGAAATCTGTCATATCAAACTTTTTTCTCTCCAAATACATGAACATCACATTAATTTAGATCCCTATCAGCTTTCACTTAGGCAAGTCAATAACCTCTTCATTGATCTTCCTACCTTATGTCTCTAACCTCTGCATCCTTCCACAAAACAGCCAAAGAGATATTCTTAAAATTCAGGTGCTTTAATGTTTGACTCTCCTGCTCTGTTAGCTCCAATGGGTCCCTATTACATATAGACTCGAAACAAAACAAAATTCTTCTGTTTGTCATTTAAGGTTTTTAACCACTTGGCTCTAAGCTACCTTTCTAGTTTGAATGTATATGCCTTACTCTCCCTTATACACTTTATAATCTGGCCAAGTTTATCTTATTGCTTTTTCTCAACACTGCTATTTCTGGGCCTTCAAATGTGCTGTTGCCTATGCCTATAACATACTTTGTTCTCACTTCTATATGATACATAGTAAATACTTTATACATATGTAGACTAATTATTTCTCAGAATTCCTCATTTCTTCCAAAGTTCACTGTAAGTATCTTTACACTTCTCAGTTCACATAACTGCTAGCACCCTCCACTCATTTCCTTGTATTTATGTATTTATTATATGTGTACATGAATATACTATTTCATTCAACAAAATATACCTTTTTAAAAGGCTGGGACTATTTTCTTTTTCTTTTTCTTCTTAGTTTCTAGCACAGCATGTGACCCATAGTAATCACTTAATGAATACTTGTTGACTGAATGAATTGAATGAGTAAAAAAGTATAATAGTATAACAACATAATAGCAAAAAGATAGGTAGGATCCCAAGACAATGGAAAGTTAATGATGTTTTAATCCACAGAGACAAATGAGAACTTAAGTTTTTTTTTTTTTTTTCCAGTAACTTCTAGAATGGGGATTCTAAAGCAGATGTCTATAGATACATTTTTGGGGAGCCAGGTGACATACTGGATAAAATAAAATACCAGGCCTAAAGAACTGAGTTCAAATTCAGCCCCAGTCATTTACTAGCTGTGACCCTGGGCAAGTCACCTAACGCTGTTTGTCTTAGTTTCCCATCTGTAAAATGAACTGGAGAAGGAAATGGAAAATTCCATATGAGAGCACAAAGTATAAGATATGCCTGAATTCACTCTATAACAATTAATTGATTGCAGGCTGACCATAAACTTGAATATAAAAAAATGTATATTTTTATTTTCATGATTTTTAACTGACATTTAGCATTTTTACAAATGTGAATTCAAGAAATAAATAATTTAATAAGGGTTCTCCCTCCTTCCCTCCCTCTCTCCCTCCCTTTCTTTTTCTCCCTCACTCTCTCCCTCCCTCTCTCTCTTTTTCTCTCTCCCTTTCTTTTTCCCTCCCTCCCTCCCTCCCTCTCTCTCTCTTTCCACTCCTTTTATCTTACAAACTGAGTATTATGGACCCATTCTCTGGAATGGTAGAGTGCTTGTATGTATTACTTTTGAAAGCCCTTTAATAAATACTAACCTGTATCCATATCCTCCTGAACATACTCATCTTCATTTTCTTCACTAATGACTGTCACATGGCTTCCTTGAGCATGCTGTAAACAAGGGCTTTCAAATATATTTTTCCAAATTTGAATACAGTCGTTATTCAATGGTTCCGTACAGTTGCAGTCCCATAGCACACTTTCTTTTAACTTTTCTCTTAATGCAATGCACAGGTGTCCTGCTGCATCATCATTGCTGCAACTTTCTATCCCTGAACCACATGTTTCTTTAAAATTCTCATAGATCATGAAGCAATGTTCAGATGCTTGACAAGCCTGCATGGCCAAACTGCAATCATTGTCTGCTTCACTCCTTTGTACTCTCTGTTCTGACATGGTCCATTGAATGACATCTGATTGAATAACTTTGGCTGAGGGAATCTCCGAATGCTCTATAAAAATGAATACAATGATATGAAACAATCAATCAATAAACAATGATTAAGCACTACTACCTGCTAGGCAAATGGATACATATAACCTATGTTTCTGCCCTCTGCAACATCAGTATCTATTTTTCCTTAAACTTATTTTATTCATTCATTTAGATTTTGACTTTTTGTGATACTAACTTGAGAGCCTGAGATGCTTACTATGTCTAATGTCTTATGTTCTATAATGTTTTGTTCAATAGAACTTTTAGAAGATGGAATTAGATTTGTGATTTAATTGGCACGAGGAACTCCCTACAAGAAAACTCTCTAAATCAATGAAGATCTACACCTATTCAACTTAGAATCTTAGACAGTTGCTTAGAAGAACTGTATGGTCATGGGTCACATTGTCAATATATTTTGGCTTTATTCTGACTTTAACATTATCTATCTCTCACCTACAGTCTTCTGTCTTTCTCCTGTATTTTTTTTATTTCCAAGGACAATTCATTACATATGGTAGATATTCAAGTGCTTATTATTATTTCATTCATTCTGCTTTAATATTTTACATGTAAAACAATTGCTTTTTTTTTAATCTTGCTTAAAACTTCTGAAATTTTCTCTGTGCTGAGATATATACCTTTAAGGGGTGTAGCTAAAACCAATTTGATTTTCTTTAAATCCCTTATGTAGAATTAACAGATAACAATACCAAACCAACAGCCCAGAATTATACAAAAATCAAAGACATGACACAAGACTATGTAAGACTTTGGTGGGAAATTGTTCCCTATTTTATATAATGAAAAATTGAAAGCAGATTTCCATTTTGGAGGAAAATTGAAGCCCAAAGAAGACTTCTTAGTAAGTAAGGACAGAATTAAATATCTTATTAACCCTTCTTTATTTGTATAATGAGTATATTAAGAGAGTCTTAGGTTTTTATATCAGAAACATTAATGTAAATGATTTAAGTCTTTCTATAAATTGTCAGGATATAATCCCATATCTCTGGAAGATAATATTATTGGACTCACCTACCTTTGAATACAAATAGATCTAGTGGGAAATTTTCAATAATTTATATACATATATGTATATATATATGTATAGATAGATAGATATCATTGAATTCAGCATAGTTCTTTGATTTTAAAGCTTAGTTTAAAAAAAGTGTAAGTTCAGACATAAATTATAATAGTTATAACCACAAAAGAGATCTATCATGAACCATGGAGGGCACACTAAAGATTGCAAAATCAATCTTTGGTTCATAATGATAGGAAACAATAATATCTCTTCTTAGCCCACATTCTTATTCAAACAATGGGAATCTAAAGCATCAGCAAAGTACAAAGTATTCAACTTTGACCAAAAAAATGGTAAGATCTCCATTTCAGTCTGTCATTTGTTATTTTTTTAATTATGCAAGGTATTTTTCATTTTTTTCTATATAACAATTATTTTTTAAAATTAATTAAAGCTTTTTATTTTCAAAATATATGCATGGATAATTTTCAACGTTGACCCTCCTTCCCTCCACCCCCTTTCCTAGATGGCAAATAATACAATATATGTTAAATAATGCAAAATATAAAAAACATGGTAAAATAAATCCAATATATGATGTTTTATACAATTATCTTGCTGCACAAGAAAAATGAGATTAAAAAAGGAAAAAAAAAAGAGAAAGAAAATAAAATGCAAACAAACAACAACAATAAGAGTGAAAATACTATGTTGTGCTCCACACTCAGTTTCCATAAACTTCTCTCTGAGTATAGATGGCTCTCTTCATCACAAAATCTTTGGAACTAGCCTGAATCATCTCATTGTTGAAAAGAGCCACATCCATTAGAATTGATCATCATACAATCTTCTTGTTGCCATGTATAATGATCTCCTAGTTCTGCTCATTTCACTTAGCATCAGTTCATATAAGTTTCTCCAGGCCTCTTTGAAATCATCCAGCTGTTCATTTCTTATGGAACAATAATATTCCATAATATTCATAAACCATAACTTATTCAGCCATTCTCCAACTGATGGACATCCATTTAATTTCCAGTTTCTTACCACTACAAAAAAGGCTGCCATGGACATTTTATGCAAGATATTTTTTTAAGGAACCAATGTATTTTGAGCAATGAATCTATGATTAAAGGTCATAAAGATACATGCTATGTTAAATTAGTAATTCAGTCCTTTTGCAGCACAATTTCCATAAATGTTTATTTACAAACATATAATCTACAACTAAGAATGCCTTTCAGTAAAATTTGATATATGAAATATATTAGAAGTTACAGAGTATATGGGTTGAATAAATTATATCTACAACTGTTTCAGGAAGTTAGACAACTCGGTGCACAGAGCATTGGGCCTGGAGTCAGGAAGATCTGAGTTCTAATTGGTCCAAAAACACTGACTATATATAATCCTGGGGGCAGCTAGATGGCACAGTGGATAGAGCACCAACCAGCCTTGAATTCAGGAGGATCCCAGTTCAAATTTGATCTCAGACACTTAACACTTCCTAGCTTGTGTGACCCTGGGCAAGTCACTTAACCCCAGCCTCAGGAAAAAACAAACAAACAAAAAAACAAACAAACAAACAAAAAAAACAACATATATAATCTTGGGCAATTCATTTGCCCCCTGTTTGTTATAATCTATTGGAGAAGGAAATGGCAAACCCCAAAGTTATTGATATTTAAAAAAAATAAAAGCTATGGCATCATGAAGAAGCTTATACAACTGATAAACAGTAACAGATGATTGAAACATCCATACACTTAGGAAATCTATATACTCAATTAGGTAACATTTATTTTGTTGCTGGTAGGAATCTGTGTTTCCCTCCTGATCACTTCTTATATTTAAGGATCTTATTACCTGTTTTATTGGTACATTGTTTCCCAAGCAGCTTGTTAACACTACAATAAATATCTTCAGTACAGAGGCAATTTTTAAATTTTGGATATAGCTCTTCCAAGGACTGGATGCTTAAGTTGCAGCTCAATGAGTCTTTCATCTTGCATTCATTACCTATATTTTAATAGACAAATATGAAACATTGCATACATTAATTTGAATTTCTCAAAAGAGCTTAATTAATATATAAATTTTATTTAAAAACATGTAATTGTTAAATATGTTTTGAATAGCTCATCAGTTTAGCAGTATCAAAGATTTATGACTTGGGTATTGAAGGAGAATCTCTACAGAATGAATTTTATTTATATATATAAAAAATTCATTCTACACACATGCACACAAACATGTATGTATATATTCTGCACATATATGTGTAGTATATATATGTGTGTGTAGGTGTGTATATATATATATATATATATATATATATATATATATATATATATATATATATATATATATATATATATATACATATATGTATATATTTGTACCTTAAACTTTTTAAGTACAAAAGTATATTGTATTTTTAAAAATATAGAATGGAAATATTCAATATAGCAGAGGGAATTTTTTCATTTGTTTTTGTAATTGTATTTCAAGGGAGGAGAGCTTTAGCATATAATAAAATAATGAAATAATGTTTCATTAGCTTAATTTCTTTATGATCATAGTCTAGATGGAAATGAATTTTCTTTTAGAAAATGATTTATTGTTGAAACCTAATAGAAGTCTTAGGAAATTAGAATTAAATAATTTTCAACATTACCATGATAATAAATATTTACATAGTGTTTTAAATGTAAAACTAAAATATTTTACAAATATGATCTCATTCAATTCTCACAACAATCTTGAAAAGTGTTATTTACAGATTTACAGATGTAATGTTCAGATGAGGGAATTGGGGCACATAATAATTAATTGGCCCAGGGTTACACAGCTAATAAGGGACAGCCTTTATAATATAAAGTCTAATGAAAAAGTGCCAATCTTAATTGGTAGGAGGAATTTCCTCATTCAGCCCTTTACTTATAATAATTAAATCACAGGTCTAGTTCTTATTTATATCCCTATTCATTTTAAGAACTGATCTAACTTTTTGTGCAATTTGTTATCCTGAAAGGGAAAACAAAATAAGTCCTCTAATGCTTTTGTCAGAAGACACTTGCTTGATACATGAGCACATTTCTACTTAGAGACTAATAAAGAGGCAGTTATAAAAATATCATTAGTAACATATTAAAAAGTATTTCTCTTTTATAAGGAAAAGAGTACCATTTTGGGATCAGAGGACTTCCAACTACAATTCTGTTGTTCTAGGAGTTGAGAGGGAATGGGTTTTGTACATCTGTCTGCCCAAGTGCTTTGTTTCACCTCATACTCCTACATATATACTGTCATGTTTACACAAATTCATGTCAATCTCTTTAGGGAAAGGATGGATTACAGTCAGAGAAAATGAGGTAAATAACAAAATAAATTTAAGTATTACTTTGACAGATAGGGGCTACAGTGGCTAGAATGCCAAGCTTGGAGTCATTGAGAGTTAAGTTCAAATCCACCCTCTGACACTGTGTGACCTTGCATAAGTCATTTAATCCTCTTTGCCTCAGTTTCTTCATTTGTAAAATTAGCCAGAAAAGAAAATGCAGAACAGTATCTTTGCCAAGAAAACTCCAAATGGGGTTGGGTCACAGAATCAGATAAAACTGGATGACTAAACAACAGATATTATTCTGTCTTCAAAAAAAATTCCCTACATTATCTTATTTTATAGCTCTATAACAATCCTATGCAGTAGTTTTTATAAATCTTTACATATGAGAAAACTCAAGGACACAATAGGTCATTGAGGAAGGATCTTATTGCTTCATGTCTAACATCCATTCCACTAGCCAGCCTTTCTGTTAGAAATTATTATAGGTAGATGTGGTTACTGTCTCTTGACTAAACTAGTCCATAGCTGTTGGGTAGGTGCAAGGATATATTAATTTTTGAGATATGTGAGCTATTAGATGTAATAACTATAGGATTCAGGTATAATATCCAAGAAAGTTCATATTAGAAAGAAGAAGATATTTATTTTTTTTACTATTTTCCTTACAAACATTTACTTGGACTGGGATAGAAAGGTCTGAGGGTGGGGTAACAATAAGTTATGCTGCTTAGTGTTTCTAAAGCATCACAGTATTTATAATCTATTTGAACAAAATGTCATCTTAGGTGTGTGCAGAAAAGATGACTGGCTAAAAGCATATATCTCAATATAGTGCTATTTGATTTAAGTCAAATGTGATCGAAAAAAATGACTGATGAAAGATCATAAAGCAGTATGAAATCTATGTGTACTATAGAGTTTTGAATTTTGAAAATATTATTTTGAAAATGTGTTACCATGTCAATGTACATTCCTAAAGTGAATCATTTCTTTATTTGAAAATCAGTTGATGTATTATTGAGATATAGTCATTCTGATTACAACATTATTTTATTATAGCATTACATGTAGTTCTCTATTTTCTTTTTGCAAATGCAAATAAAACAATGAACATCTCTTTACACAAATACATGCATTTCTGAAAATAACAGTGTAAAATGGATAAGGTTAGGAATTGAGTCTGTGAATGGGATGCTATGTTATGAATGGGAAATTTCCCCCACTTATAAAGATATATCTGTCCCTTTATATTCTTGGAACATTAATTGGAACAATTGTATTAAACTCCAATAGACATGGGCCAATAATCATAAGGGACCCAAAAGGATCTCTGAGGAAAATATATTGATAGCTTTAAATTGTAATACCTATGTTTTTATTGTATTCTATATATCGCTAAAATTTTTCCAAATACATTTTAATTTGGTATGAGGTCACACTTGAGAGTATTGTGGGAATGTCTGCTGCTCTGCCTCAGTGCTGGATACAAGTCCTAGAGAACAATTTGCAATGTAAATCCACTTCCTATGTTTTCTGCTTATCAGGTTCAGAATTTTAAATTAGTCAAACTAGAGATAAGAGGCTGGTTAGCTTCTGGGATTGAGAATTAGCCTAGAGTTATGCACTGTTAGGGACAATTGCACATATTGGTAAAATAATCTTGAATAAATCACTTAATCTCTCAGAGTATTAACCCAATCTTTAGGATGAGAAGGAGCTGACCTTTTTTATTCTGGAATTCTCTTTAATAAGGAAATCACAAATCCAATAATGATTCATATCCACACAATAATTATTGGGGAGTTGAGACATAACATAATCTATGCTATATTTATCAGTTTGTTAGAACACTAGATTTTGATTCATGATTAAGTCAATTTACCTTGCTGTCCTCTGTTTCCACATGTATACAGTTAGACTTCTGTTAGGATTCTTACAAGGTGCTAAGTCACTGGAATGGATAGAGACAAAAATTATCTAATTTAGCATGGTTCAGTATGATTGATCTGACCCTACAAGAAGATGTTATGGGCCAGAACTTGAAACAAGGTACTGAGTGGAATTGAGGAGACAATGGTTAAATCTAATTTAGCATTGATTTAATCCTACAACAAATAATGGTCTCCTACTGATGAAATGATTGGTGTGTACTCAGTAGGCAGCATATAAGCAAGAAGCTCTCAGGGCCAGAGAGGACTTTGGGAGGATTTCAGGAGGAGTTTGGGAGATTCAGAGTCAAGATTCATTCCTACTTCCACCTTTGTGCTGGCTGGAGACATTGGGAAGATTAGAGGCTGAAGCTGGTAGAGACAAAGGACTAGCAGCAAGAGTTCTCAGGAACCAATTAGAGAGGAAGGCCTCCAGAAAACTAGTGGAGCCCCAAGTGAAGGAGATAAGATTTTGGAAAGAGATAATAAAGGATTTGGACTTTAACTCCTGGCTGTATTTGGGATTATTTAACTGAAGTGAAAGTAAGGCTACCTCCAGAAGCTCCCCAAGAAACCTGCTCACAGAGAAAGATTATATTTTAGAGAAGAGAATATTACAGACTTCCATTGTTTTTCAGGTGAAGAAATGGAGAATCAATAAGATAAAATGATTTGCACAAGATTACATGGGTAGTAAGCCTTAAAAGCAGGATTTATTCATATGTCCTTAGACTCTAGTCCCTGTCTACATGAACTCTTATTTTTCAGATCTAGTTCCTACCTCTAGCACTGTGAGAATCTTTTATTTTTCAAAGAAGGTTTATTAATTTAGGAATTATTGATTTATATTATATATAATCTATATAATTAATTGTAAATTTATTAATTCACCAATGTCAAAAAATAAATAAAAAATAAAATTGTAAATTTAAAGAAGAAAAACTAAAAAAAAAACTAAAGCTTGTCTATATGCATGTGTATATATGCTTACATAAAATACTTATTTTTATTTATTTAAATACTGATTGTATATATATATATATATATATACACACATTATATATATATATATATATATATATATATATATATATATATATATATATATATATATATATATATATACTTATTTATTTTTTTTTAGAGGCAGAGAACTTGGGTTCAAATACTTTCTCTGGCATTATCAATGTAATCTCTCAAATCACTGAACTTCCCTCAATCTCAGTTTCTTTTGCAAAAAATGAGGGTATTGGATTAAGTGGATTTAAATAGACAATCCTATGCAAGCTTTTTGACCTGAACATATAGCTTTGCTAGGACTGATTCTTTTTAGTCTATAAATGAGTGGATGGTCTCTGACATTCCATTCTATCCCTCATTCTAAGATCCTATGTTCACAAGCATCAACAGGTTCTACAAACCTGGAGAGAAAGGGGTTTGGAAACAGATTCTATGTTTCTCTAAGGCTCAGCCTCACTAAGTAAGAGAACCTTCATCAGATGAAAGTAACAGTGGAGCTATGAATACCATTTTCAGTCATTTCTTCATTGTTCATAGATCATCTACTAAAGCAAAAGAGAATTGTGAAATTCAAATAGGAATAACTGAAACAATGAAATCACAGGTCTTTGAAATATCAAAGGATGTGTGTATGTGCATACACATGTGTGTGCATGTATATTCATTACAAGGCCTAAGTTTATGAATAATATGATTTCATGAATTGTTTCTAACAAGCATAAGTTACTTTATACACTTGAGGATCCCCATAAATTTTATCTTTGGATCAAAGAAAATCATTTTCAGATCACAAACCCAACTCAGTCCTTTTAGTCAAATTCCAATTGCCTGGGTCAGTGACTTCTTGGATGTCCCAAGAGAATTCAGTCTTGGCAGAAACAAAAAACAGGACCCCAGCAAAATTCCAGAGTTTCAGTCTAATTGCTCTGTTCATTCCTCTCCCCACCATGTGAGCCCAGGTGCTTTAGAGAATTTGGGAAGGACAGAGAGAGGACTTCATTTCTTTCTTCACTACAAAATATTTTTACACCCTTTAATGTATAACTGAGAGAAATGAGCACTTTTTTTCCCCAAAGGAAAAGAGTTTTATTTCAGGGACTACTTTCAAACTTTTACATACTTAGGTTCCATCCCATGTGATCATCTTAATAGCTGAAACTTCTTTTTTTATGAAATTCTTTCAGTGTCACCAATTTAGAAAGTTGAAAGGGAGAACAAAGGAGAATTAGTATGTATCAATAAGAAAATAAAATCAATAAATAAATACTTAATACATTCTTTCAGTGTGCCAAATCCTAGGAAAACAAAAAGAAGCAAAAGACAGAATCTGCCTCCAATGAGTTTTTTTTTTCCCCAAATGGAGGAGAAAATATGCAAACAAAAATATACAAAGTAAGCTATGTTAAATGAGAAGTAGAAAATAATTAAGAGAAAGATATCCCTAGAAGTAAGAAGGATTGAAAAAGTTTTCATGTAGAAGATGAATTTTATTTGGGGCTTAAAATAAGTTAGGGAAGCTGGTAGGTGACAATGAGGCGGGAAAATGTTCTAGGAATGGAGGAGAGACAGAGAAATCAAGTGAGAGTGTCTTTTTCATGGAATAGTAAGGATACTCTCAGTGTATTAAGGGTGAGAAGTTAGGTGAAAGAAAACTGGAAAGGTAGGCAGGGTAGAAGGGGGTTTTGAACACCCCAAATAGTATTTTGTATTTGATCCTGAATGTGTTGGGGTGAGACTAGGGATGGTTACATTATGACATGCAGTTGAAACTGCATCTTCAGAAAATAACTTTAGTGGTTAAATGAAGGATGCCTTCAAGAGAAAGACTTGAACCTTCTGCAGGCTATTACATTAGTTCAGGTGAGGTGATGAGGTTCTGCATTAGAGTAGTGATAGAAGAGGATATATCCAAGAGATGTTGTAAAGGATAAGTTGATAGATCTTGGCAAGAGGATGGATTTGGGGTAAGAGGGAATAAGTAATCCAGTATGACATAGGTTGAGATTATAAGAAACTGGAAGTATATTTTTGGTCTCTGTAGTAATAATGATAAGTGATAAGTGGGTAACAATTAAGGAGGAAAGAACATTGAGTTCTATTCAGTTTAAGATGTCTATTTGACATTTGAAAGGCAATGGGATGACATTTGAAATGCATGGGATGACTTCTCCAGGCTCTCTTGCCAAGCTTCCCTTTCCTTTTCCCATTTCTCTTCTAGCTCTCTTGTGAGAGCCTTTTTGATTTCCTCTATGAGGTTCTTTTGTATTGAGGAGCAGCAAAAGAGACAGCCCGAGTGGTCACTGAATTCCTTATACAAGCATTTGCAATTATGGGTGTGCCACAAGCAATAAAAACAGACAATGGACCTGCATATACGTCCAAACATTTTACACACTTTTGTGCACAGTATAAGATTTTACATACCACGGGCATACCCTTTAATCCTCAAGGGCAGGCAATAGTAGAGAGAAGAAACAGAGATATTAAGACACTCCTCCAAAAACAAAAGAAAGGGGGAGCCACAGGTAACCCTAGAGAACTTCTAAATTTAGTTCTCTATACCATTAATTTTCTAATTTTTGACCAAGATGCACTGGCTCTGGCAGACAGGTTTTATAACCCACCAGAAGGGCAGTGTCCAGTGCGAGCAGCTCCACTGTCCTTAGATAATCGCCAGGTGATGTGGAAAGATCCAGAAAGTGGTGAATGGAAGGGATCAGATAGGTTAACTGCCTGGGGGAGAGGGTTTGCTTGTATTTCTTCAGCAGGAGAAGGAATCAGATGGGTGCCAACAAGTCGTATTCGCCTTGTCCATCAGAGAGAGACAGAAAAAGAGAAAGATCTCAAAATAAAGGAGAAAATCTAAGAAACATCTGACACTGAAAGAGCATGGATAATAAGAAGACTGTTAAAGAACTTTAAAACCAGCAGGAATCATTGGACTTCCTCACACAAGATGAGACTAATGGACAATGGACTTATGGACATTTATAAATTTTCAATTTATGATTATTTGATTATGTTATTTGTCATATACTTCTAGCATGTGTTATGTTACTATGTTACTATGTGCTTATGTAATTTATGTAATTATGTGTAATACTTCCCATATTGATGGATTTATGTTTCAAGGTCATGACTGTCCTATGTTCTAAATCAAAAGAAAGGGGGAGATGTTAGGATTACTAGGTGAGAACTCAGGTTGTCTGGACAGTGACAAGGTGAGAATTCAGGTTGTCTGGACAATTACAAGGTGAGAACTCAGGTTGATTTGATAGAAGGATCAAGCTCATTGGCTGAAGTGGTTCTTCCCAGAAGCCCTTGCATTATCTCACGCCCATTCTCTGGGAGGATAAAAGAGGACAGCACTCCAGGAAGAGGAGAGGTCTCTGCATTACATCAGGCCTGAGGGGCTCTCTGCAGGAAGGGAAGTCACTTCTCTGGACAAGAGTTAACAGCAACTGCCTGGAGACAATGGTTCACTACAGGAAGAAGAATCTGTCTGAGAGATTTGAGTAGACACAGCAGATCTCTTCCCAGAGAGCGATCCGGCAGCTTCTGGAGACGACAGCACGTTACAGGAGATGTGAAATTGGAGGTGAGCAGAGAGGTTGGAATAGGATATTATGGATTTGAGAATCATCAATATAGTTATTAAATTCATAGAAGCTGATGAGGACAAACATTAAGTGAGATAGGATAAAGGAGAAGAGAAGAGAAAAGGGTCAAGGAAAGAACCTTGTGGATTAATTTACATTAAGAGTAATCTAGAAGAGAACCTATCAAAAGAAGCTCAGTTAAATGTGTTTAACTAGTGGACAAAGAAAGATTATAAACAAGTGATAAACTGTGGATGACTGAGAGGATAGTGAGTTGGAGGAGAAAGAAAGGAATGGGATTGGTTGAACAAGCAAAAGATTTAGCCTAGGTAAAGAGTAAAACTACTTTATCATATGAGACAGGACTGACGGTGGAGATTTCAGTGGAGGGAATCTGAATGATTTGAGATGAGGAAGAAGAGAGAAAAGGGAATTTACAATAAATGATTAGGATTTTTATTCTTTTATAAAATAAGATTGCTTAATCATGGTAGTGACGGTAAGGTGATGCACCCAGCTGAGGCCCAGGTGAGGTTGTAAAACATCAATTTGTAGTGGACCCAGTTAAATAAATATATGATAAGTGCTTACATTTATATAATGCTTTGTTTATGAAGCTTTTCAGACTAACTTAAGAGGTAAGTCATGAAGATATAATCATCCTTATTTTATATATGGTAAAATAGATTATGATACTTGACAACGGCCTCACAGCTAGTAAGTGGCTCAATCTAGATTTCCTGATGCCAAATCTAGTTCTATTTCTCCAATACCTGCTACCTCCAAAGATATTACAGAACACTGGAGATTTAACTTCAAATTTGCAAAACTTCTCAAAGCTGTATAAGATAATATACTGTATATAAATTATTTTGTGAATGTAAACAATTCTAGATTTCTTCTTATTATTTTTATTTTTTACATTTTTTAATTTGGATTAATTAAGAAAGAAAAAGTCTTAAGGAAAGTTTTTTTTCTATTTTGAAGTTTTATATTTAATTTTTGTTGGGCTATTTTGTAAATGGATAAAGTGCATTTTTTAAGAAAACAAAAGTTTTAGGATGCTAAATGTCATCTTCATTATCACACTTGCTGTCATTATGATTGTTGTTGGAGATGAAGCAGTGCTTAAGGAGAGTTTTAGAGTAAAGGATTTGTTGTTGTTTAGTCTTTTTCAATTATGTCTAACTCTGATATCCCTTTTGAAGTTTTCTTTGCAAAGACATGAGTGGTTTGCCATTTCCTTCCCCAGCTTAATTTACAGATGAGGAAAGTAAAGCTAGTAAGTATCTGAGACCAGATTTAAACTCATGAAGATGAGTCTTCTTTACTCTAAGTCTAGAATCCATTATCCTTAGAATAGGGAATGCCTGGATTCAAGCTATGTGTGAGACAGAATTGACTTTGCATATGTAACATATCATAACTTCTGAGTGTTCCCTTAATCCTCTTCCCCTACAAGTTATAGATTTTTTTTCTGATCTATATTGATGGAGAGTATTTTTATACCATTGTCTTCCAAAATAATATAATCAAAGCTCTTCCCTTTGTATAATACATACATGTTTTGTATATATGCAAACATATATAATCAATTTATATAATATTTTAAACTATATATTATTAAATGGATTGTATAATATACACATACATCAATATACGTGGAGCAAAAATACAATTTTGGGTGTGTGTGTGTATGTATGAGAAACCTTCAGATAAATAAATCATGCCACATACTTTCTAAAGAATTATTTTACCTGAAACATTACAGACATCTTCAAGGACTGCCCAAACAAGGTCACATCCATTTGTGCCATTTTTACATTGTTCTTTCAAAAGTGTACAGTCAGTGATCTGGGTGGTAGATTTCTTTTCTAGGCCCAGCACTAAAACTTTAAAAGCAAATATTACTGACCCAATGCAACAATACACACATATAAGCATTCTGTAAATCCAAATTTTTCTTACCCTCCCAAAAATCTATCTTCTGGAAAGTGTGATGAAGCTCATCATTAGCAGCAACAGACCTATTATAAAATATCTATTACTGTATTAAAAGTAATTCAAGTTAGTCACAGTAATAGATCTTGACAATAGGGAAAAAAGAGGAAAAGTAGTCATGCATAGAAATATGACTTTACTAATTAGATGCCACATTCTTTTGATCCTTTTTCTTTTTTTTGTGGGGGTAGATAACTTAAATTTAACAAACAAACAGAAAAGACAAAAACAAAAGTTAGGGTTATAAAAAACTAAAGAAAACACAACGGACTTGTTCACCCTAAAATCCTTTGACTGTGTTTTAATTTAAAAAGAGTAATCCAGCTAAAAGCTATTAGAACATTCTACTTAAAATATTGAGTCAGATGAAGACATTTTATTTCAATTCACAAAATCAAAAACAAGATGGAAATGAAAGGCATGTAATTATCTATTTCTTTCTTTATAATTTATGGAACTCTAGCTATCCTCTTTAACTTCCTCCCACAGAATTTATAACTCTGCTCCAAAGATTCTGGGTAGTAGTAAGTGATCTTTTTCCTTATCTTGTCCTAAATCAGTCCTCCACATAACTTTGTACCCATTTCTATTCCAAGTTGCCTAAATCATTCTGATTGAATACTAAACTAGACTCTTGAAATCCTGAGCTCAGAAAAGTCAATTTTTCAACCAAGGAGCATTTACTAAGTACTTAGAATGTGTCAAGTCATCTCCTGTCAGAAAAAAAAAAAAAAGACAACAAAGACAAAAAACAAACAGAAGGTTCTTATGGAGATCACATTCACTCATGGGGGACTAAACTATACACAATTTATACAAAATAGATGAAAAATAATCTCAGAAGGGAGTTACTAGTAGTGATAGGATGAAGAAGGGACAAAAAGAATAAGAATGTAATCTTGAGTTGAAAAGGGATAGTATTTTAGGTTTGGGAGACAGCCAATGCAAAAGCAAAGCGGACAAAATCAAAAGGACAGTGACTTTAAAAAATCAAATTATTGGGGCATAAAGTAGTATTAGAAAAATAGGAAAAGTCCTAGTTATAAAAAATTAAATGCCACATATAAAATGTTTTATATTTGATTTTGAAGATAGGGAACCACTGGAGACTGTTGAGAAGGGAGCGACATATTTAGACTTTAGATTTAGGAAAATCACATTGGAAACTGACTAGATGATGAATTAAAATGGGAAGAGATTTGATGAAGGGAGAAATTAGAAAGTCATCAAAAACTAGACATGAGATGAGAATCTGTACTATGGTAGTGGTTATGTTAGAGGAGAGATGGAACATATATAAGAGATATTGTAAAATCAGGTATCATAAAACATGTCAACAAATTAAATCTGTGAAGTATGAGAAAACAATCTAGAATGACACCAACTTGGAAGCCTGATTGACAGAAAAAATCCTGAGGCTCTCTATGGGAATATTTGGAAAGAAAGAAGAAAAAAATGAAGAGTTTAATTCGAAATGAGCCAAGTGGAAGAATTCCATATTTTAGTGCTGACCTAGAAATCTGCAAGATGGGTTCAAGTGCTGCTTTTTACAAATACTGGCTTTGTGATCTTGGGCAAGTTAATTAAGCTATCGGTGCTTTAGATTTCTCTTTAGAACCCAAAGTTGACAATGATTTGCCAATCTAATTCAGCAGGTGGAATTCCAAGACTGCTGAACTCACAGGTCTAGAACATAGTGAGGCTAAATACAAATTTAGGTTACAAAAATTTATATGTTTCTAGGATACCACAAGTTTTCAGGTCTATTAAATGAAAACAGGGCATTATTTATTTATTTGATTTTGGGTGAGAAAGAAACTTTTCCTTAAACTTCCATGAAATAAAGCCTCTTGGTTTTTACACAACTCTCCTAATAGCAACATATCTTTTGCTAAGAGAATTATATGCTAAAAGATACATTATTCTTTATAAATTTTTTCCTATAGGAAAAGCTAACAAATAAATTAGAATTGAAACCACAAAATTTTATAGTTGTAAAAGAATATGCCATTCTCATCAACCAACTCCTTGCCACTAGCAACAGCTGCTGATTGGCAAATTTCCAATTTCCTTTTAAATATTTCCATTTTGTATTGTTCATACAACTATTTGAAAAATATATATATATATATGTATATATATATATACATATATATATATGTAAATAATGATAATGATAATAGAAGCAAATGGTGAATAGGGAGACAAAATAATTGAAGCAAATAGTAAACTTGGGGTGGAGTTCCAGGGGTGGAGCCAAAATAGATATGAAAAATTTCAATAAATGTCAGTCTCACTGGGGTAAAAAGAGCGTTCAACCCACCTCAGAAAGACTCTGGGAAAGCCTGCAAGAGTGTCATAATCATAGCACATCAGCAACTGAGATCTTTAATCTTGGCTTAGTAGCAAAGCAAACCAATAGGGCAATCCCCTTTTGTGTGGTTTCCAGAAAAGAGCCCTTGTAACACAAGAGGCCCCTGTACTCAAAGCCAAGGCTCAGAGCTGCACAGAAAGCTTGGGACAGCATCACCTTTTCCCAGGAGCAGAGCTTTACCTTAAAGAAAAAAAAGAGGGAAATACCAAAAGAAAAGGAAAAAAAAATGAGCAAGAAAACAAAAATTTTGACCCTAGAAAGCTACTGTGGTGATAGGGCAGATCAAAACATAAACTTGGAAGATGTCAGAATGTCCATAGAAGAAATCTCAAAAAGTGAGATAAATTGCTCTCAAGCCTAAAGAGGCTTCTTGGAACTGCTCATAAAAGACTTTAAAAGACAAAAAAGGAGGGGAGAAGAAAAAAATGAGAAAAGAAATGAGAGGTATGCATTAGAAAGTCAACAGTATGGAAAAAGAAGGGGAGGAAATTGTCTGAAGAAAACAATTCTTTAAATAGTAGAATAAATCAAATAGAAAAAGATACAAAAGATAATTGAATAAAATCACATGGTAAAAACTAGAACAGGGCAAATGGAAGCTAATGACTTTGTGAAACAGAAAGAATCAGTCAAACTAAAGAGAATGGAAAAGTGGAAAAAATGTAAAATGCCTTATTGGGAAAATAGTCAACCTGGAAAATAAATCCAGAAGAGACAATTTAAAAATTATGGGCCTACTTGAAGGTCATGACCAAAAAAAGAGTCCAGATTGTATTCTACAAGAGATTGTTAAGGAAAACTGCCCCAATATTCTAGAAACAGAGGGGGAAATAACTCATTGAAAGAATCCATCAATCACCTCTGCAAAGAAATCTCACAAGGAAAACCCCAAGGAATATAAGTTACAAACTTCCAAAACTATAATCTCAGAGAAAAAAATATTTCAAGCTGTCAGACAAAAACAATTCAAATTCAAGGAGAAATGATAAGGATTTCCCAGGATCTGGCAGCTTCCAATAAAGGACAAGAGGGCCTGGAATTCCATATTCTGGAAGGCAAAGGACTTTGGGTTATAAGTAAGAATTAAGTGAGAATCAGCATCATATTTCAGAGGAGGAGATGGAGCTTCAATGAAGTAAGATACTATCAATCATTTCTATTGAAAAAAAAAACCAGAACTAAATTGGCAATTTAATCTGCAGAGAACATAAAAGAACCATAAAAGATAATCAGGGGGAATATATATATATATATATATATATATATATATATATATATATATATATATATATATATATATATATATTTAAAGGTTAAATTGTTTATATTCCTAGATAGGAAAACAATACCTGTGACTCTTGAGAACTGTATCTGTTATTGGAGCAGACAGATGGGGGCATCGCATGGACTGAGGGTATGGTTGTGAATGGTCCCTGATATGATAACATCAAAGAAAAATACATTAAGGGGTAGGGAAGGGTCTGTACTGGAAAAAGAGGAAAAGGGAAGTATAATGGGATAATTAGTTCACATGAAGAGGTGCAAAAGACCTATTACAATGAAGGGAAAGAAGGGAAGGGAATGAAAATTGTCTAAAGCTTAATCTCATCAGTTGTGGCTTTAAAAAGGAATAATTTAAGCATTCAATATAGGCATTTATCTAACCCTATAAAGGGAGGAGGAGAAAGAGGAAAACTAAAGGAAGGGACAAGATAGAAGAGAGGGCAGAAATACTAGGGGAAAATGTAAGAGAAGGGGAGAAGAGTGCATAAAAGATAAGGAATAGATGGAGTGAGTTAAAAAGAAAGAATAAACTTGGATTTTAAAAAGTAAAAAAAAAATTTAAAAATTTTATCACCAAACTTACTTTATATGTTATTTTCCTTTAGGTGTGAAGAAACAAAAACAAAACCCTCAGTAACTCAATTCTTGTTATGCTGCTTTCTTTTATCCCTATAGCCATTAAACATCTGCTTGCTTAAAGAAGGCAAATAATTTACCATTCTTGATGAGTAAATTAACAATGACCAGCCACATGTGAGGAAAAACAGGTCTTCCTCAATTTAATGTATGATTTGTTCAAATTACAAGAAGAAGCATATGAACAAGTTTTTTTTTTTTTTTTTTTTTTTTTTTTAGTACTATATACAACAAAGCAAATCACTCAGGATTGCACATTAGGATAAAATGAACACATGTTTACCCATGTGTTATTCAGAGGCAAATAGCAATTAAATGATAAGTGATCTCTAGATTTTGAAACAAATCAGATATGGGAAATAGCTCATGATTCTGTCAGAAATCACTTAATCTACCATGTTAAATATATGCAAATATATGTTGAAAATTAAAATAATGAAATTTTAAAATATTTGATAGGATAAGAATAAATTAACATTATTTAAATTATATCAGTTTGTAATCATAAAATAAATTTTTATTAAAAGCTTTTAGCATATTCCTATATAACATATATTCAATCCATATATTTATTGGATAATTTTTATCACATATTGTATAATATATTGTATTACTAAATGCCAAGAAAAACATGGTTAGGGTTAAAGATATATTTTAATTAATGTTAAAGTGAGGTAATTTACAGGATATTAGCAAAAGGATTGAACAATACCCTAAATAAGGACAAGACATATTCTTTTGGGGGGAGATAAAATTGAGAATTTGATAATTGTTATAATTACTACACAAAAGTATTCATTTATAGATTGTCTACAGCCTGCATAATCTACACAATTCAGAAAGTTGAAAACACTTACCTAGGAAAATGATGAATAACATTCTATGAGATTTGACCATATCAATATAAGAATAGTACAACCACAGGTCTCTTGCTCAAAGGAGCTATCCAGAATAAGGTTTCAGCACTGTTCAGAGATGAACAGTTCCCTGCTTACACACAGCTGATTGGACAGCTGACTTCAGATGTCACCACTCACTCACCAATGCAATAATACAATGTATACTTTCCTATTTGAAGCTGTTCCTTGTTCCTAATTTTATATTTCAAAAACATTCTAACAAGGAGGCTCACAGGTCTTTACTGTGAGTTCTGACTCTAGGCATTTTCATTAACTGCCTGCCATCCCTAAAACGATTTCTACTGCTCTCCATCTTTTAGAACAACAAATTTATGTTGGAAATGTCATGTCTGTATATCTGCCTCTTTCTGAACTTACCATCCTTCCCCTCTTCACCAAGAAATGTGAATTTATTTTTATTCATTAATTCTTCTAGTCATAAGTAATTAGTCCTTATTTTGATCAGAATTATTAAAAAATTTATATCTATATACAAATGTATAAATGTATTTTACATATATGTATGCATATAAATACTTAACAAATATTTAATAAAGGTGTCGAATTTGGTCCCAAACCATAAGTGATCCACAAATCTCCCTACTTGAACTATATTAAAATGTAATTGGGAAATGTGTTATAAAATAAAAATTCAATTGATATTAAATTTAGTTATTTTAAAAATCAATATGAACTATGCAGAAATCCATTTCTATTTAAGTTTGGGGTTCTTGCTTTATAATTTTACCTTCATTGTATTGGAAGTTTTCCTTCATAAAGGTGTGGTCTCTGGCTATTCCCTTTTCCATCACTTTAATATGCAGTACACATTTTCTTATATTCACAATGTATTCTGAGTTGTGAATGTTTTTTTTTTTTTTAATCCTGTCATCATATCCTAATTTTGGCTCTTTCAACGTTTTCTTCCCAATTCTAGCAATCCTGTCCCTAATTAATTTTCAATCTAATCCATTTCATTATATATTCCCTAAATTCCTATTGTGTGCTAAATTGCTGGGTATACTAAAAGAAAATACTACAATTACTGCCACAAATTTGCAAGAAACTGGTAATGATTTGAAGTAGATCTTTGAAAACTCATTTAGAAATTAGCAAGGATTTATTTTCCCAATGGCATGAAAGACTTGTTTCTTGAAAGCATTGAGATAAGAGTATATATTGCTATATTATAGAATCTTTGGAATTTGGAGTTGCTAATCTTAGTTTTATTATATAATTTTCATGTGATTCTGTGTCATTTTCTTTTAGGACAAGTTAGAAATACATTTGCCGAATTGTATTTCAAAGTTGAAAAGCAAAATCTACCATGCTAGTATAGGCTCTTATTATCTCATGTGAGAGCTATTTTAAGGACCTTCTAATTTAAAGATTGAACAAGTCAGTTTGATGAGATTTCTAAAGATCAAGAGGCAAGTCTAGAAAAAAAATTTTAAATACTTTAATTAGCATTAGCTAATAGGCAGTTACCAGGTAGATTGAAAGCTACTGAAGACACACACACACACACACACACACACACACACACACACACACACACACAGATAGAGGGTTTTATATAGATTTAAGGTAGTCATAAAAGAAAGCCTATCAGATGGGTTTGTCCAGTTACTTTGCTTATTTGCAAGACTAAGTAGAGACAGTATGCCCAGTGATTTGAGGGGAATGGAGATGTGGAGCAAACCTTTACCTTGGGCTGTAACTTAACTAACCAAATATCAAATCTGTTCCAATGGTAGTATTTTCTGGTGGATAAATTCATCAGCCCATTTTGTTGGGCAAGAAGAGCTAGTTTATTTCATTAGAATGTCTAAATGGGATATCAGAGAGTGGTACCATGATATGCAAGTAAATTGGTTTTAAGTGGGGGAGGACTGTGCAAAATTGCTAGCATTTCTTTCTCTTTTCGAGTCATCTGAGTCTAGTGGGAATATATGGGATAACTTGAGATGGGCCTGGCTGCAGTAGGGGACCTTGGCTTTTTGCTTTCAATGTTTCCCAATATCAGGGTCTTTTCCAAAGAGTTCCATCTTCTTGTTATGTAGCTAAAGTATTTAAACTTCAGGTTCAGAATTTGACTTTCCAGTGAATACTCTGAATTAATTTTTAAACATTAACTTATTTGATCTCTTTACTATTCAAGGGATTCTGAAAAAAAAGTCTTTTTCAATACCACAATTCAAAAGCATAGATTCTCTGGTGTTCAACTTTTCTTATAATCCAATTGTCACAGCCATACATTGCTACTGGAAAAAAACATAGTTTTGACTATATACATTTTTGTTAGAATGGTGATTTCTCTGCTTTTTAGTATTCTGTACAGATTTTCCATAGCTTTCCTTTTTTCTTTTTTTTATGTTAAACTTCAAGACAGCTTTTTCATTCTCTTTCACCTTCATCACGAGGCTTTTTAATTCTTTAATTCCACTTCACTTTCTGCCATCAGAGTGGTATCATCAGCATATATGAGATTGTAAATATTTCCTCTGGCAATCTTAATTCCAGTTTTTGATTCATGCAGTCTGGCATTTTTCATGAATTTCTTTGCTTGTAAAATATGAAGGAAATAAATGATATTGTTATTCCAAATTTTACAAATGAGGAAAAAAAGCAGATAAAAGATAAGTGACTTGCTCTTATCTTTTACATCTTGTAAGTATCTTACAACTGGATTGGACTTCGGTCATCCTGCCTATATGTCCAACACTCTATGCAATGTTCCATCTACCTGCATCATACAGTCTGGAAGAGAGGAAATTAAAAGTATGTGATATCCTTTTAGGAATATTGGATTTGTTCACTACTGATCAGAGATGCAAATTAGGACAACTCTGAGAAACCACTACACACCTGTCAGATTGGCTAAGATGACAGGAACAAGTAATGATGAATGTTGGAGGGGATGTGGGAAAACTGGGACACTAATACATTGTTGGTGGAGTTGTGAAAGAATCCAACCATTCTGGAGAGCAATTTGGAACTATGCCCAAAAAGTTATCAAAATGTGCAAGCCCTTTGATCCAGCATTGCTGCTATTGGGCTTATATCCCAAAGAAATACTAAAGAGAAGAAAGGGACCTTTATGTGCCAGAATGTTTGTGGCAGCTCTTTTTGTAGTAGCTAGAAACTGGAAAATGAATGGATGTCCATCAATTGGAGAATGGTTGGGTAAATTGTGGTATATGAATGTTATGGAATATTATTGCTCTGTAAGAAATGACCAGCAGGAGGAATACAGAGAGGCTTGGAGAGACTTACATCAACTGATGCTGAGTGAAATAAATAGAACCAGAAAATAGCTGTACACTTCAATGTTGTATGAAGATGTATTCTGATGGAAGTGGATATCTTCAACATAAAGAAGATCCAACTCACTTCCAGTTGATCCATGATGGACAGAAATAACTACACCCAGAGAAGGAACACTGGAAGTGAATGTAAATTGTTAGCACTACTGTCTATCTACCCAGGTTACTTATACCTTCGAAATCTAATAGTTAATATATAACAAGAAAATGGTATTTACACACATATATTGTATTTAGGTTATATTGTAACATATGTAAAATGTATGGGATTGCCTGTCATCAAGGGGAGGGAGTAGAGGGAGAGAGGGGATAATTTGGAAAAATGAATACAAGGGATAATATTATAAAAAAATTACTCATGCATATATACTGTCAAAAATTATAAATAAAATTTTAAAAAAGGAATATTGGATTTGTAAAAGAAAGAATGATTTCAATTATTTGAAGTATTTACTTGTTTTCTCAAGTATTTATGATAAGTAATAATTTATCATAGTAGTAATAACATTATATTTATAATGGTAACAGTAACTTTAAGATCAAGATCAGATTTTAAAATGTGGATTTTAAAAATATATTTATTTTAATGCACATTGTTTTATGAATTATGTTGAGAGACAAAAATCAGAATAAAAGGGAAAGACACTGGGAGAAGAAAAAAAAAAACAGAAAGAAGTGAATATAACATTTGTTGATTTACATTCAAACTCCATAGCTCTTTTTCTGGATGCAGCTGGCATCATCTGTCCAAAGTCTATTGGGATTGTTTTGGATCACTGAATTACTGACAAGAACAAGTCTTTCATAATTGATCCTCGCACAGTTCTGCTGTTATTGTGTACAATGTATTTCAAGTTTTGCTAGTTTCACTCAGCATCAGTCTGTGTAAAACTTTCTAGGACTTGCTAAAATCAGCTTGTTCATCATTTTTATAGTGCAATAATATTGCATTACCTTCATATACCACAACTTATTTAGCCATTCCTCAATTGATGGGCATCTACTCATTTTCCAATCCTTTTCTACCACAAAAAGAGCAGTTACAAACATTTTTACAAATGTGGGTCCTTTTCCCTACTTTATGATTTCCTTGAGATATAGACCCAGTAGTGGCATTTCTGGGTCAAAGAGTAGTTTCAGATTGCTCTCCAGAATGATCAGAACACTTCACAACTCCACTAAAAATGCATTTGTGTACCAGTTTTCCCACATCCACTCCAACATTTATCATTATATTTTCCTGTCATCTTAGCTAGCCTGAGAGGTATGAGGTAGCACCTCAGAGTTATTTTGATTTTCATTTTTCTAATCAAGAGTGATTTAGAACATTTTTAATATGACTATAAATTATTTTAATTTCATCATCTGAAAATTGTCTGTTCATATCCTTTGACCATTTATCAATTGGGGAATGACTTGTATGCTTATAAATTTGACACAATTGTTTATGTATTTTATAAATGAAATCTTTATCAGAAATACTGATTGTAAAGATAAGTTAGAGACTACAAATTTTATTTAGGCTGTTGCAATTCTTTGTACCACACTTACCAAAGAAGCCAAGTCAGATATTATATTTACCTCTCCTGGATAATAAGTAAGAGCTAGCATAATTGCATATAACTCATTCTGCTGAGTGGACTGAAAGGAAGTTCTGACTACTCTTTTTATAGCTAAGTAAGGAGACTATACAGTACAAATGTTATATTTGTATGCATCTGTAAAGATGGTTGGTCCTTTAAGAGGAACTTTAGAAAACTTTTCTTTAAAAATCCATGGCCAATTATGTAATAGTTGAGTTATTTTTAAGGGAAAACCCGTGTATAAAATTTGGAACTATGGCCAATATAATTTGCCACTGTGGGATGGTTTCATAGCATACATTAATTTGTGCATTAGTATAAAAGGTGTATATCTTGTCAGGTCTTATCCCAAATAATTGTACTGCTTGCTTAATGGCCTTTAATAAAATTCTAGCCAGAAGCACTGGGTAAGGAGTAAGGCTTTGTTCTGGTTGTGCTGGGAGGTTCACTCACTCTATCATACTGTCTCCTTGATGGAGAACTGCTGTGGGTGCCTCTTTTGTAGCAAAAACTGATATTTCCAAGGGTTTTTGAGTGACTCTTTCAACCACAATGGATAAAGCCAGTTCAACTTCTCTCAAAGCCTCTTGAATTTCTTTTGAAAGCTGGCGTGGTGAGTTTAAAGCACTGTCTTCCCTTAAAATGTTATATAATGGTTGTAATTTTAGCTGAAAAAATGAAAGTGACTAGTTTACCCCTTACCAAATCTTCCTGCTTGACTATTTTTATACATACCCTATTCCCAGATCAAGGGGATTCTTCTGCTGAACTCACTGATCTCATCACTGCTGCTGTGTACCTTACTTTGTAAGTTTAGGTGTAAAATATGTGCTTTCTAGAACCCCAGAGTTGGGGTGCCAAAATACAATATGCTTTCTAGAGCCCCCACACTGGGGTACCAAAATATACCATCTAAACTAGCTTTTTGGAGGATCTTGGGACCAGCCCAAGTCCTTGGTCTTAGTGGAGGAATAATGAAGCAGGGACCCACAAGGATGTCAAAACATGGAGTCCTCCATTTATTCCAGATTCTCTCACCCTAATATGCCCTAATACCCTTATAGAACCAAAGCAACACTGTATATGGGCTAACTATATAACTGTTGATATACTGAGTGCATGTGGAACCACATAAATGACTTGCTATTGTATGTAGTTGACTTTTTGCCACTTGGTATCACTCTGCTTCAACTACAACACATGTTGTCACCACCTCCTGACTGCTCAGGTAGGCCTGAGAGCCCTTGGGGAGATGAGGTGCCAAACTATACATTGTTAGCTGGTTCTCTCTGGGCTGAAGGATCTTATACCTCCCCCAGAGTTTCCCCACTATCTGTGGCCTTCTAGAAACACCCAAATATTTTACTTTGTTTATAGTTATATTAAATGGAATTTCTCTTTCTATCTCTTGCTAACAAGCTTTATTAGTAATATATAGAAATGCTGATGATTTGTGGGGATTTATTTTCAATCCTACAACATTGCTAAAATTGTGAATTATTTCCAGGATGATTTCTAGGATTCTCTAAATGTATCATTATATCCTCTATAAAGAATGATGCTTTTATTTCCACCTTGCATATTATAATTCTTTTATTTTTTTTTTCTTTTCTTATTGCTAAAGCCAATATTTGTAATACAATGTTCAATAATAGTGGTGATAATGGGCATCTGTTTCACTCTTGAACTTATTGGGAATATGTCCAACTTCTCTCTATTACAAATAATGCTTGTTGTTGGTTTTAAATATATTGCTTATTATTTAAAGGGAAATTTAATTTATCCCTATGATTTCAAGTGTTTTAGTAGGAATGGGTGCTGTATTTTATCAAAAGCTTTTTCTGCCTCTATTGAGATTAACATATGATGTCTGTCAGTTTTGTTATTGATATTATCGATAATGGTAATAGTTTTCTTGATTAAACAGTGCTTCATTCTTGGTATAAATCACACTGGATAATAATGTATTATTTTGTTGATAAGTTAGTGTAATTTATTTACTAATATTTTATATAAAACTTTTGCATCAATATTCATTAGGGAGATTGGTCTTAATTTTCTTTCACTATTTGGCTTTTCCTGGTTTAAGTATCAGTACAATATTTGTGTCATGGAAGGTCTTTTTGCAACAAAATCCTGAAAGTCTGACAATTCATTGAATGTCCATTTTTAAGGGGATTGTGCTTAATTTTGCTCTGTATGATATTTTTGGACACAAACTTATTTTTACTCTTCAATATAGTGTTCCATGACTTGAGATCTTTTAAAAATAGCTGCTGCTAAGCCATATTTGGGTCCTTTCTCCTTTGCCTACTCATTTTTTTTAAAATAAGAGTTTGTTAGTGTAATTACCTCTACTATTCTAGATGGGGATAGGGTAAGGGATGGAGCCTCTGGCTTCATTTCTGTTCATCCCTCTAATATGGAATCTAAAAGAACTTTATCCTCCTATAAGTGGTTGCAGTCAACAACCTCCTGCCTCCACAGCTTATGTACTTACTCAGAATTGGCTGGTTCCTTATCATTGAGGACCATGTTGCAGCAGCATAGTTGGGTCTGGTATTCCTTATCATCAGAGGTTCCCTCAATATTCCTGATTAAGACCCTTGACTTCCCATACTATCCAGAAGGTAAATGTCCCTGTGGTTGGGGCTAAAGGCTAACCCAGTTAGCCTCGGGACTCTGCTTGCTGTTTCAGTGGAGATAGCATGGAAGTGTTTTCACTTTACTTTGGCCAAACTTGCATCCTGGAATCTTTCTACAGATCTTCTCCAGTTGTCCCAGGAGGATCACTATTCTGACCCAGCTATTATTTGCTGTTTCACCCCTCCAAATTCACCATGAGGTGCAATTTTGTTTTGTTTGGAGGGAGGAATATGAAGAGCTTGGAATTTTCTGACCTATTTTGCCATCTTCCAAAATCCTCTTCAAATCCTTCAAATTCCACTTCCCTTTGAAAACTTCAGGTCTTTATCGGGGTAAAATGTCATATCTATTTTATATCTTTTGATGAAATAGGGAGTATAAGGGGAGAAGGGCTAATCATAAGCATATCATTTCCATCTCCATTCTCGGTAAGTGGTAACTAATTGGCTTGGTGAAAAGATCTGGGCCAAGAGTCAGAAACATCTGAGTTCAAATCCAGCCTCAGACACTTGCTAACTTTGTGATCATGGGCAAATCTCTTAACCTTTGTTTGCCTTAATCCACTGAAGAAGGAAATAACAGATCATTCCAGCATCTTTGCCAAAAATGAAAAATAAAAACAAAAATATGTGTGATTACAAAGAGTTAGTTGCACATGACTAAATAACTGAACAACATGCCCTTTACCTTCACCTTGGCCCTGAGAGCCAGCTGCAGACTTGAGCATGAAGCTACTATTATGATATTTGTTATTTCTTATAAAATTTACAAAACTACCATTTTTATTAAGTTGCTCTCATTTTTTATGTCATTGATGAAATTTTTTAGTATTGTGCCCCTAGTTGTGCTTCATTTTTGAAGAGGACCAAAATGACATCACTATATTAGAATTGAGTTACAGTGTGTCCAATTGTGGCTGATCAGACCAACATGAGCTTCAAATGCTCTGTCACTGTTCAGACACAAATAGTCCATGTTAATGTTTGGAGTGGCTTCTATAATTTTGTGCATCTCATATTTCCTTTGGGTTAATTCAATTTTGCTTTGCTCATAGAACACGGTAGGTTCTCTGATGAGGACATGCCATTCTAGAGGTCCTATGCCAGATTCTCCTATGTAAGCCAATCAATTATAAGTCTATTCTTTATAAACTCTTTGATTCTTATTACATTATTTTGCATAGTTCAGAGATCCTTAAGAATGCATATGTAACATTATAGCAGATTATCTCTCTGTATATGTATATATTTATGTACATGTATACATGTATACATGTATATGTATTAGTGCATACATACATACACACTCTTTGTAAACTATATTTGCAATATAAACACATTCTATATACTAAACTTAACAATCTGTATATTTGCATAGCTATTTCTTATTTTATATATGAGAAAATGATTATAAATACCAAATTATTGGAGAGATATCTGATTTTTCCTCAAAATGTACCTCACCTAGATTCATTTATCTAGATGGAACTGTTATTTTACACAAACAGGGAACCTTAAAAAGAATTTAATCTAAGATAAATTTTGGTCTATTTATTCCAATATGGTAGGTTTAGGCAGTAGGATAGATCCATTGTCAAGATTGCCCAAGATTGGGGGTTATTTGGACTTAAATGACATAATCAAAGTCCATTCCTCATTCTCTTATTAGAATAGGTTTGCGTCTCATTATAATATTTATTCTCTTATTACTTGCCAACCAATCAGAGTCCATTGCCATCCTCAGGAATAACCACTCTTCCAAGGATATATAAACTCTGAATGGGCTCTATGAGGGGGTTTTGGCATTTGAAATTATCATTGATGGGGGCAGCTAGGTGGCGAAGTGGGTAAAGTACCATCCTTGAATTCAGGAGGACCCAAGTTCAAATCTGGTCTCAGACACTTAATACTTTCTAGCTGTGTGACCCTGGGCAAGTCACTTAACCCCAGCCTCAAAAGAAATTATCATTGACCCTTTTAAAAATTAATTATTGTTTGGGGGAACCTTCTCTCTCTCAATAAGTAATAATTTAAGCTTTGTTTTTCATATTAAAGCTTTTTTGGAATATATTCAAAGATATATTTTTTCTCAAAAGTTATTTCAAAGAGTGCTTCATATCTATTTAAAAGCAGAAATAGTTTTTAACTTACATATGAATTATTATGAATTGATTTTAAATTTATCCATCTATAATTCTATGGAAGAATTTAGTCAGGTTATAGAGAACAAAATGTGAGTTGCAGGAAAGCTATCAATTTCACAAAGTTCTCTTTGTATTTTTTTGGAAGTGTTGTCTCCAGCCTGGGCAGAGGAAGATTGACAGGTCATCTTCAGACTGAAGAATATGCCTGGAACTAAGAATCACGAGATGAGCTTATTTTCTGCAAAAGACCATAGAATAGAGTGCTGTCTCATCTCTACTTGTTGGTTATTTTGACATCCTTCAGGTCTTAATAAAATCTCTCTTTGTACAGGAAGTCTTTCTCAACCTCCCCTCAAGAAATCCTGAGGATCTTCCCCCCTCCCCTGATTTATTCATTCATTTACTTATTTATTTAGATTTTTTTTGGACTTAGATTTTCTGTCTCAATTGCTTCCTAACTTTCATCCCTGAATGGGTACAGCTTCAGTCAAACTGAGACTTGTTGAAGACCTTAGTTAAAAAAGGCTAAATCTCCCATTTCTTCTAGTTCTATATCCAATTGTCTTGATCTACATCGTGCCCCTGGACTCACATGGCCCTGAAGGGGAAAGTGAGACCTTCCCTCACATAAATCCAATTCACTTCTATGTCATGGCATCACTTCCCTGATGTCATGTTCCTCTTTGAGAACAAAAGACAAACAATTATCCCCTGGGATCAACTTCAAATCATCTTGAATATATACATAGTTTATACATAGTTATTCTCATCCTGTCTTTCTCTCACACTATCTTGTAAGCTTCTAGAACACTTGAAAGATAGCTAATCCAACACCATTTTTTTAGGTGGAGAAACTAAGGCTGAGAAAGAATAAATGACCCCCTTGCAGTTCTTCTCAAAGGATACTCCTTATGCTAACCTATCATTTTTATTGGCACTTTTCTTGCCTAGAATTATATCCTTATTCATCTCTAACTTCTATCTTTCCTGACATCTTTCAAGTCACAGCTAAAATCCTGCCTTCTGTGTAAATCCTTTCCTGATTTCCCTCAATGTCAGAACCTTCCTTCCAAATTATCTTGTATGCACCTTGTTTATATATAGTTATTTACATGCTGTCTTTCATATCAAACTCTGAGTTTTTTGAGAGCAAGAACTGTCTTGTCTTTGCATATTCAGAGCAGGATCATTCAGAGCATTATAGGTGCTTAATAGATACTAGTTTACTTGATTTGCTCAAGGACACACATATAGTCAGTGGCAGCAACAAGAGTCAAACATAAGTATTATAAATGAATACAGTACCTACATCCTAGAAAATTAACTCTGTGAATCCATTTCTTCATTTGGGAAACAGAAATAATCCCCAAGCAGTTGTAAGGTTCACATGTAAGCATGTAACAAAAAAATATTTGGAATATTTAAAAGTTTTACAAAAATATAAAGTTTAAAGTTTAAAAAGTATAATGTATTTACATTTAGGATCTGGAGAATTTTTGAAGGTATCTGTATTCCTAATTAATTTTCCAAGAATCTGGGAAACAAAATATGTGTATTTTTTTATCAATGATTTGTTAATTTGTCAATATGTAAACTTTCTCCACCAAGGCTCAGAGAGTTTAAGTGTCATTTAGTTAAATTCTATAGTGGAATGTGAATCTTGGGGAAATTTTGTGGTGACTCTCTTTTAAAACTGTTTTTTCTCTTCATCTTTAACACTTGTTCAGACATCAAGTATAATATTCCACCTTTTTCTACCATATTCTTATTTAATTAAAAACATACTTCTTCCTTTGGCAATTGGATGGGAGACAATTATTTAGCTTATAATTTTCTGAACAAATTTTATTTTTTAAAAAAAATTACATTTTTCAATTAAATAAATAATTTATTCATATGGAGTTCACAATATGGACTATATACTTTTGGATATTGCATAGTAAAATTTAAAAAAATCATGCTTGAAGAAAACACATGATTTGAATATATATAGCTTACATATTTATAAAATCAGCATTATTTTTAAACAGTATTTATTGTCTTGGGTTTATAAAATATACATTGGGACATGTCTCCAAAGTCACATTAAAGAATTTAATTCCCCTTAAAGAATAATGTTTAAAAAATGCATCCCAGTTGCAGTTGGAACTCATATTTTAAATTCAAATACTTGTAATCTTGTATTTTGACAATTTCACAATAGATATAACTGCAATTTAAAATTTTAGGGCTTAGCCATATACACAATACCATTCCAAGTTAAGTAAGACAACATACAAATCTTTATTCTCAAACATTCTGCTTTATACTTCTGTCAAATACCAAAAAGGGCCATAATATTAACCAAAGGAAAGACTAATTAGTAAATCACTACATCAGGCCCTGTGTACCATTCCACTGTGAAAATAACTATTAGTTTAAATAAATATGCTGCACCTTAATAATAAATGTCATTATATGAAACTATTGACTGTGTCTTGATTCTTGTTTCAAAATTCTTGTGAATTTTGCAGAAATTCAACTTAAATAACTAATGAGATAAAGGAGAGACCTTTTCTAAAGAAAGAAATAAATATATGGTTTTCTTTCTTTTTTGAGTGGGAATCATGGTATAAACTTGTGAATTAATTTATAGAAATAATTTTATTGTAGAAGTTCCCCCCAAGGATGTAGATCAGGATTTCTTACTTTATAACAGGTACTGTTTTGCTTGTTTATATCCCCAGAGTTTAGCACAATCTTTAGTCTATAGTAATAATATGCCCAATAAATGCCTGTTGATTGATTGATTGATGTCTTGTATAACTTTCAGTTTTAGAGATTGTTTGAGGTTCTACTGAGAGATTAAATGACTTTCACATGCCATGACCTTAACATGTGTTAGAAAAAGGACATATCCAACTTACATTGTTCCCAGTACATTGGAGGCACAATAAATACTTTTTTGAATTAAATTGAAATGAAATTCTTGAGTGTAAAATCAACTTTCTCCATGAATGGACAAGAAAAGTATAAGCAGAACATGATAAGCTGAATGTACTAATTATTCTTGCCTTTGTGGATATTAATACTCATTTTGTCTTTAATTATGAAATGCATATTATATTCATATACACAATAATATCCAATATTAAATAGATATATTTATTTGTTGCAATGTCTTACTTTGTTAGGCAGAAATTTCTAGCAGAGTTATTCCCTGTGTTGTATTAATGTTGAATAAATATTACAAATTAAGGATTTTTCAGTAAAAGCTTTTTTAGTAATGGTGATGATGATGGTTCAGGGTTCTGTAAGTTCTTAATACATTGTCTATATAAAATAAGTCAAAGTTCTCTATACTACATTGTGAGTATTTAATTATATGGATTATATATTTTGGTATATTAGTCCCCTGATAGACTATAAGTTTCATGCAAGTTAGAATCATTCATTATAAAATCTGTCCTAGCACCTAGAATAGAGTTCTGGTCAGAGCTTAATCACTTTTTCCCATCTTGTTCTTGTTCAATTCATTGTGTTCCATTTCTGCTTTCAATCACTCACATAGTCTACATATGTGATAATATTGGAGTTTACATAGGATAAGAACAGTGCTATTGATAGTTTTGGTCATAATATATTTTCAGTAGTCTATGACAGAAAATTCATAATGTTCTGTTTCAAACTGAATTATATACATCAGATCAATATCCACATGCCCAGGAACACAATACATTAATCACATAGATACATGTTTATGTTTCACATCATTATGCTGTTCACTAACATTGTAACTAGAGCAGAGTGAATGAGTCTTTGCTCTAGACACCAACTTTAAAGGTTCTACAGAACATTTGACACCTTCATTTGCTAGAAACAATAGTTTAGTACCCAGTAAGCAATAACAAGTTTCATTAGAAAACTAGAAAGTGACCTTCTCTGCCTCTTCACAGCCAGCCTAGAATTTGTCTTCTCTGCATAGAGTGGATCCTACCACATTACCTCCACTTTTAACTGAAGTTTGTGCTGGGTGAAACAAAGGTCTGGTTGATATTTTGCCTCCATTTCCATTTTTATTAAAGAAGTCTCACCTTTCCCATAGAAAAGCTAACTTAATTTTCTCATGTGTCTTCTATAGACAATGTACAAGTCACATGGAATGCCAAAGGAAAAGTACCACATCTATTGTTCTCTGTTCCATTTGTGATGTTTGGAGAATTAGTACTCCATATAGTTTATAACAGAAACTTAATGCTTAAAAACCATTTTTGGTGGTTTTTTTTCTTATTTTGTACATTTATCTAAATATTCTCTATTTGATAACTCTAATGTGTGTTTAACAGGATTTACAAAAGCAGAATTGACAATGATTTGCTTTATACAATTTACCATAGTATTCCCTTAAATAACAAGCACCCCTAACGCATTTTAAATGTGATATGGTTTACACAATTTCAATTTACATGCAAATTTACAGAAACACACCTAATATGTAAAGCAAGAACATGGTCACTACAATAAAATCTTCAGGGGCATGACAATATTACCACACATTGAAAACATTATTATCAATGGATCTGCCTATCTTGGCTCTAAGCAAATTGAGCCAGAAGATGAACCTGGAGTTCTCCAATTCTTAGGAATACTGGAGGTTAAACACTTTATTTGCATAACCATTCATTTCTATTTTTAAGATCTAACCTAGTGAACTTTATTAAATTGTCCAGTCTGAATTATCATCTGACTAGATATGAGATATATGGAGTTGATATTAGTTATACTTGCTAGGTCTTATCAGGGTGACAATCTTCTATTTTCAAAAATGAATACTTTTGTGTTTCCCCAGTGGGAAGACATTAATCCATTACCCATCTGGGTAAGGCAAATTAGTGTTACTAGATAAAGGAATTTCCTAGAAGGGGAAAGCCCTCATCAATTAATTTATGATGGTGGTTATCCAGAATATAATAAGAAGATATTGGCAAGCACCATCTCTCCAGATAGATTTCAGATGGGGAGGTTGCATTAGAAACAAATGAAGGAGAAAAAATAACATCAGGATTTTCCTAAGAGTTTTCTGGGAGGAAAGAAGTGTGGGAAAAATTATTTTTAATAAAGTATATTGAATAATGGGAGTGAAGACAGATGAATAGGAAAATTGTTAGAAATTTAAAAAAAAATCTACTCTATTATGATACTTGACCTATTATTTTTATGTCATATTTCAGTTTCTGGATAAAGTCATCACATATCCTTAAATTCTGTAGTATGAAAATGTCTTTACCTTTTCAAATAATGGTAAATTATAGGGTTATCATGTTATTATTATCAAGCCTGTCTTGAACATAATTTAATCTTGATAGATCATGGGAAGTTTTAGAAAACTGGCATTTCTCTCTCTTCCTCTCTCTCTGTCTCTCTCTGTCTCTCTGTCTCTCTCTCTGTGTCTCTCTCTGTTTCTCTCTCTGTCTTTCTCTCACCCCAAGGTACCCCCATAAATATGTGCATGTGCGTATATATATATATATATATATATATATATATATATATATATATATATATATATATATATATATATATGCATATACACATTTCAGGATGGAAAGGGGTAATAGGAAAATTATCTCTACAATTTTACAATTTACAGATCACCTGGGCCATTAAGACTTTCCATTAAGTAACTTTCCCAAGGTTATTTAGCTAGAATTAAAAATGTGATCTAAATTCACACTTTTCCTGCTTCTAAGGCCATCTCCCTATCCACTATGAACTGTCTTTGTAAAACCTTAAATAACCTTAAAAAGATGGCAACTCTCACTTGATTACTCCAATATCTCATGATCTTTCTTCTGGCTTGACTCTATCACTCAACTGTAATTATTCTTTGAGTAGTTACCAGTGATCTCTTAATATCTTAGTCTGATAACTTGTTTCTCCATCTTTATTATGCATGATTTGTTTAAAATTTTCAAGAACTTTGACTATTCTCTTTCTTTAGCTTTTAGGTTTCCTGTATTGTAGGATGACCCTCATCTCAATGTCTGACCATCTCTCCCTATTCAGAAATAATACTCTACTCCTGATTGTCCTTGGTTCTAATAGACTTACCTCATCTAGTTGAGAACGGGTTCACCATTCTATTTCCTGCAGTGTTTTCCTAGTGTCTGTGTTGGTGCTCTTACCTCCTTTATTTTCCAGTTATAAGATTCTTTAGGATGGAACCTGTCCTGCTAGCATACATATGTATTCCCAATGTTCAAAATAGGATCTGGCAAATATAACATCATTCTTTCTTTCTAGCTTCATTTCCTTCCTTTTTCTTTCTTTTTTTTCCTTCTTTTTTCCCCTTTTTCCTCCCTTCCTTCTCTTTCTTTCTTGGCAATCCTATTTCCTCTGATTGCATCAGAGGATCCAATTGTAATTTTCACATGCTATATGACTTCTAAAGCAGTGTATCCACCACTAATCTTTCTCCTGTGTATTATATTGCATCTCTGATTCTTGGAAACCTTTACTTGGATATCCTGATGATGTCTCAAACTTAATATGTCACGTCCTTGCCAAATCAAGGAAATAATAATTTATTAATCACATATGTTTTAGTAACTGTGTAAAACTATAGTTAAAAGAAAGTGCCTACATTCAAAGAGCTTATATTCTAATACAAAAAATCCAACAACATATATTAGGGAACTGCAAAGAGTTGGAAAGAAGGTCGTTGGAGAAGTTAGGGAAAATATGTATGCAAAATCCAGAAGGTAGAGAATTACTTTCCTAACTCCTTCCTTAAAATGGAAATTATGAAAACAATCCCCTATTGGCAAAGGGGGCTTTTGGGGAAGAGAGTTAAGGCAACTGAAATAACTGTGGTGAAGTCCAGAGAGGGAAGAATGATTGATCCCATATTCAAAACACTAAAAACAAATTGTTTCTTGAATATTAGACTCAAGACTTATTCTTTTCTGGTTCCCCCAAATTTCTACTTGCCAAAACTCTTGTATTCATTTTCTACTTATTCTGTGTATCTATTCACTTATAGATATATATTTTGTCTCCTCCTATTAGAATATAAGTTCCTTGATGGAAAAAGCTATTTCACTTAGATCTTTATCCTCAGCAATTGTCACAGTGTTTGGCAAATGCTTGTTAAATACTTGATGACTGCTTATTTTCTACACCATTCCCATTTCTAAACTTCCCTATTTCTAAATGTTTGGCACCCTCTTCCAAGTCACATAAATTTGTATTTCATAATCATATGACTCCAAAATATTCTTTAACTGTTCCTTCTCTCCATATAAACAATCATGATGCTTACTCTTATCAATTCCATCTTAACATCTTTCATATCTATCCCTTTTGCTCCACATTGACTTCTAAAGTCCAGGCCCTGATCATCTTTTACTTAGAACTATCACAACAATTGTTTTTATTGACAGGTGTCTTCTTATTCTTATGTGGTAGAAATCTTAAATATTATTTTAACTTAGAATTCAATTCATAAATGCTTTCATCTCTGCTGATGTTAGAATTTAAATAAAGCATGAAAAATAATTTTTTCACAAATGTTAAAGCAATATATAAATGGCAAGTGGCATTCCCTCTGCCCCCACTCTAAGTTTTAGGCTAATCAATCTTCCTTATGTTTCTCATACATAAAACTCTACCTCCCATTTGTATTTTTTGTGCTGTCTATCCCTTGTGCTTTAATGCCCTTCCTCCTCTTCTCTGTATCATAGAGTCATTTTTAAATTAAGATACAAATTAAGTACCATCTTTTTATTTATTTTCCTATCCTCCTGAATGTTAGTAATCCCCTCCTATCCTATGTTATTAGATAGATCTCTCTCTCCCTCCCTCCCTCCCCCCCCCCCCTCTCTCTCCTTTCTCTATTTCTCTTTCTCCTTGTTGATTCCTTAGTGGAATGTAAGCATTTTGCTAAGAGAGGTTGTTTCATTTCATAAATTTGAATCCCCAATACCTGTCACATACTATTAATGGCTTATTGATTGATTAATTGTTTGCTTTGGAATATGGGATTGTTAAACTTATATATTTGAAATTCCTGAATGCTAAGCAAAGTGTCCAGAGCATAGTAGGTCTTAAATAAATTATTCTTGATTACAATCACCATTATTGTTAATGTTTGGAGTTATGAGAAATTAAAAGCCTGACCTAGGTTTTAAACCAGATGATCAAAAATTATTTCAAATACCATGCCAATAGAAAAAGGACAAAAAATGATGGAGAGATTTGGGGGCTTTTTAGCCAGTAGGCCCAAACTAAATATGTTATTAATTTTCTTTAGGAATAAAATAATGAAAATTATAGAAACAAAAGCAGTCATTTCAATTTTATTAAAACCAGATTGCAGTCTATTGGTAGTTCTAGCAAAAGAAGCAGGTAAGTTAGGAGTTTGGATTAGCAAACAAAAGGATGAAATAAAATTCTAATAAAAAGAGCATGGAGTAACCACTTAAAAATACATATTAGACCAAAATAGACATAGGGTATAGTCAAACCTATGTTCTATATTACATAACTTAAGGAATCTGTGTGCAGTCAGTACATGTGTTCTAAGTGTAGAAAATATTGAGCCAACTGAACCTTAAGTGAAAAAGTAAATTGCACATAGCCTTTGTAATGACAAATGGGAAATCTATGCATAGGCCCTATGCAGGAATTGGTTATGATCAAAGAGATACAGGCCTAGTTGAGCCAATATCCACAGCCCAAAATGAAAGCAGACAGAGAGCGGTAGAGCCAATAATATCTGCCCAATAATTGCACAAAAATTTCCTGAGGCTATGAGAAAAAGAGATGTCAATAATGGAGAACTTCAGGGGCACATAGGGAAAAACAGAGAAAAAAATTTTAATCATAGTATATAAGAGATTAACAGACATATTATGAAGGGCATCTAACTCCCAGAAGCAGGAATAAGGGAAGAAAAGATAATATAGAGTCTGAGATAAGGCTGGATCAAGAGAGAATAGTACAGGAAGAGCCAACAATAGAGAGAAAAGGGATCTCAAAGGCTAAATTATAATGCACAAAACTGGGGAAAATACAATTTAAAGTAAAAACAAGAAATAAAAGTAGAAAAATATCCAGAAACCTAAAGATGCAGTCTCTGATAAATTAAAAGAGAAGAAACTGATTATCATTTTAGTAGGAGAAAATGATTATATATGAAAAGGGAAATTAATTTCTCATGAAGAGATTGTTAAGTCATATGAGGTTTGATTTATATTTGGTATGCAAAACATGGGTGTTCAAAACATGAGATTTAGTGTTTACTTCCGAATGGAATGGATATAAAAACAATTATTAAGTACTTTATAAGTGATAAGAATATAAATTAAAAAAAAAGATAATCTCTGCCCTCAATGAGCTTATATTATTAGGAAGATAAACAACATACAAAAGGAAGTGGGGTTTAGAAACAATGACAGAATTGGTTTGATCCCAATTTCAGAACTGGAAAGGGAAGTATACTAAGGTATACTTGGAAGTATACTTGGTGAAGTCTTCAATTAGCTGGAAGTAGAAGACAAAGTGAAGCATGTTTGTGACTTTCCTGAAACGGTGGACCAGGGGCTGAAGTCAAGAAATAGGATCCCAGAGCAGTTTCATGATAAAATTGAAACTTGTAGAATTAGGAATTGGATAAAATTAATTTGTGTTAATATGAATGCACTAGGAAATATAAGAGGGGAAATTAAAACTATAATATCTTTACTTTTATAAGAAGTAAAAGGATTGAAAGTAACCAAAAAAATGATCTATGAAAGTAAATATGTAGAATTAATCTGTGAGAACATAGAAAGGGAGGATTCCTACTTGGATATAAAACAGACTGACATATATATATATATATATATATATATATATATATATATGCACAAAACTGGTTGTGAAATGTACTGTGAAACTGACTACTTTTCTGATCATGCTATGATAATTGATGAAATTAACTTCTGACTTAGGAAATTTGTCAGAGGCTTATGAAGGAAGTTCAAATTCCATTGAGATCAGGAAGGAATTTAAAGATATAACTAAAAGAAAGATCAACAAGAGTAGCCTTTTGTTCCCATTTAAAAAAAAAAAAAGTTAAAGTGTTCTCTGAAGAAAGATATCAATTAAAGAAGAATAATTAAAAGTCTTTAAAGGCAACCAACTCCAATTCAATATAGAGATTTTTCCCTTGAGGCAGTTGGGATTAAGTGACTTGCCCAGGGTCACACAACTAGAAAGTGCTAAGTGGCTGAGTACAGATTTGAACTCAGGTCCTCCTGACTTCAGGGCTGGTGCTCTATCCACTGCGCCATCTAGCTGCTTCCAAGTATAGAGATTTTTAATAAAGCTACGATGAAGAAATTTTAATAGAAATAGTATGCACAAAACAGAAATCTCTAAAGAAGCTCTAACATCTAGGATAAAATTAAAATCTCAGGCAGAGTCAGCTACCTAGTCCATGTGATGACAGAAGAAATGAAAAAAAAAAAAAAAAAAAAACCACTTCCTAGGGATCAGAATGAAAAATAAAAAGGAAGAATCTATAAAATCATTGACCAACTTAAATATATATATATATATATATATATACACATGTATATATATATATATGTACATATACATATATATATATATATATATATAGGCAGATAGATATAACTATAGAGAGATAGATACGTATCTATCTATTTATATCTATATATTAGGATAGGTGGGGGCACAGGAGGTATAAAGAGAATAAATAAAACTCTCTGTCTTGGAGGAGTGTATAATCTAACAAAGAGAGATAATATGTAGTTATATAAGCATATGCAAAATATATCTTTAGAGCAGGAATCGGACTCATGGTTTTATGAATATAAGGGATTTCTAGAAACATATAGTCCCTCTATCAATGGATTTTTTTCCATATTAAAGTATTCCCTATACCACTGAGGGTATTATTTCTTTATAGTACTTGCCTTGAGTCATATAGGTAACATGGAACAGAGACAATATTTGAACCCAATTCATTCTGGTTTTGAGTCTACTATCATTTATAGCATGCTTCATTTCATATACAAAACATATAAAGAATGTTGAAAGAAACATTAACATCTGTAAGGTCAAAAAAAAGCTTCCTGTAGAAGGTGGTACTTGAGCATATACTTCAGGGAACATAGACAGAGGATTTAAGAGACATAGATAAAGAAGAAGCAGTACATTATGGGTATGGGGCCAGGTAGTACAAAGGCACAGAAATGAATCACCATATATGAGGAACAATGAAGGAGTAAGTATAGCCAGGCCATAGGGTATATAGTGTAGAATTATTCATAAAAAGACTGGAAAGGTAGAATAGCGCCACAATATCAAAACTTTAAATGCCATCCAAAGAACTAGAGTAAGTTTCAGGAACTATCCAAGAAGATAACAAAACTCCCAACTGCTTTTATAAGCAAACTATATAAAAATGCAAATATATGCTGGTTTAGATCAACTTAACCCTAGAGATGACAGAACAGTTAATTCAGCTTTTGTTAAATCAATTTCATTAAGATATTTGTCATTTTTTCACAAAACCTGCTGGGGATGGCATGAAAAACAAACAAACAACAACAACAACAACAACAACAACAACAACAACAACAACAAACAAACAAACCCAAGTCAGCTCAAAGCCACCATTCAGTATGTAAATGAGGGTAGGGACAAAGATGAAAAGGCCTCAGAGGAAAAACCCAAAAAGGAAGCTCCATCCTTTTTAACAATTACCAAAACAATCCTGATTTCATCTCATGAGATGGTATTTTTTTCACTTAAAGAGTATTTTTTGTCCAATTATATATTTTTCAACATTCATCTTTGTAAGATTTTGAGTTCCAATTTTTTCTCCCTCCTTCCCTTCCCTCTCTAAGACAGCAAGCAATCAGATATAGGGTATATATGTAACATCATAATAAATATATTTCCATATTAGTCATGTTATGAAAGAAGAATCAGATCTAAAGGGGGAAACTATGAGAAAGAAAAAACAAAAAATAAATTTTTTAAAAAATGAAAAGCGTTCACTTCAATCTACATTTGGATTCCATATTTCTTTTTCTGGATGTGGATGATAGTTTCCAAAAAGTATTTTGGAACTATCTTGGATCACTATTTCTGAGAAGAGCAAAATTCATCATAGTTGATCATCACACCATGTTGCTGTTACTGTGTACAAAAGTCTCCTGGTTCTGCTCACTTCATTCAGCATCAGTTCATGTAAACTTTTTTCCAACTACCTGCTCATCATTTTGTATAGGACAGTGGTATTCCATTACACTGATATACCAGAACTTGTTCAGTAATTGTATATTTTTATTGCTATAAAAGGAGATATTTTAGAAGAGCTGGTTAAGCAATAGTGTGTCATCTGTTTTCAAAGTAGAGACAATTTTGGTACTCCTCATTTCCCAAATAATGTTGTTTGCCAGACTTTCAAGAGATGAGTTTGCAAGGCCCCTGAGATAATTGTCAATACTCCTAAGAGAACCTTTAGCATGAAAGGGAAAACAGGGACTATGGATGATAGTGAAGACTTCTTTTTTCTGGATTGTAAATCCTTGCCCGTTATCCATGTCTTTGCCTCTCTCCGTGTTACTCCTGAGGTTAGTAATGTTTCTTCTTATTCTCTGATTGACTCTGTTGCCTCTAATTCAATCTTAAATCCAATACCAAGTTTTCAGTGTATTCCTATCAGATTTTGAGCAATTGTAGGAATTAAGGGAACCCCCCCAAGATGTTCCTATGTTAATCACTACAAACTATCACTGTGTGTGTACTCTTTCAGTACTACATTCTTTTTTATTAATGTCTAAGGTGCCTGTTAATCTGTTAGGGTGAGTTTTTTGTGTAAACGTCTTGTCTTTTTGGTAATTATCCATCTCCTCAATTCTATAAAGATTCTGATTTCCATGTATTAACTGTATTAACTGATCTTTTTATGATAATGGTTTTGTTCTCTTATTCCCAGATTAGTCTCATGCTACATAAAAATTTTCTACCAGATATTCTTGACGCTCTATGGGCTAATTCATCCTTTAATATAGGACTTTTAAAATCTGCTATCCCCAATAAACTGGGAAAACAGTTTTACAGCTAAAGGTTCTGACAAAGGCCTCATCTCCAAAATATATAGAGAATTGACTCTTAATTTCATAAGCCATTCTTAAATTGATAAATGGTCAAAGGAAATGAACAGACAATTATCAGATGAAGAAATTAAAACCATTTCTACTTATATGAAAAGGTGTTCCAAATCATTGTTGATCAGAGAAATGCAAATTAAGACAACTCTCAGATATACACCTCTTAGATTGGCTAAGATGACAGGAAAAGATAATGATGAATGTTGGAGGAGATGTGAAATGAGCAGAACCAGGAGATCATTATACACGGCAACAACAATATTATATAATGATCAATTATGATGGACGTAGCTCTCTTCAACAATAGGAGGGTCCAAATCAGTTTCAATTGATCTGTAATGAACAGAACCAGCTACACTCAGAGAAAGAACACTGGAAAATGAGTATGGACCACAGCATAACATTTCCACTCTTTCTGTCATTGTTTGCCTGCATTTTTGTTTTTTGTCTTCTCAAGTTATTTTTACTTTCTTTCTAAATCCTAAATCTAAATCATTTCTGTGCAACAAGATAACTATATATGTATGTATACATATGTTTTTTTAAACATACACTTTAACATATTTAACATGTATGGGACTACCTGCCATCTAGGGGAGGGGTTGGGGAGAAGGAGGGGAAAAGTTGGAGCAGAAGGTTCTGCAAAGGTCAATGTGGAAAAAATTACCCATGCATATATTTTGTATAAAAATCTATAATAAAAATTAAAATTAAAAAAAAAATTTAAATGCCAAAAATGGAGTAGTTTATTGGTTATTCTAGGTGAAACAGGGAGTCTTTATTGTTTATTCAATTGGGAAAATGACATTGGATCCAATTTGCATTCAGGAAAATCATGTTGATAGCTTTATGAAAGTTGCACTGAAGTGTGGAAAGACTGAAGCAGTCAGTCCAAATTGAAAGAGATGTTTCAAAGATGGAAAAAAAAACAAAATTTGATAACTAATCTATTAGATATTTAGAATGCGAATGAGGAATCAAGTATGACATTGAAGTTGTGAGCCTGGTTGACTGGTAAGATTATCCTTGACAAAAATAGGGAGGTTTAGAAAAGGGGTAGATTTGGAGAAAATATAATGAGTTCTATTTTCAGACATCTTAAGTTTGAGATCTCTTGGAAAGCCAGTTTAAACTTTCCAAAAAACATTTGGTGATATATGATAATGGTTCAAGAAAGACTAGAGCTAGTTATGTCTATAACATTCATGCTGTGGAGATAAGTTCTTAAATGAGCAGATGGTATTATCAAGGTATTGTGGAGAGAAAAGAGAAGGACAAGAAATAGAACTTTGGAAAATAATCAGAATTAAAGAGCATAATATAGATGATGAGCCAGCCATTATCTTGGAAAGATTGGTCAGGCATGTTGAAGGAGAATCAAGAAAGAAGTGTCATGAAAAACCAGAAAATTGAGAAAGTGATTGTGGTAGACTCAAAGCACTTTTTCTAGACTGTACTTCTGCCCTTGTCACATTCTGTCTTGCTTCACATGATATTCCTTCTAAAAAAATTATAAGATGCTTTTAAGGAAAGTCACGATTTTTGAAAAATCTGGATATCCCCAGAATATATCAAACAGTTTTGAAAATAGCATAAAATAGTAAGCATTAAATAAATTGTGAAGTAGATTCAATGTATGTATAAATAAGTTATGGAACTATTTAGAGGGTAAAAATGAATATGAAGAAGAGAAAAAAGACTTTGGATTAATGGTAGGGGAATGAATAAAAAATTGAAGTAACAGAGGGAAAGTTACATTAGCTTCCTAATTTGTTTCCTTGCTTCCATGTTCTCATCTCTTAAAGCCATTCGCTTCACCCATGACAAATTGATATTTCTAAAACACATTGATGCTGGTGAATAGAGAAAGAAGATAAATAGGGAGGAAGAGAACCCAAGGACACCAAAAACAAATTCACAATTTTTTGTGCCATTTTTTGGTTCTGCTTCTTTCTATGCCTTTTAGGGCTAACATTTTATGGCTCTTTCTAGGTCATTACTATATAATTACTATTGTCCTCAGTCCTAAAAAGGGCAAGGAAAGTCATATAGAACACCAATAATGAAAACTGTAAATTCATGGAACTTAAGCTTATGACTAATGAAATTCTTTTAGTATGACAGCGATATGGAATACTCTTTTTTTTTCCCTTTTTTATCATTTTTGAAAACTTTGGATTTAAATTTTAAAAATAAGGTTTCAAATGTTTGGCATGCTGATGAAGGAACCATTTGAATCCATGTCTATGGTGAAAACTACACATAAAATTGCTAAAAACTAGTTAAAGGACAACAAAGTATTTGATTCTGTTTTCCCTGTCTTTTCGCTTTGTTATGGATATAATTTAATTATTTTATGTTTGCATTTTTCATGATTTTTATATTTGATTAAGTTGTTTGTGATTTTCAGTATTTATCCTTACTTTTTCATTGTAACAATTGTTATAAAAGGAATAAATAAATAAATAATTCAACCTCTTTCCAACCAATGCATCTGCAATATCACTGTTCCATAAAAATACAAGAGGAAAAGAAGAAAAGATAAAGGGGGAGAGAGAGAGAGAGAGGAGAGAGAGAGAGAGAGAGAGAGAGAGAGAGAGAGAGAGAGAGAGAGAGAGAGGAGAGAGAGAGAGAGGAGGGAGAGAAGAGAGAGAGAGAGAAGAGAGAGAGAGAAGAGAGAGAGAGAGAGAGAGAGAGAGAGAGAGAGAGAGAGAGAGAGAGAGAGAGAGAGAGAAGAGAGAGAGAGAGAGAGAGAGAGAGAGAGAGAGAGAGCACAATCACTAAATATTCTGCTTGAGGCACTAATTTTACCGTTACTCAGATGTGACCTTAATTATGAATGTTCTTATAATATAATCAACAACAATAATCATTTTTATACTACACTAAGGAAACTAGGAAATGTGATTATAGAGATCTAAATCTATTTTTTAGTTTAAAATTATGTATATTAAAAATTGTTGAGTTATAATCCCATTGGTTTTAATGGCTTTCCTTTTGTGAAATTGTCCAGGTCAGGAATAAGGACTTAAAATTTAGAAATTAATTTTGTTCAATATGTGCCAGAGCATGATAACGTGTATGTGGGATACAAAAAATGTAGGGATATATCATTCATACCTCAAAATAGAACTTTCCTATTACTGTAAAGGGCAATACCATCCTCTCATTCCTTAAGCTCCAACATAGAGTCCTTTATAGATCCTCAAGTCCCCACCACTTTTGCCTCCCAATTTGTTGCTAAAGCTTTTTGATTTCATCTTTTCAGCCTCTCTCAAATACATCCCTTTCTTTCCTCTGATATTGTTACTGCTTTAGTGTAGGCCCTCATCACCTCACAGTTAAGTTATTACAATAACCTGCTTGGATCTGCCTGCCTCAAGTCTTTCGCCATTCTAATCTATCTCCATTTAATCTCTAAAATAAATTTCCTAAACCATAAGTCTTACTACATCAATAAACTCTAATGGCTACTCCTCACCTCCAGGATCACATACAAATGAATTCAAAGACACTCAACCTATCTTCTTTTAACTTTTCAATCTTTCTTATATCTTACTCTCTATCACATACTCTTGGCTTCAGTGACAATGGCACTCAATCTATCTTGGCTCTGGGCATTTTCACTGGGTACCTTAATGCTTGGAAGTCATTGGAATACTTGTCATATACTCTTTCATTCCATGTCCTCTCTTTCCTGGTTTCCTTTAGGTACTTCAAGTCTTTCAAAGCCCTCTTAATTCTAGTCTTTTCCTCGTTTGTATTTGTTTGTATGACATCTACACATCTATTGTGAATGATGGTAGTCTATTTTTGTGCTTCTTTTTTTTTTGTATCCTTAGTGCATATCTTAATGCCTTTCACATGGTTGATGCTTAATATTTATTAATTGACTAAAAGCAGCTATTATGACCTAAGCTATATGAGGAAAAAGTATTTTTGGTATTACATGGAGGATAGTAGGACTAATCTACCCTTCTCTTTATTTTTAATAAGAGTAGTTTTTAAAACCATGATACTATTTTTTTAAGGTTTTGGTTCTGTATCTTCTGTGGCTATATACATACATACACATATAGATATATACATACACATATGTGCTACACACACATACATGCCAGTTAAGCATAGCCTCCACATCTCACTGTCTTTCTATGTTCCCCTATGTCTCTTTTTTCCTCTGGAACTCCATGAATCACTATCTCAAAACTAGCTGTTGTTAAACTCAATGGTTCTATTATTTGAGAATGAAATTATAAGAATAACAAAAGAATAAAAAGTAAAAAAAAATGTCATCTTGAATTGAAGGTTTTCCAAAATATAGAAATTGATATGAAGAGACAATTTCTACTGGAACAGAACCCAGCACAACTATTTTGGGGTACTTATATTAAATATGATGAAATTTTTGTCACCAAAGCTGTATGAAAACAGTGCCAGTTAAAAACAAAATTCATTAAAAATGTAGGGTTTTTTAATTCTCCTGCCTCAGAAATTTAAGAATTCCTTTTAGTATATCTCAATTGTGTTTTGAAAGCAAGTTTTGCTTCATTTTTGTACCAAGGTTTAAATAATGAAGTATATTACGAATGAAATATAATTGATATACCTATGATGTCTTTACAATTAGCTCAATTTTTAAAAAAAATTATATAATGTCCAAAAAGCCTTCTGAGCCTTGGAGACTTTAAAAGTCATTTACTTTAGAAACAGGAAGTCATCTTTTGCCAAGAATAAATGAATTAAAATGTTTAAATCCCAGTTTGGGAAGAAACTTAGAAACAAAGAGTGTCAACTAAATTCTAAAATGGTCAAAATTCACCTAGCTACACTTACCAACACAATGGCAAATTCCTTTCAATCTTTTTTTTATTATTATGGCAAGAAAGGAGGAATAAGAAGATGTACAGTGTATAAAGTAGAACACATTGACAAGACATTCCTTTCTTTTATAAGTCTTCTCATTTTGTGTGTTTAGCACATAATGATGTAAGCAGTTGACTGTTTTGTTCCATAGGATTGGCAGGGTTTCTGGACACCTGTTTCCTTACCATTTGTCCTGTTATGGTAATCATACCAAATTCAGTCATGTAGGAAGAATTCCTTAATCCATGTGTTGAGAGCTATGTACTGTGGTATATAATTCTATTCCCAGATTTTCTTGTATGTGAGTTCTCTGCCAGTCTTTTGAAAATCTGTCTCCTTCCACAAAACTCAGTCTCTCAGTAAATATATAAAAAGGAAATATTTGGGATTGATAGCTATAGAAATCTTTTGCCAAATTACCCATAAAGTGGCACAAAGGGGTTTTGGTCCAATCTTTTCCATATTGCACTTATATGGCAGTCTCTGGAAGAATGGCTATTGATTTGAATGAGAAAACAGTTGAAATAGCACATTGGTTCACATCTCAGTGTCTTTCCTCAGGATTCCAACCAGGTTGACAGGATTGAAGGTGGTGTCCCCTGTTGTAGATACCTGTATAGTAAAAGACTTTGTTTCATACAGATCATGGAAAAGTCACTAGAATGTATTATCATTTAGGACAAAAGAAGTTCAGGTTCTTGCTTTTATTCTTAATTCTTACTCTTATATGTGTAAGTACTAATAATCATACAAAGAACACAAATACTAGCAGAAGATAAAATATGGAGAGAACTTGATTTACAGATGTTAAACTCATATTTCAATCTGCTAACATTTAACATGTGGTAGAAATTGGAAACAAACTTAAATAAAAAAAAAACTGCTTTACAAATTCTCAGTAAGAGGGTGTATCTTATTCCCAAATACAACATTAGAGTGATTTTTTTCAAGTTATCAGAAATAGATGTGTTCTTCAAAAACTAGAGAACAAGGAACTCTTAGTTATTTCAGATTCTAAACTCCACAATCTAATATCACTTTCTCTTTCTAGTTAGATACCAAGAGGAATTTCAAGAGAAATTTGAAACAACAGCTAAAATTCTAATACTCAGAGCATTCATAAAATGAATGATGAAATGAATTGGCAAATGAAAACAAATTATATCCAATTTTTATGTAAAATAAAAATCAGCTGTTGAATTTCAACTTTCATTGTTGTTGTTATTTGTTTTGTAGGAGACAGGGCAGAGTTGTTGAGGGGCAACTTTTGTTTTTATTGGTGAAGAAGAAAATGGTTAATGTGGAAATGTTCTATACCAAAATTATTGGGCTTCTCATCTGTACTTATAGCTTCCTAGGGATAAAAGAATGATGAATGGTTATATGACTTCATCATATTCACCCACCTTATGTGTGATAGAGACAGGAATTTAAGTCAGATATCATATTATTTTAATAGAATTATTTTTTATTCAGATAGTCCTTTGGAAATCTCATTTCTTGTGTTTGAAATTTAATTTTAAATTATCAAATACATCTGAAGAAGTTAAATAGGATAAATGATACTTTCTGAAGTGAAATAAATCACTTAACATCCTCACTTTTGAAAGTAAGAGATTAAAAGTATTAGACAATTTAAAGTGAATAAATAAATACATTTAATTTATCCTGCATCTGAAATATCATTAAATAATAACTCTTTAACTTGTAAGAAAATTGTTGACATTAATGTTTTTAGCAATGGTTTTAAAATAAGTTAATTGTTATTAAAAAGATAACTTTCTGTAACCTGGAAAAATAAATAGGAATCAACTTTGTTAACTCTGAGTTGAAAGCTGTACATGTATGTTGGGCTCATACTCTTGCTTTACCTTTGGATGATCAGATTTCAATGCACATAGACTTTTTATTAAGCTATCCTTGATGTAGAAATAAATATTCTACCAGTTGTGAAGTGGTCCAGCTCCATTTGCTGCTGGGAGTGTGCTTATGCTCGTCAGTACAACATGTTCTGAAAGTTTTGATACATTATCAAAGCTACTGAATTGGGTGGTCAAGGATTTCCGGCTCTCTGTGCTTGTCCGTCCCCGGGCAAGTCGTTCATCCTGGCGAGGGTTAACTCCAAGGCAACAACAAGAAAATGCTGCTTTAAATTCCTCTCGAAATTTTCCTGGCAATTTAGTTAGAAAGAAAGGAAAAGGAATTATGTGCAAATATGTTTCACCAAAACATGAATACAGTAAATAGAAGTAGGTGACTTGAGCCAAATAAAGGTTGAAGTATAACATTGTGTTCGTATGATCAAAACAGGAAAAGGAAATTGAATTTAGTAAAATCTTGAAAACTGTGTTTTTTTTTTAAATTTGTGAATATATATATATATATATATATATATATATATATATATATATATATATATATATACTTTCATTTAGATATATGAGGAATGACTAAAAAGGAATGATATTGATTTTTGTATAGAGACTCCATCTCTACTTTCTAGTCACCACACACAGATGTTATATATATGTAAATAAAATTGTTTTTTTTTCCCTTCATGCACATATACATGTAATAGACCTAGAAGTCTTTGATGGAAATATTTTTAAAGATACCTCTCATAATGACTTTATTTAATAGATAAGGAAATTGATATCTTATGAACAAAAATATGGAGAAAGAAGTCTCAATAATTATGAAGTAACAAGAAAAAACTAAATATATTTAAAAAGCTATTTTTTTTCTTTTTTTGGTTTAAATCTCCAAAATGTCATTCAATTTGACTGAATACTTATCATCCACCCTGGCTTACTCCTAATATAAACCTCAATGCTTCACCTAGTAGGTTCACCCAACAGTGTCTTCTCCTCTAGGCTTAACTCCTTCTGAATATACTTCCTCCAGCCAGGTATAGACATGAACTTAGGCACATCTTCCAACTTGATAGAAAATAAAATATTTTGCATATATAATAACAATAATATATAATGTATGATATAACATGTATATGTGTAATATATAATAATTAGCTAAAATCTGAAAAAGTCATTTTGCCATTGTTCCAGGATAAATAATATAATTATAGAATGTCAGACTCAGAAAAGACCTTAGAGTTCATCTAGTCAAGTCTCTCCATAAATAAACTGAAGCCCTGGAATATTAGATGAGTTGTTTAAGGTTATTCAATTATACAAAGGCAAAGTTTCTAGAGTCTAGCTCAGTGTTATTTTCAATATATCAAGTTACTCTAGTTAGACGTCTCTTCTTTCTGCAATATAATGATAGTAAAACAAAAGAGATTGGTTAATTATATCCATCAAAAAAATCAATTGTTCAACTTTTCCTAAATTTTATAGCATAAATTTTGAAATGGTGATATATCAGAAAGAATGTACTTTGAGTCAGAGGTCTAATGTTTCAATTTCACCTCTGGTTCTTCTCTTTTCTAACTCTAACTTCTCTGTTGACCTTCCAATTGCCCATAGGTTATTTTGAATTACATATCTTAAAGATATCTTAAACTTAGTATATCCAAAATTGAACAAATCTTTCTTTCCAAACCCTTCTCTCTTCCTAACTTCCCTTACTATAAATTGTGCCATCATTTTTGCAATCAATCACACATGCTCACAATCTAAACTTTATCCTTGAGTTTCAACTCATATCAAATCTGACATGAAGATATGTTGACTTTTAATGTCATAACATCACTCATATATTCTCCCTTTTCTCCTTTTCCACTAATATTATGCCCTAAATATTATACCCTAAATTCGCACCTCTCACTGAGACTATTAAGCTAGCCTATTGATTGGTCTCTCTCACACAAAGTTCACTCCACTCCATTTATTCTCCAATTAGTTATTAAAATAATCTTTCTAAAGTGCTAGTCTGATTTCTCTCACCCCTCTACTCAATAAACACTTGCATCTCCTTATTACCTGTAGGATCAACTATAGAATGCTCTGTAATTATAAGCTTTTCATTTTTTCTTGGTAAATTTATTTATTTTCAATACACATTATGAATTATTTAAGGAAAGAAAAATCAGAGCAAAAAGGAAAAAACATGGGAGAGATTAAAAAAAAAAAGAAGAAGAAGAAGTGAACATAGCATATGCAGTCTCCTCAGTTCTTTTTCTGGATACAGATGGCATTTTCTGTCCATAGTCTATTGGTATTGGTTTGTATATCTGAACCACTAAGAAGAACCAAATCTTTCACAATTGCTCACCATACATTCTTGCTGTTATTGTGTACAATGTATTCCTGCTTTTGCTTGTTTCACTCAGAATCAGTTCATGTAAATCTTTCCAGGCCTTTCTAAAATCATCTTATTCATCATTTGTATCTTCATTATCTTCATATGCCCCAACTTATTCAGCCATTTCCCAATCTACTCATTTTCCAATTCTTTGTTATCACAAAAAGAGTTGCTAAAAACATTTTTGCCATGTGGGTCCTTTTCACTCCTTTAAAATTTCCTTGGCATACAGGCCTAGTAATGTCAGTACTGGGTCAATGGATATGCACAGTTTTATAGCCCTTTGGACATGATTCAAAATTGTTCTCCAAAATGGTTGCATTATTTCATAACTCCACCAACAATGCATTAGTGCCCCAATTTTCCCATATCCCCTCCAACATTTATCATCTTTTCCTGTCATCTTAGCCAATTTGAGCTTGTAGTGGTATCTCAGAGTTGCTTTAATTTTCATTTTTCTAATCAATAGTGAGTTAGAGCATTTTTTCATATAATTATAGATGATTTTAATTTCATCATCTGAAAATTGTTCATATCCTTTGACCATTTATCAGTTGGGAATGGCTTGTATTCTTATAAATTTGACACAGTTCTTTATATATTTTAGAAATGAGACCTTTGTCAGAAACACTGGTTGGAAAGATTTTTTTCCCAGCTTTTTTTTTCTCCTTTTAATCTTGTTTCTGTTAGGTTTGTTTGTGCAAAAAATTTAATTTGATGTAATAAAAGTTGTCCATTTTGCCTTTCATAATGTTCTCTTGTTCTTCTTTGTTTATAAATTCCTCCCTTCTCCAAAGATATGATAGGTAAATTATCCCTTACTCTCCTAATTTATTTGTATCATTCTTTATGCCCAAAATAGGTACCCATTTTGACCTTATTTTGATATGGAGTTTATAAGCCTTTCATAACACTTTCCCTCCGTCTTTTCAGTCTACTTACACTTCTTCCTTTCTATATACTTTGTAATTCAAGGACACTGCTTCCTAGATATTTCTTGAATAAGACACTCCTCACTCCAAGCATTTCATTGTCTATCCTTAATTGTGGGAATACTCTCCCTCCATCTCTCTCTCTTTTGGCCTTCCTATCTTAAAATTCCAGCTAAAACCCCCCTTTTTACAAGAAACCTTTCCTTACATCCCCATAACCCTTTTTTTTTTGATTCTCTCGAATTAATCCTCTATATATCTTGATTATACATAATTTTTTGAATGTTATCTCCCCAAAGAGAGCTTCTTGAGAATGGGGGGTCTTTTTTCCCTATCTCTGTATACCCAGAACTTAACACAGTGGCTAACACAAAGTAGATGTTTAGCAAATGCTTTTTGATTGCATGATTTATTGATGCTTTCTACTTTTGTAACCTTTGCCAAATCACTTAACTTTTATGGGACTTAGTTTATTCATTTATAAAATGATAGGTCTGGGTCAGTCAGCCTTAGAAATCCCTTCTCACTTTGGATCCATGACTTATCAGGATAAATAACAGCTTGACATACATGTATATATGAAAATTTCTGTTAAATTCTATTAATTAATTAAATTCTATTAAAATATAAAATTAAAGTATTATAATTTGTCATTATAATTAAATCAAATTCTATTAAAATCAAATTTTGCTTTAAATGTTAGCGCATTGGAAATATTTTTACTTAAAATATTCTTTCTTTTGTTTTTCATTCCCATTAATCCACTTCAGATCTGATATCAAATTCCAGGCAATGGTTTTACATATGTAAGTAAAATGTATGTGTGTGTGTGTGTGTGTGTGTGTGTGTGTGTGTGCATGTGTGTATGTATGTTTTAAGGAGGAAGATACTATGATTTTATATCATCAATTTTAAGTTTCTGCTCATTTCTTTCATTTCTGTAGCCATTCCTTTACCAAATTATTGTTTATTTCTACCTCCCTACTATTTCTGGTATAGCCCCTTTTTCTGTACACCCAAGTTCTTTGATGTTGGCTTTTACTGTGTCACTCCTGAATGATTGTAATAACCTGGTGGTCAATAGAAGTTTCTATTCACTTCATGCCATCCCCTACTTGGCTACAAAAATTATTTTTCTTAAAACTCAGGTCTACCCATAATATGCCCTCATGTAGCAAGTACCAGTCTCTCCCTATAACTTCCAAGATCAATTACAACATTCTCTGTTTGGTTTTTAAGGTTCCCTCATAACCTGACCCCTTTCTACCTAAGATTTCTTACTGTCTTCCACTCTTTGATGATCCACTGAATCTGGTCTCCTTGCTGTTCCTCCAACTATTGACTTGAGGTAGTTGCCCCATTCCTGAAAAGGCCTCCCTTCTTACCTTTTTTTTTTGGGGGGGGGGCTTCACTGGATTCCTTTAAGACTAAATTAAAATCCGATATTTTTTTCTAGAAGTCCTTTGTGGGTCACCTCCCTTATACATTGTTAGTCTTTTCCTTCTCAGCTTATCTTCCATTTACATTATACATATCTCTAGATTTTTTTTTTCTCCATCCTGTCTCCCCATTCGAATGGGAGATCTTTTAGGGCATGAATTATGATGTTGCTTTTCTAAGATATCTGCTCATAACAGAGGTTATGGCGTATTGATTGACTGATAAGTACCTGGAAATAAATACTGGATCTGTGATTTCACAGACATAGAGAATTTTCAAATGTAGGAATTCCCTTTACAATGTAGTTTGGCCTTTCTTTACAACTTATAGTCTTAGAGGTTTGTCTAAAGAATTTATCAGTTAAATATCTTGCCTTCAGTAATAGAGACAATGTTTATCAGAGGCAAGACTTGAGCCAGAGGAGAAAATGGCTCCCATGTCTTTGCCAAAAAAAACCAACAAATGGGGTCACATAGGGTCAGATAAAAGACTTGAACCTAGCATTTCCTGTCTCCAAAGAAAGTTATAGGCATTTTATTAATGTTTGATAAATGAATTAACTTTAAAAATATTTAAAATGAATTTAAATTAATATAAGATGTAACCATATATAAACTATTGACTTTTAAGCTTAATTTTTAATTTCAAGTAATAGAAATTCATATTATACTTGGGTCGTATATAATTTCTTGAATTAAATCTTTATAGGAGCCTGTCATTGTCTTTAAGTCATGCAAGTTAGATAGTCCAATAGAACTACTAGTGAAGGGAAATATAAATGAAACAAAATATTTTTGCTGGAAATATGGGAGAAGGAAGCAAAATATATTAAAAGTGATCTTGTGGCAATTATACAGGTTGTTTCAAAAGTCTTAACTGGAATTTTAAGCTTAATTTAGTATATATAATTTCTATGTAGAGCTATATTGAATTGTAATTTCATATATGTTTGAATCAATCTATTTCACATTTTTTTATTAAATGGCTCTAGATGTCTTTGGAGTCAGGAAGCCAGGTTCAAGTTTTACCTCTGACAAACATTGCTTCTATGACTGATGGTGAATAATTTAACCACTAAGTACTTTATGCAAATTTCTTTACTAAATTTAACTAAAAATTATCTTAAATTTGCAGTAAAGGAGCAGCTGCATTTTACAATGGACAGAGTGTTAATCTTGGAGTTAGGATGAGTTGATTTCAAATCAGACACTTGACATGTACTAGCTGTGTGACCTTGGGCATGTCACTTTACTCTGGTTGCCTCACTTTCAGCCCTTGCCACCCTCACACAAAATGTAGTAAGAATTGTGGGAGACCCTGTATATATTTTTTCCAGACACTTGAATTTTTTGTTTTCAAGTAAAAAGCCACATATATTTCTGTAAATAACAGGGTTTTACTCTTAGGTAAGATTCCTGAATTTCTTTAGCATTTTGCTTCAAACATATTGTGCTTTTATTTATTAGTATTTACTACACCCAATGCTATTAGGGAGGCTGAGTAAATATATTAAAACAATATGTAAATTGATAAATTTCCCACAGTTTATACTTTTTGGCATTTTATGCCACTTCCACAGGAAAAAAAATTACAAATAAAAGGATTTACTGCATTTCAATTTGGATAGAATATGCGTTTTCTGTCACTAGGGAGGAAATACAAAGTAAGGGAAGCCAGGATGAACTGATCTCATTGTGTGGCAACTGGATTGGTCTGGCTTTTCAGAGCCAGCCTCAAAAACCTCCTTTTCATTACAGGCTACATGCTGGCGAGAATTTGGATTTCATAGGTGGAGCAATGGAAAACTTACCACTGAGAAAGTTATAAATAATTGGGTTTGCAGCACTGTTGGCATAGACAAGCCAATGTGAGAATGTAAACCAGGCATACACAGTCTCTCTGTCTTCTGTATAGGCAAACATCCCAAATACCCTGCAAAAAGGAAGGGAAAAAGTTATAGAATTTTTGATTAGATTAAAAAAAAGGTTTTTCAAGACAGAAAGCTATAATTAATATATAGCAGAACTTGAATTCTAAAAGAAGTGTGTACAAATGCAAATTTAGTCATACTTATTAGCTAAGTGACCCTGGGCAAGTCATTTTATCTCTATCTGTTTTGATTTCCTCTTCTGTTTTTATGGGGATAATAATAGCATCTGTTATTCACAAGTATTTTGAAGATCAAATGCTATATTATTTATAAAACCCTTACCATAGTACCTGACTCAGAAATATTACCTGGTATAAAAATGTTAGCTATTTTTATTTTTATTTTGAGTAAATTCAAAGGTAGAGATGAAAAGATTTATGAAATAATGTGATTGAAAGCCTAATGCAGATATAGAATATCTCTGATTTAATTCATCCTATTCCTAAATGTCTTATGACAAAATTCAAACAGCTCTTCATTTCACCTTGTACTGCACTTCTTTGCCCTGTATTGCATCATGCCCTTCCCTATTCTAGAACTCTACTTTTCAGTCTTTGTTTTTGTATTGTTTCTCCATAACAGATTGTAAGTTCCTTGAAGTTGAAGACTCTATCTATAATTTTTATATTTTCATCTTGCATCATATTTGCTTACTTCAATGTCTGGCACATACATAGTAGGCACTAAATACATGTTTTTGTTTTTTTTTCTTCCTTGACTTAGGAAGATATATTTGAAGTCTTGTGGTAGTAACAGCCTATAATGGGCTGAAACAGTGAAAATTGAGAGGAAGAGACAGATGCAAGAGATTTGGGAAAGGAAAAAATGCCTGAGCTTGGTAATGGACTGGAAGTGACCAATAAGGGACAATAAAGAGTCAAACAAAAACAAACAACAAAAACAAACAAGATTTTGATCCTATTGTATCGGATAAGCAGCAGTGCTACTTGATATGTTTTCTGTTCATTTCCTTCTATAATGAAGACCAAGTATGGAGAGAAAGAAAAAAATCATTTTGGGATATGTTGAGTACAGAGAGGTTGACAATTCCATATATTTGTCATCTGACTGGTCAATTTGTGGCTTATCTCTGAATAAGCAAAACTTTTTACTAGAATTTTTGAAAATAATGTATTTTTAAAAGTTTATTATTACTGGTAAAAGTTAATCAACCAATCAATAATTCTTTAATGAATGTATTCTAAGAGCCAGGCAATACTAATATTTTGAAGATGAGGTCTTACTCCATCTCCTCATTCCTCCCTCCAATTCACCCTTAACTCCTCCTCTCCCAATTCTATCAGTTGTGTAATCCTGGGAACAATTTCTTGTGTCACAGATCTAAGATGGGAGAGAGCTCAGAGACTTTCTAATTGAATACTTTCATTTTATAGATGAGGGAGTAGAGGTCCATAATGGAATCACTGATCTAAACATAGGACCTTAGAGATTATAGAGACCAACTTCCTCCTTTGAGGATCAGAGGACCATGGCTATATAGATAGTAATCATAGGAGCTGGGATATGAACCAAACACTTTGACTTTGGATTCATTTCTCTTTCTCCAACATCATGCTCCTTACCCTAGCTTTCTTTTAAATAAATATGATTTTTCAAATATCTATTCTCTAGCACACCTACCTATAGGAAAGTAGAGTAAAACAAAGACATCAGTATGAAATAAATGTTATTAACTGTAGAACAGGAGTTCAAAATTTGTAGTCTACAAATTTTTAAATTTTTTAATAAAATTTGTTTCTTTTATTATCATATATATTTTATTTTATGCATTTAAAAACATTATCCTGAAAAAAAAGTCCATAGGCTTCATCTGACTACCAAAGGGATCCTTGACACAAAAAAATGTTTCATATGCCTTCCTTAAAGCATGCTTTAACTATATTGATCTGGGGTGTCATGTCATTATCAATAAACATATGATTAGCTAGAAAGCTAAAAGGAGTTTTAAGGCTATTGAGTTCAACTTCTTCCTTTTATAGATAAGGAAATAAGTGGTTTGTTTCAAGGATCCTACAACTAGTAACTATAATAGGGGCAATGTGATCTCAGGTCATGCTGACTCCAAGCCCAGAGCTCTACCTACTATACAATATTGTCTTCAGCAGTGAGAGTTAAGAAAAAGATTTCACTGAAGAAGTAGGATTTGAAGCCTTTTGGAAAGAATAATAATTTGCCTGGCTAGACAGAAAGATATTTTTTCCAGGCATTAAAACACATAAGTGTGTATGAGGCAGGATGGGGGGAATGGGAAAATCATATTTTTAAGTAAATGGACATAGAAAGGAGAATTGTTCAAGTTTAACAACTTTCAAAAGTTAAAAATAAGGAAAAATATAGAAAAGAGCAAGATGATGGAAAATCTGATAAGGATAACATATTTTGATTTCAGGTGGAGGGAAAACAGCCAAGTGAATAGAAGATTCTGAAAATCAAGAGGATAAGAGAAAGATTACCAGTATTTGAAATGTACAAAAGGCACAAGTGTTAAGAAGTAGAAAATCCAGAGAGTTAACATGCAGGAAGAGAAAGCCAGAGAGTAGTAAAAATTAATTTTAGTTCAATTAGAGTAAATCCTTTAAAATGGAAGCCACCTTACAATGCGTAAATGAATTTGCAGAGGTAAGACCAGACAGCCAGACAGATTGGAGTGCCTCCAAGGCAGATAGCAACACAAAAGAAAACAAGAACAAGTCTCTTATTTATTGTGTGTGTGTGTGTGTTCTTGGCAAAGTGTTTCAAAGTCACAATTGATAATTTGAATTAGGGAACTTTCACCTCCTCCTGTTAGAGTTTTATATAAACTTTATCTCTAGGGTACTACCACCTCCATATCACATCTTTTAAGACTATGTATGCTAAGTGATAATTCTGAATAAGAGTTCATTTCTTTCTCCTCCTCTTTTACTGCAAACATCATTAAATAATCAAAACCAAGGAATGATTTTCAAGCCAAAGGACAGCTGAAGAACTTGCAGCTGGTTATACCACCTTTGGCTTCTCTGATTCCAGCCAAAGCGATCTTTTTACTTTTTCTCTTCCTCTCTCCAGGGTCCCCAGCTGTGGAGAATCTGATATTGACTTTGAGTCAAGGGAAAGTGAGAGCAACAACTCTCACTTTAGCTTTGAGAATATTGTAAACAGGATTAGAATTGCCTGGGGATTGGTATAACAGTTAGGATAATACTCAGTAATTTTGGCTGGTCACCAAACTCAGGTACAGCTGCCTACAACTTGCAGTTTGCGGATGCCACTGCCCTCTTAAGTCCATCTGCAAACCATACTACTTGCCAGATTTTCAACTGAATTATGATGTCTTGCAAATGTTATATTTTCTCTTGCCACAAAATTGTCTGCTGAGCTTTATTAATAATTAATTTAAGAATTATTCACTTGCTTTTAAAAAGTGAAATCTTTTTTGCTTTTTGAATAAATATAATATTCTAAACCTATCTTGGTTTGAGTTCTTTTTAAGAATTCTCAAATCCACTGCTAAAGACAATGAGAGGGCCAGCATTCCACTCCAATTCAATGAAATAACTTTGAAGTGTTCTTAACTTTCTGTAGGTATGGATCCTTTCTGTAGTTTCTCAAAGCCTGTAGAGTCCTCCATAAAATAATTTTTAAAAGTGCATATAATGCATAGTATTGTAAAGGAAAGATATTTTATTTAATTACCATGATCAAAATGCACAGAAAAAAAAAAAACAAAACAAAACAAAAAAGATGCAAGCAAAAAAAAAAATTAAGGAACTGGCTTTAAGAATCCTTGCATATAAACTCAACCCTGACTGGATTCCTACTTATTTGAAAAGGAAACAGAAACAAAATTATTCTAATTGAAAATAAAGTTTCAGATTTTTAAATCTATTTTCATGTTGAATCTTTTCTTGCTTTCTTGAAGGCTTAACAATTAATTAAAATATTTGAGAGCCCTCATTTTATTTGTTATCAAGAAGGGAATATAAATTGACAAAGGTATATTTCAAGAATTTCTCAAAAACATCAGTTAATTTGTTGTTGGCCATTGTACAATTTTATTTTGGAGGGCATAAAAGTCAGATTTTGACTTATTTCTGTATCTCAAACCCTTGAAGTATAAGGTGAGTTTTAATTTGAGGAGATAATACTATTTATATAACCAAATACCTTGTGGTTGTTCAGTTGTGTCCAGCTCTTCATGACCCCATATGAAGATTTTATGACAAAGATATTGGAATGGTTTGTCACTTCTCCCAATTCATCTTATAGATGAGAAAGTGAGACAAATAGGATCTAAGGAACTTGCCCACAATCACACAGCTAATAATTGTCTAGGGCCAAATTTGAATTCAAGAAGATAAATCATTTTGACTCAAGGCCCAAATCTCTATCCATGGTACCATCTCTTTGCCAATTGCCTTGAGGCTTCTCAAAATACTAAGATGATTCTGAGAAGTTACAATTTAGAGCTAGAAATCATATATTCTAAAGCATTCATGTTACAGATGAAGAAACCTGGGATATGTATAAGTGATTTCTCTGAAGTCACACAGCAAGTTAGTGGCAGACCTGGAGTTCAGGCTCAGCTGTCTTCTCATTTGATATTCTTTCCACTACATTCCCTTTTCTCCCTTTATCCAAACTAACCCTTTTATTTCTGTTAAGAGCTCCATATTCTTTAGTATTTGAATTGCCAGTCAAAGTTACCTCTTTAACATGTTGAGAATACTAATTGGGAGATAACAAATGGCAAACACCAAAAGGACCACCATTAACATCCGTGCTGTTTTCCTCCTAGCTCTAATTTGTTTGATTTCTGCAGTCACAGCACTAATTCGAGATTTAGTCTGCTGGCCTGGCCCTCCCCGGGTGTGGGTAGCAGGATAAAGAGGCTTCCATCTTCTCTGAACCACTGAAGAGGTCCCAGGAATCTGGAAGATGAAGAAGAATTTTTATTATTGTAATAGTTTGCTTTAGAAAATACCTCAATTTTGGAGAAATGAATATAAAAGAGAGTAGTGAGGAGGGCTAGAATGGCTAGACTTTTTACATTAAGGTGCCTAAAATCATGAAAGGGACCTCCAAGACCATTTAGTTTAATGTCCTAGTTTTACAATGACTTACTCAAAGTCATACATTAAGTGGCAGGAACCCAGGCCAAATGAGATAATAATTATAAAGTGTTTAGCACTGGCCTACCACATAGTAAGCACTAACTAAATATTAATTGCTATTATTATTATTTTCATTATCATTATCATACTGAATAGTTATCTATACAAATTGGATTTTCTAAAATAAAATAAACGTATTTTTGTACAGATGAAATAGTGAAAATATTCCCCAAAATGTTTTTGCTTATTCAGATGAAGCAACAGCATGGACTTAGAATGTAATGCCTTTAAAGGCAAGAGTATTTCATGTTGTCCTTTTTGGTTTGCTTGTTTGTTTGTTTGTTTTTTTAACCTAGTCAGAGTATATACCATGATTGTTTAGATAAATAGATTAATAGATAAATAGAAGTGTTGTTTTCTAAGATATCATTTAGTCATTTTCAGGGGATATGTGATCCCATTTGGATTTTCTCTGCAAAGATATTGGAGTAGATTGCCATTTTCTTCTTTAGCTCACTGTAAAATGGACAGATGGGATTAAGTTACTTGCTTATTCACAGATTTACTAAATGTCTGAGATAAAATGTGAATTCAGTCTTCCTGACTCCAGGCTTGGCACTCTATCCACTGTATACCTAAGTGTTCATTATCTAAGTAATATGATTTGAAGGGTATAGAGTAGACCTTACAATCTTTATCTTCACTTCAGCTTTAACTTGGACTTCTGTGGTCTTTATTTAAAATGTCACTTTTTCAGAAAGAGGAAAAACAAAAAGAAGTATTTCCTATTCAAGTATTGGTGGCTTTATAGGATTTTTTTTAAACTTTAACTTGAATCTAAGGGTAGAGTTCCTTTGATAGAAACAATACAGTGGGAAAGAAAGAATTTCTTAGAAAGAAGCAGAGGATAATGAGGGATTAAATATGAACTTCACACTTTTGTCTATTTCTCAACTGTGCCCAAGTAAATAAGAAATTCAAAACTTTTTTTAGGGGAAGGAGGGCAGGTGTATGTTTCACTTTTTTGCTTACTTGTTTAAAAAATAAAAGTAGCTAATTTAGACTTTGTCTCTTAGAGGCATGTAGGTTGTCTAATGAATAGAATACTAGGTCTGGAGTCAGACAGATCTGATTTCAGATCTGACTTCAGATACTTAATTATTATTTGATCCTGAACAAATCATTAAAATTCTGACTGCCTCAGTTTCCTAATCTGTAAACTAGACATAATAATACCTACTTTCCAGGCTTTCATGGAAATAAAATGAGATAATATTTGTAAAGCACAATATAAACTCTGAGTTACTATTTAAATATTAGCTCAGCATAAAGATCTGCTTATCTAACTTCAATCTATCAATCTAGCTATTTATCTTTACCTATATATCTACATGTGTGCATATATTTGCTCATATCTATCTAGCTAACATTTTATATAATGCCTTAAAGTTTGTCAAGCACTTTACTTACGTTATCTATACATATATTTTTCATAAATTATACTTATTGAACTAGTATATCAAGTCAAATGTATAAGCATAAAATGAAACCTCATTTACAATCATAAACCTAACCTGAATGTATTTTTCCATGGATTAACACTGCCATCTGCTGCCAGATATAGCAATTTTACTCAAATCCTTTCATTTTCATTAGTAAGGGCTCCTTATTCTGAAGATGGGACCTTTTGAAAAAAATAAAGTGCTACAACTATTCTGATCTCTTTCTGTTATTATGTGGATATTGTTTACTAAATTTAATTAGAAAACAATTTGGCCATAAGTATCTTTAGAACATACATAATCACATAGAGGATCCCATGTGGTTTTCCACTAACATTTGAAATAATTGACATCAATAGCAACGATATATAATTTGTACTTTTCCATTCCATTTCAAAGTTATTTGATAATACCAGAGAGTTGATCCAAATACAATATTTTCTTAATGATGAACTTGGGAAGACTTGTAAACTTGAGATAATAAAACAATGAAATATAAATACTTTCTGATTTCTTATTTTTCAAACAACATCAGCACCAGCAAACACACCATCTTTCTATTCAGCTGGTTCAGCTGTTTCCTTTATTTTTGTAGTACTTCTGGGTAGAATAATGTATCTTCTTGGTCTCCAGGTTATGGGAATGGTTAGTTGGAGGGTTCATACAAATCAGGTTCATAAGACTGTCTGTACCGAGACACCTTGAACTTGTATATATCCTTTAATGGGAGTAGACTATTCATTCTTCAAGATGTTAGAGAGGCAGACAAGTGGGACTGGATGAGTTCTTATTATTTGAGATTTGTACCATCCATCACATCCACACTCTATAAATCAAGAATGCTATCATATACAAACTCTTTGTTGAGTTGGAGCTGACTTTTTTTAAATTATAGTTTTTATTATTTACATCCATGGGTAATTTTTCAGCATTGACAATTGCAAAACCTTTTGTTCCAATTTTTCCCTTCCTTCCCCCTATCCCCTCCAAGAGATAGCAGGTTGACCAATACATGTTAAATATGTTAAAGTATAAATTAAATACAAGATATATATATATATATATATATATATACATTTCCAAACAGTTGTTTTGCTGTACAAAAAGAATCACACTTTGACATAGTGTACAATTAGCCTGTAAAGGAAATCCAAAATGCAGGCGGACAAAATTAGAGGGATTGGGAATTCTATGTAGTGATTCATATGGACTTTCTTTTTTAAGGCAGCTTCAGTATCTGATTCATATTCTACTTTTTAAATCCCCTTGCTTTTGCCTTATCATTACAGAGCTCATCTTCTAATAAATAGCATACAGGCTTGTGAGAGTAGAGACAATTTCACTTTTTTGCTTACATTTGTTAATATTTAACACCTTAGCACAGGACAAGGGTCTACTGGATCCAGCTCTAACTAGCTTGGATGACCTTATTAAATTTTCACTGTGAGCATATACCCTTCAGCAATCAGCTATCACTCCAAATCAAGGCTTGATTCATTGTTTTGTTGATTGTTTAGACTTCAGTGTTAATCATACAGATTAAAAATTAAAGTGTGTGTGCATTTATTTCTCCCATCTGCACTCCCAAATCAGTTGTTAGACATTTCCCAGCACACTTCTATATTGTTTAATAAATATTACTTGAACTCAGTGGGAGTGCAATACAAGACTCAGGAAATGAAATCAACATCTGACTGAGACCTGATGATTGTAAACAAAAGGAACTGCAACAAAACTGGCATTTACATAACACTTTAAGGTTTGCAAATTGTCTTATTTCCATTATCTCCTGGAGCCTCAAAATACCCCTAGTGTAGGTATTTAGTAGAGACTTGTCAATTGATTGGTTATGGAATCACAGTATTTGATTATGTAATGAATTGTACTGATCATCTACTAGAAAACTTTATTTTACAAATGAGGAAACTGAGTCTCATAAAAGTTCAGTAAATTGTACAAATTCACAAAGTAGAATTTGGGTTAGACTTTAGGTCATCAAACTCCAAGTCCATTGTCCTTTCAATTCAAAGACTGCTATTCACAATGAACAGATTTCCTATATATTTTATTTTATGATGTATCCTCTCAGGTTTGCACAGCATCCACACCTTGTCATACCTCTCAAAAATTCATATTATAGACACTGATCTTGATAAAATTATAACATCTGAGCCATTTAATATATAATTTGGCACAATCTTACCACTGCCTGGCTATTCCTCCCCTCTCCCCTTTCTTGCGTCTTATATCTGTGCTACACTATGGATTCCTACTCCAAAATAAACTACTACAGAGTTGTCTTCTCCAACAATTATATGGTCCTACATGTCTTAATGCTTCTAGTAAAAAGGGCACTTATTGTTCTGATCTGCCATTCTTAATGTTTAGATAGCTTCTGGTACTCTCTTCACTTCTTTAACTGTGAAACTAATAAAGTACTAGGAAATGATGAATTTAGTTATAGCTCAAGCAATGAAAGGAAAACTTATAATTCAACTCACATTGACTATAAGAGTTTATTAATGACAAAAAATCTCCCAAACTTTTTCTTTCAAACACTTCTTTTAGTCTTTATTCTTATTTCTTTGACACCTAATAACCTCTTATTTTAAATTGCTAATTTTTTAAAGTAGATATTGTTTTGTCCTTTATATCCATATTACAAACACAAAGCCTAAAGCCTGACATATATTAGAGATTTAAATGCTTGTTAATTGATTTTTCTATAACTAAAAAGGATATTGAGAACTGATGCTGAGCAAAACAAGCAGAAGCAGAAATACATTGTACACAGCAACAGCAAGATTGCACAATGATCAACTATGGCCACTTGGTTCTTCTTAACATTTGGGTTTTGTTATCCTGGAATAAATTATAACATCTACATAGCCCAGAATAACTTGAATAAGACCTATTGGAATGTTTTGAAGAAAAGTATTCTGTGAAAAGAAGTTCTTATGGAAAAGAGATTCCATCACGCACAACAGGTAGAAATAAGTTTGAGAGTTACTTTTCATGTCCAACTGTTAATTTTTGTAATGTTCTGGTTAGTTTTGTGGAGGTCTTTTAGACCAGCCTTCCTTTCAACAGAGTAGTTACCATAAGAATATCCAGAGATAAAGTCCAAATTCTTTATTATCTCCTTCATAGTCTTGTCTCCTTGCCTGGAGCTCGGGCTAACTTTCCAGAGGTCCTCTGGAATGTGTCTTGGTTTCTGTGGGGGAGGCAGGAGGACCACCATGACGGTCTCTGTCTTGAAGTATCCCTGAGTCCAGGAGCTTGTGCTCCAGCCTCCAGTCCTCTGTCTTCCTTGAGTCTGTTCCAGTCCCTTCCATCCCCCTCTAGGTCTGACTCTGGCCTCTTAAATACTTTATTACAATTAAATCCATTCATCAAACTGAGTATAAGTCAATCATTATATCACTAGGGAACGATTATTTGTTGTAAGATTAATTCAATAATATGAACTAGAGAACTATTAATCACCATGTTAAACTAGATAACCATTGTCTTATCAATTCCATTGAGTTAGCACCTTGTTTAAATCAATCATACAGAGTTTCAGCCCTCTACAGATTTTCATAAATAGATTTGGAGAACATTATATGTGCCACAGACAACATCAATTGAGCCAACAAATGGCCCATATCATTTTTTTCTAAAATCACTGAATTATGTGGAATTTGGCCAAATCATGCCTTCATTTCCAATTTTCTGATCACATTTTTTAAACTAGGATTTTAATAATCTTTTCTGGTCTAAACATCAGATCTAATTATTAGAAACACCCAACAACAACAAAAACAATGACAATAGCAACAACAACAACAATAGTAGCGGTCCCTATTTTTTTAGGTTTTTTCAATTCCCATGTTCCACATCCCACTCCTTTTCCATTTATGATAATAAAAACTGGATGTATATATTTGCATAGCATGAATTCAAGCATTAATAAGTATATTTATGTTTGAGCATGAGTGGGAATTGATTTATGATATGGGAGACACTGGCATAGGACCACCCAATATGGCGTGCACTTATTAGAAAAGGTGCTATGCTCTATAAGCAAAACAGAATTGAATTAAATAAGAAGAAACACAATATGTGCAAAGTTTAAAAACCCACCCTGAATGTTCATAGGGATTATTTATGTCTGATCTGTGGTAAAACATTCCAAGCTTGTATTGGTCTGATCAGCCATAGTCAGACATTCTGTAACTTTCTAAAAATAATGTGAGCACCAAAGAGCACCAAAATGACATCACTATGTTAAAGTCAAATTAATGTGTCCAACTGGCTGACCAAATGACAAAATGAATTGGAATGCTTTGTCATATGTTGGACACAAATAGTCCCCATGTGCATTCGGGGTGGCTTCTCTAACTGTACATCTTATATGTCTTCTGAACTAATTAAATTCTGTTTTGCTCATAGAGCACCTTCTTTGATAAAAGCACATCATGCTAGGTAGTCTGTATAGGATATCTCCCATGTAGGTAATCAATTTTGTGAGAATGACTAAAATTCTGGGCTGCTAATAGACTTATCCTCTCTAAGATGAATATTCATTTTCAACAAAAGCAATGGAAAAGAAAACCAAGGAAAAAAGACTATCAGAAGAATTAATGTCAACAAATTAGAGCACTTCTCTGAGAGGTCACAATCTGTTGCTAACTTGGAGGGTAAATTGAGCCAACATACAGTTGGCAACAGTGGAACATAAAAGGAGTTTTAGTGTACAGCTTTAGTTCGTCTGGATCACAACATTCACAGTCATCAAGACTGATTGATGAAAATGATGGGGAAATTCTGAAGCTGCTAAATGAAAAATAATAACTCTAAGAAGGAATAAAAAGTACAGTACAAATGAAAGGTAAGTTCAGAGGGAAGACACTTGAGGCTAGGTGGAGAATGGTGTTGAATGTAGGGTGCATTGCTTTGGAAAAATTTTCAGAAAGTGGAATTAAAGAGTAAGTGATAAGGAAAGAGTAATAAGGGTGGAAGGTGGGGTAAGGGAACAAAACAAAGAATGAAAAACATAGTCCTCTGTTCTCTATAGATATTGAAGGTTGTATATATTGGCTGATGTCACTGTATTGCCCATTTTTGTTTAATTTTCCCTTCTACTTTACAAAGGAGGATTCATTGATGGAGGAGTGATTACACTGGGAGGATATGACTAAATATAAATTAAAACTAGTTTCCCAAAAAGATTTGGTTCTAAAGAGTAGTCACCTAATTCTGAAATATATCTAAGAATATTATGAATTATATGCTAATTAAGATTAGATAAAAATATTGATAAGAGTTTAAGATATAAAGGTTAATAGATAATTTTTCTCAAAATGATAATTTCAAAGTGCTATTTATGATGTTTCTAGGTGGAGATCTAAGAGGTTCTCAAATTCGCAAGGAAAGGAGGATGTATGTTTCAGTTTCTGTAGCCTTAGTTATTTTCAGTCATTTATAATCCTCTAGTTTCTAGTTTCTAGTCTCTAGTTTCTAGGAACTTTCAAAGACATACAAATTTGAATTAGACGAATGTAGAAAATATTAGTCATTTCTGATAATTAGACTTAAAGTTCAAACCAGGACATAGAATTTAAACCTTAGGTTTTTTGTTTGTTTTTTTAATGTGATCATAAAGTTGGAAATGAAAACATAGACGCAGTCCCATATGTTCAGTGTTTTTAGACAAATTGGATAGGCCAGCCATTTGTTGGTTTAGTTGATGTTGCCTATGGCACACATAATGTTCTCCAAATCTGTTTATGGGAAGTAACAGTTGGACATGAAAAGTAAGTTCTCAAATGAGTATCTACCAAATCACCCATTTGGGATTAATTTACCTGATTATGGTCATTAAGCAGGACTTTGCTGAAGTTGGAATTTGCTGTTCCAGTCTCTTTTGTGAAAATACTTGGTTTCACATCCTAGATACTTCACATTGAATCCCCAAATTCTTTTTTGTTTAAAAAAATTGAATTGGGTGAAGGACATTCACTAAGAGATTTTATTGATTCTTTTTTTAAACTAAAAATAAGCATCATATATGCACATATATGTATGTTTATATATACATACATATATGTATGTGTATGTGTATGTATCATTTAAAGGTACTTCTGTGCTATCTTTCATATTGAAAAGGAATTAAGTGGTGCTTGGTATTTCTGAGTATAATTGATTTTCACATTCATTGAGCATCTATTATCTGAAAATACTGCCAGCATTATAAATATAAAAGTAAGATGACATTATGCCTTTATCTTATTATCACACTCAGTGCTTCTTTATACATGGACCTCCAAAAGCTGAGATATACTTAACATGTATCAGGGTTGGATATTATAAGAATAATAAAAAAGTTTGATGAAGAATATCAGGCTGAATTTTTTAATGGATATTTTAAGATGCAAATCTAAGAGCCAATTAATTTCACCAGTGTGAGAAGAGGGTTGTATGACTATATAGTTTTTGGTCATAAAATATATGAGGTTTGTAAAAGACTGCATCAATATAACTTAAATTTTTGATGGGAAAGGCAGAAAGGCTAATGAAGTCTCAAGTAATATTAAGAGAGTCATAATTGGGATGTTATTTTCAGTCCTGGATACCACATTTTTTTAAAGTGTTGTAGTGGAGAGCTTCTATAATAGGACCACCAGGATGTAGAGCCTAGAGTTCATGCTTTTAGTAATTGGTTGATGGCATCTTATTGAGTTAAGCAGACTTGATTTGAGAATATATAGCTCCCAAAAGAAGAGATTTAATGAATAGATGATAGCTGTCTTCAGGGGAGGAGTGTGATATGGAAGAGGAAAATGATTTGTTTTTCTTGGTCCCAGAGTATAGAAAAAAGAATAATGGATTATAAAAAGGTACATTACCTCCAAATAATTAACTCTATCCAAAGTGGAATGGACTGTCTTAGGAAATGGTGTGTTTCCCTTCAATAAAAAGTCTTTAAACAAAGGCTGAAGGCAATATATTAATTAGGTATATGGTACAGTGATTTTTTGTTAAGAATTAAGTGAATGAGCTGCCCTTGATAATTACTTTCAACTCCTACAATACTGTAACTTGATTAATAATTTAGCCCTGAAAAATCAGTGCACTAAAGTTTAAAGAGAGTGAGCTTTGATATCAGTGGAACTATGTCTGAATTTGGCTGGGATACACACTATCTTTGTAATGTTGATCAAGTAACCTTAGTAATCTTAGTGTTTTTGAGACTCAGTTTACTTATTTTCAAATTGAGTGAAAGTTGCTTTAGTTGAAGTCCTTTGCACAATTTCAGAACTTTTTTTCCATAGCAATTTCCTGAAATCCTGCATGTTCCTTCAAAAATATTTCAATTCAATATATATTGTTATATTTATTAATGTTAAGTATATTATTATCCTACATTATTTATTATTAATTTATATGATAGATATAACATTTTTATAAAACCCAATTAGGATAAAAGGTAGGATGATACATTCTACCCAAACCTTTTTTTTTTTTTCTGGGCTGAAATTCTTTTTATTTTCTCATCAAATGTATTTGGGGCTCTTGATACATATCAATCCATCACTTATTTATGATTTAATTTATTTTTAATTAAAACTTTTTCTTTTTAAAACATGCATAGATAGTTTTCAACATTCACTCTTGCAAAATCATGAGTTCCAAAATTTCTTTCCTTCTTTTCCTCCCTTAAAATGGCAAGTGATTCTATGTATGTTGAGCATATGTAATTCTTTTATATATGTTTCCACAATTATTATGCTGTACAAGAAAAATCAGATCAAAAAGGGGAAAAGTGAGAAAGAGAACAAAATGCTAACAACTACAAAAAAGTGAAAATACTATGTTGTGATCAGTCCCCACAGTCTCTCTCTGTATGCAGATGACTCTCTTCATCACAAGACCATTGGGAATGACCTAAATCATCTTGCACCTTGCTATTGAAAAAAAGATACTCCCATCAGAATTGATCTTTCTGTTGCTGTGTGCAATGTTCTCTTGGTTCTACTCACTTCCCTTAGCATCAGTTTATATTAACCTCTCCAGGCATCTCTAAAATCATCCTACTGATCTTATAGAATAATAATATTCTATAACACTCATGTACCATAACTTATTCAGCCATTCTCCACTCAGTTTCCAGTTCCTTGCCACTACAAAAAGGACTGCTACAAATATTTTTGCACATGTGGGTCAGTTTCCCTTTTTTATGATCTCTTTGGGATACAGGCGCAGTAGAGACCCTGCTGGATCAGAGGGCATGCACAGTTTGATAGCCCTTTGAGCATAATTCTAAATTACTCTTCAGAATGGCTGGATTAGTTCCAACAATATATTAGTGTCCCAATTTTCCCACATCTTCCCCAAAATTTATCATTTTCTTTTCTTGTCATCTTAGTCAATTTGAGAGGTATGTAGTGGTACCTCAGAATTGTCTTAATCTGTATTTTTCTGATCAATAGTCATCTAGAACATTTTTCATATGCCTATAAATGGTTTTAATTTCTTCATCTGAAAATTATCTGTTTAGAACCTTTGACCATTTATATGATTTAATTCATGAACCTTAATTAGTAGTCTGAATATTCTCCTTTTCTTGGCTTTAGGCTAAAATATAAATTTCTCTGGCTTATAAAACCCTACTGGATCCAGCCTACTTTTCAGTATAATTATACATTGTTCCTCAGACTACTCTATTGTTGCAGCCCTACTCTCTCTGCTGTACCCCAAACATGCCAGTTTACTTCCTTGTCTCTGCTTGTCTTAAATGATTTTTTATTTCAGTAATGGGCTCTTTCTTTATATAGTCCCATAGAATTGCTACATTCCTGTAAAGATCAGTTGCAATGTTGTTTTATTCAGACCTTTGACCCTGATCTCCTGCCCTCATGAAAACTATTGTGTACTTAATTTTCTATGCATGTGCTATTTTCCTTTAAATAAGTACGAATCTTGAGTACAAGATTTTTTTTTCATTTTCTCATTGCCTGACATATATTAGGCACTAAATAAATGCTTAAGGAATTGAACTAAATTGAAATGAGCAGCCATCAATTTTGGTTGTCAGCTATCTTAGATTGTCAAGGACATAAATTGTGTATATTAATTTATCTAATACAACATTTGATATATGGATTAATAGCTGTTAGATGATGATAGTATATTCTATTCTCTTTCATATTATTGTTTATACTCTTTATGACAAAACTGCCATGCAAAGGAAATACTTGTTATGCTACAGTGGATAGAACATTGACTCTAGAATCAGTGGCTGTGGTTTCACATCCTGCCTCTAATACTTTTTACCTGTGTGGCAAATTAACTTACTTGGGTATCAATCTCCTTTTCCTGTAAAATGAAAGAGTTGGACTAGATCCTTTTTAAGATTTTATCAAACTGTTTTGGGCACATTTGTAGAACCTGTTTCACTAAGAAGCTTTCATAAGATTCTGTTCAATATCTTCTATATATATATATATAACTAAAACTTATATAGTCTTTAAAGATTACAAAGCAAATACACACATATAAATATATATATATATATGTGCATATATGCATTTATATATTTCATTTTGGTCCTTTAAAGAGTCCTCTAAGGTAGGTGCTACTAATATCTGCTTTTTTATAGATAGGAAGACTACAATCCAGAGATGTTTTGCATCTTTTCTGAGGTCACACAGCTAGTAGGCATTTAAAGTAAGATTCAACATCAGGTCTTTAAGACTCCAGATTTATCTTATTTGTCACTTCTTCTGAAGCATTCCTCCAATATCCTATCATGCTACAAGGATGACCATGGAGTCTCAACTGTTTATGCCACACAAGCTCTACAGTTTTTACTATTGTGTAAAGGTATCTTGGACAAAATTGGAAATAAGTTCAGTGGCCCAGGAATATTGGTTTTGGATTCAGGAAGCTATACTGCTTCATATATTTATTAGGTTTGTAACCATATGCAAACTACATAACTATTTTTCAGATCCATATTTTCTCATCCTCAAAATGGAGAAAATAATAGCATCAGTCTCATTGGTTTATGAAGACCAAATGAGATAGCTTATGTATAGCACTTTGCAAAATTTAAAGGACTACAGTAAATATTGTTTTTATTATTGCTATTATTATTAAGCATATGTAAAATACTTTACAAAGCCTTAAGATACTATGCACTTATGTGCTCTTGTCATTATTATTGTGGTTGTTATTTCATCCTAAAAAGCAATTCAGTAAACTCAGAGGCTCTCAAAAAGATGGGGCACAATACAATATATATTTTTCCCTAGCATAGTAATTTATGATGCAATTTAATCATAATCTATGATTACAGAGATCTAGAAATGGAAATAACCTCAGAGGTCATCTAGTTTAAATTCCTCATTTATAGATAAGGAAACTGAAGCCCAGGAAGTTATATAATTGGCTCACTGATATAAAAGTATTGTCAAATATAGAAGCTAAATCCAGATATTCTGACTCAAAGCTCAATGTTTTTTCCAATGTATCATCTTGCTCCCAATTACCTTACAGATAGTATCTTACAACAGGTCGACTATGATTCACAAGATTGAAAGGAGTGCCACACTTAATTCCATAAGACACAGTTTAACATATTTCAATTAAACTTTAATTCATGTGCACATTTATATTTCAGTGCATCAAAAGAGTTGTAATTTCTCCAATATGCAAACTACATCTCCAACTGTTCCTTGACCTGCTTTGGCCAATGTTGCTCTCATAAGTTAAGTCAAATTACCAAGAAAGTACAACTATGTCTCAAGCTTTGGACCACTATGACAGTACACAAACTAGATTTCTTAAATATAAGTATAATAAAGCAATCAATAAAACTTAGTTCAATTAGTATTAGCTAGTATATCAACTTTTTATTAAAGCTTATCATTATCTGCCCTACATTGTTGAAATTTGGGTTTATGTATATTCTTAACAGATCAAATATAAATCGGCTCAAATTGCTTACCTGGCGGCACCATAGTTTTCGGAATATTTGTAAATAGGCCAACACCATGAGACATAAAGGTGCCATATATGTCACTAGGAAAAAACATGTGTGGTACATCTTGGGATAAATTTCACCTGAAATAAAAAAAAACAAAAACATATATACATATATATTATATATAAAGTTGAAATTTACCATATTTTAAAACAATGCTAATTTTTATGTCTTAGAAATGTATACATAGCATCTTTGTGTTCTTCACTGGAAATATTATGTTGCCAGAATGAGAGAAAAGTCAGCCTACTCATAAACACACACATATACACATGCACACACATATACATATTTAAGGGTTTTTGTTTCTAAATACATATATTCCCATGTGATTCTTGATATAGTCCTATAAGGTTAGTGCTTCTATCAAATCATTTTGTATGGGAGAATTAAGGTTTAGAGATTAAATAGGTCACACAGCTAGTAAGTGTCTGAGGCAAGATTCAAAAGCAGGTCTTTATGACTCCTGTTTTAGTGTGCTATCAACTCACCTATCCATTATATAGAACTTAAAACATTATTTTAAATTAGAAGTATAATTTTCTGCTAAAGGTAGTTTTCCAATGGCTTATCATGGCATAAAGATGACTTTGGTGACTGCTTGGCTTAATGTGGATGAGTATCACAGGCTTAAAATTGCCCCAAGACTTTTGGAACTAAGTATATGAATACTACAGACATTCCAAATATTTTTTTTTCAAATAAGAACTATCAGCAAGTCATGAATCCCATTAATGCTCCTGCTTCTCTTCCCAGAGGCAATATCTTATATAGCAAAGTGCTTTTGCCTTGATTGCATACAGTTATTATAGGGCAGTATGGCTCAGCACTTTCATTTATTAAAGCCTTTGTTTAACCTTTGGGAGAAGTAGAAACTACATTGCAGTTCCTGAATTTTGCTAATGGTGCTTTCTAATCTCACATATTAACCAAGTTCCCTTATTGTCTTGGTGTTTGATAAAATGTATTTAACCTTTACAAGCTATTTTTAAAAAATGTTGTAGTTTATTATTATTTTTTTCAGTTATATCTGATTCTTCATGACCTCATTTGGGGTTTTCTTGGCAAAGATACCAGAATGGTTTGCCATTTTCTTCTTGAGATCAATTTAGAGATGAAGGAACTGAGGCAAATAGGGTTAAGTGATTCCCTGGGGCCATGTAGCTAATAATTATCTGAGACTGGGCTTGAGCACATCAAGCTGAGTCTTCCTGAGTCTTTTCTATCTACTGTACCACCCACCTGCACTATTTTATTAAAATATGTATGTTTATATCACATATGTTTCTATTAAATTTATCATTTATAAAAGATAATGATACTTTGCATAACAGCTTTTACTTATATTTTCCTAAATTCATATTTTTAGAATTAAATACATCCTCCGCAAATAAAATTTTCTATTAGCAATATTTGTTGCAACTGACAACATATTATAAAGCAAAAAAAAAAAAATCATCAGATGGAAGTTATAGCTTGACTCCTCCAGAATATTTGGTCTTGATTCTATACACCAACAGTTATATGACCATAGAATGGTAAAATGGGTAGATTTGAATATGGAATCAGATAATCCAGGATTTAATCCTTGAATCTACTATTTATTACTGGTATAACCTTAGGTGAGATATTTAACCAATTTGGCATTCAATTTCCTAATCTATATGATGAGGAGCTTGAACAGACTGACCTCAGAAATTCCTTCCAGTCCTATATCTCTGATTCTAAGTCACTTTATCTCTCAGGTCAGAGAGTATGTTTTCTTACTGATAAAATGGGGGTAGTGGGTTAGATAAATATATCATAATTGCTTGAGTGTGTGGATGGGTTGTAAATTCAATGAGCAGTAAATTCTCAGACAATAAAATTTTGATTAAATGTTAAACGATTCTCCCCAGATCCCTCCCTACCTTTACTCTCTGTCATATTTGGCCTTTTATAATATAGGCAATGAGGAAAATGTCTATTGTTTGCTTGCTATTAGGGAAAAGGCTAGCACTACATTATTGATTTTTCATACTTTAATGGAAGAAATGCCAATACTTTTTATGTTTAATTCATTTTCCTTCTTCTGTTTCCAACCTTTACTTCACCGTTTTTGTTGTCGTAATCACTTTGTTGTTGTTGTCGTCATTAACCTAATATAGGAGTTATTTATTTGAATTTTTTTTTTTGTTGGTTGGTTTATTTATTTCTGTATAATTATGATGAAGAAGAAGAGCAAACATACTTCTTGGAGGGCTGAAAAAGTCATTAGAATACTTTTTAAAAAATCATCATAAAGGTAGAAACCACCTAGTTCATCATTTTCTTGCTGGGATTCAGGCCTCTTTTAAGTTTGTTTAATAAAACAGTTTACTTTTGAAAAGAAGGGAAAAAAAGTAGTAAGTGCCAGACAGCTAAGATAGTGAGGGCAAAGGCTGGGAGAAAACAGCTTTCTCTTTGAAGTCCTACAGCCTGAGAACATTTGGTGGGCCAATTTCAAAAGAACTCTACAGTGACCCTGGCACTCCCCAAGCACCTAAACAGCTTTCAACTTTTATATGTCTAGGGGAGGGTCATAGGCGAGTTTTTCACATAAAAATAAAGCTTTGAAGCAGATACCTCTGAAGTCCTAGTGTCTACATCAGCCTTAAAAAGACTGAAAGGAAGGAGGTGGGTGTGATAAGGTTGTTATGGTCATAGCCACTAAAATGTTTGTAAGAATTCAGAATTATAGAATTACAACACTGATATTTCACTCTAGGGTCAAGATGATTATTAAAAAAAAGTTGTAATAATGGGAATTAGAAAAGTGTTTGTTGGATCCATTCATGTGAAAGTATCTTAAAAAGGATTTATTGTAATAGCAAGTGATTTTATATATATAAATATATAATCACTATATGTATGTGTGTATATATATATATATATATATATATATATATATATATATACACACATACATATAGTGATTATATTTGACACACATATTCTATATAACCATGTTTAAAAGACTAGATAGGCAGTGGAAGTAATCATCTGTTATTTAAAAATAACCTTAACTAAAAAACAGGGGAAAGAAACTACATGTCAATATGCAAATAGGTGAAGAATCTTTTTGACTTCCATGATCAACCAATTGGAACATGTAAATATGGACCCCATCCTAGTATTCCAATGACACCCACTAATCAGTTTCACCTCCAATTGAACATACATATTCTTTATCTAATCTCCCTCTCCCCCCATGTTCTTCTATGCCAATTTCTCCTAGTACAGAGTCAGGACAGTGACAGGCTTTCAATGATCTATTCTCCTTCTTGACAGTCATTGGGCCATCTCCACACATAATTATAATCTCAATCTCAGTCTAAATCTAAATCCCCTAACCCACTGAAAGAGCAGTCCAGGTACTACTGAGAATTGCCCTGTCCCCCATAATGCCCCTACTACTCCTACTGGGAAGTGACTGCTAAGAATGCTGTCCCACACTGCACTTTTTTTTGTTTGTTTTCAATACCATAAAATGAATTACATAAAATGAAGGAATATGGATGGAATGTGCTTACCCTTGGCTCACATCTGCCAACCCATCTATCTTTTAAAATTCCCTATTTATATTCAGAGAGCATTTTCTCTCCAGAAAGAGAGGTTTACAACCTGGGTGTTATCCTCTACTTATTCATTCTTTCTCACTCTCCAACTTCCATATATTTACCAAATCTAGTAATTTAATTTTTTACATCATCCTTCATAGTTTCCCACTCATCCCCACCTCCTACATATACTTCTCCTCACTCTATTTGGCCAACACCCTATGGCACCTTTTTTTTTTTTTTTTTTACTTCTAACTTGGATTTTTGTAATGTTCTAATAGTTGATCTCCACTCCTCACTCTAAACCAAACTCCATATGTCTTCCAAAGCAAATTTACTGAAGCAGATGTGACCATGTTGGTGGATAATGACTTTCTCTGCCTTTATGCTCTGCATATACTCTGGCACTGTCATCTTAATTACCAATGTAATCTAAGTATATTTGAGTATTGGGATCTACCCTACCATTCTATAATTAGGACTTCTGGTCCTTTTCATGTGCCCTTCAGTAGAATTTAAGTATTGGCTTTGGCCATTATAATAGGGAATCCCTGTGAGCAGAGAGGAACTATTAAAATATCATTTGTATCTAGCACTTACAATAGTGTTTTGAACATCATGAGAGCTAAAGATGTGTTTTCATTTATTCAAAAATGACAGTTGTCAAAAATTAAAACATTAAAAAATTTACTCTTTCAATGAATGTACTGGAGCATCAACCTAGCCACTAGGTTGTAAAGCAGGTGAACAATCAATATTATAAATACATTCTGTGTATTATAATATCAATATAAAATATACAATATGGTATTTGTGGTATAGATTCATTGCTTCCATGGCAGAAGCTACATTTTGAAAAGTATGTATTGATTTGATTTAATTCAAATAAGAAACCTTGAGTAAATAAAATCTATAATGTTCAGTAAATACCATAATTCAATACTAAAAACATTAGAACTCTTACTTTCTTAAAACTTCTTTGTTGATATCTGAATATATATATATATATATGTATATATATATATAATAGACATCAGACATGCACAGTTTATGAAGTCCAATGAAATTTTATGAGTTTATAGGAGCTTAATTAAATCTTTAAAACTAATTTTATGTCTTAGAATTTTTATCTAAACTCCTCTCAATACACATCAAAATTTTATTCTCTTTTTAGCTATATTCTGAGGGTAGTATTTACAACTTAATGGAGTGACTGTAAGAAAGGAACTTTTGGACACATTTTGGAACATTCATAATTTCTGTTGCATAACTAAGATCCCATTTAGTCTTGATTATTTACTATAATAGAGGCATGTGGGTAAGACAGTGGATAGGGCAACAGACTTGGAATCAGGAAGACTCATTTTCCTGAGTTTAAATATGGCTTCAGGCACTTAATAACTGTGTGACCCTGATAAGTCACTCAACTTTGTCTGCCTCAGTTTCTTATCTGTAAAAAACCTGGAGAAGGAAATGGCAAACCATTTCAACATCTTTCCTATGAAAACCTCAAATGTGTCATAGAAAGTCAGACATGACTAAAACAATTGAACAGCAGCAGCAACAGAATGTTCCTTCCTCTCTACACCTGTATTAAGTACTCTATATCTCTCTTGTTTAGTGTGATATAGTTATTATACAGTTATCATGCTTTTTATGTTCATATCATATTACTCCTACCAGATTGCAAATTCTTTGAGATCAGAGGTCATGACCTATATCAGAATGATATAATATGTAATGAAAAGACCATTGCTCTTGAATTCATAAGTCTGTATTTGAGCTGATTCCTGATCTTTTCAATGTGCAAGATTTTGGGCTTACCACTCTCTGAACCTACCCTTTTGTAAGCTTATACACAGCTGCCTAGCCAGATGGAACTTTAAAATCCAGATGGTCCACACACACCCCTCATTTCACAGATGAGGCAACTGAGACCCAGAGAAATGAAAAAAATATTGCCAAAGATCACACAAATAGTGTCAGAGTAAGGACTTGAACTTGATTCTCAAGCTCCAAATCAAGTACTTTTTTGAATTTTGTCACAGTGCCAGCTATTAAGAGGCAATGATATTTATATGTGATTTTTTTCGTAGCAATATTGTGAGAAATGAATCAGATAAAATCTAGGAAGTTCTCCTTATGGAATCAGGATAGTAGAGTGAGCAGTAAATTGCCATAACTCTCCCATGTACACCTCTAAACCATCATAAAATTCCAGAAAAGCAGAACCAGAAAAAAAGATAAGATAAAACAATCTTTTAGTCCAAGAAACTTGGAAGATCGAGAAGAAAAGGTATGGCTCACTCAAGTAAAAGAATCATTCCTATAAACCAGCAGCAAGTCCCACCTCAACAAACCAGTGGGAAAATCTCATCCCATTATGTGGTGGAACAGGCAAATACCAATACAAGGACTGCTTTCCCACCCTGTGCCTAAATATAGCAAGGGAATGAGCAGACTCCAGCTCCAAGAACTCTCTTCAGCGTCCCCCTGGGAGACAGGAAGCCACCAGCCATAAGGAGGCCTAACCAAATAGGCAGCAGCCAATGCAGGGACCCTACTACATACATCAGCTTAGCATTGGTCAAAAAGGAGTCTTTAGAGGCTAGGCCATCACATGCTTCAGTATAGCCCTGGGGAAATATAGAAAAACTAGGCTCAGCATGTGCCAGACACTATCACTAGGACACTGATTTAGTACCAGGTAAGTTGCCTGACATGTATGGCCTGCAGTAATGTCAGCCAACCCCTCCACAAGCATACCACCCTCAGGATAGCACCAGATATGTGAAACTCTTGTAGATCTCAGGGCAACATTGGTGCAGCATCAGGTAAATAACGAAGGCCTTCAGAACCTGGCACAACAACTACAGGACAATGTCCTTTTTGCCTAGATCAGAGTTCAAATTTAAAAGAAAGAAAAAAGTAAAAAAAAAAAAAAAAAAGATGAGCTAAAATAATAATAATAAAAAAGAATCTTACCACAGAAAGTTGTGATAATAGGGAAGGTAAAGATACAATCTAAGAAGAGAACAACAATGTCAAAACACCTATGGGCAAAATTCCAAGGAAAAATGGGAAATGGTCTGAAGAACTTATAAGAAAGAACTTATGAAAGAACTCAAAAAGGAATTTAAAAATCATAGAAGAGACATAGAAAAAAATTGCAAAAAGAATTGAGAGTGATGCAAGAAAATTATGAAAAAAATTGACGTTGGGAAAAGAAAGCAATTGCTTAAAAAATAAAATTGGCCAAATGGAAAAGGAAGTACCTAAGCTAATTAAAGAAAACAACTCCTTAAATGTTAGCATTAGCAAGTGGAAAGTATTGATTCTATGAGAATAATCAATCAAACAAACTCAAAGGAATGAGAAAAAAAATAGAAGAAAACAAAATTTCTAGAAGGAAAAAACCAAGTGACCTGGAAAATAGATCTAGGAGAGACAACATGAGAATCATTGGAATACCTGTAAGGAATAATCATAAGGAGGACCTAGATTTCAAGAAATTATCAAGAAAAAAAAATAGTTATTGAAAGAGCCCACCTAAGGAAAAGAAATACCAAATTTAAACCTCTAAAGACCATCATAGTCAAGTTACAGAATTCTCAAGTCAAGGAAAAAATACTGCAAATGGCCAGAAGGAAACAATTCAAATATCAAGGAACCACAAGACTTAGCAGCAACAATATTAGAGGATCAGAAGTCATGACACATTATATTCTTGAAGACAAAAGAACTAGGACTAAAACCAAGAATTACCTACCCACTGAAAATAAGCATAATACTTCAGGGAAAATACAAAGTTATTTAATGAAATAGAAGGATTTCAAGCTTTTATAAGGAGAAGATCAGAACTGAGCAACAACAACAATAAATTTTTTTTAAAAGTTTCAATACCAATATCCAAGAAAAACCTAAAAAGGGGAGAAAGGGAAAAAAAAAGAAAACAAAACATAAGGGATTCAATAAAGTCTAACTAGTCTAACTATTCATATCCCTATATGTGAAGATGATACTTATAATTCTTAAAAATTATACCACTAATAGTACAACTAGAAGAAACATACAGAAATAGAGCATATGGACATAAAATGAATTTGAGAGAATTACATAAAATATTTAAAAAATGAGTAAAAGAGTACACTGGGTAAAGAAGGAAGGAAGAGATAAAATGGAGTAAATTATCTCCCATACAGAAGCACAAGAAACCCATTATAGTAAAGGGAAAGATGGAAGGTTGGGGATTGAGCATTGCCTGAGCCTTCTTCATGTCAGTATTGTTTCAAAAAGGGAATAATATAGAGAATTTCAAAAAGGGAATAATATAGAGAATCAGTTGAATATAGAAATCTGTCTTATCTGACAGAAAAGTGAAAATGGTAGGAGATTAAGTAAGAGAAACATAGGGCTGACAGAACAGAGGACCGACCAGGGGAAGTGGTTAAAAAAAAAAAAAAAAAAAAAAAAAAAAAAAACATTGTTGAGGAAGGGAAAGATGAAAATAGGATAATATGAAGAAAAAATAAAATAGAAGCAAATACACAGGTAGTAATCATGACTATGTATGTGAATGGGATGAACCCTCCCATAAAATGGAAGAAGAAAGCACAGTGGATCAAAAACAAGAATCCTACAATCAGAGAGAGACACAAAGTGAAGCTAAGGGAGTAGAGCAGAATCTATTATGCTTTAATTGAAGAAAAAAGGAGGGGTATCAATCCTGATATGAGATAAAGCAAAAACAAAAACAGATCTAATTAAAAGAGAAAAGAAAGGAAACTATATCTTGCTAAAATGTACCAGAGACAATGAAGCAATATCAGTATTAAACATACATGCACCAAATGGTATAGCATCTGAACCCATAAAAGAGAAGTAAAATGAATTATAGTTTCATGACTAAAAAAAAGATAGAAAATATTGTGAAATGTAAAATAGATAATTTTGATTATATTAAACAGTTTCTGCAGAGACAAAAACAATGCAACCAAGATTAGAAGAAAAGCAGAAATATGGGAAACAATCTTTACAAAAAGTATCTCTGATAAAGATCTCATTTCTCAAGTATATAGAAAATATAGTTAAATTCATAAGAATATAAACCATCTCCCAACTAATAAATTGTCAAAAGATATGAACAGGGAGTTTTCAGTTGAAAAAATAAAAGCTATTTATAGGCATATGAGAAAGTGCCCTAAATCACTTTTAATTAGAGAAATGAGGATTGAAACAACTCTCTAGTACCAGAATTTGATAGCTGCCACCTTTCAGAATGACTAATATAGCAAAAAAAATGATAACTTTTGGAGATGATGTGGGAAAATTGGGACACTAATGCATTCTTGGTGGAGTTGTTAACTGATCCAATCATTACAGAGAACAGTTTCAAACTATGTCCAAAGGTCAACCAAAATGTGCATAATCTTTGATCCAGCAGTCCCACTATTAAGTCTATAACCCAAAAAGATCATTAAAAAGGAGAAAAGGATCCATATGTGCCCAGATATTTATAGAAGCCCTTTTTTGAGTGGTAAAATATTGGAAATTGGCAGGATGTCCATCCATTCAGGAATGAATGGTTGTGGTATATGAATGTAGTGGAATACTATTACATAATGAGAAATGATGATCAGAAGATGAGAAATGATGACCAGAAGATTTCAGAAAAATCTGGAATGTGAATTTGATGCAGAGTGAAATGAACAGAACCAGGAAAACATTGTACACAGTATCAGCAACATTGTGTGATGATCAGCTTTGAATGACTCAGCTCTTCTCAGCAACATACTGATCTAAGACATGTACAAAGGATTGACTCATGAAGGAAAATGATCTTCACATGCAAAAAAGCTGATAATTCTTAATGCAATGCAACATACTTTATCCATTATATTCACTCTTTTTTGCATTTGTTCCTTTTAATTTGTTTCTTCTTTCACAACTATAATATAGAAATGTTTTTTTTTAATGGCATATATAACCTTTAAATTTGACAATCACCTATTATTTTCTGAAGAAGAAAGAGAAGGTAAAGAGAAGAAAATTTGGAATTCAAAATGTTATAAAAATGAATGCTAAAATTGTCTTGACATATAATTAGGAAAATAAAATTCTATTAATAAAAGAAAAATCTATAAAGCTCTTAGTATAATATCTGGCACAAGGTGGGTGCCAGAGGAAGGCGTTTTCTTCTTCTGCCTTCCAGTCCCCATGAAGACAGGAACACTATCTTATTTAAATTGGTATCTTCCCTAGCAACTTGCAGTACTCTGCATTCATTAATTCCTAAATGTTTGTGTGTTGGGTAGAATTTAATACACATAAATACTTAGGATAATATATGATACATGATAGTCTATTTTCCAGTGCTTTTTGAATGAACAAATCTTGAATTACATAGGAAAGTGTATTCATCCCCATAGGATTTGGAAATGACATGTAACTATATAACAATTTGCTACTGTTCTAATTTATAATTAATCAACAGATATTCATGGATCTCTTATTATCTGCAAGGCACTTTATCAGTAGCATAAAGAAATATCTGATAATCAGAAGTAGAATATCCTGCAATAAAATGATTAACAGTGTCTTGTGAAACATTCTCAATAAACAATTGCATTTGGTATTTGAAAAGTGCATTTTATAACAAATATTAAATTTGATTTTGTAAAAGCATTATTTAGCTTTATACTATTTAATTCTTGCTTTTAAAAGCAGCTAAAGTAATTATGGGCTATTATATAATCACTTTCAAACCATTTTCCTAAATTACTTCAGCAGCCAGAGTGTGCATTTTTATGCATCTCACAATAATTGCTTTCCATAATATCCATGGTTGGGCTAAATAATCAAACTCTCAAATTGGAAATTAGTTCATACATTTGGATCTACTGGTCAAAGATAATTGGAAAATAATGTGGTTGCAGACAATCTGAATACTGTATAGTTACAGGTATTGACTAAATTCCATAGCTTTGTGATGTATGTTAATGGGTATTAAAACTCCTTACATTTTCTGGAGGTGTCTGAATCATTTGAAGTTTACAAATAAGACAAAACAAATAAAACAGAAAACAAACAAACAAACAAACAAAAAACCCTTACAAAAAAGGAAATTTAATGAGCAACATTTTTTAGAAAATACAACTGATATTTGTAAAATAATAGGTGTCCCTTTTATTTGCTTGCTAAACATTATCAAGCAAATAAAAACCCTAGAGAGTCAGGCTAGCTTCAGATAGAACTTTTTGGAATTGGGAAGATCTAGATGTTATACTTGAAATGCTGCCTCTATATGACCATGAGCAACTCATTTAATCTATTAGAGTTCTTGCCAACCATCTTAGATTATTGAGAAATTGTCTCCCTGTCTGGGTAGACGAAGCTCTTTACCTGAAGCTCCCTATACTAATGAAATCATAAAATAATTCCCTATCTCCCAAAACTCTTAGGTATTATGAAAAATAAGGCTCTGTGTTCGAATAAGATTGCAAACTTCTATAGTGGGTAAATTGAAGCCTTTTGTTTCTACTGCACAAGAATAAAATATTTATTCTACCTCTCCATGCTAAACAATGTCTCAATTCTCCACTTTCCTTTCCTAATAAATTAGAGAATTCTAGAAATTCTCCCTATCTACCCATTTCCTGTCACCCCTTCATTCTTGTCTTTTCCTTAGTGAAATCATTCCAAGACTCTGCCTTTGTGGAATCCCAGCACTGAAAAAAATCTTAGAATGTAGAAAGCCAGAACTCTGGAGAAGTATACTTGAAACAAGGATACTTATGACAAGGTGATAACTCAGTGGAATTGATTAGATGATGGTTCTCTAGTTTACATATACTTAGTACTTAGTATGGTGATATAATGATTCTCTAGTTCACACATACTCAGTATGCTGTAATAATGTAATCATAACGGGGTATTTAAGGGCTAAGAGAACTGGGAACACAGTCAGTCAGAGTGAACAGACTGTGAAGGAGATAATAAAGACTTTAGACTCTATTCCTGACCATTCTCATGGTGACTATCCTGATTGAGACCAAGACCTATCTGGAGGACCTCCAGAAAGCTAGCCTGAATTTTGTAGGTTTATGCCAAGATTAGAGATCTCCTTTTAAAGATGAGAATAAAGTTACATAGAATCAGAGTAGAGTTACATGTTTCAAAAAAGGAGACCTCAAACAAAGGAAGGAGGGTAAAGGCAGAGAGAATATCTAAAATAGGCCTTAAATAGTTATTTGAAAAGATAAAATTATGTTGGAACATAGTAATACAATGAATATGACTTACAGAGAAATAATCTTATCATTATTGAAATGTTTTATTCATTTCATTTTGATCTCTATATTTAAGAAAGGTGTGTGTGTGTGTGTGTGTGCGTGTGTGTGTGTGTACAGGGTGACAAACCATATAAAATAATCAAATAATTATTATAATATTAAAAACACAAAAATGTAAGGATATTTTATTTTCAAGTAATTGTTTTTAATACTGGTGGTTCACATGTATAGTTCTTTTTACAAATCCAACAGGGTTGTAATAAATGTTGGATAATGTATATAAATTGTCATTATTTTCTTTGTTCAACTGAGACTCAGAGAGATCAAAAAATTTTCCTGGAATCACATAGCTGATAAGTGTAAAAGATGAGATATGAAATCAGCAGGTCCTTTCTTCCCACAACAAGACCAGTATTATTTTGTCAACATTGTTCAGTATTTCAACTTTACCCTAGATAAGCACCTTCTGAGCAGGGGTTCTTTCATTCTTTATACCTGCATTCTCATTGCCTAGCACAACACCTGGCATAGAGTAATTACTAATCAATATTAACTGACTGATTGAAAAAAGACTGGAAAGTTTTTCTCCCTAGCTCTATTCTTCTTCAACCCAATCCTTTTAAATTACATTTTAGTGTAACAATCCCCCTACATCATCAGTGATTTGTAATTTATTTTGACATTTGAGGTGCAATAGATTCTATCCAAGTTGTTCTCTCTCAATTTAAATAGCATATTCTCACTTCCTGGATCCAAGTAATTGATAAACCTGTTAAATATTATCACATACAAGAGTAATACCTGACAAGTAGTATTTACTATGTTCTCCCACTTTGGCCAGAGCTTTTGGGTATAGCCATAAAATGACATATTTCTAATAAATGCATGACATCTTTCCAAAATAACCCAATAATTAGCCATAAGAAGCCAAATTCTTTATTAATGAAAATATGGCAATAAAATGTACCTCTTTTATAAAAGATGAAGAAAGAATGGAAAACACATTTGTAGCCTGTATCAAAAAGCAGTGCTGTCTTCATTGGCCTGTTGCTAATGGCCCTGATCACACTCTCTAATGTCATGGTAACTAACACTTTCCTTCTTATTGTCTAATGCACACAATCTGCTGTTGGCATCAAGCCCAGGGTTTATGCCAGTACAGAGTCCTCGTGGAAATAATAGTCTGGATCTTTATAGGAAGAATCATAATGTCTCTGAGGATGGGAACGCATTCCAAATGAAGCATACAACTGTATGCCATACAATAGCCAAACATTTATTAAGTGCTTACTACATGCAATTTCCTAGGAAATATTCTAAAATTCTTCTGATTATATTTGAACAGCATGGACATATGTATAAAGATTGAATGCAGAAATTGTTTCATTATTCTCATTTTTATCAACAAGAGAAACAAGACCAATAAGTTGTTTTTGGCCCAGAATAGAAGCAGAGATTATATACCAGATGTGTCCCTAAAAATGAGGATAAATTTGTGAATTTTGTAAATTCAGTAATATTTTTTTGCTGAGGCAATTGGGCATAATTGACTTGCCGAGGGTCACACAGCTAGGAAGTATTAAATGTCTGAAGCTGGATTTGAATTCAGATCTTCCTGATATCAGGCTCAATATTCTATCCACTGCACCATCTGATGCCCCCAATTCAGTCCTATTTTAAATCCCACTAATAGTGTTTGCTATTTGAACACTTTTGTGAAGTGAATAATCTTATTTCAAAGTATGTAACCCTAAGGATGTAAGATTTTGAAGGATGCTTGATATATACACATGTATACATACATTATATATATATATATATATATATATATACATATATATATATATATATAGTATCTGTGTGTGTATGTGCTTAAAAGATGGAAACTTATAGCTAACTTGTATTCAGACTTCTGAATTCTCCAACCTCCCTCCCTCTCCCTCTCCCTCTACTTCTCTCTTTTCATCTCCTCTCCTTCTTCCTCTCCCTCTCCCTCTCCTTCTTCCTCCCTCCCTCTCTCCCTCCCTCTCTTCTGTCTCTGTCTGTTGTGTCTGTCTCTTTGTGTCTCTGTATCTGTCTCTGTATTTCTATCTCTGTATATGTCTGTATCTGTATCTCTGTCTCTCTGTACATGCTTCTGCCTTTGTCAATATCTGTTTATTTGCCTCTCTCTCATTGATTAGTTCATTTTAGAACTTCTACTTTAAGGAGAGGACCAATGACAGCCATGTTTTATCTCCTCCTTCTTCCCCTTTTTCAGCTTTCTTTTATGTTGTCTTGTCCCATTGAAATGTCAACTACTTGAAAGAAAGAAATGATTTTCTCCTTGTTTTAATATTCTAGTATTTAATACATTGCCTGGCACATAGTATTTAATAAATGCTTATTGATTTGACTATTGTAAATGTTATGAGACTGTAAATAACAGCTCCACTATTTTAGAGATTTAATAGAATATTGGATCTTGAAGGTCATCAACAAACTAATCAATTAAGAAACATTTATTAAACACCTCCTATATTTTGAGCACTGTATTAAGTGCTAAGAATACAAATATGAAGACATTTTTTCAAAGTCATAAATGTCAAATATGTTGAATATAGTTCTCATGTTATCCACAACATTGCCAAAAGATACACAAATTAAATGAAAATGTAATGAGGAGATTGTGGTTTGTTGTTGTTCGCCATTTCCTTCATATCTGACTTTTTGCAATCCTACTGGAGGCTTTCTTGACAAAAATGCTGAAGTGGTTGCCATTTTCATGAAAAAAAAATAAATGGGCTTAATTAATTGTCCAGGGTTACCCATCTAGTAAATGTCTGAGACCAGATTTCAACTTAGGAAGATGGTTCTTCCTGACCTATGATTTAGCACCCTAACCATTCCATCACCTAGCTGCTCAATGAAGGGATATGTAATATCATAAAGCATAAATAATAATACATTTTAAAACTACTTCAACACGAGGCCCACGGGGGTACATATATAAGGCATAGCATCTCTGGTTTCTATTTGAATTTGACACTACTGATGTATTCCATCCTCCTCATCTTAAAAATGAGGAAACTAATGCCCATGGAAGGGAAGTAACTTAATAAAGAAAAATATCTTTGTTAATTAGTGAATCCAAAATCAGAATGACCTAATCTCTTCAAAATACAGTATATTCACCCCATTAGATAATTTTAAGCAAAAGCTATATGACTTTTTATTGAATATAGTCTAGAGGACATTATTTGGGGGTACAGGTTGTACTAGAGAATACTTGAGATTCCTCAACTTTGAACTTCTGTAGTTAGTGACAGAGTCTGGATTACAACTCAGATTTTCAAATTTCCTGTTCAAGACTCCCACCACTGTCTTAGAAGCATAGATTGTAGAATTATAAGGTCATCATTTCAATGTTGGAAAGGAATTTATATGTGATTTGATCAATGTCATATCCCCAGTAATCAAGAGAACCAAGATGCAAACTGGAATACTTTAGTTCCAAGGACTCTTGCTATTGTGTAACCTTCAGATTATCAAGACTGAACTGTGAATTAATTTGTATTTATATGTTTTTAAAACATATAAACCAAACCATATGCACTTGGAATGTGTAGGGATCACAGAAAGATATGAAACATGCTTAAAGATCCAGGATTGAAAAAATACCGAGAAGAATGTCAAACCTGGTTAACAGTTGACATGCCAATAGGTAGATAATAACATACTCACCACCCCAGCGTTCATCGCACACTGTAAACAGAGTGGTTTTATTGGCTAAATCTGGGAGCACATTGCTGCATTCCATGACAATAGCCTGAGGAATCATTATGATGCATGATACAATCCAGATAATTACAATGCTGTTCCTTGCCCGCTTGGCAGTGCTCTTAAACATCAAAGGGTGACAAATGGCATACCATCGATCCAAGGCTATGCAGCTCAGTGTTAGCACAGATACAGAGACTGACACTGTCTGTGAAGAAGAAAAGACAAAAAGAATGCATAAAAATAACTATTTGGAAAATTGAAAATGCTTTAAGTTTTTGACCTAGTGAAAGAACTATTCACTATTGATAACCAGGGAGTCAAGGAAGGTATATGTAAGTTCTATCAAGAAATCTTTCCTCAAATCTCTGTGGGAATGAAAAAAGTTAAAAATTAATCTGTGAGTTGAGGGAGGGAAAGGCAAAGGAAACATTTGTAAAGGTAGTTCATGCTTTTTTAATATAAAAAACAATCCCTAAAATTATAAAGATGGATGTTTTTATTTCCCATTTCATCTTTGGAAAGAGTGCCATCATTACTTTGTCTTGCTGACTTCTACAATGACAGAGAAAATCATAGCCTCATAAAAATAATCTGCTTAGAGCTATCCAAAATCATAACACTATTTTTCACTTATTTTATGGAAATAAATATAATATTCATCTTGTTCTTTTCAATAATGAAGTAGCAATTGAATCTCAATTCCAATTTCATTTAGTCCTTTTCAAATAGACTGTACTAAAGCACATTTTTTTTTAATTTAAAAGAAAGCTCATTATATGAATATTAATTCAAAATGACTCCATATTTTAACAGAAATTCCTTTCTCTCCAAAATATAATTATCTGTACTCAAGACTCCTGTTTGCAGTGTTAAGATTGGTAGGACCAGATTTCTAAAATGTTTTTGTCTGGTTATGAATGACTCACAGACTTACTATAATCCTGTAGTTTTATAGGCTGCCAAATGCTTAATTCATTGTCACTTTTCTCTTTCATTCACAAGGTTTGGACTGCATTCTGTCCAGGAAATTCTCTACACCCTCTAGTCATCTCTCTACATTCAATCCAGAACTACTTCATTGTCTATCCATAGGATTCTAGGGTTAGTAAACTAGTTCTGGGTATAACATAGAGGTTCTGATAAATGTTAGAAAAGGTTTTCTTTGACTTGAAATGTTTTCATAAAAGTATTAAAACAATAGCTAATCAGTGGTTCATTGTGGTTTTTCATTCATAAGCCCTGAAAATTAAGGCAGACAAGTAGGAAAAATGCTCTGTCATTATGGATCTATTTGCATTCATTATTCACTTAAAATAAATATCAGAGGTCCCCTCTGCCACTCAGGTGACAATTGCATCCAATCTAATGTAATCTAAGATGATGATAATAATGCACAACTAGAAACATATATATATATATATATATATATATATATATATATGTGTGTGTGTGTGTGTGTATATACATATATATATATATATATATACATATATATATATATAAAACTATAGTAGTTATATATAGCAATTTAAAGTTTTACAAAACACAAATATCAGTTCTTCTTATCCTGACAGTATTATTAAAGTTTCCCAGGATCACACAGCTAGTAAATTCCAAATATCATTTTTTAAATTCAGGTCTTCTTACTATGGGTATAACTCTCTATTCTCTGAACCTCTTAGCTATTTTTAGTAAGTGTCTCTGGCTTTGTACTAAGTGTTAGATGGTAGAGAGACAAATATAGAAACAAAGCAAACACCCCCCAAAAAAACAAACAAACCAGAAACTTCTGCTCTCTAGAAACTTGATAAAATTTATAAGTGGATAAGGATATTCATGATTAGTAAACAAGGAAGAAGTAAATATTAGCAAGCATGGTTGGGGTTCTTAACCATTTTTATGTATCTTGGACTCTTTGGGTGAAGTCCATGGACCCCTTCTCTGGATAATGTCTTTAAATATATAAAAAAATACACAAGATTAGAAAGAAAAACAATTATATAACCAATATAATTGACAAAAAGTTCATTGCCCTTAGATTAATAACCCTTGAATTAAGGGACTTAAGAGAGCTTTCTCATTTAGAAAATGTCAGCAAATTGAATCTTGAGTGTGCCTGGGGAACTAAAGAGAGAAGTTAGAAGAGAGAACTTCTGAAAATGATAGAAAATCTAAGCAAAGGCAAGAAGCTTTGCAACAATGGAATCTCAAGTCTGGGAATGAGTAGATTTACTGGTTTGCTAGGGAAATGGATGAAGGAGTAATGTGTGATATGACTGGGAAAGTACATTTGTGTCAAAATTGATTTAATTGGCAAGTAAAAGAGTTTGTGTATTTTACATTAGTTAATGGTAGTCACTGAAGATTTTTAAGCAGGGAAAGGAGGGGAATAGCTATAATTTGAATATTAGGAAGATTGTTTTGATAGTTATGTTGCAATAAATTGGAAAAGAAAGAGACTGAAAGCTTAACATTAAAATGGGAGGTTGCTGCAATAGACCAGGGAAAATGTGATGAATAGAACTAGGATAATGACTATATAAATGGACAGAAAAGAGATGGACAATGGGGGATACAATTAAAAAAACACTGATATTTGTATTTTGTCAAACTGTAAATTGCAATAACTACTATAATTACATATATATGTATATATATATATATATATATATATTTCTAGTTGTGTATTATTATCATCTTCTTAGATTACATTAGATTGGATGCAATTGTCACCTAAGTGGTAGAGGGGACCCCTGATAATTTATTTTAGGTGAATAGTGAATACAAATAGATTCATGGTGACATAGAACATTTTTCTACTAGTCTGCCTTAATTCTCAGGGCTTATGAATGAAAAACCACATATTACAAGATATGACAAATAATCAGATCTGAGGAATGAGAGAAAGGCAAAATTGAGTATAGGTTATGAACGTGACTTTTTGTTGAAAAGATTAAGGATACAGTGAACTCTAAAGTATGAAGGTTGGAAAAAGGGAAGATCAAAATATAAACTCAGAAAAAAGACAACAAAGTCAGAACTAATAAATATATCTAAAGCCTCGAAGAAAAATGTGAATTGGTCTCAAACTCAAAAAGAATAGCTGGAACAGTTCAAAAAGAGAGAAGAATAACTGGGGAAATAAATGACAGTGATGTAGTAAAAATCATGAAAACAAATCAACATCTTAGTAAAGAAGGCACAAAAGTTTAATTAGAGAAATGTAAAACTCAGGAAAATCCCTTTTCCCATCACCTTCAAATAATAATTTCCAAATAAATCTAATTCAGGAAAAAATACTCCACATTTAATTGCATTTATTCTTTCTTTAATGATTCATAAAGATGGGATGTATTTAAATTAAAGCTATTGCTTTTGGAATGTCATATTAATTGGAAGCTACTCAATATAAAACTAATGTTATAGGGTCTATTATTGGTGATGACAAAAGAAAAAAACAGTAAAACAAAAAACAGATATCTACATTTTTAAAATGTTAGCTTAGGGTTCTAGAAACTTGTATTCTCAAATTGACTTTTCCCCTTTTTCAAATATGAAATAAACAAACAACCCCTCACTCCCCAAAAGAAAACAATTTCATCTAACTTTCTGCATTAAAAGAAGGATAATGAAGATTTCAAGTTATATATATATATATATATATATATATATATATATATATATATATATATATATATATATATATACATACACATATATATAGTTTGTCTTTATATAATATATATATAATTCTCTTAAGAAGAGTGATTCTTTAATAATATAGTGATTGATTTTGTAAATACCATATAATAGAGTCTTTATAGAATATTTTATACTTTATATAAATTTTTTAAAATTGTCTACATACTACTATGGGGGAGGTAATTCAAATTATGTTATCAATAAGCAGAGGAGATTTGAATAGAAAGAAGGCAAAGTGGAATTACATCTGATGATTTATTTGTTTTTAAATTCGGCTTTGCATATCTTGGCTTTTCTAAAAGCAGGACAAATCTGTACTACAACCACACATGATAATTTATCTACCAATCAGGAGTAAATATTTATTGGATGCCATTTGCCTTTCATTGTACAGCTCAACTGCGCTTTTGGACCTGAGAAGTATACAAAGTTAGAATTTTTCAGGACAAAATTAGATAGAACTTAAATTTATTTCAATACATTTATAGAGAAGTAATTAAGCTATTAGGTCTTGGAGTAACCATCATCCTTGTTTAATACAGATAGGTTCCAAAGATGCACAACAAGAAGTCCTTGATAATCCAGTAAGAAAACGTTTATGAAGCATTTGCTTGTTGACAGCCACTGAGTTTGATAATGCTCTTACTTCTGTCAATTTGGAGAAGGATAACATCCTGGAGAAATACCCTTGTAACTTCCTCAAAATTTTTCTAAGGACTTGCTCTGACACCATCTGAGAATTAGGTAAGAGTTATCATAGTCACACTTCCACATTAATATAGGAAAACCTCCTTACAAAGATTCTTAAGGAATTTCCTGTAGGGGCATAATTTCTGAATCTGCCCTGAGCCATTAGTGACTCATCATAGTACACAATGATGGGAGAAAAGATAACTTTTCCACTACACAGTTTATTTCCAAATGACTTGTTTATTGATATCAAATGGTTGTTTTATTCTATTTCTTCATCAATAATAGAATCTTAATTATTAGGATATTGAAAGGGATATTTAATTAACTATTGAAATAAATCCCTCAAAATTTCACTAGAGATATCTGCCATGAGAAATGCAGCATATTTCTTATATACTGAAAGATGTGGGATAACTAGTTTATCAACTAGTTAAGTAGCCAGAGAGGCAGCTTTATCTAGTAGACAGGTCACTGGAAGGAACACCTGGTTTCAAACTGTCATTTAGAAACTTAAAGCTTCATTAACCTTTAGATAACCCAGTTTCCTTATCTTTAAAATAGGAAAAAGCAGGTGAACTTAATGTCCCCTAAATTCTCATTTGACTCTAAATATATGGCTTTAGGCCCTCCAGAACCATAAGGGAATGGCTACTATGAGGCTAAATTTCCAGTTTGAATTCTTTAAATAAATTCTGTTTATTAATCTTTGCTTTCTTTAAAAAAAATGTTTGCAATGAATTATAATGTTTTAAAGCCTTCCCAAATCCTCAGTTTGTGTAGTTTTGCCTTGTTAATTAGAAAGCTGAGAAAGTTTATAACTTCTCTGGACTCTGGTCTATATCTTTATCCTGATGTCTATAAATCCACGCATGTGGGACACTTTCTGGGTACTTTTTGACTTTGTAAATCTCCCCCCTCTTAGAACAGTTATCTTCAGTTATAACAGAGCTAAAGGATTCTTAGTGACATTTTAGTTTCAAAAGATTATCTAGGCTATTTTCCACCAAATATTTCTATATTTGGACTCCCTTTTTTCATCTCAAGTGTTATATTTGAAGCCCCTGAAAATTTGCAGTTGCCAGTAAAGAATACCAAAGTGAGGGAAAAAGGTAATGTTCAATAATAGTACAGGTTGTCATTTGGGGGGAGAGCATGGAAAAATAATTCTCCTTTCACTAAAAATCTTAGACAGGCCTTAGGAAATAGTCAATAACAGCAAAATAAGTGATTTTTCTTGCCCTCTGCCTTTAATTTCTTCATTAGATTAATGTAATTCATAATTGGCAAGTTGGAAAATGCCTTCATCATAATAGATGATGTCATTTGGGTGAGAGGCAACATAAACAAATATTGAGCACAGAGGTTTGAATAACTGAATTAATAGGCCTTCTTTGACTTTAGCTGTGTGAGCATAAGTGAATAATATCTTTGAGCGAGAATGTGTGGAGTCATATTTAATTGGCTCTTGACAGGCTATTGTTAAATTTTCAGGTGATCATTAAAACTTTTAAATCAACATGTGCTACAATTTAGGCAGGATGTATAGTTCCTTGGTTGTTTACACTTAAGAAAGTGGTGGAGAAAATGTTAAACCAAAATTATCTTAAAATGTGCTTTTTCTGGAAAGCTGACTGTTAAATATTTATGAACATACCCCTGCCTTGGTTTCTTTAAGTATAAAGTAAGAATAATAATGCTATTTAACTACATTTTTCAGGGTTTTGTGAGGCTCAAATGGGATGATATACATAAAGAACTATAAAATATCTATTATTATTATCATTAATATTACTTACTACCAAGTAATAATGAAAAGTTAAATTTTTTTTACAAAACTCCAACACTACAAAAACATTACCTTCATGGTCAAGCATTTTGAAAAAATAAACAACATGTATCAGTTGGAAATGTAATTTTAAAAAATGAACAAGTCACCACAGAATCACAGACTCAAAGGTAGAAGGGATGTGGTGGGAGCACACAGTAAGCCTTCAGCAATTACATACAGAATACATACTAGGACTGGAAGGAACCTGGGCAGATGGGTTTATAGAGCATCATAGATCTGGAACTAGAAGTGAGTTCTGTCATGGTACAGATGGGAAATTGAAACCAATGGAGATAAAAAAAATATGAGAGATTCTTGTGGACTGAATATTGGCTTAGAAATATCTATGTTGTACTGTGTTTTCATTTATTTTATAAAATATTTCTGTTACATTTTAATCTAGTTCATATCACATTTAAGAATCTTGGCAGTGGGAATACTAGTACTAATATTTGCACTAGTCTTTCTGCTAGGGTACCTTTAAAAAACTATTGTAGTGGTTTTCAGAATGACAATGGAAAATAACCATACCTGTAAGTAAGGTATCACTTTGCAAAGAGATTGTCCGAAGAACCAAGTCTCTGTAATATCTACCACCAGTGTTGCTGGGAGACAAGTAATGGTCACAAGCACATCTGCCAGGGAAAGGTTCACGATGAAGTAGTTGGTGACAGTCCTCATGTGATGATTCTTCCACACTGCAACACAAACTAATTTTGAAAGAAAAATAAGTAGGGACTCAGAAATGACTCAGTCCAGGAAAAAGCTCAGCTAAGCTATTTAGTACTCCACTGATAGGAAGTGGGAAAGGAAATAGGAAGGGAAGGATGTTTACAATTAGTTGTTATTTTTTGGCAGAAGTGGCTAATCAGGTGGTTGAATACAACAGTTTAAAATGAATGTGCTTTACAGGTGAGGAGTTTCTGAGAGGAGAGGACAATTTGGATAATACATCTTGTATTATGGAGAATTTGTTAATTCCAGTTGTCTGTGACTCCATCTCTTAATTGTAGTTACTATTAGTAGTATATATTTAGTATAATAGTAGTATGAAATTGACTCATACCTGAACTCCAAAAAGTACAGCTTAGAATAAAATTTATTCATTCTGTAAGAAGTAAAATTGTAAGGTACATTAACTTTTCCTCCCTTGAAAAGGAGACATTTTTGAATATATGATAATGTGGCAAGGGGTGGGGAGGGGAGAACACAGAAACATATCAAAGACTGCATATAGTGGGATTGTCATGAAATATTGAGTTTTCTAAGGGTCTCCTCCAGTAGAAATTTTGAGGTGGAGGAGGAGAATGAGGAGGCAGGATGTTATTATGGAATATAACTTCTGACTCTGACCTCTGTAAACCTCTGTAAACTGCAAATGTGTTCTTTAAGGGGCATCATCACCACCTTCTTGCAAGAAACATAATAATAAAGCCTTCCTCCACTCACATCAAGAATTTGGGTCTGAAGTTTTCATTTCTAACTACCCAGAGAATTAAAGAATTTATATATAGGAATTTCAGAATTATACTTTTTCTCCTCTCTTCTACTCTAGTATTTTTGGTACCATGACCTAGTTGGATTTTATTATCCAAAGTTTTCTGCACATTCACATTTATACTTTCCTCACTTATTCCTATCTTTGAAAGTTGTCCTGTGTTTTTTTTTTTGTTTTGTTTTGTTTTTGTTTTTTTTTTGAAATGCTGTTGCTGTACCAAAGGAAAGTCAGGAATTATATGAGCAAAATTACAAAACATTTGCCACAAAAATAAAGTCAGATTTAAATAATTGGAAAGACATTAAGTGTTCTTGGATAGGCTGAGTGAATATAATAAAGATGACAATATTCCCTAAGCTAATCTATTTATTTAATGCTATACCAATCAGACTCCCAAGAAACTATTTTAATGACCTAGAAAAAATAACAACAATTCATATGGAACAACAAAAGGTCGAGAATTTCAAGGGAATTAATGGGAAAAAAAATCAAATGAAGGTGGCTTAGCTGGACCTGATCTAGAACTATATTATAAAGCAGCAGTCACCAAAACCATTTGGTATTGACTAAGAAATAGACTAGTTGATCAGTGGAATAGGTTAGGTTCACAGGACAAAATAGTGAATAACTATAGCAATCTAGTGTTTGACAAACCCAAAGATCCCAACTTTTGGGATAAGAATTCATTATTTGACAAAAACTTCTGGGAAAACTGGAAATTAGTATGGCAAAAATTAGGCATGGACCCACACTACATACCAAGATAAGATCAAAATGGGTCCATGATTTAGAACAAGATCACAAATAGATTAGATAGGATAGTTTACCTCTCAGACTTGTGGAGGAGGAAGGAATTTGTGTTCAAAGGAGAACTAGAGATCATTACTGATCACAAAATAGAAAATTTTGGTTACATCAAATTTAAAAGCTTTTGTACAAACAAAACTAATGCAAACAAGATTAGAAGGGAAGGACCAAACTGGGAAAATATTTTTACAGTTAAAGGTTCTGATAAAGGTCTCATCTCCAAAATATATAGAGAACGGACTCTATAAGAAATCAAGCCATTCTCCAATTGATAAATGGTCAAAGGATATGAACAGACAATTTTCAGATGATGAAATTGAAACTATTTCCACTCATATGAGTGTTCTAAATCATTATTGATCATAGAAATGCAAATTAAGACAATTCTGAGATACCACTACACACCTGTCAGATTGGCTAAGATGATAGGAAAAAATAATGATGAATGTTGGAGGGGATGTGGGAAAACTGGGACACTGATACATTATTGGTAGAATTGTGAACAGATCCCACCATTCTAGAGAACAATCTGGAATTATGCCCAAAAGTTATCAAACTCTGCATACCCTTTGATCCAGCAGTGCTACTACTGGGCTTATATCCCAAAGAAATACTAAAAATGGGAAAGGGACCTGGATGTGCCAAAATGTTTGTGGCAGCTCTTTTTGTAGTGGCTAGAAACTGGAAAATGAACAGATGACCATCAATTGGAGAATGGTTGGGTAAATTGTAGTATATGAATGTTATGGAATATTATTGCTCTGTAAGAAATGACCAGCAGCATGAATACAAAGAGGCTTGGAGATACTTGCATGAACTGATGCTGAGTGAAATGAGCAGAACCAGGAGATCATTATACACTTCAACAACAACAATGTATGGGATGTATTCTGATGGAAGTGGATATCTTCAACAAAGAGAAGATTCAATTCAGTTCCAATTGATCAATGATGGACAGAATCAGCTACACTCAGAGAAGGAACACTGGGAAATGAATGTAAACTGTTTGCATTTTTGTTCTTCTTCCCAGGTTATTTTTACCTTCCAAATCCAATTCTTGCTGTGCAACAAGAAATTCAGTTCTGCACACATATATATATTTATCTAAGATATACTATAACACATTTAACATGTATGGGACTGCCTGCCATCTAGGGTTGACGGTGGAGGGAAGGAGGGGAAAATTCAGAACAGAAGTTGAGTGCAAGGGATAATGATGTAAAAATTACCCATGCATATGTACTGTCAAAAAAAGTTATAATTATAAAATTAATAAAAAATAAAGTATCAAAAAATAATATTTTTCAGTTTATAAAAGCTCCTATTTGAAACAATTTTTTCATGCTGACAACTTTTTCATAAAGCAAGATGTAGTTATATTTACAATAATACAAAGGAATATACTTATTTTCATGTGTAATAGAGGAGTTTCAGTTCTTCAAGGGCCACTATGAGTTAACATTTTAATGTGATTGTCAAAAAAGATAATGAGACCCTAAGGTTGCTTTAAAAGATTTAGGGGATACAGAACATAGAGGACAGTGAGTTCTTTGAGTTGTTCCCTAGTCAGATCATATCTGGAGCATTTTGTTCACTTATGTTTTGACTGTCTGGATAGTGGAAAAAATTTCACCAGAGCTTGTTAGCATATACTGAATCATGGCATATCAAACTACAAAATATTTTATAGTTTTAAGTATTTGTATATGAAAATTTAGGCAGAACAGTAGTCTTTTTTTAAGTATTTCTTTGCTTATTTAGTGTACATCACCTTTGTGGGGTAGGTCATCTTGGGCTCTTTTTCTATTTAGACTACACCATTCTATTTTGTGGGTTTCAAATGTTTGAAAAATTAATTTGTGTTATTTGAGTTTCTTCTCTTTGTATTTGATGATATTTTTCCTGGTCACTTGTAAAAGCCATTTCATTGTTTAAAAAAAAAAAAGAAAGAAAAGAAAAGAAAAGAAATGCTGTTGCTGTTCTCTAGTTCTTCTAGGTTTTTGTGTATTCAAAAAAAATACATAATCATTGGCATTATAATGAAGGTTCTTCAGACAATTTCAATTAGTTAATAAGGGACAGATTGAGAAAAAGGATAGACTACTAGACTCTAGACTCAATAAGAAAAGCCTGAATTTAAATCTTACTTTAGATGCTAACTAGGTGGTGTTGGATCTTGAGAAAGGGAAAACAGCACAATGCTAGGCAGAGGGCATTAACTTGATGTGTATCTGTGCCTTGGTGCTGGGGTTCTGGTCCCTGCAATTGTGATTGTAGATAATTGAGGGTCTTAAGACCAATTTCTTGTTGCTGTTGTTGTTGCTGAGTCATTTTTCAGTTATCTCTGACTCTTCTTGACATTTTGGGGGATTTTCTTGGAAAAGATACCCATTTCCTTCTCCAGTTCATCCAACTAGCATGGGCACATTTATCTTTTCTTTCCCTCTTCTCAGTCTGTGTCTTCATTATAAGATGAAGAAAACCAAACCTTGCAGGATTGTCAAAGTCAAAAGAGATGGTGTATGTCAAGTACTTAAAGGCAGGGATAGCTAAGTGACATAGCACTGCCCTGCAGTCAGTAGTACCAGATATTGACACTTGCTAACTATGGTTCCCTGGATACAAGATCCCAGATTTCCTCCCCAAAACAAAACAAAACAAAGCAAAAACTTAGAAGGCCTTATGTAGTTGTTTGTCCTTCATTTTTGAAGAGGACTATGAAATCAGGGAAGTGGTTCCTTGGCATGCAAGTGAATTGGATTTAAGGGAGGGAGGGCTATGCAAGATCACCTGCATCACTTTTTCCTCCAGAGTCATCTGGATCCAGTGGCCAGATATAGATCAAGATGAATGGAGATGGCCCTGGATGAAATGAGTTGCTATAATAATAATAAAAATAATTATTGCCATCATTACATATTAAAGGATTAGTTTAGCTTCAAGTTACTATCTGGGTTTTATTTATCTAATACAATGGTATCCTTGTAATCTACATCATCTAAGTAAAGTAGTTTCTAGTGATTTCTTAAGTAATAATTCTAAGATGGAAAACAGAGGTCTAACTTGTGGAAGACCTGATTCGAGTCCTATATTTAATAAATCCAGCTTGTGTAACCCTGAGCAAGGGACTTACCCTCTCAGTAGAGCAAACAACTTCCTAAGACTAGAAGTTAAAGAACTCCTGCTATGTTCTTGACAAAAGCATATGTTCATACCAAAATTAAAATAAATGGTTAAGATTGAGACTATTATTAAGCTGAAAACAGACATTTACTTAGAGTTCATTTATGAAAACCCTATTTTTCTAACTTTTGAAACTCAACGCTCCCTTCAGGACCTATCAACAACCAAAGAATGTTTGGATTTCTGGAGCTTGATTTTAGGGGATTTCACACCTGATTTGAGACTGTAGCAGTCTTAAAACTCAGCCAAGCTCAATAAGGGAGAATGATAGGTTTTGAATTTGAAAATTGTGATTCTGCCAGTGTTATTTTTCAGCAAAACTTATATGCATGCACACTCACACACACACACACACACACACACACACACACACACACACACACACACAAAACTATACTCGTATGTTCCTCCTCATGCTAAGGATGCATGATTTAGATAACACGATACATGTTAAAATAGGCAAGAAAATGAATAGCATTATCTCCAGTTAAACCTTGTCATTAATCAGGTTTCATACTTTCAGGCAATAAATAGCTCACTCCATTCAAGCTGTCCTTCTCTGGGGTAAAATAACAGGGCATTCTTTTAAAACACAGTTTTACTTTCCTTTTTAAATTGTTTCAGTATCACTTATAGCATCTAAGCAGTCTAAAGCATGTTTTGTGTTCATGGGGTAGAAGTCAGGAAAGGGAAGATAGTTCTATGACTAGATAAGAGCTATTGATCTGATATTCCAAGTGCTAGAATACAGACCCTTTTGTTGTTTAATCTTTTCAGTCATGTCCAAGTCTTCATGAACCCCATTTTGGGGTTTTCATAGCAAAAATATTAGAGTGGTTTATCATTTCCTTCTCTATCTTATTTTACAGATGAAGAAACTAAGGCAAATAAGTGTTAGTGATTTGCCCAAAATCACATAGCTAGTAAATGTCTGACATTGAATTTAAATTCAGGTCTTTCTGACTTTAGGCCTGGTGATCTATTTACTGCTATACATAGTTGTCCCCCTCTAAGGTTTTCAAAGCACTCTTTTGACTTTCACAATTCTATGAGGTAAATGCCATTAGTATTGTTATTTCTATTTTACAGAGAGGAAACTGAGGCTGAGAAGAGGGAAATAGAACCTAGGCAAAATTATGACTGGAAAAATAAGGACCTTAAGACTAATTACTCTGCACATTTTGACAACTTGAGTAAAATCTACCTCTGGAGGTATTTATCAGGAGCTTGATGAGTACTCTCATCTCTCTCCATTGCATCCTCATTTCAGAAGGTAAGATATCATTCATACTGCACTACTGAGAAGCAATACTAAGGAATACTGATTAGAAAGGAAAGACGGGCACTAAATAAATGTGTGACCTTGGGAAAAACCTTTAATCTTCCAAGGGAAAGAGTTGCTTCATTTATAAAATGATAGTGGTTTTGGATTAGATAGTGACTAAATTTTCTTTTCTTTTTTATTAAAGCTTTTTATTTTCAAAAAATATACATAATTTCCAACATTAACCCTTGCAAAACCTTGTGTTCCAGTTTTTTTTTTTCTCTCCCTTCTCCTATCCCCTCCTAGATGGCAAGTAATCCAATATATGTTAAATATGTACAATTCTTCTATGCATATTTCCACAATTATCAGGCTGCACAAGGAAAAGCATATCAAAAAGGGAAAAATGAGAGAAAACATAATTCAAGCAAATAACAACAAAAAAGTGAAGATACTATGTTGTGATCCAAACTCAATCCCAACAGTCTTCTGTTTGTGTGCAGATGGGTCTCCTCATCACAAGACCATTGGAACTGGCTTAAATAATCTTATTGTTGAAAAAAGTCACATTCATCAGAACTGATCATTATATAATCTGTGTATAATGTTCTCCTAGTTCTACTCACTTCACTTTTAGCATCAGATCATTAAAATCTCTCCAGGCTTCTCTGAAATCATCCTAAGGATCATTTCTTATAGAACAATAATATCCCATAACATTCATAAAAATAACATTCAATTCTTCTCCAACTTATGGGCATCCACTGTTTACAATTCTTTGCCACTACCAAAAGGACTTCTATAAACATTTTTTCACATGGGGGTTCTTTTCCCTCCTTTATGATCTCTTTGGGATATTAACCCAGTAGAAACACTACTGAATCAAAGGGTATGCACAGTTTGATAGTCCTTTGAGCATAGTTCTAAATTGCTCTCCAGAATGGCTGGATCCATTCACAACTCCACCAACAATGTATTAATGTCCCACTTTTCCCACATCCCCTCCAATATTCATCATTATCTTTTTTCTGTCATCTTAGCCAATCTGAGAGGTGTGTAGTGGTAACTCAGAATTGGATGACTAAATTTTGCCCATTCAAACAATGCTGTTGACATATCTACAAAATGATTATAGTAACATAGACATAGAGCTAGACTAATCCTTAAAAGCCATCGAGTCCCATCTCTCTCCTCATCTCAAAGATGAGGAAATTATGGCAGAGAGATTAAGTGATGTGTCAAGGATCAAACAGCTTGTGATCATCTATGGCAGTATTTAAACTTAGATCTTTCTAATTCTAAACTTCTATCCATTTTTCCACACTGCTTCAAAGCAAAAGCTTTACTGCCCTGTGGCTCAAAACATGTGAAGGACAACCCCAAGGTTCAAGGAGATAGCAGGGATGTCCTCATTTAACTCCACAGGAAAGAGACTCAATGATGTCTAAGTGGATACGCCTTTGCCTGCATTCCTTCAACATCTCCTTGCCAGTTACACATTAAGGATTCAGAGAACTCATTCCTTTCCACTGAAGACTTTCAGTGCACATGTTGACTTATTCTTTTGATGCTTTTTCCCCTCTTTTTCTCCCTTTTTCTCCTTCAGGAGGCCCAAAGAACTTCCATTCTTCTAGACTCATCTTCTAGACCATTTCTCCTACCTGCCTACCCTATAAAAATTTGCCTGATCTGTGTTTGTTTTTCTTCAGGCTTCTGTTTTGTCTTAAGTACAATAAGTAATCTAACTAATTCTTATTAAAGCATTCAAGATGTGCCAATGCATTTTTCAGAGGCCAATTGAAGATATCATTTTTATTTAGTAATTAGGTATTTCAGACCTTATGTTAATTAAGCCAGGTTGGGAGATTTTAAAGGACAGCACTTGTACTGCCCTTCAAATCCTAATGCATATGAATTCTTTCTGCTTATGTGCTCTTCTATTAAATTAGGTAGCTAATGATTAGCATTTCAGGGAAGAAACCAAAACCCAAAACATCCTCAATTATTTGTAAGAGGAAAGATAAAACCAAAAACTTCCTTTATTATTTGTAAAATTATATAGAAGTGGGAATTGATCTTAAGTCCTTCATCTGTTCTTTGCTTAAAAACTAAGTGAATTTGGAAATGATACTAACAAATAGGGAAATACTTAGCTACTCAATGTTAAGAGGTACTTAGTGAAGTTAGAATGAATATTATTGAAATTAATTAAGGTTACCAATTGCTTAGAACATGAAATAACACCAAACAGCTAGAAATTAGAGAAGTTAAATCAATTTAAAAAACATTTATTCAACACCTAATTATTGAAAAATCCACACCCAGTGATAAGTTAAAATGAAAACAACTTTTGACCTCATTAAGTTTATCTTCTACTGGAATTAGGTTATAAGGAGTTGTACCTAATTCTGAACACTCATGGGAACATTTCAACATATTAGCAAAAACAATGAAGAAGAAAATGATGATGATGATGATGAAAGAAGAAAAGGAAGATTGTAAATAAATATGATTTATATCATATTGCAAATGCTGGGATGGGTAAATGTATACTTGATTTATTGTTTAAAAATTGAATGTTTTTTTTTTCCATAAACATTAAATCACATTTCAGTATACTTCCTTCTCTTCTCATCAGAAGAAAAGGACTGTATTATGGAATATTGAATATAGCATCATATGTGCCTAATTTGATGATTTTTTTTTCTTTAAGACTTTTATATTTTAAAAAAATATAACAAAGAATGAATGATTTTGTGAGAAGAGTAGGGGAGAGAAATTTTGAAAATAAAGGTGGCATAAAAGATAAAATAAGCTTGAGATTGGATTTGGGATTGCATTGTCCTATAAAATTCCTTTATGAGAAAACTCCCTTTTTCAAAAATAGATTAGTATCTTTTCTTCAACTTACACTCAGAAAGTTGCCTAAAGAATGAAAGAGTAAAGATCACTGAATCCAAAGTTTCCAAGCTCCTGGCATACTGATCAGCTCTTACATCTATTATGGCAGGATACCTCTTAATATACATCTATTAAATCACATTTTCTTTAGGGAAAAAAAACAAACTAGAAAATAAAACACATTTTTAGGCAATTGTAGACAGGAAGTATTTAAGGCTTAGTCTTATTCCCTAGTATGGGTCTTGAGTATACTTTCCATGATATAATTTTTACCTTTCTGCTATGTACTTAATTACAAGTGTACATGAATCTAGCACTAATTGGAAGTTTTAATTATGGAAGAAATCTCAATATATAGAATTGCAAAGGAATGCAGTTCCTATTTTTGCCACAATGGGTCAGTGAAAGCATTTGAAAGCTATTGCTTCAAAACAGGGAAAAACATTTAAAATAAAATTAATTTCAATGTTCATTATAATGTGGTAATGAAGAAATTTGATTCAAGAATATTTTCCAAAATAAAATGACCTCCAAAAGATAAAAGAAAACAATTTTTCCCAGAATTGTATACAGAAAAATGAATGATTCAAAGTGAAAAAATACAACTTTTTTATTAAAAAAAAAAAAAAAATATATATATATATATATATATATATATATATATATATATATAGGAAAGCATATGTGTACATAGAGAAAAAGGCTTAGAAAAAACTCCCATGGTGGAGTAGCTTGAAAGGATCAAATAGTACTAATCTTCATTTCAGTAAGAAAGTAAATTCATGAATGAAATATCTAGAATTATCACCAGCCATAGTATTAGGAAACAAAGGAAATGAAAATTTAAAAAATGTCTTTAAGGAACACCTTATTTAGAGTGGAATGCAATTGAGTGTGTGTGTGTGTGTGTGTGTGTGTGTGTGTGTGTGTGTGTGTGTGTGTAGAAAACTGTGCTCTGCTTTGGAGAAATATGAAGATAAATAACTGAAGGATTTTAGTCCAAGAGCAAAATAATTTGCACATATAAAGCTTATTTCTCTTGTGCCTCCCTTCCACCACCATACTTGACTTAGCAATTTTTCTTCTCCCTATCTCCCTGCCTGTCTTACAGACTCAAGAATGGCATGCAATTGTGTAATCCCTTTCTTTGAGACTGACAGATGGGACATTGCTGTGGTTGGGCTATGTGCCCTTAAAAGTGTCATTTCGAATCAAGAGAAAGTGATTTTACTAGAGAAAAAAAATTAGAGATGCAATAGGAAAGTAAAATTCATTCCATGATTCTTAAAATGGTTTAAAAACATAAAAATCCTTTTTAAAAATTATATTTGTTGTTTCATGTGTAAGCATCTTATTTATTGTATTGTCATGAAAATACTTGTTTTGTTCTGTTAATTGAAAAAAATTATTATTTTTTTTTAAAGCACCCTTTACTGCAGCCTCATACAACAGGGTTTCCTATGTTAGGGCATTGCAAAGCACTAAAGGTGTCACTACTGTGTGAATACCAATTCAATGAAAGTGCAGAATAATTAACATACTTCTAAAGATAAGTGCTTTAAGAAAATAAATGTGAAAGTAAGCAATACAATGCATATAAATGTTATATCCTAACAACCAGAGGAGGTACCATGTATTGAAGAAAAACATGACTACACTAAAGGGATACAACCTTCTGAAGAAAATCTATTCTAAAATAACATTCTTTACAAAGAGGAAAAAAACTAGGTGATTCAAATATTAGGACCTTGGATAAGGATAATCAGGCTTAGATAACCAGTAAGAAGCTGGCATCCTTTAACTAATAGATCAAAACATGGACTGATATCTAGGTTCATGGTGTGCAGAAGGGCAAAGAAGGTAGGAAATACTGCTGTGCTTGTTATTAATAGGTATTCATAATCCCTTAGGAGGGCCCCTGAAGGGATGGTTAATGTGGAGATCATGATATAGAATGGTTTTTGGCACCTGCAGCCTAGTTACTGAATATAACTAGTAAATACAAATTCATAATCATGTTACTCCAAAAGGAGCCATATCACTAATGGCTGAGGCCCTTCATCTGACTCTGTTTCCCTTTCCCTAAAAGTATAATAGCTCATTTGGGTGGAATTTGGAGTAACAAGAGTCATTTATCCCATCAAATATGGATAATTAAACATTGCTAACCATTCCCTCACCTTACAAAGCTAAATTACTCAAATTTACAAGCCTTTCTGTTCCTAAAATAGGAGTAAACTCAGTAGCAGTACTGATAAAATCATTATAATTTAATAATTTAATTGAAAATCATTTAATCATGCTCAAGCCCTTTTCAGAAACTAAGCAGTGTGGTCACATCTTTTAACTAATCATCACTTGAAGATGTTCCACTTTCAAGGAATCCTAATTTTAATATATTTGGACAGCTAGCTGATACAGTGGATAGAACACCTGGGCTTGAAGTCAGAAGACATCCTCCCGAGTTCAAATTTGGTCAGACACCTACTAACTTTGTGACCCTGGATAAGTTACTTCACCTTATTTGCCTAAATTTCTCTTCTGTAAAATGAGTGACAGAAGGAAATGGTAAACCACATCAATATCTTTGCCAAGAAAACCCCAAATGCTGTCATGAAGAGTTAGATGTGACTGAATAACAAAAGATTTAGAATTAGAACTAAGCAAAGGATCTTAAACATTTGGGTATATGTATGTTTGTCATCAGCCCCTTTTGGTATTCTAGTATTTTGTTATTCTGCTATATAACACTTTTCAGATTAATTGATGTTTTCTACATTTATATTTAAAAGAAATACTAAATTTTAATTAGAGTTTGGTGAAATTAAAGCTGTATTTTTTTCTCCTGTCTAAGTTCAGGGACACGACTAAAATTTCTCCATATTCAACAACTCCACTAAGAACACTTGATCTAGTCCATCAATATCATTTTTAGAGATGAGGAGACTGGTGCTTAACACAGAGGAAATAATTTGACTTAAATTACATATATAGTAAAGAACAAACATATATAGTTTTCAAATGTACATCTCTTTAAGTAAAATCAGTCCTCCAACAATCATGGCCTTTGCAGGACACTTGCCATGCCTGCTTTGATTATTGCAGTGTACTTGTTGGTTTTCTGGAGGTCTTAAGAGCAGTGTTTGTTTCAGTAGAGTAATCACCACAAGAATAGCCAGGTGTTAAAGTCCAAATTCTTTATTGTCTCCTTGCCTGGGGTTGGGCAGTTTACTGGAGAACCTTTCAGACAGACCTTGGTCTCAGTGGGGAAAATGCAGGAGGTCAGCCACCATGGTGGTATGAGATGAAGTGAATGAATCTGGCTCTGAGTCTGTCCCAGCTTATATGCTCTATTTTAATTACATCATCATAGGTGTGAATCTTGTAGAACTATATTAAGTACTAAGTACATGTACTGAACTAGAGAACTATTAGTCACTGTGCTAAACTAGATAACCATTGTCTTATTAATTCCACTTAGTTAACATCTTGTAAGAATCCTTGTTTCAAGTACAAGAATTCTGGCCCATAACATCTCTCACTTTCTTTTGTTTTCAAGTATAGGTGGTCATGCCCTCCCTGACTTCTCAGGGGGTGAGAACCCCCAAAAGGAGATGACCACACTTTCCCTGACTGCTCAAAAAGGGGTGAAAACACCAAAAAAGGAGGTGATCATGCCCTCCCTGATGTCTCAGGAAGAGAGATGAAAGCACCAAAGGGAAGTGGGGAATCAAACAAGATTAGCAGATTTCTGAAGGGTCTTACTTGAAACAGGTATATATAAATCCATCAACATTAGAGGTATTACATAAGCACATAGTGACACAGGCTAGTAGTGATATAACAAACAACATGAATCAACATGAGGAATTATACATGTCCATAAGTCCTAGAAATAGACCAATCGATTGTCCATTATTTCACACGTCTCAGGGAATCCAATGATTCCTGCTGGTTTTGAAGTTCCGCAACAGTCTTATCAACAATTTTTCATCTCAGGGAATCCAATGATTTCTATGGGTTTTGAAGTTTTGTAACAGTCTCATTATGGGCCATGCTTTTTCAGTATCAGATTTTTCTTAGGTCTTCTCCTTTGTTTTGAGGTTTTTCTCTTTTTCTGTCTCTCTCCAATGGACAAAGTGAATATAACTCCTTGATACCCATCTAATTCCTTCTCCATCTGTAGAGATACAATCAAACACTCTCCCCCAAGCAGTTAACCTATCTGGTCCCTTCCATTTACCACTTTCTGGATCTCTCCACATCACCTGGAGATTATATTGAAGCTGCTTACACTGGATACTGCCCTTCTATTGGGTTAAAAAGTCTGTATTCTCCCCAATTGTAATCTCTTCCTCCCATCTGATTGCTTCTCTGCATGATAAATACTCTAAAGACTCTCTGGGTGTAACTTCAGCTGCCATCATGCCCCACCTGTTTTTTTGTTTGAGGTCTTGGAGCTGGGCCCCACCTCTCATTTCCCTGGGTCAATCTACATTTCAAGTACCAGTAGAGGCCCTTGTTGCATCTTGGACATGGAGTTTTGGGTCTTGTTCTTGCATCCTGTTTTCTCCCTCTATCTCATGCCTACATTGAGCTTTCAGAAGCCCTACTTTACCACACTGAAAGCATTGATGAGTCTCTCTAGAAGTCTCTTACCAGGAAGGACCTTGTTTTCCCATGTTCTATATCATAGCCTGGGTATAAAAGGCATTTATGCCCACTGTGGCACTGCATCTTATGATTTCTTCTAAAGGAGCATCTTTGTGTAGTTCCCATATAATTCTTCTACAACTTCATTAGCATTTTCTCTAGCGAGTTGTCTTATCATAATTCCTGTAGCTGCATCTTCTCCAATCGTCCATATGACAAGTGTTTGCAGGCATCCCACAAAATCAGCAAAAGGTTCACTTGGACCTTGTTCTATTTGGCTTTCCCTCTATCTTTTTTTTTTTTTCCTGGGAGGGAGCCCCATGCTTTGATAGCAGCAGCAGTAATTTGCTTATATGCTATTAAAGGGTAATTAATCTGTACTAAAATGTCTGAATACTGACCTTTACCGGTTAGTTGATCAAAGGTGATTTGTATATTAACTCCAGTTTGCCTATTTCATTGGGCTTATATTCTACATAGTTCATTATACTCCAAAAGCCATAACAAGTTTTCTCCAGTTTCTAAATATGTCCTTGCTATAAATTTCTAATCATTAAGGGTTAAAATGTCATAAGCCAAATTCTCTAATAGTATCTTAACATAAAATGAAGTAGCCCCATAAAGAGTGCAACCCTTTTTCAAATATTTGATTTTTTTTTCCAGATCAAAAGGAGTATATCTTCTCCTTTTTTGACATGAAGAGTCAAACTCTTGAATAATAGGGTATGAATTGATTTTTAAATCAGATATATCCTGTCCTTTTTAGCTTTAACTAGTGCTTTTTTGTAATCTTGTCATAGGCTGTTTCATAGGTGGTGGTCATTGTGTTACTGCCTCTTCACCTTCTCCTCCCTCCACCCATGAAGGATTAATTGAAGGGGGAAGGTTATGGGATGGGGAATGCCCTAATGACTCCTGCTGTGAAGCACTTTATTCCTTAATTTTACTGAATCAACATGAGGAATTATACATGTCCATAAGTCCTAGAAATAGTCCAAAACCAATAGATTGTCCATTACTTCACATATCTCAGGGAATTCAATAATTCCTGCTGGTTTTGAAGTTCAATTGTACTTAATTGTACTTAACTCCTTTCTTTTCTAATTCTTCATCCTTTTCACCTAGCTTGTCAGTATCCTCCCCCTCCTGTTCATTCTTTTTTTTTTTTTTTTTTCTAATACTTATACAATTCCTTAAAGCCACTTGTATTAAGTTATATGTATAAAGTGTTTCTTTAGGAATTGAATTGGCATTATTATTGTAATATTCACTTAATTGCTCTTCTACTAATTTCCACTCCTCTGGATATAATTATTTTTCCTTTGAGAACCAAGGAGAAGTGTACTATACTGTTTCTAAAAGTTCAGTGATCTGGTCCCAAGTTACAATCAAACTTTTTTTTTTTTTATCAGTTTAACTAAGCTTTCAGACATTTTCTTTGAGGTGGGAAACAAGGCTGTTTTCTAAACATTTGTCCCATTTCAATTGAAACACTACTTTAGCCATTAACAAAGATTCCTTCTTGTCTGTTTTTATACTCACCCTAATTTCTGGGTTACAGATATATGTCTTTAGTCCCACATTCAGACGCCAAAATGTAGTGTTCTTGTTGGTTTTCTGGAGGTCTTGGAGCAGCCTTCATTTCAGTAGAGTAATCACCACAAGAATAGCCAGATGTTAAAGTCCAAATTCTTTATTTTTCCTTTATAGTGTAGTTTCCTTGCCTGTGGCCCTGGGCTAGCTTTCTTGGAGGTTTTCTGGATTCTTGGTTTCAGTGGAGAAGCTAAGGAGGAGAGAGAGCCCTGCCACCAAGATGGTGTGAGATGAAGTGAATGAATCTGGCTCTGAGTATATGCTCTGTTTTAATTACATTATCATAGGCATGAATCTTGTAGAACTATATTAAGTACTAAGTACATGTACTGAAGTAGAGAACCATTAATCACCATGCTAAACTAGATAACCATTGTCTTATTAATCCCACTTAACATCTTGTAAGAATCCTTTTTTCAAGTACAAGAATTCTAGCCCATAACAGATTATAATACCTTAGTTTTCCACTTCTACTGAACCTCTTCTTCATTTTCATCATGACATCTAATTCTTCAGCAGATTAACTTGAAGAAAGGGACCAAGAAAATCTTTAAGGAAGTAGAACCTGAAATGAGCTTTTAATGAAGATACAGATTCTAAGAGATAGAGGTGAGGTTAGAGTACATTTTAGGTATGGAGAGGATATTAGCAAAGCAAAGAACTTGGAAATGGAAAGTTTGTCATCTAATCTGGCTAAAATATAAAAGTTTCAAAAGGACAAAGGAGATGAATATGAAATAAGTCTAGAAAAGTAGTTAGGTTTCAGACTAGGTTGAGGATTGAATAACAGAAATTACTGTGAGACAGATTGTTTCTGAATTTAAGGCACTAAGTAGCTATTTTAGAAGAGAAAATAAATAAAATACACAAAATAAAACCAATAATTTTTATTTTCATAAAGTAGAATTCAGAACAAATAAATCACTGAAAAAGTAAATACTTAACAACACATTAAATGAAGACCAAAACCAATAATGATCTTTTAGCTAATATAATTGACTACATTAAACCCTGTTTGGCACCTAAGCTAGAATTAGAAAATGTATATATTTTGGTTATGAAATCATTATCAAGTTTCTATTTTAAGTAAGGATGACATATTTTATGTACAACTTACATTTAACAAATGAAATTTCAAAGCATTTCCCCTTGGTTTAGCTATTTATAGTTACATGAACCGAATAGATAAAAGTTATAAATATTTTTGTCTCTCAATGATATTACCAATGTTGGAGCTAACTTGGACTAAAGCCATTCTTTGGGAGTATGACAGTAAGTTACAAGATTTTTTTTGAACTTTCTAATCAAAACAAATGCCTTTTTAACTTTATTCCCCCTTTTGGTCCTGTACATTACTTTTAGGTTGAATCTCAACTAGTCAGTTCTCCCATTGATCATTATAAACCTCTTCATAGAAACCATCTGCACAATGTTTTTAAGGAACATATATTTTGTCATTCTTAGGAAGAGAGGAAGTCTTTGTAGTGAACATCAACTTCTATTGAGTCAGATAAAAGTGGTATAAAAAATGATAAAAAGTGAATGGAGAAGGAAAAGAACTGTGTCACAGTTTTTTTCCCTCTCTCTCTCTCTCTTTCTCTATTTCTCTCTGTCGTTTTGTCTGTCTCTGTCTTTTGTGTGTGTGTGTGTGTGTGTGTGTGTGTGCATGTGTTAGAAATATCCTTAGAAATTATCCAGTTTTCTTATCATCTAGGCCAACTAAGGCCTAAGAAACTTTGGACTAGAGAACCAAACTTATTTGTTCAAGGTCACATGATGAATCAGAGGCAAATTCAGTCATTTCCACTACTTCCTTCCCTTCACTAAAAAGGGTGCCTTAGATAAGTTTTTTGAAGGCTGATTATGGTCAATGGCTTAACTTCAGTGGGTTGTTAGAACATCTGGGTTATCTCTATTCATTCAGTCAACAAATGTCCTCTAATAGCAAGGCTTAATTAGGTAATCTAAAAGAACAAGAGTATTATTATTTGAGAGGGTCCATTAGGGATGATTTGCTTTGTATGAGGTATCTATAGAAGTGGGAGAAGACTATATGTCAGTCTATATAATTTCCTAATATAACACAGTCATTGATTGTAAAATATGCAAGTCCATTCAGTCCCCCAAAATGGGAATTAACTGGAATATTAGTGTTATCTACTATACAATGGTCTTGGAGTCAGAGAATCTCAAGTTCACAATTTCCACATATAAACTCTGTGACCATGGGCAAGTCAACTAACCTCTCTAAGCTTTAGTTTATTCACCTATAAAATGAGAATATTTGACTAGCAAATATCAAAAGTGCATTTCAGCTCTAAATCTATGATTCCACAATTCTATGAATGTATCTATATTCTTAACAATATGGGAATAGTTCTGCCATTGGAATAGATGGTTACCTGTTTGATATGCACTTATTGTGTCTTTCTGTAAAGCTTCCATATATTATAAATGGTATTTTCCAGAAGCCTTCCTCTACATCTTTTAATATTTGGAGGATAACAAATTACTTCATGTGATGTCATTATTATAAAGGGTATCCTATTCCTCACTAATTCATTTATTTTTATAAATATATGTTAACTTGATTTAGCAACAACAGTAAAAAAGATGGTCTCTTTCCTGCCTATTCTCCAGCTCTAAGAAATAAAGCCCTAGGAACCCTAAATTTGTCATTATCTACAGGCTTGTGTGATTTAGTAAGCAGAGAGAATGGAATCAGGAAGACTTGCATTCAGGTTCTACCTCTGATGCAGTGTGATATTGAGCAAATCATTTAAACACTATATAGTTTATGCAATTCTCAAAAGTATCTTCAGTGCACTAGTTCTGGAGTCAGAAGGACCTGAGTTCAAATCTTACCTCAGACACTTAATACTTCTTAGCTATGTGACCTTGGGAAAGTCATTTAACTTCGATTTCCTTGCCAGAAAGAAATAAAAAATATCTGCCAAGCCAAAAATTTAGATCTTTCTAAAATGAAGAGTTCTTATGCTGAAAAAACAAAAACAAAACAAAAACAAAAACAAAAACAAAACAAAAAAACAACCAACCAAAAAACTTAGGTGAGATCTTTAAACTGCCTTTCATAATTTTTCATGATACTCCTTATTCAACTCCTTATGTCCAAGTTATCATTATCAGAAAGTCACAATCTATTTATGCCCACTATGCTGCTAACTCTTTGGGTCATATAAAATTTTAAATCTTCAATGATTATGCTGTTACATAGTTCTGAGTTCTAGAACTGGGGAGGAAATGGGCTTTTAAGGCAGGGAGATATTTGAGCCCATTGAAAGGAGCACACAGTATCTCATATATTTATCAGAATTAAGCTCAAAATCTTTCTCCTTTTATCTAGAGATGGGAAATTAAGTTTTATGTTCAGTAGTCCTTAGTGTATTTTAAATGGAATTAAAAATATATTCCAACTGAAGACTCTTTCACTTTTTTTGTAATAATCCCTTTGAGATGCTGGAAAGCATCATGCTACAATCAAACAAGTCCTAAATTTGCCATCAGAAGGTCTAATTTAAATCCTAGGTCTTAAATTCCTAGCTGTGTGATCTATAGGCAATTCATTTAGTTTTCCTGGGCTAATTTTTTTTTCCCCCTTTGGTGTCTGCTTCAAAAGTATGTATTAACTAGGATGATATTTGTGAAGTGGTTTATAAACTTTAATAAGTACTCTGTAGATGATCAATCATTAAATCACTATCAGAAATTCTTGTAGATGCATTATATCCTATTTGTTATCCAGCTTCTGGTTTCATTTACCATGATTATGAAAGACCTTAGTGTCTGGCAGCCAGCTTTATACAAGCGTTTTCTCTCTTATACTGCTTTGTTGTTGTTTTGAGAGGCACTATTTCCTGTGGTTTTGAATCATTATTAGCTATAATGTTTGAAGAATATGATTTCACTCCAAAAGAATGTTGTCTTTCATTGCCAGTTCTCTCTGCCAAGTCAGGAGATCACATACTAAACTGGCAGTTTATAAGCTCCTTTGGCCTCTTCATTGTGATTATTGATACAATGAAAAACTCTAAGAAATTAAATTTGATTCAACAAACATCTGTTTGTTGCTTATTATCCCAATTGTATTTTACTTTTTCCACTTCTCATATTTCAAAATCAGTAGCTTGTTTTATATTGGCTTGATTCTTTAAAATTGTACATAGTATTTTCCTTTCATCATTTTGTCCTTTCTTTTAATACGAATTTTAAGCATGTCTAGCCGATCAATAATCTGACTACACATTGCCAGAAATGACATTAATGCTTTCATGGCTGATATCAATACATAAAGAAACTTTCACTTAAACAGCCATATAGTCTAGTAATAATAAATGGCTAATTGAATACACCTTTCAGCAGAGAAACCATCTAAATACCATGTTTCAGGAACAAGTGTTGACATTTTTTTATTGATAGATAATGCAAAAGGGCAGACATTAGGAGATGTGAATACTGACTTTCAGACCCATTTTCAGTGAATGGTTGTTATGTTACAGGTCCTTGACCTTAAAATGACATATTACATCCTGAGGATCCTTTTAAGGGGATGGGTCATTATGTTCCCAATTTGTCAATAAGTGCTATAGCTCTTGAACTGCTGCTGACCTATCTGCCACTAGTGTTCTCTACCACACCATAAATATTTATTTTTCCAGGAAGGCTCAGACCAACCTGCCACAAATATTGAATAAACTGAAAGAGTTTAATGGAACTGCACCAGAGGAACAGAAATGAAGATACCTTGTTGAGTCTTGACAAAGCATTAACAGCAGCTCAACAACTTCAGAGGAAGTTCTTAACTACTGACATTATTATCCTCTTTCAAGTACTTGACAGTGCTGGCTTGTACATTAAGGCAATCTAATGTGAATGAGAATTTCCATAACCACTGAGCTCTAAATATGCATGTCCACCAAGATTTAATCTGGAGTTTTATTACCTCACTCTTTACTATCTTTTCTGGTGACATTTATGCAAATTGAATCAATAGCTCAAGGGCACAAGTTCCTGATTTACATAGATCTGATTCAGTTTCTGTTGTTGTTGCTGGAGGGTGCTCATATACATTTTGTTTATTTTCTCCCACCCCAGTATCTCTCTGCTAATAGTAAAACATAGCTAGTGTCTAGAATTCGCCTAATATGGAATGAAAGGTTCCCACAAATAATTCAGGTAATGAATGAGATAAGGTGAGATCTTTCAAGGCAGTTGTGAAAATCCAGTAAGGTTTCATCTACTTCAGAGTTTGAGTAGGCCTGAAGGACTTTGAGGATTGAGTCAAGGGCATAATTGAGTCCCCTTCCTGCTATCCTCCCATGACACAATTTCCTCCCTATTTCAGTCAAATATGGGCAACTATGTACTTATTGGTCAAGTTGAATTTCTTGGGTAGATCTCGAGGTTAGAATGTAAGCCTCTCAGCCAATGAGGATGAGGGTCAGTGGTGGGAGGGGGGATTTGCTTTAGGGATTAAAGATGCCAATCCTGTCCACAGAAGGTTCTTCCTCCCTTCCATTGTCTGCTCCAGGGATGGGATGCCCTTCTCTTGAGAATGTACAATAAACTTTGCTTTACTCTAGAGATCTCGCCAGCTTTTTTATTAAATGGTGACCCCTCACCATTTCTGTACCACACAGGTAACAATTTATATCAATTAAATATCAATCTTTATTTTACTCAATCGAAGGTACAAAACATATAGGACTCAGGTAGATTATAAACAAGTTTACCATTCTTAACCTTTTATTCAAGGAATCCCACTTTCAATTCCAAATCCTACTTTAAACACCTTTATGGTATTCCAAACTCATGGTAGCATACTAAGATTTGGACTCTCTTCAGAAAGGAAATACATTTAGGGACTAATGGTTCTTCAGTCTTTATTATAAATTCCTTCTCCAGTGCAGAGACTGACATAGTCCTCTGGCTTTTAGGATTCATCATAAGAGTTTATCCTTAGAGACATCAAGGTGGTAGATAGATAAAGCACTGGACCTGCAATAGTCTTATAAGCTCACTAGATGTATGACAGTAGGCAGGTCACTTAACCTTTGCTTCTGTTTTTTCAGCTATAAAAAAGGGATAAACAATTCCTACCTTCAAGGGTTATTGTGAGGATCAAATGAGATTATATTTGTAAAGTGCTTAGCACAGTACCTGGCACATAATAGTCATTTAATAAATACTAATTTCCAACCTTCCATGTCTTTGAGAAAATGCTCTTCTAGTGTCTATAAGCATAAAAAACAAACTGCCAATTTTTGGTTCCTAGAAAAGTAACACATTTTTATGATTGCCTGAGAACCAGTCCCCTATCTTTCATTGGATAGGTCCTATCTGAGCAACTCACCATTTTAGCATAAGGCAATGCTCAGGATTTTTGGTCCTTTGTATCATGACTCCTTCAGTTTCAAGAGTCTATAACTATAGTTCATGAACTTGAGACACTCTTCCCAAAAGTATGGGTTGTAGGAACTCTCAATACTAAGCCACGTGATCCCCTCTCTGGAGATGACATTTATATATAAGATAACTTTCACCTCTGCCTCACCACAGCTTAGTCCAAGAACTTAGGGTAAAGTAAGACAAAGTCCTGGGACATCTTTCACCAAACTACCCATGTAGGTGAGGGCATGTGATTGTGCAAAGAATCTTATTGTCCAAGACTATAATGAGTTTCTTTTGGAAGAGGAAGGGGAAATAATATGGATAGGCACAGACTTTGCTCACATAATAGGCACTATATAAATACTTTTTTCTGTTTCTCTTATCTTCTGTGGATTCAATTATCTAAGCTCTTTCAACTTAGAAAACATACTCTTCTGTGAATCACCTTCACAGAGACTTCTTTGGGTCAACATACCTAAAAACTTCCACTTGTAAGAGCTCACTCCATATCTCTCAGGAAATTTTTAACAAATTTCTATTGAAGAGGTTAAAAGGAGATAGCCCAAGATACAAATGATTAACAGGAAATTCCTGTCTCAGGAGAAGTTAAAGGAGATAACCTGAAACACAAATGATTAATAGAATTTAACATACTTAAGAGAAATTCTGTCTTATTTACAAATCTCTCTGGAACTTCTTGGATAGCATCTCTATACCAGAAGGACAAACTTTGTTTTATGACCCTGATTATGTATAAAATGAATTTCTAAAATTCTATTCCTGGCTCTTGGTTTATTGTTGCCTTGTGCCCGCCAACTGGCATCCCCTTTCAGGCAAGTTTGGCCTTTCTCCCTAAAAGCCAAATGCCTGCCTATCCCTTTACTATCAATAAAGACTTTGTTTTAATACAGTATTGAGTAGTGAATTCATTTGTTAAATGGACCCAGCCCTTGGTATGTTGGAGGAGAAGGAGGCATTGAACCATCTTTCCATTTGAGACTCAGTTTATGTCCTCATCACTATCATCTGTTTCTCTATTCCCTGTCAGAGGTGCACAAAAACTGAATATCAGTTCCCCCTAGAACATCCAACTGATGCTCTAGAAAATGACACTTCTGAATAACTCTGTTTTAGTCAAGTAACATAGTATTGTACTTAATTAAGAGACATCTATTTTAGGAAAAACATGGACAAGAAAATATGTGCTCTCCAAAGTGGGCAACTAGGGTGACAGAAGAAGCATACACTGTGATGAATCAGGATATGACAAAGGATTAAGATCTGAAATAGACCTGCAATTTAATTGGCATAGAGAAAAAGCTTTCTCTATCAAAGGAAAATACCATTCAAATTGTGCTTCATGATTGGAATATACTCCCTCCTCTTTCTCTTTCATAATCTTTTTTCTTTCTTTAAGATTCATATCTGGACATCCTTGATTCACCTTCTTTTTTCTTCCCAAAATATTTTGTTCTTCCACTAGTAGAAGTAATTGAGCTTAATGAAGACTTAAAAGGGCTGCAAGCATTTGAAAGGCTGTATCACGGAAGTGGAATTAGAATTGTTCCTTGGGTAGTAGGTATTGAGAGCCAGATGAATGCTGTATGTAAAAAGGGGATAAAGTTCCTAACAATTACAGCTATTCAAAGATAGAAGTGGCTGTCTTTAGCAGAATGACAGGAGTAATATTTGTCAAAAGTGTTTAAAAGGGGACTTTTGATAAAGTGCAGTTCAGACCAGGTTATATAAGATAGTATTTTCATCTCCTACAATCTTTGATTGGTGTTATTTCAATAGTGGTTATCCCCTCCTGAGATGACATACCTCCCCTCCACACACACAAAAACACTTCTCTCTGTCTCTGTCTCTCTGTTTCTGTCTGTCTCTCTGTCTCTGTCTCTCTCTCTGTGTCTGTCTCTTTTCCTAAACAACTCTCTATATCTCATGGCCATGAGAATTCCTGAGAATTCCTGAGAATTTCAGTAACTTGTTTATTTTGCTCTTCTTTAGCTCCCTTAAATGTACTCGAACTAGTAAGATGTTAAACATAGTAAGATATTAAACAAAGAAAAGTATTTATATAGCAGAACAAGAGAAAATACCCATATCCAGTTTCATAAAGAGTTTTTAAAAGTATAAAAGGAACTTAAAGAATAGTCCCCACTACATGCTATTTTTATGTATGGTCTGGAGTTTCTAATACAGTGTTTAATTATCTACCTCAGATGAAATAGACATGTTATATTGAGTAACACTAAAATTTCATTTACCAAATTGTTGCATTTTTACTTTCTGTTTCTTGGTTTTCAACTCCCTCTGGTAAGTGGTTTTATGGTTTTCCCCCTTCTCCAACATTTATTCCTAAATCTGTTGTATTCATCATAATTGCTAGTCTTTTTTAATCTCCCTTCCTATTTCCATGTTTTCCTATTCATCATTTCTTTTGTGGCATTACTTTCTTCCATTTCTTTTATTTTCCTTGCCTCATATCAGGACTACTATAAAAAGTCTATCATTCCCCAAATATGCTCCTTCTTCCTCTCACTTTTTAGATTCCTTTCTTTCTTCAAGGCTAACTTTATGTACTATCTTCTCCACTAAGTCTTCCTTGATTTCTCTCCAACTAAAAGTGTTTTCTCCCTCAAATTTTCCTACTGCATTTTGGCTGAATACTTTCTTTATCTATATTTTGATTTAGCTAAATTTTCATCATACAAAGCTGTGTCCTACCCACCCTGACCCAAGAACAGAGTTTTCCCCCTCTTTGCAACCTTTATTTCCAGAACAGTTCTTTGCATGCACAACATTATTAATAATATTTTGTTGAATGATTGAAATACAAATCCATCCTAACACATCTCCCTAGCATGAGTCTTGTATTTCCAATTGCCTTCTAAAAGTGTCTGTACCTGAATGTGTTGTCAAGACCGACTATGTCAAAAATCAAATTCCCTTTAACTCTTAACCCTACCCTTCCTTTTTCTCTTCCTTATTTGAGTCTATAAATAATGGCTTCATTAGTTTCCTAACAGCAAAACTTATTATTCAATATGTATCTTCTAGGTATCACCCTTCTTCCTTGTATTAAAATCATGAGGCACTTCAGTATACTCCAGTAGACCTCTGATTTCATCCAAATGTTTCCCAGAATGACCCAGATCACAACCTATACATAATCAAAATATACAGTGACTTAGCTTAAAGGATCTACCCAATTTTTTTCAAATTAATTCCATATCATCCTTCCAAACCCTCGGGATCACTGTCTAGGAATCATTTTTGACTCCTCATCATCTCTCACTCCTCATATCCAATCTCTTACAAAGTCTGTCAATTTCATCCCTGAGAAACCTCTCAAATGTATTGCTTTCTGATTTGCTACATAACTACCACTCTGATATAGGCTCTCATCATTACCTCACACCTGGATTATTTAAATAGACTGCTGGTGGGTTTCTCTGCCTGAATTATTTTCTTATTCCGGTCCATCCTCCATTCAGCAAAAAAAAAAAAAAAAAAAAATTTCTTAAAGTACATGTCTACATATGTAACCATCCTACACATAACACTTCAATGACTTTTTATCATTCTACATTCATATACAAAAGCCTCTATTAGATGTTCAAAACAAGCCCTTTATGATCTCTTTCTTTCCTCCTTTTTCAGTCTTTTTATTCTCTATTTTTTGCTGCATATTTTTTAATTAGTGGATTAGTGAGAATGGCCTTCTGATTGTTCCAAAAACAAGATGATCCTTTAACTTTAATACTAAATATTTTTGTCTCATTATTCCCTCATGTTTGGAATGACCTCCCTCCTCATCTCTATCAGCTGTGTTCCCTGGCTTTCTTTAAATCCCAACTAAAATTTTATCTTTTACAAGATCCATTCCTAGCCCTTTTAATTCTGGTGTCTTTCCTCTTTTGATTTTTTTGTATACATGTATTTGCATTTTATCTTTCCCCATTAGATTATGAACTTCTTGAGAATAAACTGTATTTTGCCTTTTTTATTTTTTTCATTCAAGTGTTTAGCACAGTGTTTGGCAGGGAGTAGGTATTTAAATAAATGTTGATTGATTGATAGATGATTTCTATCTTCCATATTCTGCGACAGATTTTGTTGGCTATGTTACATTTTTTTTTGTGTGGCTATGCTACATTTTTTTCATAGTGACCTATGTGTAAACATTTGTCCTGAGCATTTCAAAGTGAAATGACCAAGTATCTTGTAAAATGAAATTTCTTGTACCTTTTGGTGGGTAATGATGTCATTTTTTTCCATTTCTATAAATTGACTCTGAGGATATTCCAAGAGATACCCTGCTACTTAATTGGAATTTAAGAGTTTTGTGTTTTCATTTTCATTCATTTACAGGTCACAGGTTCAGGACTTCCGAACCTGGATTCCATGTGAAGATGTCAAGTGTTCAAGAACATGGATGGCAAAAGTCTTTGTTTTCACTAATCTCTGACTGAAATTTAGTATTTTCTTCAATAACTGTAAAATCTTATATTGCTGGAGGGTTTATTGGCTTCACCACACTGATGAAATGGTCCATGACATATACAATAAAAAATAACCCCCAATTTATAATGAGAATATCAACACAGATGTAGCTTATTTCTTCTACTCCTGTGTGTCAACTCATTGTCCATTAGATGATTTCATATTAAGAGCATTAAAATTTAAATACTGCTTGAATTTGGTCAAAACTTATATGATTTTTGGTATCTTTCCCCAACTTTTTTACTTTATCATGATTATTATGGAGGAGGAAGAAGGGGTGGAACAAAGAAAGAATCAAGAACCATTTTCAATAACTTGATAGTGATGAGCTTCTATCCTTAACTGGGTTGATCCTCAGACATCATACTATCACTGAGATCTTAGTTGAAGTATTTTTTTTAAATTGGAGACTGGAAAGGTGACCTTATACCTGGGGTCAACTTCATGCTCTAATGTGGCCTTGCAGAAGAAAAAGGTTTTAGTAGTAAAGGGGATCAAGGTAGAGCAGAAGAAGAGAATAAATAAAGGCAAATTAATGACAATAGATTTCACCCTGGTAAAGATAGGATGCACTCTTGAAATGGATGTCAAAATACTTAAGGACTTTTTTATTGTCAGGAATACTCTCTGTCAGGAAAAGATCTTTGGTATAATAATGGAGTTAACAGAAATAATAATGTAGCCCTTATTACTGCCTATCCCCTCATCCTATCAATTGAGTCTGGGGAAAAGGTGAAATCAGTGGACAGTGTGATTATCCATGGCTGAGTGAATTAGAGAAAAAACTAAGGCAGAACATTTTAAAAGTAAAGTGTATGACTGAGTTTGAACATGAAAAGTGAGGCCAATAAAAAAGAAGTGTAAGACCTAATGTAGTGGGATGGGACGGAACAGGTTAAAGTGTGAGACTATAAAATTCCCATCTCTAGAGCTGAAAAGGAAAAATTAAGAAAACATATTCCAACTGGTTCATTTTACAAATGAGAAAAGAAAAGATCAGAGGGGTTACATGACTTTATAGAGGTCACAAAGCTACCTAAGAAACACCAATATCAAAATCCAAATACTGAACTATTAATCTAGAATTTTTTCCCTTACACCATAGTTCCCTTGCATTGGAATCTAAAAAGATGAAGACCGAAACTCTGGATTAATTAACAGGATAACATGGATGACACTGTAAAATCAAAGAATAACCAACAAGTAGCTGCTCTAAGCATCTCAGAAAATCTCAGGAAGCTTGGGAAAAGTCAACTTCTATTATTGTATAGTATAAATTACATGTTCATCACTTACCTCAGAGGGAGAGTGACATTTAAATAGAACTTGCTTTAAACAAAACTGATTAAAAACATAGCTAATACATGAAACAATTTAAACCCACTATTTGTGAATGAAATTTGGGCCTGGAATGTTAATTGGTCTTGCAGACTCTTTATAAGAAGTAATAATAACAAGATAACAATTTCACATCTTAGGTCAATTAATGAATAGGATTCTCCTTTTTTTTTTTTAACTTTTTAAAGTTCTTTCATGTATAATTGCATTTTGATCTCATCAATGTTGTGTAGGGAAGTTAGCAAACACACATATTGTTTACACAAACTTCTACAAAAGATAAAACATTTAGAATTATAAGGGAGGCTATATCATTAAATTTAAACTCCCTTTTTTTAGGAGGCCCTAGTTATGGCAGTTGGCCTGGTCAGGGTTATATGAGTAGTATTGAAAACAGTCAAAATCCCAAGTCAGGTTCTCTTATTCCAAATTTAGTTCTCTTTCCACTGTACCATGCTGTATAAAAAAATTAATATTTTGAAAAAAAAATCCCATTGCCAATTTATGAAATTTGCATAAGTAATGAAATGAGGATTATGATCTACTACTATGAAAGACTAACTTGTACCTACTAATAAGAGACAATTGTTAAATTTTCATTGTGTGTATTTATATTTAGTAAACTGGAGAATGCTACAAGTCAAGATTTATTTTATTGATTTCTAAACTACTGAGAAGTTTTTTGAGAAAATAGCAATAATGTAAATTATACTTTTAACTGGTGTGTATATACTTCCTCCTTCATTGGAGAGCTCATTGTTAAACATTATTTTAAAAATTATTTAGTAATTTAGGTTTTTTTTCAGTTACATGGAAAAACAATTTTCAACATTTGTTTTTAAGACTGAGTTCCTGATGTTAAATGAATTGAATAGAACCAAGAGAACATTGTACATAGCAACAAGAAGATTAAGTCATGATCAACTGGATGGACTTGGCTCTTTTCAACAATGAGATTATTTAGGGCGATTCCAATAGACTTGTGATGAAGAGAGCCATCTGCATCCAGAAGGAAGATTATGGGGATTGAATGTATATCACAACATAGTATTTTCACCTTTTTATTATTGTTTGCTTGCTTTTTTCTCATTTTTTGTCTCTTTTTGATTTGATTTCTCTTGTACAACATAATAAATGTGGAAATATGTTTAAAATAATTGTACATGTTTAACCTATATTGGATCACATGCTGTCGTGGGAAAAGGAATAGGGGGAAAGGAGGGAGAAAAATTTGAAATACAAGATTTGTTGAAAACTATCTTTGCATGTATTTTAAAAATAAAAAGCTATTACTTAAAAAAAAAAAAAAAAAAAAAAAAAAAAGACTGAGCTCCAAATTCTCTCCCTTCTTGCTCCTCTCCCTTATCCTGCACTGAGAAGAAAAAACAAAAAAAACACAAAAAAAACCCACAAAAACAAAAACAAAACAAAACACTTGGGTAAAAGTAATACATGTAAAGTCAGGTAAAACATTTCCATAATGGTCATTATGAAGGGAATCATAGACCCACTCCACTCCCACCCAATGCCTTCAACAATTTTAATTTAAATTTTAAAAGTATGTTTCAATCTGTATTTAGATATCATCAAAATTTTCTCTGGATATGGAGAGTATTTTTCATCATCAGTCCTTGAAAAATGTCTCAGATCATTCTATTGCTGAGAACAGCTACAACATTCACAATTGATCATCTTACAATATTGTTGTTCATTTGAATGTGGTGTATATTGGTGGTCCCAAGCTCTGGTATGCGAATGTTCCTCCTTACTCTTGGATTTCCATCTAGGACTGTGAGTCCAATTTAAGTATGAACAAAATAACAGAGTCCTGCCAAAGTGCTAGCAGAGACCTCTTTAATTTAATTTAATTTAACCCAGCCCTCTAACTCTCAGTGGGCTGAAAGCTTGAGAAGGAGGCACTGCCTCTGCTGATTCAATGGCTCTAAAGATATGCTCCTATTTTGCTGTGGTTAGGTCTGTTCCAATAAGGTCCATACTGAATTGTGCTACACTATCACCTTGGTGTAATAGATCTTTCCTGCCAACCTTCTAAATTATCTTGGGATAAAAATTTTTTTCATTCCAACTTTTCTATGTTCTATTTCTCTAGCATTTCTTTAAAGTCATTATTTAAAGGTATTTGGAAAGATTTGGGAGAAAACTCAGGCAAATGCCTGCCCTCACTCTACCCTCTTGGCTCCACCTATGATTGTTAAATGTTTATGGGCACAACTTTGCATCCCACTCTTTTCTGACTCACTAATAATTGCAAAATAGAATGAGATGTCATTCTACATATATATGTAGTTCTTTTTCTTGTCTATTTTTTTTCCAAGCATGACAAGTTACTCTCAAAACAACTGTAGCCCAACAGTGAAAAAGGATGTTACATTTCTTGATACTTTTAGTTGTTTTAAACATCTATCAACATACTTATTGAAACAAATTTTCTAGAAGAAAAGTAATAGGAAATGGTATATTTTAAAACATGAACAAGATCAAAGAAACAAACTTTTGAACTGTTCCTATTTGCCTTTTCTACTTTCTAGTCTCTTTTGATCTGATCATTACATTTGCTTTCCAGTTCTCAGTCAATTGAATTTTTCATATTCTACCCACTGCCCTTGATTCTTTGAGTTTTGAAGCATCAGAATTACTAGAAACAGAACACTTTGGATATAAAAGCTTTTCAGTTAGTTGAATGGCTGTCCTTAATTGAACTTTCTAGGGGTTTGTCGATAACACATATTCAGCTTCTGCTAGACCAAGACCTCTGCTCTTTTCTTAATGATATTTGTGATTCACACTGACCTGAACATTCAAAGGCCATAGAATAATAATCTTTTATACTAGTTCAGTGGATACAGGAGGACACTTGATGTCAAGAAGACCTGAGTACAAATCTGGTGCCTTATGATTACAATCTCTGTGACCCTGTGCAAATTCATTAATCATTTTATGCCTCAGTTTTCTTATTTGTAAAATGGGTTCAATATTAGTACTTACCTCACAGAATTATCTTGGAGATTAAATGATTTAATATATGTAAATATCTCTGCAAACCCTAAAGTATAATATAAATTCTAGTCATACTGATTGTTAATAAAACTACTTATTTATAAGTTTTATCTTGTTCATAGTTTTCTTCTCTATTGCACCAACTCAGTGTCATCCTTAACTCTGTTCTCTCACTCATTCCACTTATTTAATCTGTTGCCAAGTATTTTATTTTCTATCTTTGAAGCTTCTCTTATGTACACTGACTTCTTGACACATACACAACAGCCCCCTGGAGCAGGCACTTATTATTTCATGCCTGGACTATTGCAATAGCTGACTGGATTATCTCTCTCACCATTTCAGGCCATTTCCTTTTCTGCTCAACAAAATGGGATTTCCAAAGCTTAGACTTATCATTTCTTCTCCAATCACTACTCAATAAATTTCAGTGCCTCTCTATTACATCAAAGATCAAATATGAAATCATCATATATTAATATCCTTTTAACCTTATCCCTTTCTACAAATCCCAGAAATGGACATAGATAATTAAATCCTAGGAAGAATTAGAGATTGTGATTTTAGAAGCTGTAAAATCTTGAGACATCCAGATTATCCTGATTTACTTATACATATCTTTCTTCTTCCAGTGTCCTGGGTGAGGAAAAACATTTTTTTCTGGCTTTTATTTCCATTCCTAAAAATATAAACTTCAAACTGCCCTCATTTTGCTTGACTAATTTTCTTCTGGTTATACCATTATTCATATTGTCCTCTGAGTCTCCATGTTTTCTCTTCTCAGGGATTCTTTTATTCATCACTGTCCTGGTAATCCTCTCATCACCTCAACCATGACTTCTGCATTTGTTCTGAGTCTTAACTGACTCTTCCCTTACTCTCTGTCAGAACAACAAAGCCTTAAGTCAAAACACACTCATTTTCTTCCAGACTATTCCTTAGATCTAGAACAATCCCTTCTCTGCTGAATTACCCATTATTGCTATATCTATCTTTAATTCTCTTCTAATCTCCTTCCCTGAACCCAAAATATATTCTTATATGGATTCACAGATGTTTGCATGCTTTCATTTCACTGTTAGTTGGATCCCAGAGTATCATTTCCTCTTTTCCTTCTAATGAACATCTAATTGTTTCATTTTCTTGAAATGAAATCCAGTCAGCAGAAACATTCATTGTAGGGAACATGTGCCTTAGGTATCATGGATTATGTCTTAAAGAATTACAATCTAATTTAGGAAATTAAGATTTTAAAGAGCAACCCGAGATTACAAAGGAATAATTCATATTTTCCTAAAATGGAAATTTCTTGGTGTGGAAACTTCTGCCTACCTGAGTATGATTTAATTGTCCAAGTCATATAAAATTAATTAAGTTGCTTCCTCAGAACCACCCATCTAGTTAAATACCAGAATTGGCTTTGAATTTACAAGCCTATATTGTCTCATGTAATTGCTACAAAGTGTGGCTAGTATATGAGAATAAATGATTTCTGTGAAAAGATATGGAAACAACAAACCTGTGTTTGACTCCTAGCTGGACCCCTCCCAAGAACATAATGTTGAACATATCACTTAACTTCTCTGAACTTCAGGTTCCTTATCTTTAAAATGAAAGGTCTCAACCAAAGTCTCATTCAGCTCTAATAAGACCATTTCTATAGGAAGACTATTTCTACTTTTTTTTTTATTTAATTTTTTATTTTATTTTATAATTATAACTTTTTTCCCGACAGTACACATGCATGGGCAATTTTTTACAACATTATCCCCTGCACTTACCTCTATTCAGATTTTTTCCCTTCTTCCCCCAACCCCCTCCCCAGATGGTAGGCAATCTTATACATGTTAAATATATTACAGTATATTCTAGATACAATATATGTGTGTAGAACCGAATTTCTTGTTGCACAGGAAGAATTGGATTCAGAAGGTAAAAATAACAGTTTATACTCATTTCCCAGTGTTCCTTTTCTGGATGTAGCTGATTTTGTCCATCATTAATCAATTGGAATTGGATTAGCTCCTCTCTATGTTGAAGATATCCACTTCCATCAGCATACATCCTCGTACAGTATCATTGTTGAAGTGTATAATGATCTTCTGGTTCTGCTTGTTTCACTTAGCATCAGTTGATGTAAGTCTCTCCAAGCCTCTCTGTATTTCTCCTGTTGGTCATTTCTTACAGAACAATAATATTCCATAACATTCATATACCATAATTTACCCAACCATTCTCCAATTGATGGGCATCCATTCAACTTCCAGCTTCTAGCCACTATGAAAAGGGCTGCCACAAACATTTTGGCACATACATGTCCCTTTCCCTTCTTTAGTATTTCCTTGGGATATAAGCCCAGTAGTAGTATGGCTGGGTCAAAGGGTATGCACATTTTGATAACTTTTTGGGCATAATTCCAGATTGCTCTCCAGAATGGTTGGATTCTTTCACAACTCCACCAACAATGCATCAGTGTCCCAGTTTTCCCACAGCCCCTCCAACATTCATCGTTATTTGTTCCTGTCATCTTAGCCAATCTGACAGGTATGTAATGATATCTCAGAGTTGTCTTAATTTGCATTTCTCTGATCAATAGTGATTTGGAACACTCTTTCATATGAGCGGAAATAGTTTTAATTTCATCATCTGAAAATTGTCTGTTCATATCCTTTGATATTTCTACTTTTAATAAAGTACTCAGCTTCATAACATGCAATAGTAGAGAATAGTGTGGAATTAGCCTTGGATGGGGCATCAGAAGAGCAGAGTTCAAATACAGACTCAGATATTTAATGTGGGATGCTAACCAGATTATTTAATTTCTCAACAAATTTTTTTTTAAATCTGGAGAATGAGGATTTGGAACAGATAAACTCTTAAGTCTCCTTCCCACTGGAAATACTAATATCTTTATTAATGAAGTACTAATGAGATTTCTATGTCTTTTTTTTTTTTTCCCTTTGGTGCAGGGAAAAATTTCTTGCAAACTTATATTGATGTAAATATAACTTAAAGAGTAAGAACAGTGGGCATGGATGACATTCTATTTATTTCTCTTTTACCCTTTAAAAAAACTTATCTTTTCTTTTCTTTTTTTTTTTTTTCAAAGGCTATCTTAGGGATCAGTTCACCTTATATGGTAAAACACATTTAGTGAAGCTCTTTCAAGACAAATAGGTGAAAAGGTAAGGGAAAAAAGTCATCAAAAAAGGAAAAGTAGAGAGTGACAATGCTATTAAATCAATTTACAATACATACAGGTTAAAAAAATGTTTATTAACTGAAGCTACTGAACTAGAGTCACTTATGGAGGAATTTCTTTCCCATCTTAACCTCCTACACAAAACCCATAATACCACTCTACTGTTCTAGAAACCTGAAGGAGAATATTCCAAGGCCCTATTACACTTAACTTTGAATTCTAGTATTAGGAATCTAATAGAGACAAGGTAAGTGAAAAAGGATTAAAATTTCATAAAAAAAAAAAAAAAGGAGGGGAGCAACAGAAAAAAACACAGGATAGTAAGGATAGTAAGATAATTATGCAATACTTTTGTCTTCATATACCATCATCTTAGGCAAAGCTATATAAAAAAGAGTCTGTATTTGAACTCTGCTCTTCTGATGCCCCATCCAATGCTAATTCCACACTATTCTCTACTATTGCATGTTATGAAGCTGAGTACTTTATTAAAAGTAGAAATAGTCTTCCTATAGAAATGGTCTTATTAGAGCTGAATGAGACTTTGGTTGAGACCTTTCATTTTAAAGATAAGGAACCTTTTTGTAATTTATTTCTTTTTTATATGTTGCATTGATATTTATGGAGTAAAAATAGTTATTATACTTAAGAATAAAGATGTACCAGTCTAATGGCTTTCAAACTGTAAACTTGGGGATAAGGGAGAATGGCATCTCCAAAGGAAATGATTTATTCTAAATTAATTTGTAAGAAATGTTGCAGTAGCCAAATATGCTGACTATAAAACATACCCATTTCAAACATACACCTATTTATTTATTATCTATTTTAGTAGATATTTTAACAGTTTATTGATACATACTGAACTATATATGAACAATTTTCCTGTTTAATGATAATGAAAAACATTTAAAAATAAACTATTAATTGAAGTAAGAAGTGTGTTTTTAATAATTTTTCATGATCCAAAAGATGAAAATAAATCAAATCAATATTTAATAATAAATTGTGTTCTAACCATTACAGAGTTAAAAAAAAAAAAAAAAAAAAAAACACCAGCACAGGAATCCTGATTCTAAGATTAGTTCATGAGGTACAGTAGATAGATCGAGAATATAGTAATGACTGAAGGCAAGTCCCTTAAACTTTCCATACTCTAGATAACTCCCTAGGAGCAACAGAGAATAATCAATCTGTATCAGGCAAGGGATTTTGCTTATACAGGAGTTCTCTATATTAGCAAAATAATGAAATACAATAATATATTATAAATTTAATATAGATATAAACATACAAGTATTTATTTTTATTTCTGAGTTTCATTGTGCTGATTTTTTATCTTTGGTTTCACAAATATTTTAATTTTATATCAGTTGTAGATTTGATTACCCTAATATTTATTAATAGATCAAAATATTTTGTCATATAAATATATACATTTCATCTATTACCCCAAATTATTTGTATGAATACATATATACATAAACATGCATGCATATTTATTATACAAATAAGCAATAAATTCGGTATCACTTTAGAAAATCAAGATTAACTCTGGCAAAAATAATAATTAGAAACAAGTTATTTAAAAAAGATAAAATGATTAAAAGAAAATCAAAAAAGGAGTTTAGGATGAGATAGAAAATATGCTTAAATTTTAGGATATTAAAATTTTGTCCATTATTATTCAATTGTAATATTTAGTTATTCCTCTTTAGTTATTTATATATAATATATTGAGATAACAGAAAGGATGGAATGAATAAAAACTGAATAGGATTTTCTATAATTGGCATTATTTAACAAAAATTGCTCTCTTCAAAGTTACCAATGATTGTTTAATTGCCAAATTGAATGGCCTTGTCTCAATTTCTATTCTTCTTGAACTTTCTGCAGACTTTGGCACTGTCAATCACGTCTTCTATATAATGCTCTCTTTTCTCTAGTTTTTTTCAATGTACAGCTCCCTCACAGTTCCTTTTTCCTCTCTCTCTTACTTGTAGGGCTCCTTCTATTTCTTTTGTAAAAAATAGAACTTTATTTTTCCAAATACATGCAAAGGTAGTTTTCAAGATTCACCTTTACAAAACCTTTGTATCCCAAATTTTTCTCCCTCTGTCATTCTCTTCAACTTCCCCAAGACAGCAAGCAGTCTGATATAAGTCTAAAATGTGCATTTTTTCTCAACATATTTCCATATTCACCGTGCTTTACAAGAAAAATCAGATCAAAAAAAAAAAAAAAAAAAAAAAAAACATGAGAAAGAAGAAAAAACAAGCAAGCAAACAACAAAAGGTGAAAATACTATGCTTTGATCTACTTTCAGTCTACATAGATCTCTCTTTTCATGTGAATGGCACTTTCCATCACAAATATATTGGAATTGCCTTGAATCACCTCATTGTTGAAATGACTCTATCACACTTGATCATCACATATTCATGTGACTGTGTACAATGTTCTCTTAGTTCTGTTCACTTTACTTAACATCAGTTCATGTAAGTCTTTCCAGGATTTTTCTGAAATAAATTTTCTCATCATTTAGAACAATGTTATTCCATTATATTCTATATATAACTATATAACATATATATATATATATATATATATATATATATATATATATATATGTCATGTATACTATAACTTAGTCAGCCATCCTCTAATTGATGAGAATCCACTCAATTTCCTGTTCCTTATCACTACAAAAAGGGCTGCTACAAACATTTTTGCACATGTGGGTCCTTTTCCTCTTTTATGATTTCTTTGGCATACAGATCTAGTGGAGATGATGGGAGTGTGAAATTGTGTTCTCTTTAACCTATAAATAACACTCTAAAATTGTGTAGATTTTGATATATAAAGATGGGAGATTCAAGTCTCAGGCCTTCTTGGGAAACATATCTCCCTGGACAAAGTTAAGTGGCATTATAAGGCAAATCACTTCCACTGATAGCTGGATTTCTATTCAAGTTCTTCCTGAAAAAGTCTTCAAATCAATTTCATTTGGGAGATCCTGGTCTGATCAGTGCAAACTGCCCCAGCCCCCTGCCAAGATCTGCTCATATATAGTAGGTTTCTGTTTACTCATTATTTTGCAGAATGTCCAAAGCAGGACTATGCCTTGTCCCTTGGTATAGCTGCCTGTCAGGACCTTGCCTGCTGAGAAAACTTTCTCTTCTCAGAACCAGCCTCCATCTCCCTAATAGGTATAAAGGTCAGGAACTCTGTATGATTAATTTAATCCTACAACAAGGTGTTAACTCAGTGGAATTGATAAGACAATGTTTATCTATTTTAGCAAGTGAGTTCTCTAGTTTAGTATGATTGATTTAATCTTACAACAAATAATGGACCCCTAGTGATAGAATGATTGGTTTATTCTCAGTATACTGATGAAATTATAATAGAGTACATAAGCTGGGGACAAACTCAGCCAGAGAGAGACTTCAAGATAGAGATCATTATGGTATTCTCCTGCCTCCTCCATTGAAACCAAGACTCATTCAGGAGGGCCTCCAGAAAGCTGGCCCAGACCCAAGTGAAGGAGACAGACTGTGAAGGAGACAATAAAGACTTTGGACTTTATCCCTGACTATTCTTATGGTGATTACTCTGCTAAAATGAAGGTTGATCTCAAGACCTCCACAAAGCTAACTAGAACTTTACAAATAGGACTTTGCCACTATGAAGTCAGTCTCTTAGCAAAGCTGACTTCTTATCAAACAATAAACTTCCATTTTTGCCACCTAAAACTCTTTGGGTTTGTGAATTCTTTCATAAAGAATGTGCACGTCTGACCACGACTGCCTGATTGCTACTAGAATCTTCAGAAACACTGATGGATCAAAGGGTATACACAATTTTATAGCTCTTAGTTCCAAATTGCTCTTCAGAAGGGTTGGATCATTTCACAATTACACCAACAGTATTGTGTAGTAGTGTCCCAGTTTTCCCACATCCCCTCCAACATTTGGCATTATCTTTTCCTGTCATTTCAGCCAATCTGAGAGGTGTGAAGTAGTATCTCAGAATTGGTTTTAATTTGCATTTCTCTAATCAATAGTGATTTAGACCATTTTTTTTTTCATATAACTAAAAATAGTTTTAATTTCTTTATCTGAAAATTGTCTGTTTATATCCTTGGGCTTCTCTTATTACAATCTCTTTTGTTAGATATTCATCCAGATCTAACTTAGTAACATTTGCTATCTTCAAAATCTCTGTGCTAGACTTTCTCTCCTTCTGTATTTGACTATTTCCTCATCAGATTCCTCTAAAATATATCTCTTTCACTTTTGTTTAAAGATTAGGAAACTTTGAGAAAGAATGCATATGCTAATAGCCATACTTAACATATTGGCTAATTTTGCCAAAGATCTTGGGAAATTCTTTCCCCTATTTATTTTTTTCTTTAGTTTTCTATAGTTCACAACTCCACCACAACTCCACAATAAGTGTCCTAGTTTTCTCACATCCTCTCCAACATTCATCATTATCTTTTCCTATCATATTAGCCAATCTGAGAGGGGTGTAGTAGTACCTTAGAGTTGTCTTAATTTTCATATCTCTGATTAATAGTGATTTAGAGTAATTTTTGATGACTAGAAATGATTTTAATATCTTCATCTGAAAATTATCTATTCATATCCTTTTACTATATATCAATTGGATTTGGATTCTTATAAATTTGAATCAATTCTCTATTTTAGAAATGAGATGTTTACATGGACCCACATTTAATACCACATACTAAGATAAGATCAAAATGGGTCCAAGATTTAGTCATAAAGAATGAGATCATAAATAAATTAGCAGAACATAGGATAGTTTACATCTCAGACTTGTGGAGAAGGAAGGAATTTGTGTCCAAAGGAGAACTAGAAATCATTATTGATCACAAAATAGAAAATTTTGATTACATCAAATTAAAAAGTTTTTGCACAAACAAAACTAATGCAAACAAGATTAGAAGGGAAGTAACAAATTGGGAAAACATTTTTACAGTTAAAGATTCTGATAAAGGCCTCATCTCCAAAATATACAGAGAATTGACTTTAATTTATAAGAAATCAAGCCATTCTCCAATTGATAAATGGTCAAAGGATATGAACAGACAATTTTCAGATGATGAAATTGAAACTATTTCCACTCATACGAAAGTGTTCCAAATCACTATTGATCAGAGAAATGCAAATTAAGACAACTCTGAGATACACCTGTCAGATTGGCTATGATGACAGGAAAAAATAATGATGAATGTTGGAGGGGATGTGGAAAAACTGGGACACGGATGCAGTGTTGGTGGAGTTGTGAAAGAATCCGGCCATTCTGGAGAGCAGTCTGGAATTATGCCCAAAAAGTTATCAAACTGTGCATACCCTTTGACCCAGCAGTGCTACTACTGGGCTTATATCCTAAGGATACTAAAGAAGGGAAAGGGACCTGTATGTGCCAAAACATTTGTGGCAGCCCTTTTTGTAGTGGCTAGAAACTGGAAAATGAACGGATGCCCATCAATTGGAGAATGGTTGGGTAAATTATGGTATATGAATGTTATGGAATATTATTGTTCTGTAAGAAATGACCAGCAGGACAAATACAGAGAGGCTTGGAGAGACATACATCAACTGATGCTGAATGAAATGAGTAGAACTAGGAGATCATTATACACTTCAACAATGATACAGTATAAGGATGTATTCTGATGGAAGTGTATATCTTCAACATAGAGAAGAGCTAATCCAATTCCAATTGATCAATGATGGACAGAATCAGCTATAACCAGAAAAGGAACACTGGGAAATGAGTGTAAACTGTTAGCATTTTTTTGTTTTTCTCCCCAGGTTATTTTTTACCTTCTGAATCCAATTCTTCCTTTGCAACAACAACAACAAAATTCAGTTCTGCACATATATATTGTACCTAGGACATACTATAACATATTTAATATGTATGGGAATGCCTGCCATCTAGGGGCGGGGGTGGAGGGAAGTAGGGGAAAATTCGGAACAGAAGGGAGTACAAGGGATAATGTTGTAAAAAATGTTATAATTATAAAATTAATTAAAAAAAAAGAAATGAGACCTTTATCAGAACCCATAAATGTAAATTTCCCCCCTATTTACTGCTTCCCTTCTAATTTTATCTGCATTGTTTGTTTATACAAAAATCTTAACTTAATGTAATCAAAATTATCCATTTTGCATTCCATAATGTACTCTAGCTCTTCTTTGTTCACAAATTTCTGCCTTCTCCATAGATCTGAGAGGTAGACTATCTTTTATTTTTTTTTTTTAATTTTGCTTATAATATCACTATGTCTAAATCACAAACCCATTTCATATCTTATTTTGGTATATGGCATTAGGTGTGGGTCAGTGTTTATTTTCTGCCATACTAATTTCCAATTTTCCCAATGATTTTTGTTTAAGTAGTGAGCTCTTATCCCAGAAGCTGGAGTCTTTGGGTTTAATCCAATACTAGAACACTCAAGTCATTGATCATTGTGTCTTGGGAACCTAACTTATTCCACTGATCAGCTACTCCATTTCTTAACCAGTATCAAATGGTTTTGATGTCTGCTGCTTCATACTATACATGTAGGTCTGTACACTTAGGCTAACTTAATTTGTATACAAATTTCTTTTAGAAAAAGAAATTAAACAGGACATAAATGAACATCTAAAGAAAAAAGCATGGGAACCAGATAGATTTAGAAGTTACTTCTATCAAACACTTAAAGATGAACTAATTCCAACATTATATAAATTATTTGGAATAATAGACAAAAAAGAAGTTCTCCAATCTTTTGTAAATGAAACAAGTATGGAACTGACACCCAAACAAGAAAAGCAAAAACAGAAAAAGAAAATTGTAGATGAATTTCACTAATGAATACACAAAATCCCAAATAAAATACTAGGTAGGGTACTACAGCAATGCATCATAAAGGTAATATATTATGACCAAGTGGGTTTATATCAAGAATACAGGAAAGGTTTCATATGAGGAAAAGTATTAACATTGGTTTTGTTTGTATAAAAACTTTTTAACTTAATATAATCAAAATGATCCATTTTGCTTTCCATAATGTGTTCTAGGTCGTTTTTGGCCACAAATTTCTTTCTTATCCATATATCTGAGATATTGACTATCCTTTTTTCTTCTCATTTGCTTATAGTATCACTTTTTATGTCAAAGTTATGTACCCATTTTGAGCTTACCTTGGTTTAAGGTGTTAGATATGCCTAGTTTCTGCCTTACTAACTTCTAATTTTCCCAGAAATTTTAGTCAAATAGGGAATTCTTGATCCAGAAACTTTGGTCTTTGCATTTATCAAACACTAGATTACTATAGTCATTGACTATTGTATCTTGTGAATCTAATCTAATCTAATCTATTCCACAAATCAACTACTCTATCTCTTAATCAATATTAGATAGTTTTGATGACTGATGCTTTATGATTTAGTTTTAGATCTGTTTCAGTTAGGCCACCTTCATTTACAGTTTTTCATTAATTCCCTTGAAATTCTTGACATTTTGTTCTTCCAGATAATTTGTTATTTTTTTGAGTGCTATAAAATAATTTCTTGGGAATTTAATTGGTATGGCACTGAATAAGATTAATTTAGGTAGAATTGTCATTTATATTAGCTGGGCCTACCCATGAACAGTTGATATTCTTCCAATTGATTTTATTTGACTTTATTTGCGTGGAAAGTGTTTTGTTATTGTGTTCATATAGTTCCTGACTTTGTCTCGGCAAGTAGATTCATAAATATTTTATATTGTCACATAAATTATTTTTCTCTGTACTTACATTTATACATGTTATATGATCCAATAAGAATATAAATTACTTGAGGTTACAGACTATTGTATATTTTGTCTTTGTACACCAAGTACCCAGTAGAGTGTTTAAAATAAACATTTATTCAATGTGTGCTGATTTGAATTGAGGTATTCTCTTACATTGTTCCATTGGAGCATTTGCCATTATTGGTTTATTATACACTTTTTATTATACACTTTTAATTATACTGTCAGCCCTGAGGAGATGAGCCAAGACAAGATAGCTTCAGATGAATTCTATAATAACTTAATCTCTTTTTAAGATCATAGCTAAATGTCAGCAAGGAAAACTAAAAGAAGGAGAAATTATCAGCTCAAATATATGAAATGGGAACTGAATAAAAACTAAAAGAAAAAAAAAAAGAATAAATCAAGGAAACCAAATTATGTATTCTGAGTTTGGAAAAACCAAAACCAAAACCAAAACAAATGTCAACTAAAGTGTCATGATTACTCAAATTTGAATTTTACTTTCTTTGTTCTCATTTGTAGGAGTTATCTAGATCTTAGTTGAGCATGGATTTTGGAGTAAGAAAGAATGTATCTAAATCCTAGCTCAGTCCTTTACTGTAATGTGCTATTGTCTCCAGAAGCTGACGATTGCTCTCTGGGAGGAGATCTGCTGTGTCAACTCAAATCTCTCCAACAGATTCTTCTTCCTGTAGAGAACAGTTGTTTCCAGACAGTTGCCATTAACTCTCATCCAGAGAAGTGATTTCCCTTCCTGCAGAGAGCTGCCTCAAGTCTGGTCTAGAGAAGAGACTCCCTTTTTCCTCCAGAGCTGCCCTCTTTATCCTCCTAGAGAATGGGTGTGGGATAATGCAAGGGCTTCTGGGAAGAATTACTTCAACCAATGAACTTGCTCCTCTTAAACATGCAAGCTCTTCCCCAGGAAAGGCCGGGAACTAGAGAATTGTCAAGTACCGACTTAGCACTTAGTAAGAACCTAACATCTCCCACTTTCTTTTGATTTAGACGCTAAAAAAACCTAACACTTTACCACCTGGGTAACATCTGGATAACAATTTCCTTGTTAGTAAACTGATATAACTGAACTAGATGGTCTCTGGTCTCCTTAAACCTCTAAAACTATAATCTCATGAGTCTGTTCAAACACTTGAGAATGACTTTAAGTTGATGAGTGATAACAAAAATGCACCATATCAAAGTGGAAAGAATATTGGACTTGAAGTCATGACCACTTGGATGCAAAACCACTTTCAAATGGACTATAGAAGATTATAAATCTATGAACCTCAGCTTCCCCAACTATAAAAAAGTAATAAAAAAAGTGACTGCCACACATGGGTTTTCATCTTTTACCCATTTTCCCAATTGCCTCAGGAAAAAAAATGGTAATCTGGGATTATCTCTAGGGTTCACCTCTGGGGAGATGATTAGTCTGAACTTCTGTGTTTTATATCTTACTATTAAGAGCTTATAAGTTTTCAGAGCCTCTAATAAGGTGCAATTCAGAAAGAGAAATGTTCACTGCTTTCTTGCTTTGAGCTCTACTCCATACATAAATAAAACTGCTGCTTCCTCATGAACATAAATAATCTGCTCTGTCCTAGAATTGTGTAATGGGTAATGAATGACAAAGATGCTATATGGCTTCCATTTTGCTACTTGTTCTCATAGAGGAATCTCCAGGAATTTCTTTCTGCCCAGTTGTTTGGACCCTTTACCATCTCTGGGTGCTGGACTGTTTTGCACAGCCTGCTGCACAGTCACTGCCTCTTGCCATTTCTGCTGCTATGCTTATGGTCAGCCCCCACACTATTGTCTGCTCTATCTCCCTAAGTGGCTTTGGTCAAGAAAAAAAATGACTCACTGTGACTTTTTCTTGACTTTATTGATCAGAATTCAGTTTGGTGCATTTGTAAAAGAGGTTTTGGAGGAACTGACTTAGAGTTACAACCTTTCACTATAATCTTGACTCTACCACACACGTGCATATACACTTACACATACATACACACGTATAAACATACACAGTGCATTTATTATGAGGATCAAACAAGGTTTTTACTTGTGAATGTGTGAAATTATTAATAAAAATAATCTTAGGCATTCTTTCAACACATTTATTATGAAATAACCATAAACAAAAAAGTATCACTGATTATTAAGGTCCTTAAATTTTATTTTTAAATTTTCATATGATTTCATTAATATACACATACAATCTAGGGGTAAGATACATATTGCAACAAAAAACAGGAACTATTTACTCCATCAGCTTAAAGTATTAAATGGAATTAGAGCCACATAATTTATACCAAAATCAATAGAGAGTGAGGATAAAACTGTGGGCAACTCTTTAAGTGTGTTTTTATAATTTACAGGCTTGGGATCCAGTCATCAATGAAAGGGTTTTATGGCACATATGTTTTGGGATTAAAAAAAATAGAATTCCCATTTTTTAATTAGATAAAGACATGGATTATCTCAGCCAAACATGATGCTGCATCATTATCACAGAACTCCACATTTGTTTATAGACTTTCAGACCATAAATCCTAAACCACAATCCATTATGATTCTGTTAAAGTTCAGATGACTCTAAGAGATATTAAAGACAATCCGATATGAAGGCTTTTAAGAACTAAATTGATATTAAATTGTATATGGACACAAAACATTAAATTCTATATCTGTACCATTCAATACCTGTTGTTTTTTTTCAATCATTTTTTAGTAATGTCCAATTTTTTGTAATACCATTTGGGATTTTTCTTGGCAATGATACTAAAATTGATTGCTATTTTCTCCTCTAGCTCATTTTAGAAATGAGAAAATTGAGGCAAACAGGATTAAGTGACTTGCCCAGGATCACAGATATATGAAATTTCTAAGGCCAGATTTGAACTGAGGAAGATGTCTTCCTGATTTCAGACTGAAAACTTTGTCCATTGCACTATTTAATTGTCCAATTACCTAGGGTTGTGGCAAAGACTTAGAAAGCAAAACTATATCAATAATTTAGCACCAATTATTGAACCAACAGTGTTGTCATAAACACAGGGTTTTAAAGTTGAAAGGAATGATCTATTTCAATCTCTCAGGCAAGAAAGGAATCTTTCCTAGAGCAGTCCTGAGTTTTCCTCCAGATTACTGAACATGTATACTGTTCTAATAAAATCAAACTTATGATTACCTAAGGCAAGCCATTCTACATTTGAACAGTTCTCATTATAATGATCTTCTATTTATAGAAACAGACTTGTTTCCCTGTTATTTCTACTTGTTGTTTATCTACTCTCTGGAAATGAATCAAATAAGTCTACTTATTTCTGTGTTCAAAAAGAGTGTAATAGAAATAGATAGAAAAAGCATTCATGAAATGCACAATTATAAAGCAACTGAATAGAACATGAAAACTTTCAGAAAATTTAAGCATATATAAAATAAGAATGATATAAATAATTTTGCCTCCTATTTCACTGACTCAGACTTTTAAGCTGATTTCCCACTTCATGTCTACCCCTACAAACCTCAAATGTTGTCTTATTTCCCACTGATTCTCATCCCTCTCATTTCAGTTTCAAAGAATAAGTTAGCCTCCCTCTTTACCAAGCTTTAAACTTTCACCTCTGACTCAATTTCATCTCTTTTGTGCCTTTGTATCATGGATGATATCCTTTAATATTTTCTTTAACATTATCCTTTTATGGATCTTTCCCCTCTGCTGATAAATAACCTTAGGTCTCCCCAGAATAACAGAAGGGGAGGAAAGAATCTTTTCCTTGAAACTGGGACAGTTTCAAATGAATGCCCAATATCTTTTCCCTATTTCACTTACAAAGACTGGAGAAATCTGGAGAAATTGTCTATGTATGTTGCTTTTAGTTCCTTAATTTCACAGTCTCAAAAACCTTATGCAATCTAACTTTTATGCCTACCTTTCCAGAAAAATATCTTCATGCCACATCATCATTGACTTCTTAATTGTTAAATATGAGGGCCATTCTTAAGTCCTCATCCTCTTTAATATTCTTTTAACATTCAATACTGCTAAACATGTTCTCTTTCTTGAGATAGTCCTCTATTCTCTTAGTATTCATTACAATTAGATCTATTAAGTCATTTTCTCATTGTTTGATCCTTTCTTTGCAAATCAGTCTTTCTCCTTCCACCCCTATAAGAGTCTATTTTTGACTATTTCCTTTTACTGTTTTTACACCCTTGGTTATTTCTTCCAGGTTACAATGATCAGAAAATGAAGCTCAATATCATGTCTAGATTGAGCTTCAGGCCTATTCAATTGCTTGGCTGATCCCATCTCACTCTTGGAGATTTAGAACCATTAGAAATACCAGAGCTAATCTAAGATTCTTAAAAGTCAGTATGTTGGTGTATAGAGTATTGGACCCACTCAAAGATACTCCATATTGGAATCCTATCTTGGATGCTTATGAGATACATAACTCTGAGCAAATCATCTAATTCTTCTTGTATTTAACTTCATCTGTGAAATGAAAGAGATTGGATCATTAATTTATAAGGTTCCCTTCAGCTCTAAAATTATTTAAAAGCTATGGAAACTAAAATTCAAAGACATCAGTTGCATCACTCACAATCATTCAATTTTTAAGTGTAGCATATTCTCTGGAGCTATTCTCCTAATTGAGATTGAGGTCAGGTCCTCTTTGATTGTTATTATACATCCCCTCAGAGTTATACGGGCCTGAAAGTTTGTGATGATTTTCTAATGTTATAGTTCAAAAGTCTCTAATCTCATTGTCCCTTTTTTCCTCTCTAACCATTTACATAATATATCCTAAATTACCTCAATATCTCCAATTGATAAAAATCCATCTCATCAATAAAAGATGAGATCAGCCATTAGTTCCTTTAAGACTTTTTTCTTCATGTTCCTCTAGAAATTTACTCACAATGCTTTCACCGGATGTATCCTTTGTTCTCATACCATTCTATTTACATCCTACTTATTTGTGTGCAAGCCAGTCTCCTTCACTGTTCCTTCCTCATTTTAAATTCCTTGGGAAAAGCTTTTTATACCTATTTTATGGTTTTCTTTCTATATTTATTTTTAAAATTCTTGTTATATTTTCAATTCTTGAGGAGACCTGGTGGAAAGAGTGTTGTATTTAAAAATCAAGGGTTTGAATTTCAACCCTAGGTCTGTTATTTTTTACCTGAGACTTTGAGTAACTCACTTTATTGGTCTTCATCTTTAGAAGTAGGAGACTGAATCATCTGATTTCTAATGTTCATTTCAATTAAAAAATCGGGCAACAAACAAGCATTAACATTAACTATTTTTGTATAAGGAGATCTTTACAAAATATAAATAATACTCATATAAGTGTGGGAAAATTAAAGTCTTTTTCTAATCCCATCTATTCATTTAACCAATATTTTTAAAGCAGCTTCCATATGTAGAGAATTATAACAGTTGCTTAGACACATTTAACTATTACTAAACTATAAACCATTTTTTTACCTTATACAGCTCACAAAATAATGGGGGATAATTCTATGTACATAGATAGATACTCAAAATCGTTTCTCATCTTATCAATTTTGTTATTCCCTGAATTGTGGAAATCAATGCTTCCTAATAATATGTGGCTATTTTCCATGATCATTTATTAAAACATATTGAAAGACATGGACAAAAAAAAGACGTGGACCAGTTCGAAAAACTGTAAATAAACATTCCCAGGCATTTCAAAGTGCATCACAGTATCCTCTTTAATTTTTGGTGAGTATGCACAAAAGTGTTTGGTACAAATCTGAATGGTTCTATACCTTACAAAAATATATATGATTGCCTCTTTACTCTAGCTTCCCTGACTTCATTAAGCAACTCAAAACTTGAAGATCACTTAGCCATTTCACTTACTATCTTAATGAGCAAAGGTATGTTCATCATGTTTTTTTTTTTTTTTTCATATCCTGAGAAAATTATTAGAGCATTCAAAATGTCACCTTATCAATTGCTCACATTACATGATTATCCCAACTTCTCCTTTAATGAAACATATTCTCACTGACATGCTTTAGTTTAATTCCTATTAGAAAAATAGAAGGTCCAGTTTTGAGAACATATGGATAGCTTGCTTGAGTGCTCTGGGAATCCCAAGAAAAGAAGTAGACATTAAAAAATCCACATCACCTTGGGAAGATCACTTAAGAAAAGTGTGCATGTATATTTGTATATGTACATACTCAAAGAGATAATTTACTTTTCTAAACTATGCCTATTCATTATATGGAATTTTTATTTCTATTTTAAATGAAATTAGAGAAAGATAAAATATATTTCTGTTCATTAAAAACACTTCAAAAATAGAGACTGAAAATGCTACAGCTGTTGAACTTTTTATTTTGCAGTTTCAAATGATGACAGCCAGATTTTTAGTTTTGTTTAATTATTTTATTTTGTTAGATTAGGTTTTTTATAGAGTGATGGCAACCAATGAATATGATGTAAAAAAGAAAAGAGAAGAAAAGGAAAAAAAAAAACACTAAATAAGCTTAAAGAAAACAAATAAATCATTGACCTGCCAAAGATCTCACTGATTTTAGGCACATTGTCATGAACCTAGAACTAGGATCTAGGTCTCCCAAATCACAATCCATTGCTGTGTCTGTTTCTGCAAAAATTCCTAATCATGAAATTCTGGGTAAAATAATATGCTTCTAAGAAACAATACTGATTAAAGAGTTTTTCCCCCCACTCCTGGATTTGTGGTAGAAAGTTGTTGATAAGTTAAAGGATATACTCCTTTGGTTACATAATCATACAAATTTTCTACAAATTTTAGGATATCTCCAATTGCTTTCATGTGATTTGTTTTAGCCTGTGGCAAGAAAACTGACCTTGAGTTCACAAAGACTATGTTAGTTAAATGCTAACTTGGAAAGGTGATACCAAGCTATAAAGGCTTCAGTTAAAAGCCAGATGACCTCTACGTTCATTGTGCAAGGACTACTCTGCATAAATTTGGAGAAGCTCATTGAGAGGAGGTTTCCCTAGTGACTCCAGGCAATAGTTGTATTCCCTGGATAGAATGGGTTGTAATCTGCTTTGATGGAGTAAGTACTCTCTCTTGAATGTCACTGGTTCTTGAAGGGATTTAGTAAGAATCTAAAAGAAGCTTTCTCCACTGGTATATTTCCTATCTTTCCCCCCTTCTTTTGCTAAATGTCTTGCAAGAGTTTGTTGTTTAAATTAACTCCCAATGAATGTTGAATACTTAATACACTGATATAAATTTTATTATTTTACATTTTCTTTTTGAAAGCTTGCATCATTATGATGGGGGTGATAGTCCCTTTGAGATTCCTTGTCTGATCTCCAACTTCTTTTGGGACTGATCTTTGATTACAAGATCTGGTCAAGCCAGTTTGGGCTGTACCCAGCCCCCACCAGATCTGAGCTGGCTTGGATTTTCTCAACCCCCAACTATCTGCTCAGGTTTCCCCAAAACAATTTCTTCCTTAACTGAAAACTCCACCAAGAATTTGCCCACTGCCCTAGGCTTTCTTGAAGTAAATAAAAGAGCCAAGGTGGAATCATCCCTTGGCAGAGAGTTGAAAGATGCCAGCAAACATGCTTTGCATCAGAGACTCTCTGTCCTGCTGCTTTTGGTGTCTTCTTCTATCTAATGCCTTTCACTAACCAAACTTTAACCTTGCTTCCAAACCTTGCAATAAACCTCTTTTTATCAATATAGATTTTCGGGCCTGTAAATTCATTTACAGGGGACTTTCACTACCGCCAGACCTAATTTAACTTTGTATCCTTGTGCCGAATTCTAAGGGGTTGCAGGGGAGCTCTGTGTGACTCCCTGTACCCCAATCCTGCCACTAGACCTTAATCCTTAATCCTATTGAGGTATATACCTCATCATTAGGTATTTACCTCATCATTTGGTTCCCTGATACCTCATCAATTATCCTTGTTTTATATCAGTTCATCTTTGGAACACATGGATGACTTCATAAAATAATTATAATTAGTGATTAAATATTTTGCTTTCAACAGAAATCAAGAAAATTCCCAGATGGAATCTAAGCCAAAAGAATATTTTTATCCATTTATAGTTATTCTGTTATTGTATATTTTTGCAAATGCTGCCAGAAGTTAGACAACTTTAAAATTGCTTCAAATTCTGTGAATCCAAACATGTAACTTAGCTAGAGCTGACATATGCCTGCATTTTTTTTTTTTATCTTTTTGATTGATAAGATAGTTTTTCCTTTGTTCAGGACTGCTTTCTCTAAGTAGAAACCAGTCTACTGCCAAGGTTATATATTTGCAATAAAAAAACATATAAAAATATACTGCAATGAGAAATATCTAATGTTTAATTTTTTTTTTCTTTATGAAACAGAATAGAAAAAGGACACAATAGCTAAATTTGGAAAAATTGGATCCTAATTCTAGTTATACTACTAAATTGAATTTATCCCATAATTCATACTACTAAATTGAATTTATGCCATAGACTTCATGCAATTTCTTTGAGCCTCAGTTTCCTTAATAGTTGAATAGAGAATAAAAAAAATTAATTATTTACCTCAAATACTGGTTCAAGTCTGCCAAGCAAACATTTTAAAAAATTAATTAATTAATCTATTTTTTTTCTACTAACACTGAAAACTTTTAAAAAAATTTTTTTGAATTCTAGATTCTCTCCCTTATCCCCATCCACCCACAATTAAGAAACCACATATGAGGTTATGTAAAACACTTCCATAAAAGTCAAGTTTTGAAAGAAAACATAGATTTCCCACCCCAAAGAAAATTAAAACCTTCAAGAAAAATTAAGTTAAAAATAGAGAGATAGAGAAATAGAGGATGCTTTGATCTGCATTCAGACACAATTAGTTCCTTATCTAGGTATGCAAAAGATTTTTCATCATAAGTCTTTTAGAGTAGTTGGGGATGATTATACTTCTGAGAACAACAGTCATTTATACCTTATCATCCCAGAACATTGCTATTATTTTGTATACATTATATTTCATTTTGGTCATAAGGATTTTCCAGATATTTTTTTTTTTTTTGTCTGAGAGTATCTTGTTCATCATTTCCCAGAGAACAATAATATTCCATCGGATAAACTTGCTTTGATTTTTTCTTTAACAATTACTACTACTAATTGTATTTCTCCCTATTTATTCTCTCTTTCCTTTCACCCTATCCCTCCTCAAAAATGTTTTGCTACCAACCACTCCCTCCCCCAAGATGCCTTCTCTTTTGTCACCCTTTCCTCCTTCCCATAAACTATTCCTCTCCCATTTTCCTGCATGGAAAGATAGATTTCTCTACCCCTTTTGAGTATATATGTTATTTCCTATTTAAGCCAATTCTGATGAGAGTAAGGTTCACTCACTCACCATCTCTTTCCACTCTTCCCCTTCACTGTAAAAGCTTTTTTTTTTTTTTGTCTCTTTTTAAATGGCAGATTATTTGCATCATTACACTTCTCCCTTACCCTTTCTCCCACTGCATTACTCTCTCATCCCTTAATTTCATTATTTTTAAAAAAAGATATTATCTGTTAATATTCAACTCACACCCAGACTCTCTCTTTATAAATATTCCTTCTAACTGCAATAATAATGAAAACACTCTAATGAATTACAAATATCATCCTTCCATGTAGGAATGTAAACAGATATTATTAAGTCCCTTACAATATCACTTTCCTGATTACCTCCTTATGCTTTTCCCGAGTTCTGTATTTGAAAATCAGATTTTCCATTTAGTTCTGATCTTTTCATCATGAATTAAGCAAACATTTATTAAGCCTACTTTATGAATAACATTTACTTAAGAATTGAGAATGTTCAGATCATAGAAAAAAGAAGATATAGATCCTGACTGCAGAAGGCTTCCATTCTGTGAGAAGCAGCATATAAGCATGTTTATTAATACAAAATAATCAAGAAAGGTTTCATGAAATAAATAGCACATTAATTAATCCTTAAGAGAAATTCAGGTTTTCAAAGAGCATGGGTGCAGAGAATGTTCATTCCAGGAATAAAAGATATCATGAACAAAGGTTAAGAAGCAGGAGATAGAATTTTGAAATTGGAGAACATTGAGTAGTCAAATTGTCTGCACTATGGATTTATGCAGAAGAAGAAGACAATATGCCCCCAAAGTAGTCTGAAGTCAGAAGCTAAAGGGATTTAAATGCAAAATTATGGGGTTGTATTTATCAAAGAGTCAAAAGGTAGTCATTTAATATTTTTGAAGATATAATTTAGTCTTATTCTTTTAGAAGATTATTTTAATAATTTTGTAAAACATGAATTTGTAAAGCAGAAATATTGGTTTTGGAAATCAAAGGAGATAACAATTTTAATTGAAATAGAAAAATGGGAGGGGGTCAAGACAAGATGGTAGAGTATAGGCACCAACTCAGTTGAATTTTCACAAAAATCACAAGATTTTAAAACAGCACCTAAAATTGAACTTAGAAGTGTTAATGCCAACAAAATGTCAGGGTGAGATATTTGTCCAGCCCAAGACAATTTAGTAGGTCAGAAAGAGAGCTCTGTGACATTGTGGTAGGGGTTCAACTAGGGAGTAGTACATGCTAGACCAATATGAGTAGCAAACCTGTTGCAATATCAATTGGTTACACAGTTGATTAGAAAGAGATTATAGGGGAGGGGACCTTGGTTGACACTGGGATTAAGACTTTGTTGTATTGCCCATATAAAAATGCAAGTTACACATGGTAAAGAAGAGCACTAGAATTTATGACCATAGACTTGTGTTACAGTTTTAGGGCAGAAAAGAGTGCTTGTGTTCTCTCACAAAGTAATAGGGCACCAGGCCCAGGTCCAAGACAAAAAGGAACATTAAACCTTGTGGTTGCAGGAAAGCAGAGGTCTTGGTCATAGTTGTAGGATCAAGACAATTGCTAGTACTTGTAGCTACCAGGAACAAAGTACTTTTTTGGATATAGACCAGATCACAGGTCATGAGAGCAGTGATCACACTTCTTCCAGGATCACACCAACTCAGAAACACCAGAAAATTTCAGATTGCCAAAACCATATCTAAAAACAGCAACACAAAAACCTCAACACTGGAACATGAAAACAATACATAATTTCATTAAAGAGAATGACAATAATGAGACAACATACCAAAACCTGTGGAATAGGAAAATTTTATATTTCTAAATAGCTACGTGAATAAAATAGACAAAGAGGAGATCAATGAATTGGATATTCAACTAAAAAAGTTAGGAGGAAAAAAAACAAAAATCCCAATTAAATATCAAATTAGAAATTCTGAAACTCAAAGGGGAGAGTAATAAAATGAAAACTAAAATAGCCAATAAATAAAGCTAAGTGTTGGTTTATTTTATAGAACTAGAAAAATTAATAACAAAATCCATCTGGAAGAACAAAAGATCAAGAATATCAAGGGAATTAATGAAAAGAAAATACAAAAGATGATGGCTTAGCAGTATCAAACATAAAAGTATATTATAAAGCAAAGGCATCAAAATTATTTGGTACTGGCTAAGAAATAGAATGATGAATCAGTGACATAATAATCTAGTATTTGATGAACCCCAAAAACTCTAGTTTCTATAATAAGAAATCACTATTTGACAAAAATTTCTGGGAAAACTGGAAAATAATATTTCAGAAACTTGCCACAGACCTACATCTCACAGTCCATACCAAAATAAAGTCAAAATGGGTGCATGATTGGACCCACATTTAACACCACATACTAAGAGACGATCAAAATGGGTCCAAGATTTAGGCATAAAGAATGAAATCATAAATAAATTGGAGGAACATGGGATGGTTTACCTCTCAGACTTGTGGAGGAGGAAGGAGTTTGTGTCCAAGGGAGAACTAGAGACCATTATTGATCACAAAATAGATCATTTTGATTACACCAAATTAAAAAGTTTCTGCACAAACAAAACTAATGCAAACAAGATTAGAAGGGAAGTAACAAATTGGGAAAAAATTTTTACAGTTAAAGGTTCTGATAAAGGCCTCATCTCCAAAATATACAGAGAATTGACTTTAATTTATAAGAAATCAAGCCATTCTCCAATTGATAAATGGTCAAAGGATATGAACAGACAATTTTCAGATGATGAAATTAAAACTATTTCCACTCATATGAAAGAGTGTTCCAAATCATTATTGATCAGAGAAATGCAAATTAAGACAACTCTGAGATACCACTACACACCTGTCAGATTGGCTAAGATGACAGGAACAAATAACGATGAATGTTGGAGGGGGTGTGGGAAAACTGGGACACTGATGCATTGTTGGTGGAGTTGTGAAAGAATCCAACCATTCTGGAGAGCAATCTGGAATTATGCCCAAAAAGTTATAAAAATGTGCATACCCTTTGACCCAGCCATACTACTACTGGGCTTATACCCCAAGGAACTACTAAAGAAGGGAAAGGGACCTGTATGTGCCAAAATGTTTGTGGCAGCCCTTTTCATAGTGGCTAGAAGCTGGAAGATGAATGGATGTCCATCAATTGGAGAATGGTTGGGTAAACTATGGTATATGAATGTTATGGAATATTATTGTTCTATAAGAAATGACCAACAGGAGAAATACAGAGAGGCTTGGAGAGACTTACATCAACTGATCCTGAGTGAAACGAGCAGAACCAGAAGATCATTATACACTTCAACAATGATACTGTACGAGGATGTATGCTGATGGAAGTGGATTTCTTCAACATAGAGAAGAGCTAATCCAATTCCAATTGATTAATGATGGACAGAACCAGCTACATCCAGAAAAGGAACACTGGGAAATGAGTGTAAACTGTTATTTTTACCTTCTGAATCCAATTCTTCCTGTGCAACAAAAAATTCGGTTCTACACACATATATTGTATCTAGAATATACTGTAATATATTTAACATATATAAGACTGCTTGCCATCTGGGGGAGGGGGTTGGGGGAGGAAGGGAAAAAATCTGAATAGAAGTAAGTGCAAGGGATAATGTTGTAAAAAATTACCCATGCATATGTACTGTCAAAAAAATGTTATAATTATAAAATAAAATAAAAATTTAAAAAAAAATGGGTGCATGATTTGAGCAGAAAGGTGATAACATAAACAAATTAGAAGAGCAAGGAATAATCTACCTATCAGATATTTGGGGAAGAGAGGAATTTATGACCAAAGATGAACTAGAGAACATTTTGAAAGGCAAAATAGGTAACTTTGATTACATTAAAGTAAAAAAGGTTTTCACAAACAAAAACAACAGAAACAAGATTAAAAGGAAAGTACAAAGCTGAGAAAAATTTTATATCCAGTGTTTCTGATAAAGGTCTCATTTCTAAAATATATAAAGAATTTTGTCAAATTTATAATAACATAAGTAATTTTCCAATTGATAAATTGTCAAAGGATATGAATAAACAATTTTCAGATGCTATAAGTAAATCCATCTATGGTTATATAAAAATGCTCTAAATCACTATTGACTAGAGAAATAGAAATTAAAACAATTCTGAAGTACCACCTCACAACTCTCAGATTGGCTAAAATGACAGGAAAAGATAATGATAAATGTTGAAGGGGATATGGAAAAACTGGAACACTAATGCATTGTTGCTGGAGTTATGAAACAATCCAATAATTCTGGAGAGAAATTTGAAAGTATGAAACATGGAATATTATTGTTCAGTAAGAAATGACCAACTGGAGGAATACAGAGAGGCTTGGAGAGACTTATATCAACTGATGCTGAGTGAAACGAGTAGAACTAGGGGATCATTATACACTTCAACAATGATACTGTATGAGGATGTATTCTGAGGGAAGTGGATATCTTCAACACAGAGAAGAGCTAATCCAATTCCAATTGACCAATGATGGACAGAATCAGCTACACCCAGAAAAGGGACACTGGGAAATGAGTGTAAACTGAGAGCATTGTTTTTTTTTTGTTTGTTTGTTTGTTTTGTTTTGTTTCTCTTCCCAGATTATTTTTATCTTGCAAATACAATCCTTCCTTTGCAACAACAACAACAAAATTCTGTTCTGCACATATATATTGTACCTAAGATATACTATAAGATATTTAATATGTATGGGAATGCCTGCCATCTAGGGGAGGGGGTGGAGGGAAGGAGGGGAAAAGCTCGGAACAGAAGGGAGTACAAGGGATAATGTTATTAAAAAAAATACCTATACATATGTACTGTCAAAGAAAATGTTATAATTATAAAAATTAATAAAAAAAAAAAGTTCCAAAAAATAAAAAAATAAAAAAACAATAAAGAAAAAAAAACTGTAACATGATGGGGAGATGAAAGGGAAAAAACAGAATGAAGTAAAAAGTGCATAGCAGAAAACAAAAGAATAACTTACAAGAAAGCAAAGATGGATAGTCATGAAAACAATTATCTTCTACTATTATATATGCTTTCTTGAAAGGGAAATTTGTCATTACACATTGTGAATTCTCCCTGATGTTCTGCTGGGCACATGATAAAGTTTTATTTTGGTTTTGTTTAAAAAAAAAAAAGAAAAAAAGAAAGTATGAAACAAATGACTATAGTCATTTGACTATAAAACTGTGCATACAGTTTTGATCCAGCAGTACAATTACTGGATCTATCCAGTAATTTTAAAGGAAATCTTAAAGAGGGAAAAAGACCCACATATGCAAAAATGTTTATAACAGTTCTTTTTGTGGTAGCAAAGAATTGGAAAATGAGTAAATGCCCATCAATTAGGGAACTGCTAACCAAGTTTTGGTATATGAAGATCAAGAAATATAATTGTTCTATAAAAATGATTAACGAGGTGATTTTAAAAAGGCCTGGAAAATTTACACGAGCTGATGTTTAGTAAAACAAGGAGAACTGGAATACATTGTACATAGTAACAGGAAGAATGTGCTATGATCCCCTTTGTTAGACTTGGTTCTTTTCAGTGGTTCAGTGATCCACAGTAATCCTGATAGACTTTGCACAGAAAATACCATTTCCATCTAAAAAAAAAAAAAAAAAAAAAAAACTAAAGAGATTGAATGTAAGTCAACACATGCATTGTTTACTTCTTTTTTCTAATTTTTTTTTCCTTTTCCATGATTTTCCCTTTTGCTCTGATTTTTCTCTCCCAACATGATTCATGAAGTAGGAAAAAAAAAAACATCAGAAGATGACAGCCTCAACCTAGAAACAGAATATAATTTTGAAATAAAGTCAAGAAAAGATTAGAAAATGTACAAAAAGAAAATCCAACGCTAGACCACAGAAATGCTAAACATCAGAGAAGATTAAGACACAAATTTAAAAGAGGATATTGATGTTAAAACAGCAACAAACAAAGCCCCAAAGGGAAAGTATACCTATACTAATTTATTTATTCAATGTTATACAAATCTCATTGTTAAAAATGTAGAGCTAGGGAAAAAAAATGAAATTCTTCTGGAAAAAATGAAGACCATGAATTTCAAGGGAATCAGTGGAAAAAATGTCAAGGATACTTGAAAGTATCAGATTTCAAACTGTATTACAAAGTGGTAATCCTGAAAACAATTTAGTAACAGCTAAGGAAAAGAGAATTGGAGTAGGAGAATAGATTAAGCACAAAATATGTAGTAGTGACTGATCATAAATAAAAGAATTTTTGTAAGCAAAATCAAATTCATCCAAGATTAGAAGGAAAGCTAGAAACTGGAATACTTTTTTTACAAGAGTTTTCTCTGACAATATATAGAGCACTGAGTCAAATTTATTTTTAAAAATATGTTATTCTTTAATTGACAAATTGTCAAAGAGTTTGAACAGGCAGTTTTCAAAAGAAGAAATGAAATCTATCTAAATTCAGATGACAAAATGCTCTACACCAATATCAGTTAAAATGCAAAATACAATTTTGATTATGAAACACAATTTTTGATGTTCCTTTTCTTTAAAATAATACTACATATCTTAGCAACCAAAAAGGACAGAATATTTAATTTATGTCATTTTTAAATATTTGATCAGGCTAAAAAAAGTATCCAAACAGCTTTCTGTTCAACATGACTATGATTTGTCAATATGATGGAAAAGGAAAATGAGAAATATTGGAGAGGCTATGGGACTATAGGGCTACTAATGCACTGTTAGTAGAACTGATCCCATCATTCTGGATAATAATTTGTAACTCTTAAAGGCTATGAAACAGAGCATTCTATTTGCCCCAGCAATACCAATGTTAGGTCTGGATCCTAATGAGATCAAAATATGTTAAAAAAGATAAAAGACCTATAGGTAAAAACACATATAATATGTAAATATAAACAATATAATTGATATATATATATATATATATATATATATATATATCAGCTTTTTCTGGTGGCAAAGGATAGAAATCGAAGATATGTCCATCAATTGGGGAATGGTTGAACAAATCTGTGGTACATGATTGTGATGGAACATTATTGTGCTATAAGAAAAGACAAGACTTATATGAACTGATGCAAAGTGAAGTGAGCAGAACCAAGAGAAAATTATGCACAGTAATAGTGTTATTGAACAATGATCAACTGTGAATAATTTAGCAATTGTGATCAGTACAATGACTCAAAATATTTCTGAAGGGCTTATGATGAAAAATGTTTTTTTTTTGTTTGTTTGTTTGTTTTAACCTCTAAAGAGAGAATTGATAGAGTTTGAGTATACATTGAAGCATATTTCCCCCTTCCTTTTCTTTCTTTTGTGACATATATAATATAAAATATATTTAACATGATTTCATATGTATACTTAATAACATTTCTTGCCTTCTCAATGAGTGAGGCAGGAGTGGAAGGGGAGGAAGAGATTTCAGAACTCAACATTAAAAAATGAATAATAAAAGCAAGTAAATAATTAAAAGAAATGGACAATATATGAATAGAATTTGTTACTATATTCTTTCACATTATCAAAATAGGAAACTGTGCTATATTAGATCAAGTGGTAGGCCTGGATGTAAGAAAGCAAGTCCAATCATGCCTCTAGTAAGTAAGTACCATGTGGTCATGTACACTCTTTGATACTTATTTTGTAGCAGAAAAAAAAATGTAGTTTATAAAAAGACAATAGAAAATACACTATCAAACAATATGCTTGATTCTGGAGTAGTGAAATAAAAAGTAATGTCTTCTTATTGCATCCCTGATGCCTAATCAGGAAATATACTAGCTTCAGAGTCATGATATCATATAGCAAATTTGAGTAGAGTAAATAGGTATTCAACAATAGATAAATCAACCTCATTTATCAACTATAATTTCTCTAAATATTAGGCATTTGTTTGTGTTAAATTCTTTGGAAAGTTTAACCAATATGAGCTTTTTCTGAGGCACAGGATATTAAATCTATTACTAGATAGTCAGTATATAGAATTTATTTTGATTTTGTATAAATCATAAATTGTATTATGAGTCCATATGATTTTATGAAATACATTTTAAATTAATTGTATAATTATAACATATTTTGACAGTACATATGCATAGGTATTTTTTTTTACATCATTATCCCTTGCACTCCCTTCTGTTCCGAATTTTCCCCTCCTTCCCTCCACCCCCTCCCCTAAATGGCAGGCATTCCCATACATATTAAATATGTTATAGTATATCCTAGATATAATATATATGTACAGAATCGAATTTTGTTGTTATTGTTGCAAAGGAAGAATTGGATTCAGAAGGTAAAAATAACCTGGGAAGAAAAACAAAAATGCAAACAGTTTATACTCATTTCCCAGTGTTCCTTCTCTGGGTGTAGCTGATTCTGTCCATCATTGATCAATTGGAACTGAATTAAATCTTCTCTTTGTTGAAGATATCCACTTCCATCAGAATACATCCTCATACAGTATTGTTGTTGAAGTGTATAATGATCTCCTGGTTCTGCTCATTTCACTCAGCATCAGTTCATCTAGGTCTCTCCAAGCCTCTCTGTATTCATCCTGCTGGTCATTTCTTACAGAACAATACTATTCCATAACATTCATATATCATAATTTACTCCAATTGATGAACATCCATTCATTTTCCAGTTTCTAGCCACTACAAAAAGGTCTGCCACAAACGTTTTGGCACATACAGGTCCCTTTCCCTTCTTTAGTATTTCTTTGGGATATAAGCCCAATAGCAGCACTGCTGGATCAAAGGGTATGCACAGCTTGATAACTTTTTGGGCATAATTCCAGATTGCTCTCCAGAATGGTTGGATTCTTTTACAACTCCACCATCAGTGTCCCCGTTTTCCCACATCCCCTCCAACATTCATCATTATTTTTTCCTGTCATCTTAGTCAATCTGACAGGTGTGTAATGGTATCTGAGAGTTGTCTTAATTTGCATTTCTCTGATCAATAGTGATTTGGAGCACTCTTTCCTATGAGTGGAAATAATTTCAATTTCTTCATCTGAAAATTGTCTGTTCATGTCCTTTGACCATTTATCAATTGGAGAATGGCTTGATTTATAAAATGCAATTTTTGATGTTTCTTTTCTTCCAACTAAAATAACACAAGATTCTTAGCAACCAAAAATGACAAATTGAGTAATTTCTCCCCTTTTATGTTTGTTTTGGGCAGGCAAAATATTGAAAAATATAAATAGATTTTTGTTGAAAGTGACTATTACATGTCAATATCTTATATCCAAAATTTATATTAAATTTTTTTGGAGATACAGACACCACATGTCTGTTGCACATGGCATAACATAACAATATATAATGAAATAAATATAAATGAAATTATTAAACTTTTTGTGGAAAAACATTCCATAATATTTGTGAATGAAGAATATTAGAGATAATAATTAGAAAAACTCATCTCTTTTATGCTATACTTAATTTAGACCAAATCATTGAAATGAATGTTATCTCTTCAATAGTTTGTTCCAATGAAGTAGCTTGTAACTCCATTCATGAATGTCAGTCTTATTGTAAAGGTATTGGTCTTCCAATAAATTCACAAAAGTGTCTTACTAAACATTTTAGGCATCTTTTCTATGTTTTATTGCAAGATAACTATGGTCATTCAATAGTTTTTTCTTACTTCTCTTATAGTACCACTTAATGTTTCTTTTTTCAAACTTATTGGCGTTATCTTTTCCTTCAGTATTTCTTCATAACTCTTAATATGTTGTTTTACACTCTGTTTGAAGTGAACATGTAGTTCTTTGCTGTCCTCTGGGTGAAACAAAATTTTGATTCTTCAAAGAAAATAGTGTTCCATGACACACTCAATACTAGAAGTTTGAGGCCATTAATAGAACTGAAATTTCAGCCAACAGTCTATAAAACTGTGCATAATATTTGAGTAAGCAATGTTGCTACTAGGTTTATATCCCATGGATATTAGATAAAAATGAAAAAAATACTTATATTTGTTATAATGTTTATAAAAGGTTTTGTTTTTGGTGATTAAAAAAAGAAAATGGAGAGAATGCTTATCAACTGTAGAATGGCTGGACAAGTTGTGACATATTGTTTTGATGAAAAATGATTGTGCTGTAAGAAGTGACAAAGGACATGATTTCTAAAAACTCAGAAGACTTATATAAACTGATATGAACCTGGCGAACACCCTAGTCATCAATAGCGGTTCTTTGACATTTTCCAAAGGAATCATGATAAAGAATGTAATTTTTTCCAGTGAGAAACTGATAAATCCTCAACGAACATTAAAATGTTTTTCACTTTGTTTTCTAGCATTTTTCTTTGCAATATGGTTAAAATAAAAATAGTTTTCATTATTTCACATGTATAATGTGCATGATATTGCTTGCCTTCATAAAAGAGGGAAGGAGAGAATTTGAAACTAAAGTTAAAAAAATCAAACATTTAAAAATTGATTTTTAAAAATAACAACAACAATAATAAACAACAAAAAAACATAGGTGTCCTTTATCCACTTGTTTTATTCCTATATTTATGGTTGGGCAAACATTTTTGAGCACTTGTTTATTTTACTGAAGATGGGTAATATTGTTCAGAGCTCAATATAGCTAGCACAATGTCATTTTCAAAGTAAAGGTCAAGGCAAATCTTCCTAAAATACCACCCCCCTTTAATTAAACCTCCTCCATGATATTTGTAATCACCTTGGTAATAAAAAAAAAATCTCACTGATTTACCCATTAGTGATCAGACAGTACATTAATAAAATTATTACAGTTTTCAAAGAATCTTGTACAATTTTGATGTGTATGTAGGAAACTGTTATGGGCCAGAACTCTGAACTTAAAACAAAAGATTCTTACAAGGTACTAAGTCAGTGTAGAGACAATAGTTATCTAATTTAGCATGGTTCAGTATGATTGATTTAATCCTACAAGGAGATGTTATGGGCCAGAACCTGAAACAAGGTACTAAGTGAAATTGAGGAGACTATGATTAAATCTAGTTTAGCATTGATTTAATCCTACAACAAATAATGGTTTCTTAGTGATATAATGATTGGTGCATACTCAGTATGGAACATAGAAGAGAGAAGCTCTCAGGGGCCAGAAAAGGCAAGCACACTAGAAGCTCTCAGAGGCTGAGACAGATTCATTCCATTGTCCACCTTTGTGGTGGCTGCAGGATAAAACACAAACCTTTGGAGTTGCAGAAGCCAGAGAAGGCAGGCAGGAGCTCAAACTCTTGGAACCAAGGAGAGAGATAGGCCTCCAGAAAAACTAGCCGAGCCCCAAGTGAAGAGACAAGACTATGAAGGAGACAATAAAGGATTTGGACTTTAACCCCTGGCTACTCGTGAAGTGATTACTGAACTGAAATGAAGGCTGCTCCCAGAAACCCCAAGAAAACCTCAACAAGGAACATGACATTTTAGAGAGAATATTACAGGAAACAATCTTTTTCTGTTCCAGTCACTCATCTTTTAGCCCTTTTCCATCTCAATCTCAAATTTTGACTCTCCTCTTTTTTTTTTTTTTTTTTTTTTCTTTTAATCCTTTTTGGTTTCGTTTTGATTCAGACTACTTTTTTAACTATTCTGTTGTCCCTCTTAACTGATATACCCTCCTTCACTGCTCCTGTTCTTTCCTGTTCCTTTTTAAAATTTCATTTAATGTATTTATTTTTTAACATTTTTAGTTACAAATTCTATCCATTCTTTCCGCCCTTCCCCACCACTGAGAAGGCAAGCAAAAGCAAGCAAAATGATATCAAACGTTCATGTTAAATCCTGCAAAATATGTTTCCATATTAGTCATGTAAGAGAATAGAAAAAAAATAAAGTGAGAAAATTATAATTTAATTTCTATTCAGCATTTAGTTTCTGTGGAGGTAGCATTTTTTCTCATGGAATCCTATGCAATTGTCATGAATCACTTGATTAGAATATTTTTGATCATCATTACAAAATTGTTATTTCTGTCACAATGATCTCCCAGTTCTTTTCATATTGCTTTGCATCAATTTACATATATATACAGTTTAGATACATACATATATATAAATATAAATATATATATATACATATATATATATACAGTTTCAGATATATGTATATATAGTCATATTTTCCTCATGAAACTATATTGTTTGCCATTTCTTATAGCACAATAGTAATCCAGCACCATCATATGCCACAACTTGTTTTATTATTCACCAATTGATGAGCATCTCATCAAATTTACAACAAAGCTGCCATCAGTATTTTTTATATATAGGTTCTTTTCCTTTGACCTCTTTGGCGTACAGACCTAGTAGTGATATTACTAGGTCAAAGAGTGCACAGTTTGACAGTCTTGGGCAAGGTTCCAATTTTTTTCTTCAGAATGACTGTACTGGGTCACATCCACTGACAATTTATTAATTGTAGTGATTTTAAAAAAAATTCCTTCTAGCATTTGTCATTTCTGATAGGAGTGAGGAAATACTTCAGAGTTATTTAAATTTGCCTTTCTCTAATCAAAAGTGACTTAAGGCACTTTTCCAAATGACTATAGATAGCTTGATTTCTTCTTTTGACAACTGCCTTTTCATATTCTTTGACTATCAATTGGGTAGTGGCTCTTATTTTTATAAATTTATATAATTGAGACTTTTAAATGGAGAACCTTGTATTTTTTTATATTAATTCATTTGCTATGATATCTGTTAGCAAAATGCCCTAATACAGTCATCCCTCAAAATCCCTAGGTTCCACATTTATAGTTTTAGCTATACATAGTTGGTCATCAATAATTATATGGTAATTTTTGAACATTTTTATCATACTATTAAAAATGACAGATAATAGACATGGGAATAAAAGCAAAATAAAAGTTAAGTAATAAGTACACATATACTGTATATTATTAATTTATTTTTCTATTTATTGAATAAGTATTCATACATTACTTTATTATAAAAAATTAAATTATGTTAAAAGTTTTAATGTGCTAAAGAACTATAGACTATGCATTCCCTTTAGGAATATCTCCTCTCTGTCTCTAACATCTAGACTCAGTCAAATAACTTTTTTTGGCAGTGAATATTGAATTTGTGCTTTTCATAGATTAGATTGATAGATAGATAGATAGATAGATATAGATATAGATATATATCAGTTGCTCTGAAGAAACTTTATAATATGTAAAATACTAATTTTTTTCACTGCATCTTTTTAAGAACTAGAGACCATTATGAAAGGCAAAATGGGCAAGTTTGATTATATTAAATTAAAAAAGTTTTATGTAAACAAAACCAACAGAAACAAGATTAAAAGGGAAGTACAAAGCTGGAATAAAGACCTTTACAGCCAGTATTTCTGATAAAGGTCTAATTTCTAAAAGATATAAAGTATTCTATCAGATTTGTAAGAATAGAAATCATTGCTCAATTGATAAATGGTCAAAGGATATGAACAGACAATTTTCAGAAAATGAAATTAAAGATAATGAAAAAATGCTATAGATCAATATTGATTAGAGAAATGCAAATTAAAACAATTCTGAGGTACTACCTCATACCTCTCAGATTGGCTAAAATGGCAGGAAAAGATAATTATAAATGTTGCAGGAGATGTGGGAAAACTGGGACACATGCATTATTGCTGGAGTTGTGAAACGATCCAACCATTCGGAGAGCAATTTGGAACTATTTCCAAAGAGATATAAAACTGTGCATACCCTTTGACCCAGTAGTGTCATTACTGGATCTATATCCCAAATCAGAAAGAAAGAAAAAAGTCCCACATGGGCAAAAATGTTTATAGCATCTCCTTTTGTGGTAGCTAAGAATTGGAAAACGAGTGGATGCCCATCAATTTGGGGGATGGCTGAACAAGTTGTGGTACATGAATGAAACAATATTATTGTCTATAAAAATAATATACAAACTGTTTATAGAAAGGCCTGGGAAGCTTTACATGAACTGATACTGAGGGAATCAAACAGAACCTGGAATACATTGTACACAATAACAGCAATAATATGCTATGATCAACTATGAAAGACTTGGTTCTTCTCAGTGGTTCAGTGATTCAAAGCAATTCCAATAAACTTTGGACAGAAAATGCCATCTATATTCAATAAAGGAATTAAGGAGACTGAATGTAAATCAATGCATGGTTTTCTCTCCCAACATGATTCATAAAGCAGTGTGTATTAAAAATAAATAAACTTACTACAATTAAAAAAGAAAGCCCCTGAAAAAAGAAGCTGCAACATTTTTATGGATGCAGTATATTGTTTTACTTGTTTTTTGTTTTAAATAAATACAATTAGAAATATTAAAATTAAATTTTTGGGTTGGAATCTAGAGTTATTTGGTGTTTTTTGTATTCATGGGGCTTTTGTGCCCCCAACTCCTGCAAATATTGAGGCATAACTGTGTTTTTATATTCCTTTAAAGTTTGCAAAGTGGTTTACATATATTTTTTCTTATGATTCTTACAGTAGCCCTGTGATGTTGTAAATAATTCCATCTTACAGATTTGGAAATTGAAACTGAAAAAGTATGTAACTTGCTCAGAAATATAGAGCTGGTATGTGTCTCAGGCAAGATTCAAAAGGTTTCCCAAATTCCAAAACTATATTCACTATGGCACCTAGAATCCTCATAAAACAAACTTTCAAGTAAAAGGTTGATACCTTTTCAGCAAAACATTTTAATCCTTTACTTTTAAATGCCTATTAGAGGAAATATGAATAAGTAAAATGTGTCTTTGCTTTCAAGTCAGAAAACTTGCATCTTAATCTTTTATGAAACCTTGGAGAATTCACTTCCTTCCTTTTTAGGCTTCAAATTATTCATCTGTAAATCAGAGGGTTGGACTAGATGACTTTTCTGTTCCTTATATCTCTGAAAGTATGACTTTTTTTTTAACTCCTAGAAAGTATTTTGGGATATTATAGTAAGAAATATCATTTCCAGGTTCAATGTAGACTAAATATTGCCAACTAGTATTTTAAATTATTTTATTAATTTTTATCGTCATTGGAGACAGAACAATTAGTTCATTATTCTTCTTTTAATAACTTTTCATATTACTTGATTATTATTAAATTAGTCTTAAGATAATTTTGATATTTTTCTCTTTTTCTATAAACTAGCATTTTATTGTTTTCCTCATTCTGTCTTTTCCCTTTCACTCAAAGGCACCTAGTTGTAGATTCTTTTTCTTTTAATCTAAATCCTGGTAGTTTTTTCTTTCTTTCTTTTTTTCTCCTCTGCTAAGTCTCCTTGTTCTCTTTTGTCATTATGCTTTTTCATTTCATTCATTTTTTTCCCTTTCTACCCTTTACTCTGAAAATGAATATCTTGACAATTATCACTTCAAGGTCCTTTTTAGGCATTAAAAAAACTGAGAAATACGGAGTATTTCTCTTTGTAGCAAAACAAAACAAAACAAAACAAAACAAAACAAAAAAAAAACAAAAAAAAAACTAACTATAACTCTACTCCAAATTGTTCTCTTCAATCTTTCATGTGAATTATTTAAAGGTTATTTCTCTTAAAATATCTAATTTTGTCTTTTCTTATGACTGGTTTTCAATAAGAGACATGCTGTTTTTAATGTTGGAAACAAATATTAAAGAAAAAACTGTGGAAATGTTTATTTAATAACAAGTACAATATATATATGTACTAGTAGGCTGCATATGTCATTCTGTACATTTATGTCTCATTACTAAGGATCCCAGTAGCAATGACTAGCTAAATGAATGCAAATGCAAGAATATGATGAAATAGTTTCCTATAATTATTTAAAGCTTCTCTCAAATAAAACTCTTAAACAAACACATTTCAGTAGGAATTCACATATTATACTTAGAAGTACAAGAACATATTCAATACTAAATTAGGTCAGAAACTGAAAATATGCAACTGTGCTTTTAACAGTAGAGTACCCTGGAAATATGCACTGAAATCTTTGGGGCTTTCAAAAAATTAATTGTGGTACAACAAAATGAATCATGATTCTTGTTTTAAAGGAAATAATATATCAGCCAACTTACTGTGGATTATTTCTTTCTATTAAAATTTAAAAATAAATAAATTTACAAATAAAATATCTCTATAATAATATGATGAATATTTTAAAGAAAGTGAGAAGAAACAGAGTTTAATATTATTAAGTCATTTTCTGAATTCTTTTTCTATCTTTCTTTCTTTCTTTCTTTCTTTTTTCCCTGAGGAAATTGGGGTTAAGTGATTTGCCCAGGGTCACACAGCTAGGAAGTTTTAAGTTTGAGACCAAATCTGAACTCAGGTCCTCCTAATGTCAAGGCTGGTGCTTTATCCACTGTGCCACATAGCTGCCCCTAATTTTTTGAATTCTAATCCTATGATTTGTGGTGTTTTATCAAGATCTGATTTACAAAAAATCTACCTGTACTTCATTCAATTCATTGGGAATAAGGTGAGCTTGGATAAATAAAAATCACCCTCAAATCTCTGAAAATCAAACTTTTCCATAATGTAGTCAACATTTTCTTTCATATTATTTTATCATAATTATTACTAAGTAGGGAACTTAAATAAGTTGTGTTTTTACAACCCTTCTCACTTCATTTACTAACCCTTGTTTCAAAAATCTTAATAGACAAAAAAATAAGTACCCAAAAAAGGATAATAAAGGGATAAAGAGGAAATATCAAGGGCATAGATTTTATGTAGACTAAATAATAACTTCTTAATAGTCAACTTAGGAACTATTAATGCATAGTTACCTTATTCCCCAAATAAGTGGTCTTTACTGAGAATATATTGCTTTGTATAATGTGGTGAATTCTACTCTCTTTTGGAGACTGCCCTTTTTGGTATGGTTCTTCATAGCTTCAAATATACACTAACAGAAGAGTGAGCATTCATTTATAAGGGAACTTGAACCTTACCAGTGACAATAATATTTGGAAATGTTAGCCAATATTATATGTTATATTGATAAAGTGCTTTAGAAAAGTCTCCTGGAAGTCACAGACTCAACATGCATTTATGTCATTATATGATATATTTGATATATGATATATTTAGGTCTATGAATAAGCAGCTACTATTCCCTTTAAGGAATAATGGAAAATAAAAGACATTTCCTTAATATTGATAAGGAAGTGATCCAAAATTTGAAAAAGAAAGAGGATCTATGAAGCCAAAATCAGTAGGTGGATGATGTGAAACATAGAATGTAATTGCTTTTGAAATTAATTCCAAAATTGTCCCCAAATCTTCTTTCTTGAATTGTAAAGCCTGAAGACATAAAATTGGGCAACTTAATTACTTGAACTTAATTATAGATGATAATAAGTTTAGTTATAATTAAATGCAAGTGGCCAGCCCAGAGTAGGAAAATTTTATGAAAGAGAAATTTCCTTGAAGAATTTTGAAAATTTTCATATTCGAAATCTGAGTAAATATGTTTCAGAATGAAATTATCTGAAGTTTACAGAGACCAAATATATCTCAAGTTTTAGATATCTTGTACTTCATTTTATGATAACATCCTCCTTTAAGAGGTAAAATATTTATAAACTTGCATTATATTAAAAACCATAATAGGTATCCATCTGTCAGCTGTGGATTAGAAAAATCCTACTTAAGGCTTTATTGCTTCTTTAGCTTCCAAACAGAATGTTAAATCAATTTCTATAAAAAATCACATCATAGAAATATTACTATAGAAAAGTTCATGGGACAGAACTCTTATTCTTAGGTATAATCTCAATGCTGAGTTTAAGAGACAGTTAATGTATTCTAATAGATAGTGCTGGACTTTGTATAAGAAAGTCCTAACTGAGAAACTACTAGCAGTGTGAGATAGTGAAAATAATTTAACATAATTTTTCTCATCTGTAAAAGCAAGATGATGATAATAATACTGCTAATGTTTACTTCACAGAGGTATTGTGGTGATTAAATGTGATGACATAGCTAATGTTTATGTTGCTGCAAGTTCTGCAAAGTACTTTAAAAAAACATATCTCATTTGATCATCAGAATAACTCAGTGGGATAAATATTATATTATTATCACATTTTGAGGAAAATGAAACTAACAGAGGTAAATGATTTGCCTAAAAACTTATGCCGAGCCAAAAAGCTCCTAATTATTTGAGTCAGAATTTGAACTTAGACCTTTATGATTACAAGGTGCTATTGAAATGCTAGATTTTATATCATCCTTTCAAAAAATGTAGTAGCAGAGTCAAAATGGTAAAGTAAAGGAAGAGATTTATAGCTTCAGAATAGTGAGTGCATGGTTGCAGTTCTAGTGTGGAGAAGAATACTTGTAGTATCTTACAAGTCAGAGCACAGGTCATTAGAACAATGATCACACCTCTCCCTAGACCATACTGCTTTGGAAGAACTGAAAATGCACAGAATCACAAAACTAATTCTGAAAATAGCACAAAATAATTGAACCTTGGAACTGTGCTCTGTCAACACCAGGAGCAAAGCCCAATTGTAATGTAAAATTAAAAGTAAAAAAAGTCTGCTGGAAAAAATTGCATTTAATTAATAACACAATAATCTGACCAAAGTAACTGTGGTGACAGGAATGATCAAAACACAAACTCAGGAGTTAATAATGTCAAAACAGATACATGCAAACCCTCAAAGACAAATGTAAAATGATCTCAAACCCCAAAAAAAGATTCTAGAAGAGTTAAAAAAAAAACTTTAGAAAATCAAATAAGGGAAGTAGAGGGGGGGAAGGGATGGCAATGACACAAAACAAACAGGAAAAAAGTCAACAGTTTGATAAAACAGGTACTAAAAATACTGAAGAAAATATTACCTTTACAAAACAGAACTGCTCGAATGTAAAAGGAAGTACAAATGTTCTATGAAGAAAATAATTCCTAAAAAAATTAGAACCAGAAAAGTGGAAGGTAATGACTTCATGAGACACCAAGAAATCATTAAATAAAATCAAAAGAATAGAAAAAATGTGAAAAATATTTTTTGAAAAACAATTGACCTGGAAAATAAGTTGAGCAGAAATAATTTAAGAATTATTAGACTCTGTCCAATTGCTAATATTCCAAATATGTGAACAGACAGTTTTTAGACAAAAAAATCAAAATTATCTAGTCATATAAAAATGCTCCAAAGCACTATTAAATCACACATAAAACATAAATCACATTAAATCACACAAAAATATAAAAACACATTAAACATACCAAATATAGGGTATTATTATATACCTATCAGATTGGCTAATATCAGAGAAAAGGAAAATACTAAATATATAAAGGAAAATACTAAATTTTGTGGTGTGTGGGAAAATTGAGACACATATATTGTTGATGGAATTGTGAAATAATCAGATCATTCTGAGGAACAATTTGGAACTATGCTTAAAATATCATGTTTTGACCCAGCAATAACAATACTAAGCCTGCATTTCAAAAAGCTTTTTAAAAAGGAAAAGGATCTATTAGTATAAAAATAGTTCTAGCACTTCTTTCTGTAGTGGCAAAGAATTAGAAATTAAGAGGATGTACATGAATGGAAGAATGGCTTATCAAATTATGATATATAATTGTAATAAAATACTACTCTGATATAAGAAATGGCAAGCAGAATGGCTTAAGAAAAACCTGGAAAGATTTATATGAACTGATGCCAAATATAATGGGCACAACCAGAAGAATATTGTATACTATAACAGCAATATTGTACCATGATCAACTGTGAATGCTATTCTCAATATTACAATGATCTTTTGGTATTTCCTCTTTTATAACTCTTAATTCTTTTCCTAATTTTTTCTCTATCTTTTTTACTTGATTTTCAAAATCCATTTTGAGCTCTTCCCTGGGCTGAGCCCAATTCTTATTTTTCTTGGAGGCTTTGGGTGTAGACATTTTGATTTTGTTATCATCTTCTGAGTGTGTGTCTTGTTTTTCCTTGTCACCAAAATAACTTTCAATGGTCAGAAACTTTTCCTGTAATCTGGTAATTTTCCTAGCCTATTTCTCTTTGTTAAAGTAGGGTTCTGTCTCTAGGGGAGATGGTTCACTGTCCCAAGCTTCAGGGATTTTTTACAGCTATTTTCAGAGAATCTTCTAGAGACCTGACTACAAGTCTTTTCTGTCCTAGAACTATTAGTAATATCCCTGACCCATTGTAGCTGTAAGATCTAGTGTGCTAAAGAAATAGAGCCCTACTTTGCTGATCCTCTGCCTGGGGTTGAGGCCAGGGCTGAGCTGAAATAGCCTGCACTGAGACTCCATGCCAGACTGTACTCTTTTGCCATAGACTTTCTCTGTTGACCTTCCAGTACTCCCTGGTGTCCCCAGATTGAGACGTTCAGAAGCTTTCAACACTGATGCTGATTCTTAGGTCCCATCTTGCTGAGGCTGGACCAGGGATAGAGCTGGAACTAGGTCTGCTCTGGTGCAGCCTGTCCTATAATTGCATGCTGGATTGCTCCAACTCTGATGTCACAGACATTTTCTGCTGACCTTTTAAGTTGCTTTCAGCTGGAAAATGTCCTACTCCATTTTTTGGATGTTCTGATATTCTAAAATTTGTTTAGAGTCATTGTTTAAAGAAATTTGTAGCAATTTGGGGGAGAGGTTGAGTAAGCTACTGTCTTTACTCCACTATCTTAGCTCTGAATCACAGACAATTCTACAAGACTGATGAAAAGTATCATCCACATCCAGAGAAAGTACTGATGGTGTCTGAATGCAGATTGAAATATAGAATTTTTCCATTTATTTATTTTATGGATTTATTTTGTCTATTTCTTTTCACATGACTAATATGAAAACATGTTTTGCATGATTACATATGGATAACCTACATTAAATTGCTTACTTTCTTAGAAGGGCTAGATGATAGGGGATAAGAGTTTGAAAATCAAAAATTTAAAATACAAACATTAACAATTATTTTATGTGTAATTGGTAAAAATGATAAATATGTATATATATTTTTTTAAAAAAATTAAAGTATTTCATTAAAATATTAGCTTACCTACAAGCCGTCATAAATAAAAAGCCTAGAAATCATATTTCAAGAAATTATCCAAAAAACCCTGACCTGTTATCTTAGAATCAGAGAATAAAATAGAAATTAGAAGAATCCACTAATTATTTGGAAGAAATCCTAAAATGAAAACTCTCAGGAATATTATAGTCAAATTTCAGAGGTCTCAGGCAAGAAGAAAATATTTCAAATAGTCAAAAGCAAACAATTAACATCTCATGGAGCCACAGTCAGGATAACTCAACATTTAACAGTTTTCACCTTAAAGGAAAAGAAGGGTTGTAATATGATATTCCAAGGGCAAAGGAGTTAGGATTATAATCAAGAATCACCTATTCAGCAAAATTAAGTATAAGCCTTCAAGGAAAAAAATAGACATTTAATGACATAGAAGATTTTGAAGCATTCTTTATTAGAGGACTAGAGGTGATTAGAAAATTTGACTTTCAAAAGAAGATTTACAAGAAGCATAAAAAAGGCAAGCAGCAAAGAAAAATCATAAAGGATTCAGTAAGATTAAATTGTTTACATTCCTAAATGGGAAGACGATATTTGTAACTCCTAAAACCTCTCTTGTTATTAAGGCAATTAGAAGCATACATTAACAGAAGGCATTTATGTGAAATGACAACAATAAGATGATATCAACAAATAAAAGGGTGAAAAAGAAGGATACATGGGAACAAGAAGGAAAGGAGATGCAAAATTTGGTAAACTTGCTCATAAAAAGGGGCTTAAGAAGCTTTAACAATGGAAGGAAGATGGAATGGTAGTGGCAGGCAATATATGAACATTTTATTAGAATTGGCTCAAAGAAGGAATAAAATATGCACTCAAGTATAAATATCTATTTTATCCTACAGGGATATGGAATGGATAGATGACAACAGAAGGGAGATGATCAATGGGAGAGCAGATTGGAGCAGGTTGTGTTTAGAAGCAAAAAAAAAAACTTTTTGGAAGGCACAATGGGAAAGAAAAATGAGACCAGAATAAAGTCAAAATGGGCACATGCTTTAAATATATAATGTGATACCATAAGCATCTTAATAGAACATATCACAATTTATCTGTCAGATATTTGGATAAAAGAAGAATTTACAAGCCAACAAGAGATGGGATATAAAGTGGATAGTTTTGATTTCATTAAATGAAAAGGATTTTGTACAAACAAAACCAATGCAGCCAAAATTAAGAAAAAAGCTGAAAACTAGGAAGGAAAAATTTATAGAATTTCTCTGATAAAAGTCTCGTTTTTCATATACACAGATAACAGTAAAATTTGTCCCAAACTTACACTCCAACAATTATTCTCTCCATTCACAGCCATAATTTAAAAATATCTGCCAGCTAATTAATCCTTTCAGTAAAATAGCTTCCATTCCACAAAATTCTATGGAAACCATTTTTTTCCTCATATGTCTGCTTTATCTTTTGGACTGTTACCCACTCTTGCCACCTTAATATTCTGAATTTTCTTGGCTTCCAAGGAACCACATTCCCATTCCTCTATCCATCCCTTCTCTATATCTTTATTCTCTTTATGAAGTACCTCAAGATTTTGTTTTTGGGTCTCTTAAATCTTGCTCTCAAGACTTTAGCTTAACCATTTGCATGGCTATATCCCAAATCTATGCCATTAGAGTTGATTTTCCTCCTAAACACCATATCCATAATTCTAACCACCAATAAACATGTCTACTTGAAATTGCTGCCAACACCACACAGTTAATAGATATAAATCAATATTATTATTCACCACTCTCTCCAATGCACACACGTGCCCTTTCATGAAGTCATTGTTTCTGTCAGTGGCACCATCACTTACCTAGTCTTTTGAAAATTTGACTTTTCCTTCTTGCTCACTTAAAGGAAGCAATTAAATACTAGGTCCTATAATTTATTCCTTTTCTACATTTCCTTCATTTGTTTCCTGCTCTTTATTATTATTTTCTTTTTGTTTTTGTTTTCAGAATATCAATAACAGTTTTAATGCTTTGATAACTTTTTCATTTGTTTTTTAAAAATATATTTTCTATTTTTTATTAAAGCTTCTGCTTTTTATTCTTACTGCCACCATCATGTTTCAGGTCATCTGTATACTATTTTCGGTATATCATTTTCATTCTTAAATTCCTTCAAAACATTTTTCATTTCACTGCCAGAACAGCCTTCCTTTTGCATAAATGTTGTCATATCAACCTTTGTACCAAATATTTAGGAACATAGAATCATAGATTCAGATCTAGAAGATACCTTCAGAGATAATTGACTTTTCTAAAGTCACACAGGTAATGACAAAAAGATCAAACATTTATTGTCTTGTGCCAAACATTGTGTTAAGCACTGCATATTCACAGAAAAAAAACAAATAAACTTTACTCTAAGAAACTTACCTTTATAGGGATTAAATTGAATATATAAGCCAAGGAATATAGGTTAAATTTAAAATATATGGAAGGTAACCTTAAAGGAGGTGAAACTAGTATATGGAGTAGAAGGGAAGATCCTCAATATACTTTCTGCTGTGTTCTACTATATATCATTGTTTTCCTATTTGCTCCCCAAAAAGGAGACTTATGATGTCATTGAAATGAATCTACAATCTGTGCCCTTCCTTCATTTCCAATATAACTTTTCCCTATTCTTTTCCACCTATTCATTATTATGTTTGATCTAAACTATATACCATATGCTCTTTACTTGACCAACTTTTTTCTACTTCTGCCTCTTTAATCATCCTTTTTCACCAATGTTCCTCCCTGCACTGACTCTTCTCCAATACATGTTTATAGAATTCCTAATTTGTCTTTAAAGATAATCTCAAATGGAGCCTCCTTCATCAAGTCCTCTCTGACCCTGAAGTTATTAATGACCTTTCGTACTTTCTATCTCTGTGATATATATAGATTTGTCTTTGTATACTTAAGAAGTAGAATTGGTACATGTTTAACCTTTAAAAAGATTGCTTGCTGTGTTGGGGAGGGGGAGGATAATGAAAGGAGGGAGAAAAATATGGAATACAAAGCCTTACAAAAATATTGAAAATTATCTTTGCATGTATTTGGAAAAAATATACAACTGTATAATTTAATAAAAATTTAAAATTAAAAAGTTGAATTGAATTTTCTTTTTAAGGGGATAAAATGATGTATGCAGGGAGGTAGTTATACATGTATACATGTATATATGTTTATACATATATTCTCTTTCTCCTTAGAAAGGAGACACACACACCCACACACACACACACAGGCAGAGACAGAAAGACAGAGACAGAGACACAGAAAAAAAAGTAGTCAGTTAAGGTAGTGATTAGGTAGGATGATGATTGACATAACACAAGCAAAATCCAAGCAAACTTCCTAATCTAATTTTACAATACTTCTGTCACACTATATATTATAAACTGATTTAATTTCTCCCTAATCTCATTATACTTTCCATATTGACCACACTGCTAACTTCCCCTTAACTACCCTCTTACAAAGCCACTTAAGTCTGGCTTTAAATTCAAGAGAAAAGTGGCCAAGATGGCCTCTGTAATCTACTCCAAGTCTAAAAGTATAATGTTGGGAACAAAGGCAATCCCTTCTCTACAAGGTTTCCCTCAATTTTTTCAACCCCTGTGCAAGACAAAAGTCATTTCTTTTTCCTGCATATTACTCAGAAAATTCTGAACCTAATTTTTTTTAACCTATTATCTCCTTATTTTCATGGTTTATAGATCATAATAAAACATCATAATATAAGAGACCTTATAAATCATCTAGTATCACTTGGGTCTGAGAAGAATTTGATATGAAATATCCCTTTCATCCAAATGGGCTACCCAGGCTTGAATATAAATCCCCAGTAATATGGTGAACTCATTACCTTTTGAGACAGACCATTTTACTTTTGAACAGGTCTAATTATTGTTATTATTATTACTATTATTATTTATTGATAGATTTTTCTTATTTTATTGGTTTTTAAAATTTCTCAAATAAGTGAGATATTCCTTGTAATATATATTTTAGAAAGAAATAAAAGAGATAATTCAATAAAACTAAACAACCCATTAGCTCATATTGCCAATATGATAATATACCACATCAGTAATCATCCACTTCTGAAAAGAGGAAAGGCAGCTACATTTTCACAGCTCCTATTTGGGTCATTGTAATTCATTTTTGTTGTTACAAGTACTCAGGCTTAAATTTTGGGTGTTTTTAATATCTCTAATTCTTAATAATTTTTTACATAAATGAGAAGAAGTCAATTCTTTAGATATCATCTGAACTAGGTTTAATTTCATCAAACTAATCATCTTCCTCATTCTGAACCTTATGCCTCTCTAAGATGAAATTAACATTTGGCTTCTTTATCACAATGTTGAATCATATTGAACTTTCAGTTCATTAAAGCTCACAGACTATTATTACAAATAGAGTTGACTATGTCTCTCCAACTTGTATATTTGTGTTTGTAAAAAAAGAAGTCTATTAATTAATTAATTTATTTTTTAATAAAATTCACTTATTTAGATTTTATTTTTTGGTTAAGATTCTATCATAAAATGTATTAGCTATTTTTTTCAGCTTCATGTCAACAGGAAATTTACTAAATGTTTCCTCAAGGCCTTCATCATCATTTAATCCAATTTATATGCATGTCATGTATTACCTCTTTATGCCACAGTCCTCTATGAGAACAAAGGAAAAACAACAACAGCTACTACATAATTTTGGAGTTTCCTTAGTTTTCAACAAGTTAACTTACCTTATTAATAAATATGAGAGGTTTAATTTTAACATAGGTCTTTCTGAATAATATTCCCTATTGCACAATGTCTCTTACATTCATGTGGTAAATATCAAAATGTCTTACATATCACTGAAGGAATTTTGAAAAGAATAAGCATTTTTACTAGAAATTTCCAATCAGAATAATGTCAGTATATTAATCATTTGGGGCTATGCACATTTAATTAGGTAAAATTAGCCCAATTCTACTATCATCCAACCAACATTTGATCTATAACACCTTTTAAAAATGATTTGTGTATATGAATCTCTTCTCTTTCCACTCTGCAATTTGTTAGTAAGATCCTTTCAAAGAGTAACTGTCACATCTTTCTATTGTATCCCCAACATATAATTTAGTGTCTTGAAATATTTATTTAACTGGGTTGAATATAACAAAAAGCTTCTGGATTGAATGATAGTGGGTCTTGAATTCAACAAGGTTTGAATGATCTAGATCAGGGTTCCTCAAACTATGACCCGTGGGCCAGATGCGGCCTGCTGAGGAGGTTTATGCCACCCAAAAGGTTATGGCAAAATCAGACTGGAAGTGACATTCCACCTAAACACTCATTAGCAATGCACACTTCTGGCACTGGACTGAGGTGGCAGAGACAGAGTGTGAGGCGATACCGAGGTGAGGTGAGTTCCTAGGCCAGGGTGTATGGTGTGGGGAAGGGAGAGAGATGCAGAAGACAAAGAACTGATGGTCTGCGGCCTTGTAAAGTAACAGAAGCCACCACAACAGACTGGCACGAGGGATGTACAGTGCATGCTGTGCATGTCATGGCCACTGCAGGGGGAATATGTGGGCTGTGTCTGGTACGCGGGTATAGTAGCAGTTAGTACTGCAAGTCCCAGCTTGACTCTGTCATTGTCATTATACTGTAATGACAATGTAACGGCTTCTTCTCTAGTGCATGTTGTGGTACTGACTGCTATTGTCGCCCAGAATGAGGTTCCTGGTACCAGGCCGTGGCCCTGTATCCATAGTGACCTCATGTCTGGATGTTGTGGTCATCAGTTTTATCATTGTGTGTATGTTCTGTAGTTTCATAATCACCTTATAATCACTGGGAGTCTGACCTTAGTGATCCCCACTTATCCTGAATATGAGGGGGTGCAGAGCTGGTATACTGCTTCATTCCCCCTCCAGATTCTTAAGGTCCCCATATACTTGTGCAGCTTCAAGTCACATGATGACCTCCCCCAGAAGCCCCAATGTACCATTTGTCACTGAAGCTCATTCTGCACATACAATATATCGCGCAGTTATATACATATATTCACAGTCTTGCCTGTGATTATGATAAAGTATGAGTGCAGCACATACAATCATGCAGCACTGGATCATGAGAATTGATCCCATGATTCAGAGGAAGCCAGGGCATTTGGGAGGGCCGCCTGAGAGGTGATTTGTGTGCAGTGAAGGTCTGAAGCGGGAGAGAGAATGTGGGAAACGGAGGCATCACAGTGTAGAGGCAGCTTGGAGGAAGTTGGGCATTGCAGTCTGTATGTCTCTGTGTGGGCAAAATTATCGCTAGTATATTGTTTTTGTAGCGCTGTATATATATATATATATATATTGGTATTTTACTAATAGCAACTTGGAATCCCTTAGAAATAATGATGTCAAGAGAAAGAAAAATTGACTTGGAGTGTAGGATATTCAAAGAACAGTGGACATACAATTACTTTTTCATGCAGTACAAGGAAAGAGCTGTATGTCTGATATGCCAGAATATAGTGTCTGTGTTCAAAGAATATAATTTGAGTCAGCACTATGAAACTCAACATAAAGATAAATATGATTGTTTGGTTGGAGAAGTGAGAAAAGATAAAATATTAAAACTGAAAAATATATTGACAACTCAGCAAAATATTTTTGTGAAGCAGAAGCAGCTAAATATTTCATCACTGCGAGCAAGTTTTCAAGTTTCCAAGCTAATAGCACACACTGGAAGACCATTCGTGGAGGGAGAATTTGTTAAAGAATGCCTTCTTTCTGTTGCCAAAGAGATGTGTCCAAAGAAGGCCGATTTATTTAGTACAGTGAGTCTTTCAGGACCTACAATTACACAGAAGATTGAAGAAATGGGAGACAATCTGATCAGTATTTGCAAAACTCCACAAAAAAATTCATATTTTTCCTTGGCACTCAATGAAAGCATTTATGTTCATGATTCTGCACAACGTCTAATTTTATTTGCAGGATGAATGATTATTTTGAAGTCATACAAGAGCTTGCTTCACTGCAGAGCATCAAAGGAACAACTACAGGAGAGGATATATATATATAAAAGTCTGCCAAACGATGAATGGTTTGGAGCTGGACTGGGCTAAACTAGCCAGCGTGACAACTGATAGTGCTTCTAGCATGGTGGGGTCTAAGAAAGGAGTAATTGCTCACCTTAATCAAGAGATGTACAAACATAACCATTCTCTTCCAATAGCCATACACTGCCTCATCCACCAACAAGCGCTGAAGTGGGACTCTATTATGAAAATTGTGATATCTTGTGTTAACTTCATTAGAGCTAATGAAATAAATCACAGACAATTTCAGGAATTTCTGTCTGAGCTAAATGTTGAGTATGAAGATATTCTATATCACACAGAAGTCTGTTGGCTTAGTCGAGGGAGAGTTTTGAAATGTTTTTATGACTTACTTCCACAGATTACAACTTTTCTGCTTTCAAAAAACAAAGAAGTACCAGAGCTCAATGATGCAGAATGGAAATGGCACCTTGCCTTTCTGATAGATGTAACAGAGCTACTCAACAATTTCAATATGCAACTTCAAGGAATGGGGAAGCTCATCTGTGATATGCAATCACATGTCAAAGCATTTGATGAGAATCCTCATCAAACAAGTGAAGGAGGAAAACTTCTGCCATCTCCATACAACTCGAAATCTGTTAGCAGAAAAACTGCTGATTGCATTCCCAACAAAACATCTGTGGATTTATTGGAAAAATTTCAAAAGGACTTCCAATTTAGATTTAAAGAACTTCATTTCCATAAACAGGACATACAGCTTTTCCATAACCCATTTTCTATTGACATAGAAAATGTGGATACAATTTACCAAATGGAACTGGCTGAACTGAAGAATTGTGACTCTCTGAAAGACGTATTCAAGGCAAGCAGCCTTCATAATTTCTATGCCATCTCTCCCCTCTGAGACATATACTCATCTCAGGAACCATGCACTCAAAACCATCTTTGGCAGCACTTATGTCTGTGAACAGACTTTTTCTGGAATGAAACATTTGAAATCTCCAACCAGATCAAGACTAATGGATGCACACTCGTATCACATGCTATGACTAGCAGTGATAAATATGGAACCAGACATTGACTACCTCATTAGCCAAAAGCAGACCCATAGTTCCCATTGAAATACTGGTAAGTTTGTTGATTTAACTTTACTTCATTTTAAATATTGTATTTGTTCCCATTTTGTTTCTTCACTTCAAAATAGGATATATGCAGCGTGCATAGGAATTTATTCATAGTTTTTGTTTTTACTATAGTCCGGCCCTCCAACAGTCTGAGGGACAGTGAACTGGCCCCCTATTTAAAAAGTTCGAGGACCACTGATCTAGAGCCAATATGTTTACCTTGGTAATTCCAAAATGAGATCTGGAGTGTTGTGGAAGAATGACATAAATCTCTCAAAAGTCCACATAGTACTTAAACACACCTAGCTCAAGAACAGGGACAGCTAGGTGGTATAAGAGTGGAGAGAATGGTGAGCCTGGAGTCAGAAAGACTCATTTTCCTGGAATTTATATTTGGCCTCAGATACATATTAGTTGTATGACCCTGGGTAAGTCACTTAGTTTGGTTTACCTCAGTTTTCTCAACTGTAAAAATGAGTTGGAGAAGGAAATGGGAAACTGTTCCAGTATTTTTGCCAAGAAAACCAAAAATGTGTGTATGTGTGGCCACATTCAAGAAATGAAAAAACTAGAAACTATTGAGAATATCATTAAGTTTGAAGGTCAGTTAACTACAAATTCATAAATTCACATATTCAAAAAACATTAACATTTCTTAAGGACCTGCTATGTGCAAGGCATTTTGCTAGGTCCTAATGATAAATATGAAAATGACACATTTCCTTCCCTTAAACAGCTTAGAAGTTATAAGGCATATAATCAATCACTAAATGGCCATGCCATTATAATTTATAATGAGAATTAATGGTCAAATGGCATGGGGCTTTAACATAGACTATAACATAGAATGAAAACTAAAACAGTGACAGCCTCGAAGCTAAGAGTCTAGCAGGAAAACAGTAAGAGGTTATTAGAGTGTTGACTATCAGTCAAGAGTTGAAAGGACCTCAGAATATTCTACCTCACATCAAACCCTTCTACTCTAGGGGACTCTCACATTCTAGATTTAAAGAGCTGCTGTTGCAATGACTTCCTATGGAATAGAAATATGTGCTTAGGAAAGAATAAAATAACCCCAGAAAAGGGGGGCAATTGACCCTTAAATTTATATATGATGGAAATATTTGCTATTATTCAGAGAAAAGGGGAAATGATTAGACTATTGAATTATCAAAGTCTGCTCAATTTTATCTCTGTAACTTCTCTTACATATATTTCATCCTTTCTGTTATTAGTGCTTCCATCCTATAACTTCCTGCCAGGACTACTGTCAAAACCTCCTAATTGGCATCTCCATCCCCAATCTATCTCCACATCAATCTATCCTTACTGGTACTGCCCAATCAATCTCCATTACACACAGATATGAACATTCCACCCATCTTCACAGGTTAATTGTACACTGTTTCAAAATCCGATTCTTTTTGCACAGAAAAACAATTGTTTGGACATGTATACATATATTGTATTTAATTTATACTCTAACATATTTAACATGTATTGGTCAACCTGGGGGGAGGGGGCGGAAGGAGGGGAAAAATCAGAACAAAAGGTTTGGAAATTGTCAATGTTGTAAAATTACCCATGCATATATCTGGTAAATAAAAACTATTAAAATTTAAAAACATCCCTAGTGGTTTCTTATTGCCTGCTTTTGAAGCCCATTTTTTTTTTTTACCTCGACATTCAAAACCTTCCAAATAAATTCACTAGTATTTGCTACGTATCTATACTGAATAACAATTGGATAAAGAGCTTCTCTTTCAAAAAGGAAGACCTGGATTCAAAAATATTCTGGATATGAAATAATAACCTTTTTGTGTTTGAAGATAACTTTTGAAGACTAAAAGTTGCAGATTTACTAAGAAATCCTTATTGGCAATAAAATTATGGGTCCAATTTAAGGGAGAATGAAAATATTATTAGACATGTATCATGTTCCAAACACTGTGAAAAGCAGTGGAACAATCAAGGAAACTAAGGCAGATAATGGCTAGGTGATTTACCTAGGATTGTGTAGCTACTAAGTGTCAGGCCAACTTTTACCTCAGGTTTTCCTGATTCTAGTCCAGGAACTCTACTGACTATGTCAGCTAACTGCCTCAGTTTATAAAGAAAAGTGAGTAAGCCTTATGTTAGGTACAGGAGCTACTAAGAGAAAAATCAAAAGTCCTTGAATCCAACAAGATTATATTCTACCAGGGCAGCAAGAAACAATGGGGACATGGATAAAACAAATATAAAAGCATTTGTAAAGGAAGAGAAGGCTAATTATTGGGAACACTAAAGAAGGTATTCCATTGAATCTTGAAGCACATGAGGTAAGTCTTGAAAGAAGCTAGGATTACAAGAGACAAAGTGAGAAAAGATTACATTCCAGATATATGGGGCTGTCTGTGAAAAGGTACGAAAGTAGCAGATGAAATCTAGTTAGAGTATAGCAATTAAGCCAATTTGGCATAAATATAAATTTCTCCATTAGCAGGAGAAATATGAAATAAGTCTGGAAAATAAGATAGGAATCATTCTATAAAGAACCAGGGTTTAAGAACTTGTTTTATTCTTGAAGCAATAAAAATATTAATAATTCTTGAGAAAAGGTATAGAATGGTTTGGCCTTTGCTTTAAGGGTATTATTTTATTCTCTAGGTGGATGAGGGGCTCATGAGCTATGATTTTGAGTGAATGCTGACCTATACATCCTTGACCTGGAACATTCTGGGTTCCCATATACCAGAGGTATTTGGAAGCTACCTATATTTTCTTTAACGTTGAAAAATTATATATATACACACAATACATTACACACACACATATATAGATAGATAGATATAAATAGATATTTACTGAGTCAATTGGGGTTGTGAGTTACTCAGAGTCACAAAGCTAGGAAGTGTTGAGTGTCTGAGGCTGGATTTGAACTCGTCTTCCTGACTTCAGGGCTGATGCTCTATCCATTGCAACATCTAGCTGCCCTGACCTCTAAATATTTTTAATGTCAACAAAAATAATATCAGTTAATTCATTAGGAGTCCTCAAAGTGTGTTATGTGAATTGAATATTTCCTTTTGAAATATTTCATGTCACTATTCTCTTTTCTTTCCTTCAGATAGTTTTGATCCTCTGTCAAAGGCTGGTTTATAAAGTTCATCGCAGCTAGAAACTTGTAAACTAAGGTAATGTTTATTGACTTTTTAGGAATCTATGAGTCACTGCAACTCTTTTAAATGAAACTGAAAAAATACAAGGGCCTTCTAGGTTTTCTCCATAAATCGGGCATATGTAAATTGATTACACAAGGCCAAGATGTAGCTTGATATAAAAGAAGACTATTGGGATTAGCAATTTGAGTTTGGGTGAAAGTTATGAAATTTAATGACTATGTGTCACACATAAGACATTTAACCTCTCAGGTACATGTTTGTTTTTTGTTTTTTGGTTTTTTGTTTTTTGTTTTTTGTTTTTTTCATCTGCAAGTCTGGGATAATTATACATAAATAACTGTTTTACAGATGTTTTTACAGTAGAGTAGTCAATCCCAAAGCCCTATATAAATGTAAGTTACTTTTGTTATTATAACCCCCTTTCATGACTAGCAAAGTTTTCTAATGTATTTATTTCATTATTTCATATAGCAGAATTTTTAAAAAATATATATTATTTCATGCCAGAAATTCTGACTGATACAGATAAAGACAGAGAAGAATATAGAGACAGAAACAGAGAAACAGAGTGAGAGATACAGACACACACAGAGAGAGAAAATTGTTTTAAAAAGCTATTTATTCCCATCAAATATTAGCAGAAATGATGCATATTTTTTTTAAAGACAGAGCATCTTCAAGATATTATCTATAAGGAAAAATGGTTCTTTAACTAATGAGTGACCCATTAAATTCATTCTGAAGGGAAGCAATGGGGCCTTCAACCACATTTTTATAGCAGTAAAAGTGTCAAAATGACTCTAAGTTGGGTAATTTATTCTAATGCTACATTAAAAGAAAAAAATGAATGTTGAATATTGGATTAATTTAGTAAATAATACTGAAAGGATGGATCTGGAAGGAAGAGTCATCCCTCTTTTTTGGCTTATAAGAGTAACCTTCTAAGTCTGCTCAATATTTTGGCTTCTTTTTTACCTTCTCAAGAAACCTTGAGATAATGGCAATTTCTAAAGTTAGGGAAAGCTTCTTGTCAAGTTGTTAATAGCAGAAACTCATGGAAGTTGACTATGTTCATGTTTGCAGGATAAAAGGAAAGTTTTAGCTTTCATTTACCTTTCTTCTTTCATTTTTGATAATATCAAAGACCCGAGAGTTTATATTGCACTTTATCTTCCAATGTTGCTGGATTCTAACCCCTTGAAGTAAAAAGGGTGATTTTTATTTATCATACTTCATGATTTCACAATCTAAACTTCTGGGTAGAGAAGGGAAATTTTTTGAAAGGCAACCATTGAGATTTGCTTTGAGAGGGACTTCAAATTGAAGGGAAAAAATCTTACTAAATAAGGGTTATTTCTTGTGTAGCATGACTTAAAAAAATATTATCCCACACAAAAATTTTTCAGATGGAAAAGTAGAGGAAATAATTATCATAACACAGTGGAACAACCAATCTGGATTTTGCTGTCTCTCCCATTAAAATAAGTTATATAGGAATTATAGTTTAATGGGGAAGAAGATGACCTGATTAATATTTTTAAAGTGTATTTGCCTTTTGGAAGTACAATAAACCACAAGTTGGACAAATAAGTCTTGTGGAAACCAGATACAAATCTAGGGAAAGGGGGCATTCATCAGAATGTTATGGTACTGCCTTATTAACAAACCCTTCCAAAGGGAGGTCTAATGATAGTGCAGACTTGAAAGAACATTAGAATTTTGGAGGAAAAATGGTTCTTATTCAAGAATAATAAGAATTGCATTGGTTCTTCAAAGGCTAAAGTATTTTATGTGCACATAAAATACCTTCCATGCCGATATATGGATCTCAAATAATTATTCTTCATATTCTACATTTATTGTAGGTTAAAGTAAAGGTCATCCTTTACGTGATATACATTTATTACCTTTAGTTACTATGTAGGAGCTAGGTATCCCATTATCTGAATCTGTGGAAATCTAAACATAAATGATATAGCATCTGTATTTGCAGATTTACCTGTGTATGCTTTGAATAAGGATCTAATCAGCTGAGGTTGATTCAAATGTTTTGTAAAGTCCATAAGAATAGACTTTGTCTGTATGAGCTCATAATTTGAAGAGGCCACAGGCAAGGGTTAAATTAAGAGAAATTCAATGTAGTATTGCCAAAAGTTGTTTGAAGTTGTAGAGTTGAATCTCAGCTCTTCTGTATGATATTAAATATCCTTCTGTGTCTTAGTTTCCTTACCTCTACACTGAGGAGGTGGAAGATTACTGCCTTTCAGCTTTAAAAAAATTTTTTGAGGGGGTGAGGGGATACTTGGATTTAGTTTTAGGGAATTCCCAGTGTTGAAATTACTATACAGATCAATATTTTTTCAATACATTTTAATCTTGAAAAGTTGCCTCAGATTTTGAAAGGTTAAGTAATTTGTCCAGGATCATACATCTAATTCTTCTATGGGAAAGTTATAAGTTCAAGTCTTCTTGAAATTGCATTTTATCCACTATGATTTTGTCACAAAGACAGGATAAATTGGATTGGCACCAATCTGAAAAGTTAAACCAGTATAATAGCATGCCTTTAAAGTTATAGCAATCAATGAAATTCATTTTAAAAGTAAGATGTTTTTTAAAAAGTGAATTGAGTTGCTACAATGATTTTGAAGCTGAGATAAAGAATAAATATAGACAAGAGTAGTAATTGTTTTCCTTAAGAGAGAGTAAAAACAGGAATCAAAATCCAGGGTTTTTTTCCCTACAGACATTCTTTAGGGGGAAAATAACCTTGAAACAACTTCACAAAAAAGAAAAAACAAAACATGCTTGAAACTTGAAAGTGAAATAATGAATCTGAACTCCTTCCAACATCTCAGACACTAGAATTTCCTAAAACACATCTTGGAAGAGAACAGTGTTCAACATATAAGATAGATCTAACCTACATCTTAACAAAGGAGGTTTCAGTATCAAAGTCTTTTTACTGAGAGATTGAAACTCCTTTGAAGTGGAATTTACTACTCAAGATTCAGCTCAGTATCTCTGAGTAACATTCATTTTCTGTCAACAATATGACCTTTGACAATCTTGATATGTTTAGCTGGTGAGATTTTATTTCCTGAGAGGCCCATTTAGAAAATGAATCCTCTGAGCTGGTGGATAGGTTTTGCTAATAATGAAGCTAACAACAAAGTTCTCTCTATGAACTAATGAATGAATGCCAGAATTTACATCAAAATAAACTGCTGCCCCCAGTAGTGACAGCCTTCTAGGGAATAGAGGGAGAATGTATTTACAATCACTATGCACTAAGGAAGTGGGCATTTAGTAATCTCTCAGTCAGACTTTTAGAGGTTGAGAATGACCATCTATAAAATTGGTGATTGAGAGTGCATAGGAAAACAATCAGGCAGGAGTCTCAAGTTCATGTCTTACATGGATTGGTAAGAGGAGCAAGGAATGTTTCCCTTGGCAAAGAGAAGGCTAACGATGGGGTAAAGAAAAAATGATAGTTGTCTTCAGATGTTTAAAGGATTGCCATATGGGAGATATACAAATCTAGTCTCTTTGGTTGTAGAAGACCAAACTAGAAGCAATGGATGAAAGTTATAAAAGCAGAATGAGTCTCAATTTAAGTTAAATAGATAAAAGGTATTAGAGATTATTTAGTTAAGAATGTGATCTTAAAAATCATCTTGTTAGATGATAGGACTTGTTAGGTCATAGGACTATATATCTAGAAGAGGAAGGGACACTAAAGGCCATCAAGATGAAATCTCTTACTGATGAGCAAAATGAGAGTCAGGGAGGTAAAAACATTTGTCCAAGGTTACACCAATCATTTAACACCCTCATTTTGCAACTGAGTAAACTGAGGTCTAAAAGAAGTAAATTTACTTTTGCAAAGTTTTATACTGAGTAAATATCAGATATTTGAACCTAAGTTTTATTTTTTTTGCTCCAAATATAGGGTTCTGTCTACTACCTATGCAAAAATGGAATAGGAAGCTCCAGGAAGCAGAATGTTCTTCAATAATTTAAAAGCTTTAGCCTTTAAATAAAGGTAGAATTAAGGATCTACCACTCATGGAAACTGACTAGAATTACAAACATTTTGACAACTTGGTTTATAGACATTATATGATACAGATTCCATCTGTGTAGGAAGAAAGCATGCTTCATTGCTCTTTTAAGCATAAAACTGAAAATGGAATTAAAAACAATAATCACCAGACTCTATGTGTACTTATAATTAAAATATTTTATTAACATAATTAACAATTGATATATTGAAGAAAATGCATTTTAAATATAGGTGGGTGGATACATACATATATACATATTTGATTTCAGCAAGTCCTCTTTACTCCACTAAGAATATCATTGTATCCCCCTAACTGTTTGCTCTTCATAATGGTTTTTTTCTAGGGGAAGATTTTATATTTTCTATTAATTATGCCTAGACAAAAGTTTTAAAAGAATAGCAGAGAAGATGGCGGAGAGGAAACACACGACTCAGTGAACGTCCTCACTCCCTCACAACCAATTAGATAAATTAAGTCTCAAAATTAGCTCAGGACTGATAGATACCACAAGGACTGGAAGCACGACTTACCAGCTGAAGAGAATCTGGAGTTTCAACAGGAAAGGTCAGTTCTCAGGGGAGGAATAAGAAAGACCAGCACAGACGGTGGGGTAGGGGCACACTGCGCCCATTGCGCTGGGAGGGGCTCTGGGATCAGAGAAGCCACTGAGGTAAAGGAATCTGGCACAGGCTGTTAGCTCTTCTCTGCTAATTATTTAGCAGTTCAGAAGAGAAAGCCAAAATATTTTAAAACTCAGATTAGATTTTCCCCGGACCCTGGGGGTGACTCAGGCACAGATCTCCGCACCAGGGGGTGTGGCCTCAGCTACCTCCTGAGAATAGTTAAGAGACTGACAAGTGGGTGGATACGGCCCAAGGCAACACACACTGCCTAGCTTAGCTGGAGGGAGTGGAACTCAGCTCCAGGAAGTCCCAGAGAAGCGGAACCTTTGAACTAGGGACCGCGGTTTCTGGCAGACACTTCCAGTTTGAGCGCAGGGGCTTCTTACGTCACCTGCTGCAGACACCCACTCCCCACCCGGACACATAGGCTGGGCTTCTTGCTGTCTTCACTATTCTACGCCCTCGAAGCACAGTAGTGCTAATCACCTCTGAGGCACTCCCAGGGAGAGGGTGGGGAACTCTCTCCCAGAGCTCTCTCTTAGCTCAGGCTCAGGAGCCGCTGCATCCATCCGGTCTGGGAGGAAGCTGGTAAAGAAGTAAATAATTTCCTACCCCAGAGACAGACCCCAAAAGATTTTTTTTAAGTATGAGCAAAAAAGCTAGAAAAACCATAGATTCCTTCTATACAGAGAAAGAGCGGGTGTCCAACCCCGAGGAAGTTGACAGCAGAGAATCAGATAACAACCTAAAGGGGAACGATTCCTGCCCCCCATCACATAACTCTCTCCTAGAAGAAGCTCTTAAGAAATTGAGGGAGATCGAAGAAAAATGGGGAAAAGAAAGAGAAGTTATGATAGAGAATAACAATGTCCTGAAATTGGAGTTGGAAAAAATAAAGAATTCACAGGAGATGCAGGGAAACAAAATTAGTGAATTAGAAAAGGTTAAAAAAACACAGGAAAGTAGGATTTCTGAATTGGAAAAGATAAAAAAGTCTCAAGAAAATAGAATTTCTGAATTGGAAAAAGAAAATAATTCTCAAAAAAAAAAAATTAGGGAAATGGAAAAAAACTCAATAGAGCAAAATAATTCATTTAAAAACGAAATTGGGCATTTACAAAAAGAACTAAAATCTGTGAAAGAAGAAAATAACTCCTTAAAAGTCAGGATGGAACAAATAGAAATGAATGATTCACAGAGAACCCAAGAATCAGTCAAACAAAACAAAAAAAATGAGAAGCTGGAGAACAACGTCAAATACTTACTGGGAAAATCTATAGACCTGGAAAATAGATCTAGGAGAGATAATCTGCGGATTATTGGACTTCCAGAAAACTATGACCAAAAAAAGAGAGCCTAGATTCTATTTTACAGGAAATTATCAAAGAGAACTGTCCAGAGATAATAGAAACAGAAGGGAAAGTAGATGTGGAAAGAATTCATCGAACTCCTTCTGAAATAGACCCTAAAAAAAGAACACCACGGAATATTGTGGCTAAGCTGCAGAATTACCACACAAAGGAGAAAATCCTGCAAGCAGCTAGAAAAAAACAATTTAAATACCAAGGTGCCACAATAAGGGTCACCCAAGATCTGGCTGCCTCCACATTAAAAGATAGAAGGGCCTGGAACCTGATATTCCGAAAGGCAAAAGATCAAGGACTGCAACCAAGAATGAACTACCCAGCTAAGTTTAGCATCTTTTTCCATGGAAGAAGATGGTCATTCAATGAAACAGAGGAATTCTATATGTTTCTAAGAAAAAAACCAGACTTAAACAAAAAATTTGATCTACATCCACAAGACTGAAGAGAAACAGAAAAAGGTACACAGAACCCTTGAGAACTGTAACTTTGTTGTGGGTATATAAAAAATACTCAAGGATAATTTGATTTTACTGATATAAAAGAAAAAAAGGGGGGTGTGGTAAAGGGAAGGAGGTCGGTTCAGAAAAAGGGGAAGGAGTGATAAAAAGAGGGAAACTACATCCCAGGAAGAGACATAGAAAATACACCATATCTGAGGGAACTTAGTGAGGGGGAGAATCATTGTGTGAATCTTACTCTCATCAGAAGAGGCTCAAAGAGTAAATAATTAACATATTTGTTTTTCAGAGAATTTTCTCTTACCTCATTAAAAGGGGGGAGAGGAAAAGGGGAAAGGAAAAGGAGAATAAGTGAAGGAACTTGGAGAGAGGGGGGAGGGATCCTAAAAAAAAAAAAAAAAAAAAAAAAAAAGAGGGAGGGTTGCGCGTCACAAGGGGGGTCTGTAAATTAAATATCGGGGAGGGGGGATCAGGGGGGTCAAGGAGAAAAAAGTATAATCTGGGGATAATACGATGGCAGCGAAATACAGAATTAGTAATTTTAACTGTAAAATGTAAATGGGATGAACGATCCCATCAACGGAGACGGATAGCAGATTGGATCAAAAAGCAGAACCCTACAATATGTTGTCTACAGGAAACACACTTAAAGCAGGAGGAGATAACATACAGAGTAAAGGTAAAAGGTTGGAACAGAGCTTATTATGCTTCAGGTAAAGCCAAAAAAGCAGGGGTAGCTATCCTTATCTCAGATCAAGCAAAAGCAGAAGTAGATCTCGTTAAAAAGATAAGGAAGGAAACTATATCCTGCCTGAAAGGTAGCATAAATAATGAAGCCATATCAATACTAAACATATATGCACCAAGTGGTATAGCATCTAACTTTCTAAAGGAAAAGTTAAGAGAACTGCAAGAAGAAATAGACAGTAAAACTATAATAGTGGGAGATCTCAACCTTGCACTCTCAGATTTAGACAAATCAAACCACAAAACAAACAAGAAAGAAATTAAAAAAGTAAATAGAACATTAGAAAAACTAGGTATGATAGACCTTTGGAGAAAACTGAATGGCAATAGGAAGGAATATACTTTCTTCTCAGCAGTTCATGGATCATATACAAAAATAGACCATATATTAGGACATAAAGATCTCAAAATTAAATGTAGGAAGGCAGAAATAATAAATGCCTTCTTCTCAGATCACAATGCAATAAAAGCTACATTCAGTAAAAAGTTAGGGGTAAATAGACCAAAAAGTAATTGGAAACTGAATAATCTCATCTTAAAGAATGACTGGGTGAAAGAGCAAATTATAGAAACAATTAACAATTTCACCCAAGATAATGATAATGATGAGACATCATATCAAAATCTTTGGGATGCAGCTAAAGCAGTAATAAGGGGAAATTTTATATCTTTAGAGGCTTATTTGAAGAAAATTGAGAAAGAGAAGATTAAAGAATTGGACTTACAACTTAAAAGGCTAGAAAAAGACCAAATTATAAACCCCCAACCAAAAATTAAACTCGAAATACAAAAATTAAAAGGAGAAATCAATAAAATTGAAAGTAAAAAAACTATTGAATTAATAAATAAAACCAAGAGTTGGTTTTATGAAAAAGCCAATAAAATAGATAAACCTTTGGTAAATTTGATCAAAAAAAAGAAAGAGGAAAATCAAATTGATAGTCTTACAAATGAAAAGGGGGATCTTTCCACCAATGAAGAGGAAATTAGAGAAATAATAAGGAGTTACTTTGCCCAACTTTATGCCAATAAATTTGATAACTTAAGTGAAATGGATGACTTTCTCCAAAAATATAGGCTCCCTAGATTAACAGAGGAGGAGATAAATTGCTTAAATAGTCCCATTTCAGAAAAAGAAATAGAACAAGCTATTAATCAACTCCCCAGGAAAAAATCCCCAGGGCCAGATGGATTCACATGTGAATTCTACCAAACATTTAAAGAACAATTAGCCCCAATGTTATATAAATTATTTGAAAAAATAGGGGATGAAGGAGTCCTACCAAACTCCTTTTATGACACAGACATGGTACTGATACCTAAACCTGGTAGATCGAAAACTGAGAAAGAAAATTATAGACCAATCTCCTTAATGAATATTGATGCTAAAATCTTAAATAAGATATTAGCAAAAAGACTTCAGAAAATCATCTCCAAGATAATACACTATGATCAAGTAGGATTTATTCCAGGAATGCAGGGCTGGTTTAATATTAGGAAAACTATTAATATAATTGACCATATTAATAATCAAATTAATAAGAACCATATGATCATCTCAATAGATGCAGAAAAAGCATTTGACAAACTCCAACATCCATTCCTACTAAAAACTCTTGAGAGTATAGGAATAAATGGATTATTCCTTAGAATAATCAGGAGTATATATTTAAGACCGTCAGTAAGCATAATATGCAATAGAAATAAACTGCAACCTTTCCCAGTAAGATCAGGAGTGAAACAAGGTTGCCCACTATCACCATTACTATTCAATATAGTACTAGAAACGCTAGCCTCGGCAATAAGAGCCGAGAAAGAGATTCAAGGAATTAGAGTAGGAAATGAGGAAATCAAACTATCACTTTTTGCAGATGACATGATGGTATACTTAGAGAACCCCAAAGACTCTGCTAAAAAGCTACTAGAAATAATTCAAAATTTCAGCAAAGTGGCAGGATACAAAATAAATCCACATAAATCCTCGGCATTTTTATATATCACTAACAAAATGCAACAGCAAGAGATACAAAGAGAAATTCCATTCCAAACAAATGTTGAGAGTATAAAATATTTGGGAATCCATCTACCAAAGAAAAGTCAGGAATTATATGAGAAAAATTACAAAACACTTGCCACAAAAATAAAATCAGATTTAAATAATTGGAAAGACATTCAGTGCTCTTGGATAGGCCGAGCGAATATAATAAAGATGACAATACTCCCCAAACTAATCTATTTATTTAGTGCTATACCAATCAGACTCCCAAGAAACTATTTTAATGACCTAGAAAAAATAACAACAAAATTCATATGGAAGAATAAAAGGTCAAGAATTGCAAGGGAACTAATGAAAAAAAACTCAGAGGAAGGTGGTCTAAGTGTACCTGATCTAAAGCTATATTATATAGCAGCAGTCACCAAAACCATTTGGTATTGGCTACGAAATAGACCGGTAGATCAGTGGAACAGATTAGATACAAAAGACAAAAAAGGGTACATCTATAGCAATCTAATCTTTGACAAACCCAAAGATTCCAACATTAGGGATAAAAATTCATTATTCGGAAAAAACTGTTGGGAAAACTGGACATTAGTATGGCAGAAATTAGATATGGATCCACACTTAACACCATATACCAAGATAAGATCAAAATGGGTCCATGATTTAGGCATAAAGAGGGAGATAATAAATAGATTAGAGGAACAGAGGATAATCTACCTCTCAGACTTGTGGAGGAGGAAGGAATTTATGACCAGAGGAGAACTAGAGATCATTATTGATCACAAAATAGAAGATTTTGATTACATCAAACTAAAAAGTTTCTGTACAAATAATACTAATGCAAACAAGATTAGAAGGGAAGTAACAAATTGGGAAAATATTTTTAAAAACAAAGGTTCTGACAAAGGTCTCATTTCCAAAATATATAGAGAACTGACCCTAATTTATAAGAAACCGAACCATTCTCCAATTGATAAATGGTCAAAGGATATGAACAGACAATTCTCAGAGGAAGAAATTGAAACTATATCCACTCACATGAAAGAGTGTTCCAAATCACTACTGATCAGAGAAATGCAAATTAAGACCACTCTGAGATACCACTACACACCTGTCAGATTGGCTAAGATGACAGGAACAAATAATGACAAATGTTGGAGGGGATGTGGGGAAACTGGGACACTAATACATTGCTGGTGGAGTTGTGAAAGAATCCAGCCATTCTGGAGAGCAATCTGGAATTATGCCCAAAAAGTTATCAAACTGTGCATACCCTTTGACCCAGCAGCGCTACTACTGGGATTATATCCCAAAGAAATACTAAAGAGCGGAAAGAGACATATATGTGCCAAAATGTTTGTGGCAGCTCTTTTTGTTGTAGCTAGAAACTGGAGGATGAATGGATGTCCATCAGTTGGAGAATGGTTGGGTAAATTGTGGTATATGAAGGTTATGGAATATTATTGCTCGGTAAGAAATGACCAGCAGGAGGAATATAGAGAGGCCTGGAGAGACTTAAATCAACTGATGCTGAGTGAAATGAGCAGAACCAGAAGATCACTGTACACTTCAACAACAATACTGTATGAGGATGTATTCTGATGGAAGTGGAAATCTTCAACATAAAGAAGATCCAACTCACTTCCAGTTGATCAATGATGGACAGAGGTAGCTGCACCCAGAGAAGAAACACTGGGAGGGGAATGAAAATTGTTAGCACTAATATCTGTCTGCCCAGGTTGCATATACCTTCGGATTCTAATGTTTATTGTGCAACAAGAAAATGATATTCGCACACATGTATTGTACCTAGACTATATTGTAACACATGTAAAATGTATGGTATTGCCTGTCATCGGGGGGAGGGAATAGAGGGAGGGGGGGTAAATTGGAAAAATGAATACAAGGGATAATATTATAAAATATATATATATATATATATAATAAAAAAAAAAGAATAGCAGAGATGAAAGTGATATAAAAGTTCATTTAAAAGTCCATCTCATTATACAGGTGAAAAACTGAAGCCCCAGAGAAGCCAAGTTATTTTTTTTCAAATCCACAAGATAAGAAAGTAGTATATCCAGTGTGGAAGCCCAGATTTTTTGACTCTAAATGTAGTATCCATTCAACTTCAAGATACTACCCGTCAGAGTTAATATCATTTAAAAAGTTAGCATTTTAACTTTGGAAGGTTCACTTCAATGAATTTTCATAAAAGTTGATCCTAGGTCCAACATTTACAATTTTCATTACTCTTCTAAATGATAGAAATTAATGACAACAATAATAAAAACAACAACCATTATTTTATGTAATATTTTATGGCTTGTAAAACATTTTATAAATATTATCTCACTTGATTGCTTCAACAAACCTCAGGGTAGGTGATATTATTATCCTTATTTTATTCCCAGGGTCCTCAGGACATTAAAGTAAGCAGAATTCATGTGACTTGCCCAGACAGAAATTAAACTAAGTTCCTCTTAACTCCAAAGCCAGAGCTGTATCTTCCTCTGAGAATTGTCTGTTCATATCCTTTGACCATTTATCAATTGGAGAATGGTTCAGTTTCTTATAAATTAGGGTCAGTTCTCTATATATTTTGGAAATGAGACCTTTGTCAGAACCTTTGTTTTTAAAAATATTTTCCCAATTTGTTACTTCCCTTCTAATCTTGTTTGCATTAGTATTATTTGTACAGAAACTTTTTAGTTTGATGTAATCAAAATCTTCTATTTTGTGATCAATAATGATCTCTAGTTCTCCTCTGGTCATAAATTCCTTCCTCCTCCACAAGTCTGAGAGTTAGATTATCCTCTGTTCCTCTAATCTATTTATTATCTCCCTCTTTATGCCTAAATCATGGACCCATTTTGATCTTATCTTGGTATATGGTGTTAAGTGTGGATCCATATCTAATTTCTGCCATACTAATGTCCAGTTTTCCCAACAGTTTTTTCCGAATAATGAATTTTTATCCCTAATGTTGGTATCTTTGGGTTTGTCAAAGATTAGGTTGCTATATATGTATCCTTTTTTGTCCTTTGTATCTAATCTGTTCCACTGATCTACTGGTCTATTTTTTAGCCTATACCAAATGGTTTTGGTGACTGCTGCTATATAATATAGCTTTAGATCAGGTACACTTAGACCACCTTCCTCTGAGTTTTTTTTCATTAGTTCCCTTGCAATTCTTGACCTTTTATTCTTCCATATGAATTTTGTTGTTATTTTTTCTAGGTCATTGAAATAGTTTCTTGGGAGTCTGATTTGTATAGTACTAAATAAATAGATTAGTTTGGGGAGTATTGTCATCTTTATTATATTTGCTCGGCCTATCCAAGAGCACTGAATGTCTTTCCAATTATTTAAATCTGATTTTATTTTTGTGGCAAGTGTTTTGTAGTTTTTCTCATATAATTCCTGACTTTTCTTTGGTAGATGGATTCCCAAATACTTTATACTCTCAACATTTGTTTGGAATGGAATTTCTCTTTGTATCTCTTGCTGTTGCATTTTGTTAGTGATATATAAAAATGCCGAGGATTTATGTGGATTTATTTTGTATCCTGCCACTTTGCTGAAATTTTGAATTATTTCTAGTAGCTTTTTAGCAGAGTCTTTGGGGTTCTCTAAGTATACCATCATGTCATCTGCAAAAAGCGATAGTTTGATTTCCTCATTTCCTACTCTAATTCCTTGAATCTCTTTCTCGGCTCTTATTGCCGAGGCTAGCGTTTCTAGTACTATATTGAATAGTAATGGTGATAGTGGGCAACCTTGTTTCACTCCTGATCTTACTGGGAAAGTTTGCAGTTTATTTCTATTGCATATTATGCTTACTGAAGGTCTTAAATATATGCTCCTGATTATTCTAAGGAATAGTCCATTTATTCCTATACTCTCAAGAGTTTTTAGTAGGAATGGATGTTGGATTTTGTCAAATGCTTTTTCTGCATCTATTGAGATGATCATATGGTTCTTATTAATTTGATTATTAATATGGTCAATTATATTAATAGTTTTCCTAATATTGAACCAGCCCTGCATTCCTGGAATAAATCCTACTTGACCATAGTGTATTATCCTGGAGATGATTTTCTGAAGTCTTTTTGCTAATATATTATTTAAGATTTTAGCATCAATATTCATTAAGGAGATTGGTCTATAATTTTCTTTCTCAGTTTTCGATCTACCAGGTTTAGGTATCAGTACCATGTCTGTGTCATAAAAGGAGTTTGGTAGGACTCCTTCATCCCCTATTTTTTCAAATAATTTATATAACATTGGGGCTAATTGTTCTTTAAATGTTTGGTAGAATTCACATGTGAATCCATCTGGCCCTGGGGATTTTTTCCTAGGGAGTTGATTAATAGCTTGTTCTATTTCTTTTTCTGAAATGGGACTATTTAAGCAATTTATCTCCTCCTCTGTTAATCTAGGGAGCCTATATTTTTGGAGGAAGTCATCCATTTCACTTAAGTTATCAAATTTATTGGCATAAAGTTGGGCAAAGTAACTCCTTATTATTTCTCTAATTTCCTCTTCATTGGTGGAAAGATCCCCCTTTTCATTTGTAAGACTATCAATTTGATTTTCCTCTTTCTTTTTTTTTTATCAAATTTACCAAAGGTTGATCTATTTTATTGGCTTTTTCATAAAACCAACTCTTGGTTTTATTTATTAATTCAATAGTTTTTTTTACTTTCAATATTATTGATTTCTCCTTTTAATTTTTGTATTTCAAATTTAATTTTTGGTTGGGGTTTATAATTTGGTCTTTTTCTAGCCTTTTAAGTTGTAAGCCCAATTTGTTAATCTTCTCTTTCTCTATTTTCTTCAAATAAGCCTCTAAAGATATAAAATTTCCCCTTATTACTGCTTTAGCTGCATCCCAAAGATTTTGATATGATGTCTCATCATTGTCATTATCTTGGGTGAAATTGTTAATTGTTTCTATAATTTGCTCTTTCACCCAGTCATTCTTTAAGATGAGATTATTCAGTTTCCAATTACTTTTTGTTCCATTTACCCCTAACTTTTTACTGAATGTAGCTTTTATTGCATTGTGATCTGAGAAGAAAGCATTTATTATTTCTGCCTTCCTACATTTAATTTTGAGATCTTTATGTCCTAATATATGGTCTATTTTTGTATAGGATCCATGAACTGCTGAGAAGAAAGTATATTCCTTTCTATTGCCATTCAGTTTTCTCCAAAGGTCTATCATACCTAGTTTTTCTAATGTTCTATTTACTTTTTTAATTTCTTTCTTGTTTGTTTTGTGGTTTGATTTGTCTAAATCTGAGAGTGCAAGGTTGAGATCTCCCACTATTATAGTTTTACTGTCTATTTCTTCTTGCAGTTCTCTTAACTTTTCCTTTAGAAAGTTAGATGCTATACCACTTGGTGCATATATGTTTAGTATTGATATGGCTTCATTATTTATGCTACCTTTCAGTAGGATATAGTTTCCTTCCTTATCTTTTTTAACGAGATCTACTTCTGCTTTTGCTTGATCTGAGATAAGGATAGCTACCCCTGCTTTTTTGGCTTTACCTGAAGCATAATAGGCTCTGTTCCAACCTTTTACCTTTACTCTGTATGTATCTCCCTGCTTTAAGTGTGTTTCCTGTAGACAACATATTGTAGGGTTCTGCTTTTTGATCCAATCTGCTATCCGTCTCCGTTTGATGGGATCGTTCATCCCATTTACATTTACAGTTAAAATTACTAATTCTGTATTTCCTGCCATCGTATTATCCCCAGATTATGCTTTTTTCCCTTGACCCCGCTGATCCCCCTCCCCGATATTTAATTTACAGACCCCCCTTGTGACGCGCAACCCTCCCTCTTTTTTTTTTTTTTTTTAGGATCCCTCCCCCCTCCCTCCAAGTCCCTTCACTTATTCTCCTTTTCCTTTTCCCTTTTCCTCTCCCCCCTTTTAATGAGGTGAGAGAAAATTCTCTGAAAAACAAATATGTTAATTATTTACTCTTTGAGCCTCTCCTGATGAGAGTAAGATTCACACAATGATTCTCCCCCTCACTAAGTTCCCTCAGATATGGTGTATTTTCTATGCCTCTTCCTGGGATGTAGTTTCCCTCTTTTTATCATTCCTTCCCCTTTTTCTGAACCGACCTCCTTCCCTTTACTACACCCCCCTTTTTTTCTTTTATATCAGTAAAATCAAATTATCCTTGAGTACTTTTTATATAACCACAACAGAGTTACAGTTCTCAAGGGTTCTGTGTACCTTTTTCTGTTTCTCTTCCGTCTTGTGGATGTAGATCAAATTTTTTGTTTAAGTTTGGTTTTTTTCTTAGAAACATATAGAATTCCTCTGTTTCATTGAATGACCATCTTCTTCCATGGAAAAAGATGCTAAACTTAGCTGGGTAGTTCATTCTTGGTTGCAGTCCTTGATCTTTTGCCTTACGGAATATCAGGTTCCAGGCCCTTCTATCTTTTAATGTGGAGGCAGCCAGATCTTGGGTGACCCTTATTGTGGCACCTTGGTATTTAAATTGTTTTTTTCTAGCTGCTTGCAGGATTTTCTCCTTTGTGTGGTAATTCTGCAGCTTAGCCACTATATTCCGTGGTGTTCTTTTTTTAGGGTCTATTTCAGAAGGAGTTCGATGAATTCTTTCCACATCTACTTTCTCTTCTGTTTCTATTATCTCTGGACAGTTCTCTTTGATAATTTCCTGTAAAATAGAATCTAGGCTCTCTTTTTTTGGTCATAGTTTTCTGGAAGTCCAATAATCCGCAGATTATCTCTCCTAGATCTATTTTCCAGGTCTATAGATTTTCCCAGTAAGTATTTGACGTTGTTCTCCAGCTTCTCAATTTTTTTGTTTTGTTTGACTGATTCTTGGTTTCTCTGTGAATCATTCATTTCTATTTGTTCCATCCTGACTTTTAAGGAGTTATTTTCTTCTTTCACAGTTTTTAGTTCTTTTTGTAAATGCCCAATTTCGTTTTTAAATGAATTATTTTGCTCTATTGAATTTTTTTCCATTTCCCTAATTTTTTTTTTTTGAGAATTATTTTCTTTTTCCAATTCAGAAATTCTATTTTCTTGAGACTTTTTTATCTTTTCCAATTCAGAAATCCTACTTTCCTGTGTTTTTTTAACCTTTTCTAATTCATAAATTTTGTTTCCCTGCATCTCCTGTGAATTCTTTATTTTTTCCAACTCCAATTTCAGGACGTTGTTATTCTCTATCATAGCTTCCCTTTCCTTTCCCCATTTTTCTTCAATCTCCCTCAATTTTTTAAGAGTTTCTTCTAGGAGAGAGTTATGTGATGGGGGGCAGGGATCCCTCCCCTTTGGGTTTTTATCTGCTGACTCTCTGCTGTTAACTTCCTCGGGGTTGGATACCCGCTCTTTCTCTGTATAGAAGGAATCTATAGTTTTTCTAGCTTTTTTGCTCATATTTAAAAAATCTTTTGGGGTCTGTCCCTGGGGTAGGAAATTATTTATTTACTTCTTTACCAGCTTCCTCCCAGACCGGATGGATGCAGCGGCTCCTGCGCCTGAGCTAAGACAGAGCTCTGGGAGAGAGTTTCCCACCCCCTCCCAGGAAGTGCCTCAGAGGTGATTAGCACTGTTGTGCCCGAGGGCGTTGAATAGTAAAGACAGCACAAAGCCCAGCCTATGTGTCTGGGTGGGGCGTGGATGTCTGCAACAGGTGACGTGAAAAGCCCCTGTGCTCAAACTGGAAGTGTCTGCCAGAAACCGCGGTCCCTAATTCAAAGGTTCCGCTTCTCTGGGACTTCCTGGAACTGAGTTCCACTCCCTCCAGCTAAGCTAGGCAGTGTGTGTTGCCTTGGGCCGTATCCACCCACTTGTCAATCTCTTAACTATTCTCAGGAGGTAGCTGAGGCCACACCCCCTGGTGCCAAGATCTGCTGAGTCACCTTCAGGGTCCGGGGAAAATCTAATCTGAGTTTTAAAATATTTTGGCTTTCTCTTCTGAACTGCTAAATAATTAGCAGAGAAGAGCCAACAGCCTGTGCCAGATTCCTTCACCTCAGTGGCTTCTCTGATCCCAGAGCCCTTCCCAGCGCAATGGGCGCAGTATGCGAGCACCCAGCCATCTGTGCTGGCCTCCCCCCTTCCTCCCCTGGGGACTGACCCCGTCTGTTGAAACTCCAGATTCTCTTCAGCTGGTAAGCTGTGCCTCCAGTCCTTGTGGCATCTATCAGTCCTGGGCTTATTCTGAGGCTGATTTATCTAATTGGTTGTGAGGGAGTGAGGACCTTTACAGAGTCGTGTGTTTCTTCTCCGCCATCTTGGCTCCGCCCCCCAGAAATTTCTTTTAATAAAAAGGGGATGTCAAGATGGTTAAAGAAGAGGAAAAGGAAGAATTCACTTATATGATAGCCCATCAGAGGAGAGTAGCATAAGTTCCTGAAATGCAAATGTCTATGTCTTAAATATTGCATCATCACCACCGTTATCATCACCATTATCATCATTATTTGATGATAATAGTGATGATGATGTATGTATATGTATTGGGGGGAGTCTGTGATTTAGTGAGTCTTGGGGAACTTCTACCATGGAAGGTGCCTTAATCAGATGGACATCAGCAAATCCTTAGATGGGCTGAATCAGGAATGGTTAAGTGATGAATGCAAGATTACAGAGACAATGTGCAATCAAATGAAGGGCTTGAACCCACATTTTCCTAACTTAAAAGCTCTCTATGCAAATATTAGTCATCTTCTCCTGCCTTACATGTAAAAGGTGCTTCATAAATATTTTGCTTTCAGTTGTTGACATTGCTTCCATGAAAGTAGCTGATGTGTTATTATATTAGAAGGAATATGGCACAATAGAGCTAAAAATAAGCCCTTTCTAGGAAAGGAACAACAAAGACAAATATATTTATATCAAACAGTTTCCCAATTTTGTATAAAATACATAGCACACACGCACACACACACACACACACACACGTTTGTACACATACAAAACAAGGTGAAAAACAAGCTGAAGGTAATTTTATTTTAGTTGAATCACCAAGGACATTCAATCCCCAGTTGTGTCTCCCAAACCACTCTCAAAGATGGTTAATTATAGGTGTTAACGAGAAACTTCTTGTCTATCATTTATTCTGTTTTATTAGCAGATTTAATAATAAATTTAAGCAGGGAATAAGAACTTCTATCTTTTTTTTAAAAAAAATTATTCAATTTTTTTGCTGAGGCAATTGGGATTAAGTAACTTGCCCAGGGTCACATAGTTAGGAAGTGTTAAGTGTCTGAGGCCAGATTTGAACTCAGATGCTTCTGACTTTAGGGCTGGTGCTCTATCCACTGGACCACCTAGCTGCCTCAAATTTTTTAATGTTTTTTAAACCTTTTGTGGGAACATATTTATTCTCCTTCCCATTCTCTTTCTGTCTCTCTGTCTCTATTCCTGTCCCTGTCTCTGTCTCTGTCTGTTTCTGTCTCTGTCTCTTTCTCTCACCCTTCCTTCCTCCCTCCCTCCCTCTCTCTGTCTCTTGTCTCTTCTCTCTCTCTTACACACACACACACACACACACACACACACACACACACACACACGCACTCACAAAGTCTCCTAATGTATGATATGGTTTCAGTACTCAGGATCCACTACTCACTAACAGTATGAAGTTGATCAAGTCATATAACTTTATGGGCCTCAGTTACATTGATAAAATGAAATTGTTGGACTTGGTGGTTTTTTTAGGTCTACATTTATGTTTCTATATCTACTATGTATGGCAGGTCATGACAATATCATTATTACTAAGTGCAAGGTAAAAAATGCTACTACATTGATATACCAAGAGCAGGAACAGTAAATTCAAGGAGAAAATGAGATGGGAGGAATGAGCCAGTAGAAATTTAATGAGTCAAAAGGAAAAGATAAGCATGGGTAGTTGATAGGCATACACAGAAATTGAGACGAGGAGGTAGATATAAGAAATTTTAGGGAGTGATGAGTCTCAAGTACTATCCAGAGACATAGTTTTCCCCATATGTGATTTTGGTCATATAATAAAAAAGGTCCAATCCACAAACATTTATTAGGCAACTAATAAGTGCCTGGTACTTATCCAGGCACCATGAACAATAAAAAGACATTTAAATATAGTATCTTCTCTTATAGAGCTTATTATCTATTTAAGAAAGCCTAAGATATCAGTTCTTAAAAGAACTAAATAATATCCAAGACTATATAATATACATATGGTATAAAATAATTTACAGTTAATTATTATAAATTTATAATATCAAAATATATTTAAATTTATAAAATAAATTTATAATAAAACTAATAAATGTGATAGTAATTATAATAGCTAAAATGAATAAAGTGTTCTGTGTTTATTCATTTGAGTATTATGTCATTAGAGACAGCTTTTTGGGTCAATGGATCCAAAGCTGAGTAAGTCATTTAACATGGGCCTGCCTCATTTTCCTCAATTGTAAAAGAGTGATGATAATAGAACATACATCCAGGGGTATTATGAAGATCCAGTAACAAGTATCTGTAAGTTCTCAGCACTGTGCCTGGGATGCTTGTGCTCATCTACCTTCTCTTGAGCCTCACACCAATTGAACCATATGGCATGAAGCAATATAAGTATTATTATGCCAAATTTAAAGATGTGAAAACTGAAGTTTGAAGAATGAAGAAAGAGGCTCCTAAAAAAAAGATACTGACTTTTGGAGTGAGACATATAATGTAAATTGTGACAAAAAGTTTAGAAGGAATACTCTATGTACCAGAGACATGAAGGTCATCCTAATATGACTAAATATTCACATTGGAGAATAATGGAAAAAAAAATAAAACAAACAAACCATGATGACTACAATTACCACCACCACACTATCACAAAAAACAAACAAACAAACTTGGAGAGGTAGAAATAGCAGACCATTTATTTTTAAACCTGATCTTATAGGCAATGTATACTACTTTATCAGTAAATCAATAAATAAATGTTTATTTAACTGCATACTATGTACCAGGATGGTAATGGGGATTCAAATAGAAAGAAAGAGACAGTTTCTTCCCTCAAGAAGTTTGCATTCTATTGAGGCAGGCAATAAATTCTTGAAAAGTATATAAAAGAAAGGAGGAGGCAGAGCCAAGATGACAGAAAGAAGCCAAGAAATTTTTTGAGCAATCCCCAGTCTCAAATCAAGCTTCTAAAGAGATTCTGGGGCAATAGAACCCACAAAAAGATGAAGTGAAACATTTTCTTTTTGCTTTTTAAAAATATATAGCTTTTTTTTTTTTATTTTCAAAGTATATACATGAATAATTTCAATATTCACATCTACAAAACCTTATATTCTAATTTTTCCCTTCTTTCCCCCACCATCGCCCCCAGTGATCCAATATATGTTAAACAAGGCAATTCCTCTATATATACTTCCACAAATATCATGCTAGACAAGAAAAATCAGATCAAAAAGGAAAAAAAAGGAGAAAAAAATAAAATGCAAGCAAACAATAAAAGAGTGAAAATACTATGTTTTGGTCCACATTTACTTCTCACTGTTCTCTCTCTGGATGCTTATGGCTTTCTCCATTACAAGAACATTGGAACTGGTCTGAATTGCCTCATTGTTGAAAGAGTCATGTCTATCAGAACTGATTGTCTCATAATCTTCTTGTTGCCATGTATAATGATCTCAGTTTCCAGATGAAACAATTTTCTAGCTTAAGATACTTATAAGATTTCAGGAAAGGTTTGTCTTATATGGGTAAAAGGGAAGTGTACCTAAGCACAGAAAATGTTTAGATATGAAAGCAGGAAGCTTTTAGCTGCTGCACTGCACAGATCAGCAACTGAGACCCCTCTACCCTAGTTCATAATGCCATTGTCAGAGAGGCTAGGTGGGAGGTCTCTAGCTACAGTGCTGAAGACAACAGATGCAACCAAATCATGCCACCCTAGCAGAGTATAAAAGATGTAAGCCCTAGAGGCCTCAGCACAGAAAACCAGAAAGCTCAAGCACAAGTTTAGGGCAGCACCTCTTGTTCCCTAGAAGCACAGCCCAACTTTGAAAATCATGAAATAGGCTAAAAATTAGTAAAAAGAAAAGGGGCCCTGACAATAAAAATTATGTGACAACAGGAAAGATCAAAACACAAAACTCAGAAGAGAACAATAATGTCAAAATCCCTAACATATGATATTTCAAAGTAGAATATTAATTGATATCAAACCCAAAAAAAACTTTTTTAAGAAAAGCTTAAAAATTGATTAGAAATCAAATAAGAGAAGTAGAAGAAGGATTAGGAAATGAAATTTAAGTTATGCAAGAGAGAGTCAACAACTTGGAAAAGGAAGGGAAAAAATGACTGAAGAAAATAATTCCATTACAAATGCAATTCCCCTAATGAGGAAAAAATTCACTGAAGAAAATAACTCCTTAAAAATAGAATTGGCTAAATGGACAATGAGTAACAAAAGTTGAGTGAAGAAAATAATTCTTTTAAAATTAGAATTGGACAAATGGAAGCTAATAACTTTATAAGACATCACAAACCAGTCAAACAAAATCAAAATATTGAAAAAGTAGAAAAATGTATAATATTTTATTGGAAAAGCAACTGATCTGAAAAATAAAAGCAGGAGAGATAATTTTAGGATTGTTGGACTACCTAAAAGATATGAGCAGAAAAAGATCTTGGACAATATCTTTCAAGAAATTAGCAAGAAAAATTGCCTTGATATCCTAGAACAAGAAGGTAAAATAGTCGTTAAAAGAATCCACCAATCACTTCTTGAAAGAGATCCCAATATGAAAACTTCAAGGAATAGTATAGTTTAATTCCACAATTACCAACCAGGCCAAGGGGAAAACATTGCAAGCTCCAAAAGAAATAATTCAAATATCAAGGATTCCCACTCAGGATTACATTGAACTTTGGATTTCCTACCAAAAAAAAAAAAATCAGAAGGCTTAGAAAATGTTATTCCAGAAGGCAAAGGAGCTTGGATTACAACCAAGTATCAACTAACCAGAAATAATCTTTCAAGGGAAAAGATGACATTCAATAAAAGGCAGAAAGAGAAAAATAAAAAATTCCCAATTAAATACAAAATTAGAAAATCTAAAAATCAAAGGACAGACAAATAAAATTAAAGGAAAACATATTGAATTAATGAAGAAAACTTTGAAGTGGCTTTAATAAGAAAAAATAATAAAATAGATAAACTTTTGATTAATTGATTTAAAAAAGAAAGAAAGAAACTAATTACTTTGTGAAAAATAAAAAAATATATAAATTCATCAGCAATGACAAGGAAATTAAAACAATAATTAGGAGCTATTTTGTGCAACTGTATGCCTTTAAACCTGATAATTTAAGTGAACTGATGAATATTTCATATATACATAATTCATTTATATATTTATTTTTATATCATAAATATAATATATATTAATAATATATGTATTAAAGGATATTATACATAGTGCCTAGATTAACAGTGGAGAAAATAAAATGCTTAAATAACCCCATTTTAGAAAAAGAAATTGAAGAACCCATCAATTTTCTCCAAGAAAAAATTTACTGGACAAGATGGATTTACAAGTAAATGCTACCAAACATTTAAAGAACAATTAATTCCAATGATATATAAACTATTTGGGAAAATAGGTAAAGAAGGAGTCCTGCTAAATTACTTTTATGACACAAATACGGTGTTGATACCTAAACCAGGAAGAGACAAAACAGAAAAAGAATATTATAGACCAACTTCCTTAATGTATATTGACACAAAAATCTTAGGTAAAATATTAGTAAAGAGGTTACAGTAATTCATCACCAGGATAATAAGTAATGATCAAGTAAGATTTATACTAGGAATTTAAGGTTGGTTCACTGACAAGAAAACTATCAAACTATCAACCAATAATAAAAATAAGAGAAATTATATGATTACCTCAAGAGCTAAAGAAAAATCTTTTGATAAAATACAGCACCCATTCTTATTAAAAATTTTTTGAGAAAACAAGAATAAATGTAGTTTTCCTTAAAATGACAGGCAGCATTTAAATAAAACCATCAACAAGCAGTATATAGAATCAAGTTAAGCTAGAAGCCTTCTAAATAATATCAGGTGTGAAACAAAGATACCAGTTATATTCATTATTGTTCAATATTGTACTAGAAATGTTAGCTCTAATCTTAAATAAGGGAAAGGGACCTGTATGTGCAAAAATGTTTATGGTGGCCCTTTTTGTAGTGGCTAGAAACTAGAAATTGAATGGATGTTCATCAATTGGAGAAAGGCTGAATAAATTGTAGTATATGAATATTATGAATATTATTGTTCTGTAAGAAATGACAAGCAGGATAATTTCAGAAAGGTCTGGAGAGACTTACATGAACTAATGCTAAGTGAAATGAGCAGAACTAGAAATCATTATACACTTCAACAATACTATATGATGACCAATTCTGATGGACTTGGCTCATTCCAACAATGAGAAGAACCAAATCAGTTCCAATTGTTCAGTAATGAAGAGAACCAGCTACATCCAGTGAAAGAACTATGGGAAATGAGCATGGACCACAACATAGCATTTGCACTCCTCCTATTATTGTTCGCTTGCATTTTTTTTTTCTTTTCAGGTTATTTTTACCTTATTTCTAAATCTGATTTTTCTTGTGCAGCATACATATAAATATGTATACCTATATTATATTTAATATATACTTTAACATATTTAAAGTGTCTTGGTCTACCTGCCATTTAAGGGAGGGGGTGGAGGAAAGGAGGGGAAAAGTTAGAACAGAAGATTTTGCAAGGATCAATGCTGAAAAATTATCCATGCATATGTCTTGTAAATAAAAAGTTATAATAAAAAAAGAAGAAAAAAAGAAATGTTATCTTTAACAATGAGAAGCAAAAAAATTCAAAAGAATCAGGATAGCAAATGAAGAAACAAAACTATCACTCTTTGAAGATTATATGATATGCAATTTTGCTAAAGTTGAAATTTTTCTCAAGTAGATTTTTTAGTTGATTCTCTAGAGAATACAGTTCCTGAGTTTGTCTGGACAGAGACTCTTAAGTATTTTATAGAGTTTACAGTTAGTTTAAATGGTGTTTCTCTAGAAAAATGGAGATTCTTTAAAGAATCAGCTAAAAAAAAAAACTACTTGAAAAATTTCAACTAGCAAAATTGCAGGATATAAAATAAGCTCACAGAAGTCATCAGCATTTCTATATATTACCAACAAAATCTAGCAACAAAATATGAAAAGAGAAACTCCATTTAAGTAAGTGTAAACTCTATAAAATACTTAGGAGTCTACATGTCTACATGTCCAGATAAACCTAGAAACCATATGAACATAATTACAAAATACAATAAAATTGAATTTAAATAATTGGAAAACTATCAATTGCTCAGGGGTAGACTAAGCTAATACAAAAATGACAATTATACCTAAATTAATTTACTTATTTAGTATCATATCAAACTACCAGAGTGTTTTATAGAACTAGAAAAAAATTAATAAAATTAATCTGGAAAACAAAAGTTTAAGAATACCAAAGGAATTAATAAAGAAAAAAAATGCAAAGGAAGGTGGCCTAGACATATCAGACCTAAAATTATATCATAAAATGGTAATAATTAAAACTATTTGGTACTGGCTAGGAAATAAGTGTGGTGGATCAGTGGAATGGATTAAATATACACAACACAGTAGTAAATTACTATAGTAGCCATCTTTTAATAAAACCATAGATTCAAGTTTCTGGGATAAGGATTCAGTATTTGACAAAAACTGCTGGAAAAGTTGGAAAATAGCATGGCAGAAACTACTTATGGACCAACATTTCACACACTATATGATGAGGTCAAAATTGGTAGAGGATTTAGACATAAAGATTAATACCATAAATAAATTGGAAAAGTAAAGAACAGTTTACCTGCCAGATCTATGTAGAAAGGAAGATTTTATGATCAAACAAGAGATGATATGCAAAATGGATAATTTTGATTTCATTATATTAATAAGTTATATGCACAAACAAAACCAACATAGCTAGGATTACAAGATTAGAAGAAAGCTGAGAAACAATTTTTATAGAAAGTGTTTCTCATAAAGTCCTCATTTCTCAAATATTCAAATTTATAATATGTCACTCCCCAATTGATAAATGGTCAAAGTATATTTATAAACAGCCTTTTAATTTTTTAAAATAAATATTTAATGAATTCAAAGACTTTTTGAATAATTTTTGTGTGTGAGACAATTGGAGTTAAGTGACTTGCCCAGAGTTACATAGCTAGGAAGTATTAAGTGTCTGAGTTCAGATTTTAACTCAGGTGCTCTTGACTTCAAGGCTACTGCTTTATCTACTGTGCTACCTAGCTGACCCTACAGGAAATCTTCAGATGTAGAAATTAAAGCTAATCTTCAGATGTAGAAATTAAAGCTATCTGTAGTTATGTTAAAAAAAATGCTCAAAATGATTATATATTAGAAAAATGAAAATATTTATAGAAATTTTTTTTTGGTGGCAAAGAATTTGAAACTGAGAATGCCCATCAACTGGGGAATGCTATAAGAAATGTTGAAAGGGGACAGAGCCAAGATGATGGAGTAAAGGCAGGAACCTGCCCAACCTTTTCTCCAAACTGCTTCAAATTCCTTTAAATAATAACTCTAATCAAATTTTAGAGCATCAAAACACCCAAAAAGATGGGACAGAACATTTTCCAGCCAAAGGCAACTTAGAAGCTCAACCGAAAAGTTCTGGGCATCAGGGTGGGAGTCTCAGAGCAGGACACACTGGTGCAGCACTGGACCCAGACACCCCAGCCTAGCTAATTTCTGAATCAGCAATAGTACTGTGGCTTCCAGACCTCTCAGTCCAGAGACACCAAAAAGGAGCTGGAAGGTCACCAGAAAGGGTCTGTGGAGCCACAATGGGAGCCCAATGTGAGCACTCAATGTGTAATCCCAATAGGGCTGGTCTAATCTCCAGCCCAGACCCCAAATATCAGTGAGGTGGGATCTCTGAATCAGCAGTGCTGGAGGCTTCTGGATCTCTCAATCTGGGGACACTAGGGAGGATTCAGAAGGTTAATGGAGAGAGTCTTTGGTAATTGGGGAATCTGGTGTGCAGTGTTGGCCAAGACACTAGATCTTACAGCTACAGTGGGATAGGGACACACCTATGAACTTCAGGGCAGAAAAGGAACTGTGGTCTAGAAGGATTTCTGAAAACAGCTTCATAAAACTCCTGAAGCTTAGGACATCTACCCTGGAAACAGAGCACTACTTTAACAAAGAGTTTAAAGCCAAGCAATGGTCTAGGAAAATGAGCTGACAACACAAATGGTTTCTGACTATTGAAAGTTATTATTGTGACAAGAAGGATCAAAACACATATTCAGAAGATGATAACAAAATCAAAGCTCCTATATCCAAAGCTTCCAAGAAAAAAAAAAAAAAAAAAAAAAAGAATTGGGCTTCAGCTCATGGAAGAGCTCAAAAAGGACTTTGAAAATCAAGTAAGCTAGATAAAGGAAAAATTAGGGGGAAAACTGAGTGAGGTGCAAAGGGAAATACAAAAAACTAACAGGGAGAAGAATTTCTTAAAAAGCAAAATTGACCATTTGGGAAAGGAGGTAGAAAAGCTCACTGAGAAAAATAATTCCTTAAAAAATAGAATTGAGCAGATGGAAGCTAATGACTTTATGAGAAATCAAGATACAATAAAGGAAAACCAAAACAATGAAAAAAATAGGGAAAAAAAGTGAATTATCTCATTTTTTCAATGAGCAGCTGACCTGGAAAATAGATCCAGGAGAAATAATTTTAAAATTATTGGTCTACCTGAAAGTTATGATACAAAAATAGCCTGGATATCATCTTTCAAGAAATTATTGAGGAAAATTGTCCTGATATTCTAGAACCAGAAGTTAAAATATAAATTTTATATAGCTTTTTATTTACAAGACATATGCATGGGTAGTTTTTCAACACTGACCCTTGCAAAACCTTCCGTTCCAAATTTTCCCCTCCTTTCCTCTCCCCCTCCCTTAGATGGCAGGTAGTCCAATACATATTAAATATGTTAAAAGTATATGTAAAATACAATATATGCATACATATGTATACAATTATCTTGCTGTTCAAGAAAGATCATATCTAGAAAGAAGGTTAAAAAGCCTGAGAAGGAAAACAAAAACGCAAGCAAACAATAACAGAAAGAGTAGAAATGCTATGTTTGTAGCCCATACTCATTTCCCATAGTTCTTTCTCTGGGTGTAGCTGATTCATTACTTCATTACTAAACAAATGGAACTGATTTGATCATCTCATTGTTGAAGAGAGACATGTCCATCAGAATTTATCATCATATAGTATTGTTGTTGAAGTTTATATTGACCTGAATTTCCAAAAAGATAGAAATAAAGATGTGCATTCTAAAGTTTTCCCATTTGCAAATCTGCCTGTGTAAAAGCACAGGAAATTGAGTGTCATTTAAGTATGGCAAAAAGCAGACCAATTTGTAGCATAGGATTCATTTTGGATAGCTAGGTCATACAGTAGATAGAACACCAAGCCTGAAGTCAAGAAGACTTGTGCTATAAAACTGGCCTGTGACAGTAACTAACTTTGTGGCCCTTGGCAAATAAGTCATATCCCTGTTTGCCTCTGTTCCTCATTAGTAAAATGATCTGGAGATGAACATGGCAAACCACTCCAGTATCTCTGCCAAGAGAACCTCAAATTGGATTAAAGAGTTGGACTTTACCAAAAGAGAAGAATTCATTAAAGGAGTAATATATAATTACTTTCACTTGAGGAAAAAAATTAAATGACAAATTGTGGAATTTGTATTGTAGCCTAAAAGCAATGGGAATCAATGAAGTTTATGGAGCAGAAGAGAGACGCGTCTACATTTTAAGACTGTTACTTCAGCATCTATGTTGAAAATGGACAGGACAAAGCAGAGTCTTCATTTGAAAAATCTGGATGCAAAAAAAGAAAGAAAAGGATATTCCAGTAGTTGATGGGAGAGGTTATAAAGTAGAAATTAAACATTTAAAAAATGTTTGGATATGAAATATGTTGATGAGATGGAAATCAAAATGCTTCACAATAATTTTGATATATGAGAGTGGAATGAAATGCAAATAATTTTGAAGTTGTCCTTAGTTTAATTAGAATATGGAAGAATTGAAATGGGTTGATAGACTATGAAGTTATTAATAGTAATAAGGATAGAAATAATGGAAAGGTTAGTGGATTTGGAATCAGAAGAGCATGTATGAAATTCTTAAAGTTCTTCTTACTATCCATATAAGCCCAGAAGAATTAATTGAATTCATAACATTTCAGCTATTATATTTCTAAAATGAGGATATTGTATGAGATGCATATATGTCCCTTTTCATCTCTAAATCTATGAACATATGAAAGAAAATAGTAACAGACTATGGCATTGGTGAATATATGTATATATATATATATATATATATATACTATAGCTCAAAGAAAATAGTGCTAGAAATAGAGGATCTATGTTGATATCCCTCTTCTGATCGAACCTGTAAGACTCTAAGCAAGTCACTCTACTTCTTGGGACCTTGTTTCCTCATTTGTAAAGTGAAGGGGTAGGACTACATGTCTTCTATAATCTATATAAAATATATAATCTTTTTGTATCCAATACCTAAAAGTTTGATAGACAAATGATATCAACAAGCTGTTCTTGAAAAGTAATCCAGAAAAAGTAGAGGAAAAATATTTTAAATTACGGAGCAATTATTGTTAAACTTTGTTAAGTACTCTAAGAAGTTACACAGAAGGACCATGAGAATATTCTTTCCTAAAGATCTTTAAGAAGTACATGCAATTATTTTAGATAGTTTGTTTCCCAATCCAGAGAAAAGAATTAGTAGAAGATTACTTAGACTTATAAGATACACTAGTCAGAATAAGCTTCTTCCCCCAGAGAAAGTTGGGAGGGGGAGTATACCATAGAGAGGAAGAGCCAGACTGACTGATGATTCCATAAATACAAACCTTGGGCAACAAAATAATTCTACTAACCCTTCTGTTTGTCCTTATCAGGCTTACTCAAAATTGGTTCATTCTACAGTGCCTTAGGTCAGCTTTATCTTTAATTGGTACATTTGTAAAATATTTCAGCTTTTATTTATTTTTTATTTTCCCAAGTATAAAAAGAGTCTATTTTCTAACCACCACTTTTTGCCAGTTTGAATTAAATTAAAATCCTAGACAACTCATGAAATAAACTCTAGCCAGAGCAGCAGGCTGGGTACAAGTGGCTATAAGGTGGTTACAGAAGCTGCTGTGTTAGCACTTAGGCCACTGGAACCTTTTACAAGTTATCAGTATAGGAATAATATGACCACAGGCCTCATTTCTCAGTATCATAATAAAATTGGGAACTATGTATATATGTACCAATCTTGTGTGTGTGTCTTTGGTAATTAGATCATGTAATATCATTAATAAACATCATAGTTAAATTAATTATTGTAAAATTGTTTTTTCTTCCTGAAATTCTGAACTATATTGGTATAATTTTCTTCCAAAATCTAACCAGTTTTGGGAGTTAGTGATTCAAATTTTTATTGTAACTTAGAAGTGAAAGTGAAATGAAGAATTAAATTTTTCTAAGTAAGGTATTCAGAAAATTTTCAAATATGTTATTATAAATAGAATATTTTTCATCCTGGAACAGATCAGGTTTTCCACAGAAACCTGTAAAATTAACAACTTAGGTTAAAATCCCATTTTGATACTTCCTGGCTAAATGGTCTTCTTAAAAATATATTTTTTGGGAAGCTAGGTGGCGCAGTTAATAGAGCACCAACCCTGAATTCAGGAGGACCTGAGTTCAAATGTGATCTCAGACATTTAACACTTCTTAGCTGTGTGACCCTGGGCAAGTCACTTAACCCCAGCCTCAAAAAAAAAATAAAAATATATTTTTATTTAATTAAAGATTTCCCAGGTATGGAATTTTTAAAATCATTTAAAATTTTTTGAGTTCTATATTCTCTCTCTCCTTTCTATTCCTCCCCAACCATTGAAGAGGCAAAAACAAAAAACAATTAAATGTATAGTTGAAGTTCTGGAAAACTTATTTCTATATTTGATTGAGTGATCTTGAGAATTAACCTCCCTGGATATTTCATTAGTAAAATCATTTCCAAGCAGTCTTATTATTTTCACTTTTAAATTTTCTTTTACATCTGATTTCCTAATTTTCATCAATATTGCTCTGGAAAAAGAGAAATATGTCCAAATGGTTTCTTGAATATAAATTCCAGGAAGAATTATCATATTTTGCTTATGGTTCTTTAGATTCTTTTCAGCCTTTCCTCAGGTTCAAGGTTTTTTTTTTTTTTGTTGTTGTTGTTTTGCTTTGGTTTTTTTGTTTGTTTGTTTGTTTGTTTTGTTTTGTTTTGTTTTTTCCTTTTTCTGAGGCTGGGGTTAAATGACTTGCCCAGGATCACACAGCTAAGAAGTGTTAAATGTCTGAGATCACATTTGAACTCAGGTCCTCCTGAATTCAGGGTTGGTGCTCTATCAACTGTGCCACCTAGCTGCCCCAGGTTCAAGGTTCTTAGACTCAGAAGATTTCCTAAAGTCTGGAGAAATAGGCTAGGTTCCTCTAAATTGACAAATTCCCCTTTCTTTGGGATGATTAAGGGAACTCCTTCACAGAAAATGATTGGGTTAATAAAGGAGAGTATTTTCCTTTCTGATTTCAAGGAAAATGTTAAATTGTTGTTATGTAATCATGATAAGTGTATATTTACTTGGAAGAAAGATCCATTAATTTTCTTGGTGATTGTTTCCTCTTCATTCTCAAAGATTACCATGACATCAACAAGGTGATGCCATGACAAGCAAGTGAATTAGATTTTAGTGGCAGAAGGCTATGCAAGATAACCAGCTTGACTTTCTCCCAGAGAAGCATCTGGGTCCAGGGACCACATATATAACATATTATATATGTAGTTACTATATATATGTAAATGATAACTACATGTATAATATAATTATATGATAAATATAACACGTATTGTATATGCATACATACACACATATAGATAGATATAGATATATTTTTATCTATCTATATCTATCTATCTATCTATCTATCTATCTATCTATCTATCTATCTACATACACACACACACACACACACACACACACACACACACATTATATAAATGAGAATGATCCCAGATGCAAAGGGAGACAATAGCCTTTTTAAGCTTTAACAGGTCTCAGTTTGACTGAGTCAACTACCTATTCAGTGATTAAGACTAGATAAGAAAGAAATGATGTAAAAATGGCCTTTCTTACCTAGTCAAAAACAAGCAAATAAATGGATGAATAAATGTTTAAAAAGGAATCCATCTGGGAGGTGAAAACGCTCAGGGTTTCTGGCCAAAATGACAATTGCTGGGAGAAGAGTCTATGAAGATGGCAGAGTAGGTCAGATATACCCAAGCTCCCCATATTTCTTCCATAAGCAAAACAAAATTGCACCTCAGGGCAGATGTAGACTGGTGAAAAATAAATAAGACTTGGAGAAGAACAGTGGTCCTTATTGGACAATTGTAAAAGATCCTCAGAAAGACTCCAGGATGGAGCTTTGGACAATTTGAAGTATAAATACCTCCAGGCTAGCTCCCCTGAAACAGAAAATGGTGAAGCTGGGGTAGCTGGGTTCACAAGGAAGTATCAGTCTAACCACAGGAACATTCACCTCCTGGACAATATGGGCAATCCAGCGACTGAGTCTGGAAAGATTGAGGCAACCTCTTCCAGTGAGGAATGACAAGTCCAGCTATGCTGCTAAGATGTAACCCTAGGCAAGAAGGAACCAACATAGGCCCAGTTAATGCAGAAGCACTGGGGCAGGAAAGCTACTAGCTGTGAGCACTTATAGGAGGACAGAGTTCTTGGTTTTAGATTCCAAGTCACAAGGGAAAACTAAAGGAAGACCTGAAGAAGAATTGACATCCTCTGTACCCCAAGACTAGAGATGATTATACTAACAAGTTGTTATTTTTAAAAACTGAACTGGAAAAGGAGAAATATTCAACTATAGAAAGTTATTATAAAAATAGGGAAGACCAAAATTCATCTTCAGAGAAGGATACTGAAGTAACAAAAAATATTTTCCTATCCAAAGAGTAATGTAAAATGGCTATCTGTCCAGAAAATATTCATAGAAGAAATTTTAAAAAAGACTTTAAAATCAAATGAGAGAGATAAAAGAAAAACAAAAAAAAAATAAGAATAATCCAACCAAAAGCATGAATTATATGAAAAAAAAGTCAACCAACTACAAAAGGAGATCCAGATTCTTAAGAAAGAAAGTGACCTTTTGAAAATTAGAAGCCAGGGAAGGTAGAGGACACCAAGAAATAATAAAACACAAAAAACAAAGAATGAAAGAAATAAGAGAATTTGAAGCATCTCATAAGAAAAACAATACATCTGGAGAACATATTGAGAAGAGAAAATATACAAATAATTGGACTACTGAAAACTATGATCAGAAAAATAGCTTTGATACAATTATACAAGAAATAATTAAATTGTCCTAAAGATAAAACAGGAGAGGAAGGTAAAAATAGGAAGAAATAATCCAACAATAACCACCTAAAAGAGATCATACAAGAAAAAAACATACATGAATGTTAAAGTTAATTTCCAAAATCCCAGATAAAAGAGAAAATTTTATAAGCAAGAACAACAAAACAATTCAAATATGCTGGAGATACAATTAGAATTACATAAGACCCATTAGTGATTACAATAAAAGTCCCACAATACTACATATTATCAATCAAAAGAACTAGGGTTGGAGCTCAAAATAGTATGTCTAACAAAATTCTGTGTAATACTGAATGAAAAAAGGACATTCAATGAACAATCTGATATTCAGAATTTTGTTGTAAACAAACTTGAATTCCATAGAAAATTTGACATATAAGAGCCAATATCAAAGATCAATTTCAAGGACCACAATAAGGACAAAGTATTTATATTTTATATGGAGAAATATTGTTGTTTTATTTGTCCTTCATTCTCAAAGACTGCTGTGACATCAGGAAGATGCTGCCATCACATAGAAGTGAAATGAATTTAAGTGAGAGAGGACTGTGCACGGACATTAGAGAGCATTTATTTCAGCCTGTTAGTAATAATTGGGTAGTTCAAAAAGAAAGATCTGGTAGAGCTGAGTATAATATGATAAATATGATATATAATAAAAAGCAAAAATTAACAAAGGAATTAAATGGAGGAGGAGGACATAGTTTTTGAAATCCTACTATTTTTGGAATGGACTAAAAAAGAATTTTATATATATATATGTCTATTTATCTATGTACCTACAAGGGTAGAGCCCCTTTCAAATTTTATTTAAAAAAAAACAGATAGAAGAGGGAATATAATAAGGTGCAGTATAGAAGGATAAGTAGATTAATGGGAAAGGGATGAAGAGGTTGGGGGAAGAGTGGAAAGAGAGAATATAAGAGGAATACTAGGAATGAGGAGGGAATGGGCATGGGGGAAGTTAAGTAATAGCAAGTCAAGGTAGAAGAATTAACAGGGATAGAAACAAGAGATGATGAATACATTTAGTCTACACTTCTCAGTTCTTGACTGAAAGTTACAATTAAAAAAATATGTATTTAGGAATTGAGTTTCACTTTGATCAGAGTGAAGTGCTGGCAAAGAAGCATGTACATATTTAGATATTATTTAGTTCTTGCATTCACAGAACTTGGTATCAATTAGATGAAAAAAGACAAAAATTATAAAGAGTTAAATGAGATTTTCCAATGCTAAAAATAATATGATCGGCCATTGGTGAGAAATGATATTAATGATATCCATAACTTTTATGACACTGTAAGTTTTATATATTTCATCTCATCTTATACTCTAAACAGCCTTTGAAGTTAGATATTTTTATCACCATTTTACAAATGAAGAAACTAAGGCAGAAAGCTAGTAAGTGACTTTATCAGTATCATATAGTGGGTAAAAGATGTAGAATTTTAAATTACATCTTCTTGACTTTAGATTCAGTGTTTTAAATGCTATGCAACCTATATCTGATAAATGTCCAAAAAATAACTATAGGCAGTATTCAGATGAAGAAATTAAAGACATTTCTAGTCATATGAAAAAATGCTCTAAATCACTATGTAAAGTAGAACAATTCTGAGACACTACATTAAACCTATCAGATTGTCTAAAATAACAGCAAAATACATGGTAAATATTGGAGGTGATGTGAGAAAATTGGGACACTCATGCATTGTTTGTGGAGTTGTGAACTAATCCAACCATTATGGAGAGCAATTTATTTTATTTTTTATTTTTAAAATTTTTTTTTATTTAGAATTTTTTTCCACAGTATATATGCATGAATAATTTTCTTTTGTAATATTATCCCTTGTATTCATTTTTCCAAATTATCCCCCCCTCCCTCCACTCCCTCCCCCTGATGACAGGCAATCCCATACATTTTACATATGTTACAATAAAACCTAGACACAATATATGTGTGTAAATACCATTTTCTTGTTGCACATTAAGTATTAGATTCCGAAGGTATAAGTAACCTGGGTAGATAGACAGTAGTGCTAATAATTTAAATTCACTTCCCAGTGTTCCTTCTCTGGGTGTAGTTATTTCTGTCTGTCCATCATTGATCAACTGGAAGTGAGTTGGATCTTCTTTATGTTGAAGATATCCACTTCCATCAGAATACCTCTTCATACAGTATTGAAGTGTACAGCGATCTTCTGGTTCTATTCATTTCACTCAGCATCAGTTGATGTAAGTCTCTCCAAGCCTCTCTGTATTCCTCCTGCTGGTCATTTCTTACAGAGCAATAATATTCCATAACCTTCATATACCACAATTTACCCAACCATTCTCCAATTGATGGACATCCATTCAACTTCCAGTTTCTAGCTACAACAAAAAGAGCTGCCACAAACATTTTGGCACATACAGATCCCTTTCTCCTCCTCAGTATTTCTTTGGGATATAAGCCCAATAGCAGCAATGCTGGGTCAAAGGGTATGCACAGTTTGATAACTTTTTGGGCATAGTTCCAAATTGCTCTCCAGAATGGCTGGATTCTTTCACAACTCCACCAACAATGTATCAGTGTCCCAGTTTTCCCACATCCCCTTATGGAGAGCAATTTAGAACCACACCCAAGTATTGTAAAACTATGCAAAGCCTTTGATCTAGCAGTGTCATTTCTGGGTCTTTATCTTAAAAAAAAAAAATCATATAAAAGGGAAAAGTAACCATATGTGCAAAAATGTTTGTAGCAGCTCTTTTTGTGGTGTCAAATTGGAATTGGAAATTGAATGAATGCCTATCAGTTGGGGGATGACTGAATAAATTGTGTTATATGAACGCAGTGAAATACTTTTGTTCTATAAAACATCATGAACAAGTTGATTTTAGAAAAGTTTGAAAAGACTTACATGCACTGATACTGAGGGAAGTGAGAAGACCTAGGAAAGCATTGTACATTGCAATAGTAAGCCCTTCTCAGCAATATAATGATCCGAGACAATTCCAATAGATTTTGGATAGAAAATGTTTTCTGCATCCAAACAAAAAACTATGAAGATTAAATACAGATCAGGATAAACTAGTAAGACATCAAAGGCATAAGGGTGTAGGATAGAAGAAATGAATAAATTTAATGATGGAGAATAACTCAGGAAAGTTCTCATGGTCACCAATAGAAAGCCAAGGGACATATGAGAACATTGTATAATCAGTTATTTACTGATGGTGGTATTAGATTCATAAAGTAGCACTTATGGCCTTAATGCAAGTATCCTTCATGGGTCTTTATACAATGAATGAGGAGACAAAGGAGTTGAACTCTAAGACTTTGTACTTCCAATTTCTCTAACAGAAAATTGTAGGAAAAGAAAATTCAGAAAAGAGATTGAATTGAAACAAATAAGAAGAAAAGGAAATTAGGGAATTTATTTAGAAAGATAAGACTCATGAAGATAACAAAACATGATATTTGAGGAGAAAAATTTTGGGAAAATCAGTTATATGTGAAGGCAAAAAAAGACTCCATGTTTAGATTTTACTACTAGCATCTTTGAAAAGAACTTGCAGAAAAATAGAATGAAGATCTAAGGACTTAAGAGAAGGTTCAAGAAGTCTCAAGTTGGCAAGTCAAAGGATGTTAGAAAAGATAAGTTAAGCAAATGAGGCTCTTTAATGCTTAAGAAATAAAAAAAGTGTAGCTATAAAGAGTTTAAGTCATTTTATCTTCTTCATTTAGAATATAAGCTCCTGAAGGACAGTTACAATTTGACTTTTTTCTTTATACTTATAGGGCTTAATTAATGTCTTGCACCTATTAAACTCTTAATAAATACTTGCTGATTTACTGATTTAAAGGCAAAAATATATTAAATATGGTATCAAGGTATAAAGATATGATGAAATGTAATAAACACTTATAATGCTTTCAAAAGCATGCCTGAAAACTTGGAGTGACTCCACAGAATAATAGATTAAAAGTTGAGCCAGGATTCAAATACAGGTTCTCTGAATATAGTATTAACAATCCAAGTTCCATGTTCTTTCCTGTCCACTGAGCATTTGATGGCTAACTTTATTCTATAGCTAATTACTATTTATGTTCCACCTTCAGGTTAACATGCCTTTGAAAAGAGAGGGTAATTGAGTGGAGGAGTTACTGTGTGAACAACAGTTGTTAGGGACAATGAAGTGTTCCATTAAACAATGGAAGCAAGATTCATTGGGGAGAAAAATTAAAGATCTGAAGTGCAAGTGGTAAAGTAACTCTTGTCAGAGATGAAGAGTAAAAGAATAGCAAACAAAGGAAGAAGAGAAGAAAAGAGACAATAGAAATTTTGGTCAGAAAACCAATTTTAGTCTTCTGTTAAGAGGAAGCTGCGTGCTCTGCAGAAGTATATATTTGTCCTTCAAGAGATGAAAAGTAGAACCATAGAAGTTAGGACTTGATGAGGCCTTCCACTTATAGTTTCTTTGAAAGAACATTATATGAAGTGAAGTTTGAGAAGAGAAAATTACTTGAATTAAATAAGAAAGAAAAGGAAGTTTTATGGGGAATTCCCCATTTCCCCATAAAAATTGGACTTGTGAAGAAATCCAGATATTAAGCTTGGAAAATAAAAAATAGGAGGGGGCAGTGGAGAGAAATGCAGGAGCATATGAAGGAAAAAAAACAAAACTCCACCTCAAGATTTTCTTCCTAGTTTCTTTTTTAAAAAGCTTGCAGAAGTAATAGGATTAAGAACTAAAGGCTTAAGAGAAGGATTCAAGAATGTAGATAAAGAGATCTCATCTAAAGAAGAGATTAATAGTGGCTAAAGAATCCTTGTATAGTGCTACCAAGGAAACTTTTGGTCAGCCTAATAACATCTATAAAAATGCTTTTGCCTTCCTGGAACATGTATCCAAGATATGATTGAGCATCTGAAAAGGACTTACCAGATGACTAATCCTGGTGATTCATATAGGCACTACTGCCAGAAACTACCTAGAAAGTATTGGCAAAGATTACATAGCTTCAGGGAAGAAACCAAAGACCAGAGGGACACAGATTGTTTCCTCACTGTTGCTTCTTAAAGGAAAGGGATATGGAAATGAAAAAAAGACAAATAAAACATCTGTATATGAATTTGTGGCTAAAATTATGTCTTAGATTTCTGAAATCAAGGTTAAAATATAGGACAGGAAGACTCCTGACCAGGAAAGCAGTATACTTATCCCAAACTGATAAGAATGTATCTGCTCATCACATTTAACTCTTATCAAAGTGTTTAAGGCTGAATACAGGGAAAGAAAAAAAAAAAAAAAAAAGTAACCACAATGACAGAAGAAGGGTATCAATTCAGATATGTAGAAATTCATAGAAAGAAAATTCAGAAATTGTCATGTCTCAATGAAACTTGTTGGGATTAATGGAGAACTAGAATATAGCTCTAAAAATATGCCTTATTCAGAGCATGATACATTAAAACTTCAGGTGGACAGTATCCTATATCCTACAATCAGCGTGCTACTATCATTAACAGCAGAGGGAAAGCACAGGAAAGAATATTTGAGTAAAACTGAGTGGGGTGGGAAATAGAAGTTATTTTGTCATCAGGATATATTACAGACCCCTTGGACAGGAGGTCACAAGCCTCACACAGAGTCATGATACTGTAATGATAGAAAAAAATCAATTTTCCAGAAAGCCAATGGACGATGCTCTACTCAAAGCAAAATATCTAATATCTTTCTGAATTCTTTTATTGAAAAATGTATCCTTCTAAAGATGGAAGCACCAATGAATAGAAATTCTACTCTGGATGTGATTATCACTACTAAGGAAGAAGTGGTTGATATACTGGGGCATGTGGAAGTCTTGGGGAGAAGTGCTCACTCCTTCCTGCGCTTGTGATAGAAGAGCTGAAATGCTAGATACAGTCTAAAATACATCCTAGATTTTGAAAAATCAGATTCAAGTAGGAAGATTCTTCAAAGTATAAAATCTCACAGGGAAAATTATCACAACTGAGCGATCTCTCAAGAATGAAAATATGATGCCACAAAAGTAAACCATACTAATGAGGAGGAAAAAAAAAAAAAAAAAAAAAAACAACAGAAAGAGGTCTAAAGAGAGAGACCTAGTGGAGGGAACTCACCAAATTACTTAGGTAAAAGAAATGTGCAGAAGGTGGAAATAGGAAGAGACAGAGGATAAATATAGCATAATGTTACTGTCTTACCAAAAGTAATGCCAGTATATCTGAAGCTTGAAATGGGCTGAAACTGGATAAGAAAACTAAGGACAATACAATAAAGTTGAGTTTTATTGGTGAAAAAGGAGGATTAAACACAGCACAAGTTCACTGCTTGGTATGGATGACAAATAACTGACAACAAAGAAAAGACAAAGCCATTCTATTTTCTTTTGAATCTATTTTCTCTAAAATGGAGATTAACTTTTGCCCTTGAAATCACAGGGAAAAGGGTAGCTGAATAAGATAAATAAGCAGATAGTAAAAATCACTCAATCAATATCCATTTATTAAGTATCTGCTGTGTGCTAGGCGCTATATTAAGCCTAGTTGTTCTTATTGATGTAATTTGATCTAGGAAAAAGATGTATTTCTTTATCTATCTATGTATCTATCTATCTATATATATATGTATGTATACACACACACACACACACACACACACACATATATATATATATATATATATATATATACACACATATATCTTTGGATTGAAATAATTGACTTATGTGATTGCTGATCAATTGTAAGTCATATTTTAGATAAATTGAAAAAGCCAATCAAATCAAGGATTTGGTCTAAAAATTTCACAAGTAATATTATTCTGTTTTTATGGACAAGATGGAATCATACTCTACATAGTAAAGCAGGTTAATACTGGTTGAAGGACCATATCCGATGTATATTCCTTAATAGCTCAATGTCAATCTAGTATGTGTCTAAAAGAATGTTCCAGGCCCTATCTTTGACCCCAGGCTGTTAAAAAATGCTCATCAATGAGAATACTTTAATAAAATGCTTTTATTAATTTATTAATTAATTTACTAAAATGCAAGTGGCATGTTTATCAAATGTAAAACCACAAAATCTGAAATAGCTAATAACCTTGGTGATTGAGGAAAATTTTAAAAAGATTATGACAAATTAGTGCATAAGATTGGATCTAATCAGATGAAATTTGATAAATTCAAAGGTACAGTTTTACACTTAGATTCAGAAAAAATCAGTATTGATTTATTAATACATGCTAGATTAATTTATTTTTTTATACAGGTAGACCAGAGAAATGACATGAATATATTGAATCTTTGTTTTTAAAATAAATATTTAACGTGCACAACAGAATTAGATGAATTCAGCATTAAATACAAGACTGGATCCAAAGATTTCAATTTGAATAAGGTCTCTAATGGAGTGTCTCAAGGCTCTATCTGTAACCTATATTTTTCATTGATGATTTGGAAGAAAGCACCCTGGCATATGCATCAAAATTTGTAGTGACAAAGCTAGAAAACATACTGAATTACCAAACAACGAAGATATTTTGTTGTAGTAAAAAATAAATAGATGAAATTTAAATTGAATTAATGTAAAACTTTTTATTTAGGTTCAAAAAGTAATTATAGAAACAGAAAAGTTCAACGGAGGTTCATTCAATTCAATGCCAACAACTAAGGGCAGGAGCAGATGATGTAGAGCAGGATTTCTTAATTTTTGCACTCATGAGCCTTTTTCACCAGAAAAATTTTTATGTGACTCCAGGTTTAGAGATATATAAATAGTTATTCAAGTCAAACATCTACTGATAATAAATCATAATTTTGAGACCCTCACTTTCAGTTACAAGATCCCATATAGAGTCATAACCTATAGTTTTAAAAGCTGAAATAGAGAGGGCTAGCTCAGGATGAGTCATTAGTGCAAAAAAATATTATATTATATTTCAATATTTCAAAAATCTGTTATTTTGTTGATGTATATAACCCCTCTACTGACACAGATTGCACCTATGTTGTCACTTAATAGATAATCTTCAACAGTTGGTATAGATCAAAAATCTATCATCTGGTGGCCAATCAAGCCAATAATCTCTTTGATTTAGTAGTAACAATCTTGACTGTCTTAATATTCACATATTATATCTAGATTGAAGAAGGTTCTAGGTATGTATTATCTTATCAAATGATACTTGTATTAGACATTCACTTCTGAACACAAACCTTTAGAAGGAATACTGACAAATTGAAATGTATACCTACTGAAGAGAGCAACAAAGATCATAAGTAAAATCAATCTGTTATAGTGGGGAAAAAAGAAAAAAAAAACTCTGTATTAAGATTTAATGCTCTTTTTCCACTTCTTATGGATAGGGACTTAGATGAATCACTGAGCTTCTTTAAAAGCTCAGTTTTCTCATCTTTAAAAAGAAGGAGTTGGGCTAGATGATTTGAAAAGTTCAGCTCTAAATTTATTCTATATCATGAATTGATTAAAATACAATTCATTTAGCTAAATGAGAAAATTGTAGCAAACTCTGTCCTAAAATAATGGAAGAATTGTTGTGTAAGATTATTACCATTATGTTTATTCTATGTAATAACAGGGAATGGTATAGAAGTTGTAAGAGAAAGAACAACTGAGTTTAATAAAGTGATTGCTGATAAATACAATTCTCCACAACCACAATTATTATATTGGGAGGAAAAGAGGTCCTGTTACATTAGGTTTTCAAGAAAAAATGTATATGGCTATTTTTGATTATACTGGGCAATTTGAGCTTTAGTTTGGGAGTTAATTAGATGAGTTTACTTCTGAAATTCTCTAGTTCAATGATCTCTCTGTTTTTAAGCTCCTTTCCTTTCCATTGCAATCATTTATGAATACAACCACTAAACTAACCCCCCCCCCCCTGAGGCTGGGGTTAAGTGACTTGCCCAGGGTCACACAGGTAGGAAGTGCTAAGTGTCTGAGACCAGATTTGAACTCGGGTCCTCCTGAATTCAAGGCTGGTGCTCTATCCACTGCGCCACCTAGATGCCCCACTAAATTAATTTTTTAAAAATTATCTTTCATCATTTTATTCCCCTCCTAAAAATGAAATGGCTATATATTGAATATAAAATAAAATTCAAACTACGACTTAACTTGACATTCAAAGCCCTATATATCTTAGTACAATTTATAGTTCCAATCTCATCTATGCACCTTCTGCTCTACCCAGACTACCCTATTCACAGGGAAAAAGTAATGCATATTCACAAAACATAAGTTTTTCTTTATGTGACACTACAAATGTTGTAATTATTTTCTCCCTGTTTGACTAAACAAAAACTTACATAAAACTTTTTCTCTCTGTATATGTCTTTTTCTCTGTCTGTCTCTCTCTATTTGTCTCTATACACACACACACACACACACACACACACATACACACACACACACACACACACACACACACACACACACACCGTGTGTGGCAACAGGGTGGTGCAATATATAGAATGCCTAGGCCTGAAGTCAGAGGACTCATCTTTCTGAGTTAAAATATGGCCTCAAACAGTTTCTAACTATGTGACATTGGGCAAGTCTCTTAACATTGTTTGCCTCAGTTTCTCATCTATAAAATGACCTAGAGAAGTAAATGGTAAACAACTTTGGTATTTTTGTCAAAAAAATTGTAAGTAGTGTTGTAAGTCATTCACAAAGAGTTAACTACAACTAAAACTACTAAACAACAATAAATATATTCATATTTACATGCACATATATATATAAATTAATATGTATATATGTATATCAATTATATTATACATATGCACATATGCATGCATATACATATATACAGATAGTACATACATACATATTGTAATCAAGTTCCACCTCTTCCATGGAAGACTTGCTGATTGCTCCTTTCCACAGGGAATCTTCCTTCCTTTTAACTCAAAGGATTTGTAATCTGTTCACTTTTAGTGATAGTTATTTACAAGTGCATTTTTAAATTATATATTTTTGCCCTTGTATGGTAAATTAACATTTATGTACATTACTGACTTCCCAGAATTTTAGATAGAAACTAGAGTATGATGATTTTCCCATGAGTACCTTTTACAGTTTTATCTTCCTAAGATCTTTTCAATATTATTTGCTGAATGGATGGATGCTAATTGCTGCCTAACTGACTTTGTACAAGTTATTTTACACCTATGCAATCAAGTTCCCTCATCTATAAAATGAGAGTTGCACCAAATACTTTTTTTCTCTGAATCATATGATCCTATGATATGAAATGAATGAATCAGTGAATGAAAAAGGATTCATGAATGAATAACCCATATTCCTGTCATTGGCTTCGGGGAAAAAAACAAACAACCAGTATTTGCATCATGGAATCTGATTATAGTTGAACAGGTTGAGATATAAAGGTATTCATGGAAAGAAAATATGTAGAAAATATATTATATATGCTAAATATATGCATTTAATATATCACATTATAAAAACATTCTGGACAGTATAGTAATTCAAAAACATTGAATAATGATAATGAAACAAAATTCACAGGAAAACATATTGAAAGGAATTCCTGGAACCACCATCACAAAATCCTTGGTTAGAAAACTTTAATAAAATTAATAAACAAAAGGATTGTATACATGGTATTAACACAAACAGTTTTTAAGTTATGCAACTTTTTTTTTTACTCTTCATATAATAGAGATTGATATAATGCAAGATTCTTAAATGTCTGTATTATGCATTAAGTTTGTGAACAGCTTAAACTAATTTTACATTTCTATTTATTTTTATGCTCTCCTTTTAAGGTAGGGGAAAGTCAAAGCTATCTAAGTTTCATTGTAGTTCAAACTCCAAGGATCCCAAAAACATTGTCTTGATATTATAGAGAGAGAAACCTAGTACTTAAAGACAGAAGACATCTAGTCATTTCTGTAATTGGTTAGTTATTTGACCTTGGACAAGGAACTTAATTTCTCTAAACTCAGTTTCCTAATCTCTAACAAAAAGAAATTAAAATATTTCCTCTACTATTCACACAAGGTTGTGTTGAGGAAAACAACTAAAAATTATAAACCCTATATAATTGTAAGGTATGATCCATCACCGTCATCATCATCATTATCATCATCATAACCAATGCTACTGCTACCACCAACAATATCATCATCAAAAGATTTGGAAGCAGATGGTTCTGTACAGTTGAGCTAATCTGTCATTTTTGCTATTATGCCTCCTATCATATATGTCACTTCATCTCCTGCTTTTATATCTTTGATATTCCCTTCATTTATATTGAAATAGTACTTCATCCCTACTTCTTAGAATCCATTGTTTCCTTGACAACACAGCCCAAACATTTTTATATGAAGTTTTGTTTTTATATCTTCCAGTTATAAAGACTCTCTTCCATAAATTTTAATTGAATTAATTTCATATATATGCACACATATATATGTTCACATATGTGTAAATATATGTAATATATAGATTTTTATGTTATATGTATAATTATCTAAGTCTAGGCTGCTTTTCTCAGTAAAATGCACAGTCCTTAGGGCAGGGATTGCTTCATATGTCTTTGGATTCTTAGTGCCAGTAATATATTAAATGCTTTTTCAATGCTTATTTAGTGATTTATTTCTTAATTGACTTATGAAGGTCATTTATAAGACATGCAGAATCTGTAATTTAATGCTGGGAGAATGTATACTGATGAAATCTTAAATCTTTAATAAGAATGACATTATTTTTCAAGGTCACACACTGAGGGAACACTAGAACCCATGTTTCTTGATGCTCCTTATTTTGAGTTTGAAGACAAATAACATTTACAGCTGACAATTAGTGTCTTAAGATTTCAAAGTATTTTACATGTATTATCTCAATTGAACATCACTATTATCTACATTTTACAGAAGAAGAAACTAAGGCTAAGGAATATCAATCAACTTTGCTGTAGACATAAAACTAATAAGTGTCAGAGAGGAGTATTCAGACCCAGACCTTCTTGAATCTAAGCTCTTTCTACTATGCCGCCTTTACAAAAACTATATCTGGCATTTTGTGTCCTCCACAGTACTCAAAAGTATTTGTGAGTGTGATAATTATTTAAATAGTGTTTATAGAATGAATAAAGGAATGACTCTACTTCTGTGGTTTCACTCAAAGATTGCCTTCTGAGTTGGTAAGGAGGTTGTAATTTATTTTGAGAAATTGGAGGGCACTCATAAGATTCTGAAAAAAAAAGGCCATCTTATCTATTTACCTCTCCTTATGGCCAGCTCTATAGTGGGTGAAACTCCATGGTTAGAGGTGCTCTTTCCCACGCCCCTACCTGAGAAAGATAACACATCTAGTCTTAATAGTCATTTACACCTTCATGAGAATGGATTGATCTGATCCTCCCTCTCTTGACAAAAGTTGGTCATAACAGATAATAGAGAAGGAAGAGAAATAATAAAGCACTGAGCTTCTGAGAAGCAGAGATTGGAAGCCTCTGGGAAATGAAGAGGTCGATGACAGAATTCATCTGATTCACTAATATGCAAAGGCAAGGTCCTGATACACTGCTTTCCTAGTAGAATGTTGTGAAGGAAATGTTTTTTTTAGAACATAGCATTAAATTAGTGAATTCAATAGGTAAAACTCTACACACTAGCCAATTATTTGAAAAAGAAACAATGAATGGAACCTGAAAAGAGGTTGATTAAATCTTCCTACTATACCGTGATATTTCACCTTCATATCTAATGTTGTCTC